>NC_135891.1:58644984-59844984 GCF_964194155.1 Cetorhinus maximus | reverse complement strand
TCTAGAATGCCCCACAAGGGGAAACATCCACTCCACGTCTACTTTTTCTAAACCCCTTTAGTATCTTATATACCTCAATTATTGGGGTCTTTTATTTCACCCAGGAAATCTTCACCCTGATTGTCTTTATTTTCATTTTGTTGTATTTTAGAATGATTAGAAGCTTGTTCTCCCCAACCTCCTTCCCTTAAATTGTGCTTTAGATCTGCATAATCTTTTAAAATATCTGGTCTTGTCTCAGAGAAAGTATTCGGCTCCCCTTGCTGGGCATTCTCTGTGGCAATGCTGCTTTTTGTCGCACCTGGAACATTTTAGGATAGGTGGAAGGGATCTCCCCGCCCCTTCGGCCATTTTGGTGGGCTTTTTCATGGGCTTTTCAATGGACAAGGCTCCTGACTTTGGGCCTACGTACTGGATTAACCTCTCCAGAGCCTCAACGTCTCCCTGAAACATACCTCGATTCTGTTGTTGCAGTTCCACAAACCTTGCAAACTGTTTGGACTTCCCTAACATTAATTACTCCTTGGTTTGCAAAATGTCCAACAGTACATCGTTAAGCACACCGACTATAGTGGTAGTTGTGAATTAACTCACGTTTTAAACCTTCATAGCCACAACTCCTGGCCAGTTGATACAAATCTTTAATAAATGAATCAATGGGTTCACCTAGCCCTTGGATCCCTCAGTTGAATCTCACCAATTCAATAACCAGATTCTTCTTGGGGCTGAAATTATTATTCAAGACCCTCAAAACCTCATCATAGGACACCAAGGTCTCTTTGATTCCTTGTCTCATGAGGACATCATCAGCTATGGCCCCAATTGCATATACAAGGGTACCAACCTGATGTTTTTGTGCCTTTTCTTGTAAGCCCAAAGTTGTTCGGTACTTTTCAAACTGCTGATACTTTGCATGGTTCACTGTACCCTACCAAGGTATATTTTATTTTTGTTCTTCTTTGTTGTGATGTCGAATTGTTCCAAGTTCTTCATCCACAAGTTACCAATCTGTGGTCTTAGTTTACGAAACTGCAGCCTCCAGTGCTGCCACCATGTTTTGCTGAGTTTTCACTTACCTTATGAGTGATTTGGAGATAGTCAGGATATAGTTTTTATTGAAAGTATTTATTTACACTATTTACAAATACCTCATTGTAAATGCATTGTTTTCTGTTCTATATCTTGCCCTCTTGGAGCATCTTGGTCATCTGACCCTGATGTCATGCTTACATCATCATCAATATCATTGTCCAATTAACATAACCATTAACACTTTACTCTACATCAGGCAATTTTAACACATGTGTTTGCATCAGGACTTCCATGTGGTCCTGACCCACATCTCCCAACTTAAGTCCAGGTTTTGACAATATGGATGCTGGAAGATTTGGGACAATGTTGAGAACATGCCCTATAGCTTGTCCCGTGACACCATTGCATGTATTGTGATATTACTGAAGAACGTTCACTGGCATAGGTTAGACACTCCATGACAGTGATACTAGCCTGTTTCTCCCCTGTCCAGGATGGGTTTCACTGAATCAGTGACAGGGTTATGATTCCTTGGATACCATCTACTGGAAGCTCTTCAGGTAACAACATTCTGTTCAGCAGTTGTTCACGTTTGATTTGCCGTTGCTCATCTTGATGAGTCATTACACTTGCTGAGTTATTGCCTTCATGGTTACTAATAGATATCCATATGGGTAATGTTAGTAAAATATAGAGAGTCATGGTTCCATTCTTCAAAACTCTGTTGGTCAGGAAGAGTGACAGCAGCAATCGCGAGTTATTGAAACGCTTGCGCCTATGAATACACATTAGCCAGGACCAGAAAATTTGCTGGAATGTTCTGGCCTCCTGTGAATGTTTTATTTCCAACAAAGTCACTAGTTTTGTGCAGGTACTTGCAATTGCAATACAGAGAGGACAACAGGAGTCCTGGAGTCAGGTAGAAAAAAGAGATCACTTCATCAGCAGGAGGGAAGACATTTCCTATTACTAGTGGATTACAAAAGTGAATGATTTGAAGCTTTAAGCAAAAGCAATAAAGTCTGTTCAGCAAATGAATGTCTTTCAGTAATAGATAGAATGCGCCTTTCACCCTCTTTAATACTATTAACTGTTAGACTGCCAGCAAGTCTAAGGGAATGTCACTGTCCTTGGGCTGGCGGTTTATTGTTGTAATAAACCTACTCATATATCAGGAGTGGCCTTATTCTGTTGTATTGACTCTAAATCACTCAGATCTAAAACCTGGGACTGGAATCGTCCTCTCCCTTTGGCAGCGGGCGTCGTGGAGTGCCTGAGTGGACAATATGGCGAGAAGGCCAAAAATTGATTTAATGCCATTGTGAAACCAGTTTGCAATCACCCAGTCCACCTGTCAATGGTGTTTCCCACCATACAATGTTGGGGACTTAATTTTAATGCATTTGCATCTCATCATTGTGGCCCCACATCAAATTTACCTATCTTGTCAGTGTGATTTAGGAACAGCATGATTAATGACTGCCTCTAAAAGGCATGCACCTGGCGTGCTGAACTTTGAGGCGAACTCAAAGGTGAGTGCATATAACGTTATGAAGCACTTGCGAGGATTGCCCCTAGAATATCAAGGAGGTGGGGGGCACAGGCAAGTCACTTTTTCCTGGATGGCTTTCAGTGCGGTGCTGGGACAAAGGGACATGGGGAGAGTGTGAGAGGAGGACCCTGGGACAGGCAGTCAGCAGCACCGAGAGAGCGGACCTGTGTGAGAAGGAAAGTGGTGGCGGGAGACAAAAACCAGCAGCAGAGAGGGAGGCACAGCACACGGAGACTGCACCTGCATGAGAAGGGCAGTGGTGGCAGAGGATAAAAACCGATGGCAGAGAGGGGGGCCCAGCACACGGAGAGCAGACCTGCGTGAGAAGGGCAGTGGCAGTGGAAGATAAAAACTGGCAGCAGAGAGCCCCTTCAACCTGTTTCTACCTGTCAGAGCCGAAGTGTAACGTCAAAGGAAAACAGGTAGGTGATTGATGGGTATCTCTTCTGTGTCTCTTTTGATTGGCCAAGTGGTTTAAATCAGGAGACGTTATTACAGCTGAAGAGTACAGTTAAGAAATATACATTTAAAATATTTGACATCTGAATTAATTAATTAAATAGAATAGAGGTGGCTGGGCAGGCAGTTTGTTGCAGCTGTAGTATATGGGAGCTGGAGGATGCCAGTGCGATCCACGGTGAACACATTTGCAGCAGGTGTTGGCTGCTCGAGGAACTTCAGCTCAGAGTTGATGAGCTGGAGTCCGAGCTGTGGATACCGTGACACTTCAGTGAGGGGGAGAGTCACCTGGACACTGTGTTTCAGGAGGCAGTCACACTGTCAAGAAGATATAATAATGTCTATAATGTTATTGGAAATTATTGTAAAATAGAGTTCAGTGATGTCTGTGTCTATGTGTGTGTATGTGTGTCTTAATTGGATTAAAGCCAGCTGGTCTAGAGGCCTTGGTGTATAGAAGAGAATTGGGTTTGAAATGTTAATTAGGTAAACATGGGGGCAATTTGCATTGTTTTTGTTTAAAGAAACTAGTGTAGCTTGGATTCAAAGAGAGGGAGTGAAATATTACACCTAACCAGGTGAAGCTCAGAAACAGTGTGTTTGTTTATTTTTCCCAAGGATTATTAAAAAAGCGGGTATTATGAAAGGGTCTTCTCATTAGAAGAGGTAAAGTTCAAAAGACATAGTGATACAATAAGAATTTGCATTGAAAGGGAAAAATGTGTATAAAGGAAGAGAAGGCTGTTGGTAAGAGAGGAGGGATTCTAAGATTTAAAGATAAGCCTCAAGCCACTGTCTGCAAGGGCCCAGAGCTGAAAGAAACTCATTTTGAATGCGACTGTCCAGAGTGTGCTTTGCCAGGGGTCAATCTAAATCTATGGGCTGAACCTTCGGCTTGGCGAGTGGGGACGGGGCCTGCTCGCTAAGGCATAAAATGATGCATGATGATGTTGGGCGTGCGTCCCAATGTCACAGCGCGCCATTCAGATTTTCAGTTTGGCAGCCATGCACCCGAGTCAGCTGCCCGCCCGCCAAACTGTCAAAGGCCTATTAAGGCCAGTTAACTCTCAGTTAAAATAATTAACGGAGTTGCCTGTTGAACCTTAAGGTTGGTGGGCAGGCGAAGAGCCCAGGCGGCCTTTGCAGTTTTCATGGAACCTCGTCCACAGGCGGGATGAGATTTCATGAATGATTTTAAATTTTGACAAAAGAATTTATTGAAATTAATGCACATGTCCCAACTCATGTGACAGTTTCACACGAGGGGGCTTGTCATTAAAATTTTCTCGTCACTTTATTAAACTTTTTGGACTTAAAACTAGGTGCCTTAGGGAGATTTCTACGCTGTTTCACCCGCATATGCGAAAGAACGTGATCCTGACTCAGGCAATCCTCACCCCGCCCGCACAGGGAGTGCACAGCGCTTCCGGGTACATGTCATGCTGGGTGGGCCTTAATTGCCAGCACAAAATGGCAGCGCGGACCCAAATGGGTCCGCGCCCATCTGCGCCCTCTCCCGCTCTGCCTGCCTGACAGGCAGAAAGATCTGCCTTATGTGTTTTACTGTTGCCTTAACGGAACTGTAACTGGGAGTCAGGTTAAGTAGGGGATTTTTGTAGCTATTATAGTAGTAATTTTGTAGACATATGCACGTGCTTACAATCTTTCTTGTATTAATAAATGTTTAATTTTGTCTCATAAATATCTTTTGAGACTAAGTGGTCTTATTACTACTGAATTCAAAGCCTGCATCTCAAAACATACGAATTGCAAAATGTGTTATGACAGCTGTTTCAAGTTTCCCTCTGGGGTTTAAACAGCTCAGCATTTACCATTGGCTGTGTCATAATACACACCCCTTAGATTAATTACATCAAATTTGGACCATCGTCAGGGCAGGAGGCTGTGACTGAGAGTGAGGCAGGCATGGGGATCCAAAATTTAGCTTTAGAGGAGCCTCAGTCAGTGCCCTCGTCCAACAGTTATGAGGTTCTTGCTCCCAGTATGGACGAGGGCACCGACTACAGGAAGGATGAGCGAACTGACCACAGCATCCTGGTACAGAGTGCCATTCAAGTTGTGGGCAGGGAGAAAAGAGAATTGTAGTAGTAATAGGGGATAGCATAGTTAGGGGAATAGATACTATTCTCTGCAGCAAAGACAGAGAGTCCCGAAGGCTGTGTTGCCTACCTGGTGCCAAGGTTAAGGACATCTCTCCTGGGCTGGAGAGGAACTTGGAGTGGGAGGGGAAGGGTCCAGTTGTCATGGTCCACGTAGTTACCAATGACATAGGTAGGACTAGGAAAGAGGGTTTTCTGACGGACGACAAGCAGCTTGGGGCTAAGTTAAAAAGCAGAACCACAAAGGTAATAATCTCCTGATTACTATCTGAGCCACGTGCAAATTGGCATAGGGTAAATAAGGTTAGATTGGCTCAAAGATTGGTGTGGGAGAAATGGGTTCCGATTCCGTAGAACCGTAGAACCATAGAAAAGTTAACGCACAGAAGGAGGCCATTCTTGTCCATGCCAGCCAGAGGACACCCAGGTGCCCTTTCTAATTCCACCTTCCTGCACCCGGCCCATAGCCCTGCAGCTTACAGCACTTAAGGTGCAGATCCAGGTACTTTTTAAAAGAGTTTAGAGTTTCTGCCTCTACCACCAACTTGGGCAGCGAATTCCAGACACCCACTACCCTCTGCATAAAAAATGTTTTTCCTCATGTCCCCCCTACACCTTCTGCCACTTATCTTGAATCTATGTCCCCTGGTTCTAGAATTCTCCACCAAGGGGAACAATTTTATCCTGTCCATTCTGTCTATTCCCCTCATAATTTTGTAAACCTCAATCAAGTCACCTCTCAGCCTTCTTTGTTCAAAGGAAATTAACCCCAACCTATCCAATCTCTCCTCGTAGCTATACTTTTCTAACCCTGTCAACATTCTTGTAAACCTCCTCTGCAGTCTCTCCAGAGCTATTACGTCCTTCCTGTAATGTGGTGACCAGAACTGCACAAAATACTCCAGATGTGGCCTCACCAGTGTTTTATACAATTCCAACATTATATCCTTACTTTTATATTCTATACCTCTGCCAATGAAGGAGCGCATTCCATATGCTTTCTTTACAACCTTGTCTACTTGAACTGCTGCCTTCAGGGACCTGTGTACTTGTACGCCAAGATCTCTCACTTCATCTACCCCTCGTAATATATTTCCATTTATTTTGTAATCCCCGTAACTGTTGACCTCCCTAAATGTATGACCTCACACTTCTCTATGTTAAAACCCATCTGCCACTTTACTGCCCACTCCACCAATCCATCTATATCGTTTTGGAGATTATGGCTATCCTCTACACTATCCACTACTCGGCCAATATTTGTGTCATCTGCAAATTTCCCAATTGTGCCCCCCACGTTCACATTCAAATTGTTAATATATAACACAAACAGCAAGGGTCCCAACACCGAGCCCTGTGGAACACCACTTGAGACAACTTTCCATTTGCAAGGGCATCCATCGACTATTACCCTTTGTTTCCTGTTACAAAGCCAACATTTTATCCACTTTGCCACATTACCCTGAATCCCATGGGCTTTTACTTCATGGAGCACTGACACCAGCACTGGGGAGGGAGAGAACTGTGTCGTTTGGACAGGTTTCATTTGAACCATGCTGGGACCAGTGTCCTGGTGAATCGTATAACTAGGGTTGTAGATAGGGCTTTAAACTAACTGGTGGGGAGGGTTCAATTGAAGGGAAGTTTAAAAAATCAAAAAGAAACAAGAGAGCAGAGGTGCAGGGTAGTGAAGAGGCGAATGATAATCAAAGTGTGACAGGAAGGGGCAGAGTATATAAGCAGAAGAGTGCAGCAAAAATTAGAACCAGAATGAGTAAAATGGTAAAAAGTCAAAGCTTAAGGCTCTTTATCTGAATGCATGCAGCATTTGTAACAAGATAGATGAGCTGACGGGACAAATAGAATTAAATGAATATGACTTGAAAGCTAATACAGAAGCTTGATTGCAGAGTGACCAAGACTGAGAACTCAAAATTCAAGGGTATTCAATGTTCCAGAAAAATAAGCAAAAAGGAAAAGGAGGTGGGGTAGCTTTGTTAATAAATGAGGGTATCAGTGCAATGGTGAGTTGTGATGTAGATGCAATAGCTTGTGATGTAGAATCAGTTTGGTTGGAAATAAGGAATAGCAAGGGGATGAAGTCACATGTGGGGGTCGTCTATAGGCCCTCGAAGAGTTGCCTCACTGTAGGACCAAGTGTAAATTGGGAAATGGTGGAGGCATGTAAGAAGGGCACTACAATTGTCATGGGTGATTTTAATCTGCATATTGACTGGACAAATCAGATTGGCAGGGATAACATGGAAGACAAATTTCTAAATTGCATCAGGGATTGTTTCTTAGAGCAATACGTTGCAGAACCTACCTGGGAACAGGCTATTTCAGACCTAGTAATGCGTAATGAGGCGGAATTAATCAGAGGTATCATAGTTAAGGAACCTCTAGGATGAAACGATCACAGCATGGTAGAATTTCAAATTCAGTTTGAGGGCGAGCAACTCAGGTCTCAAACCAGTGTCCTCAACTCAAATAAGGGCAATTACAGATGTTTGAAGACAGAGTTGTCTAAAGTGGGCTGGGAAAATAGACTAAGGGGAAGTTCAGTGGATGAGCAGTGGCAGACATTTAAGCAAATATTTCATAATGTTCAGCAAAAATTTATCCCGGTCAAAAAGAAGGACTCGATGAGAAAGGTGAACCACCCGTGGTTAACAAAGGCAGTCAAGGAGAGTATCCAATTACAAACTAAGGCATGCAAAGCAGTGAAATGTAGTGGTAGGCCAGAGGATTGGGATTTTTTCAGGAACCAGCAGGGATGACTAAAAAGCTAATAAAGAGGAAGAAAATTGATTATGAAAGTAAATTGCCAAGATATATAAAAACAAACAGCAAGAGCTTTTACGGGTATATAAAAATAAAGAGAGTGGCTAAAGTGAGTGTGGGGCCCTTGAAGGATCGACTGGAGAATTGATAACTGGGAACAGGGAAATGGCAGATAATTTAAACCAATATTTTGCATCGGTCTTCATGGTGGAGGACACTATAAATGTTCCAAAGATATCAGATAAGCAGGAAGCTAATGGGAGGAAAGACCTTGTAACAATCTCTATCACGAGGGACAAAGTATTTGACAAACTAATGGGGCTAAAGGCAGACAAGTCGCCAGGACCTGATGGCCTGCATCCAAGGGTTTTAAAGGAAGTGGCTGCAGAGATGGTGGGAGCATTGGTCAAAATATTCCAGAACTCACTGAGTTCAGGGAGGGTCCCAGTGGATTGGAAAACCGCTAATGTGACACCCCTGTTCAAGAAGGGAGGGAGACAAAAAGTTGGAAACTATAGGCCAGTCAGCTTAACATCTGTCATTGGGAAAATGCTAGAGTCCATTATTAAGGAAGGAATAGCAGGACATTTACAAAAGCTTAATAGAGTCAACATGGCTTTGTGAAAGGGAAATCATGTTTGACAAATTTTCTAGAGTTCTTTGAGAATATCACAAGCAGAGTTGATAAAGGGGAAATGGTAGATGTAGTGTATTTGGATTTCCAGAAGGCATTCGATAAGGTGCCACTTAAAAGATTATTGCACAAGACAGGAGCCTATGGTATTGGGGGTAATGTATTAGCATGGATTAAGGATTGGTTAACACAGAGAAGACGGAGAGCTGGGATTAATGGGTCTTTTTCAGGTTGGAAAGATGTAACTATTGGAGTGCCACAAGGATCAGTCCTAAGGCCCCAGTTATTTACTATCTACATTAATGATCTGAAGGTGAGGGCAGAGTGTAATGTATCCAAATTTGTTAACAATACAAAAATAGGTGGGAGGCCATGTTGTGATGAAGACATAAGGAATCTGCAGGGGGGTATAGATAGGTTGAGTGAATAGGAAAAAAATCTTGGCAGATGGAGTTTAATGTAGGAAAGTGTGAGGTCATGCACTTTGGTAGGAAGAATAAAAAGATAGACTATTATTTAAATGGAGAGAGACTCCAAAAAAGTGCAGCTCAGAGGGATCTGGGTGTTCTTGTGCATGAAACACAAACAGTTAGTTTGCAGGTACAGCAAGTAATTAAGAAGGCAAATGGAATTTTGGCTTGTATCACTAGGGGGTTGGAATTTAAAAATAGGGAAGTCTTGTTACAACTGTGCAGGGTGTTGGTGAGGCCACACCTGGAGTACTGTGTATAGTTTTTGGTCCCCGTATTGAAGAAAGGATATACTGGCATTGGAGGCAGTTCAAAAGAGATTCACTCGGCTGATTCCTGGGATGAAGGGGTTAAATATCAAGAACAGTGAAACAGTCTTTTGTTTATTAGAGTTTAGAAGAATGAATGTTATCCTTATTGAAACATATAAGATTCTGAGAGGGCTTGCCAGGGTAGATGTTGAGAAGATATTTCTACTAATGGGGGAATCTCGAACTAGGGGATGTAGTTACAGAATATGCGGATGCTCATTTATAACTGAGATGTGAAGGAATTTCTTCTCTCAGAGGGTAGTGAATGTCTGGGATTCTCTACCCCAGAGAGTTGTGGAGGCTAGATCACCGAAAATAATTGAAGTCAGGTAGATAGATTTTGAAATATTGGGGAGTTGAGGGCTTTGAGGAGCTGGCACGAAAGAGGAGTTGAGGCCTGAGGCAGATCAGCCATGATCTTATTGAATGGTGGGGCAGGCTTGAGAGGCCAAATGGCCTACGCCTGCTCCTATTTCTTATGCTCTTATGAAAGGGCTCCAGTGCTGGTCAGGCTGGGGTGGGGGTTGGAAAGACAACACAAACTGAAGGAAGTACATTGCCACAAAGTGGGATGGAGCGGGAAGTGGGGGAGAAGGGTAAGGGAAGTGGCCGCGCACTTGGAAAAGCTTATCAAAAGTGAGCATTCTTCCGCAGCTGAGACCGTTCAGCAGCAGCTCCATTGACATGCCTGGAGTCGGACCTCTGACACATTTCTGCCCACTCAAGCAATGCAAAAGAATGAACATGCCACCAAATGCTCCAGAACTTTACACCCCTCAGGCTGAGACTGCAAATTAATGTGTCTTTTAGGGGGCTGCAGAAGAATTGGACAACTGGGCAAGTTGTGCAATCCCCTTGTGAAAGGTGGCCATGGCACAGTCACTGGTGGAGACGCTCACATCCTTAGCAATCTCTTTATTAAGGTTTTGACCACTATCACTCACGGATCAAGCTAACAGCACAGCCTTGCAGTGCGGGTTAGGAGAATGCCTGCGCCTGAGCTGAGAGTACAGCATGCAGTCAAAGCTGCCACCAATTAGTCAAGTGGAGTGAGGCGGAAGTGGATGGGGTTTCAGACAGCCATGAAGCACACTACACTCTGGTCATCTGAGTGGTGGCCTGCACACACTGGCATGTGTGAAGTGACTTAATTAAGGGAGGTCCTTAGGGCACGTATGCTAACACATGCGTTTCTCCCTTTGATTCTGCAGGAGGAGAACATCAGAATCATGGAACCTGGTGATTTGACAGTATGCCTCATGGCTTACAGAGATCAGAGAAGAAAGAGAAGAGAGCAAAGGAAGCGCCTGGCTCACCAATGGGAAGAGCACCTCTTAAGGTGAAGGTGCAGCAGGGACTCCTGCGCATGCAGCTGAAGATCCACAGCGAGCCATCACTCGTAGGCACCTCGCTAGACACAGGGTTTATAGACAGTGCTTGTCATTCCAGCATGTGACTGAGAACCAGTGCCGCCGAAGACCGTGCATGTCTAGTGAACTGATCGGTCAAATCTGCCACCTGCTGCAGGATTTGGCGCCATAGGGACATGGAGGGCATCCAGTGCCAATGGCCATGAAAGTGACTGCGGCGGTCAATTTTTACGCCAGTGGTTCTTTCCAGTGCTTCACAGGTGACCTGTGCGGGGTCTTGCAAGCCTCCACCCACAAGTCCATCCAGGAGGTTATAGACGCCATCTTCACAAAGGCACAGAACTTTATGCATTTGACCAGGATCACGCAAGCCAGGATGCAAGAGTGCTGGGATTTGCGGCGATCTCTGTTTCCCCACAGGTGCAGGATGCTATTGACTACACTCACCTGGCACTCAGATCTCTGTGATAACTAGCAGTCAACCGACATCAACCGCAAGGGCTTCCACTCGCTGAATGTTCAGCTGGTGAGCGACCATTGCAAACACATCCTACAAGTCTGCGCATGGTTTCCTGGGAGTATCCATGACTCCTACATTCTCAGTCGGTCTCAGATCCCTAACATCTTTCAGAGTCCACAGAAGCTGCAGGGTTGGCTCCACAGGGAAAAGGCCAACCTGTAGAAGACGTGGCTGACAATGCCCATGCAGCGGCCTCAGACTTCAGTGGAGAGAACGCACAACAAGGCTCATGCTGCAGCCTGGATATGGTGGAGCAAATGATAGGCATATTGAAAGTGAGGTTCCAGTGCCTCGACAGTCCACCGATGATGTTGCACATCATCGTAGCTTGCTGTACACTACGCAGCCTGGCACTGCAATAGGGAGTGGACCTGATTGAGGAGAAGATGAGAGACCTGCCTGTCTTCTCTGATGAGGAAGACGTTGAAGGAGATGAGGGTAATGAGGTCCTTGAAGACGAAGATGCCAGCGATGAGGCCATCGCACTGGCCAAATGAGGCAGGCAAGCTTGTGAGGCCCTAACAGCCACAAGATTCATGGAGGATGTTGACAAGATGGAGTGAGGACAGTCCTGACATCCCCGCTTTACATCTGCGAACTTTTGACTACTGGGTGGTTAGTGGCAGCGCGCATACTCTCAGTGGTCAGGGCCATGTCATGGAGATAAAGCGGAAGCCCTAATAGTTGCTAAATTCCAGGAGGATGATGACGACATACAGTGAGGACATTCCATAGATCTTCACATTGCCTCTGTGAATATCTGACTCCTGTCTGGCTACGGGCGCTAGCTTGCACTCTAGGATCAGAGTCATATCATGGAGATGCAGCCGTGAAACTTTAAATGAGTCTGATCCTTTGTCAGCCTTTCTGTCACCGGACATAGATGCTGAAGAGATGGGGGGACAGCCCCACCTCAAAGGTGCTGAGAGCACACAGATGGAACTCTGTGATGCCTGCCCACGACATTCTGGCAGCAATGACAAGTGCCATCGAGGTGCAGGCATCAGCAATGTTTCCAGTGAGTGTGAAGCTAGACCATCACTTTGGTCTGAAGGTTACATACTGCACAGGAAAGAGACCCTGGACTGAGACACTTGCTCTTATTTTGTGCAGGAACCAAGGCTTCACATTTAAAAGACATGAACACTATTCATCAGAACAAGGAGCCATAGACAAGGAGACATTCTTGGGAGTTCATTTACAATAGTGAATGTTATGCACAAGCGATTAACACCTGTGCCCACGCGATGCAACATGTTCTTAACCTTTCTAACCCTACGTCCTGGTGCTCCCCTGACATCCACAGTGGAGATGGAGGCAGCCTGCTAACTGTTTTCTGTGATGAGCTTGGCAGGCGTTCTCTGGAGGGCCAAGACATGGAGGGCCATGGCCTGTTTTGGGAATCATGTAGTGGGCCTGGTGCACCCTCCTCGGTTTGTGGAGCTGGAGCTGTGGAGGTCATAGAAAGAGGGGATTTGGATCGGCTGGACATTCCTGGAGTCATTTCATTGGATGGCCCTAGGGCGATGAGCTGCTGGTCCTCCTCCCTATGGTTGCCCGAGGGCCCCTGACTGACTCCTTGAGGACAAGGGGAAGCTGGAATGAGATCAGGCTGCCCTGCACCCCTCTCGCGTTGACACTATCGGAGGCCAACTGTGGTGCCAGCGATGGAGTTCAGCCCGGGCAGCAGTGCAGGACCGATGACCTGGACCAAGGTCTCAATGGCAGCCGCCATCCTTCTAGGTTGACCTCGGTGCGTTGGCATACCGACACTATCACGTCAGACTGAAGGCAAACTGACTCCTCCACCCTGCCTGGCAATCTTAGGAGTGCAGCAGACATCCCTTCCTGGTTTTCCCTTGATTGCCTTTGCAATTCCACCAACTGATTGAGGACTGAGTCCAGAGGCTCATCAGCTGACTTGGACTCAGCAGACTCCATGCCTTCAGCAGTCCCTTGAGTGTAAGCAACTTTGGATGTCCCAGCCTCCGCCTGTTGTGGAACAGATTGTGTGTTGTGCTCACCAGATTGTGATCCCGAGGCTGTTCTACATCTAGGTCTCACCGAGGTGCGTGTTGCTGTGCTGATGGACTCATATGGGCCTTCAATGGTGCTGCCTTCAGACTCCTCATCCGAGGTGCTCTCGGCACTGGGGTCAGGGTCACAGTTGCCTGAGGGCAACATGGCAGATGTGTCTAGGAGAGAAAGTGGAGATTATTAGTGCTTGGCAGCCACGTTGCACACAGTGGACTCAGAGTAGCATTGACAGAGAGACAATGTGGTACACGATCCTCATGTGGATGCTTGCCGCTGACCTCACCTTCTCCGCAGAAGCAGTCCACATCCTCTCCGGCCAGCTCCTATGCGCGACTCTCAAATGGAGTGAGGACCTTGATGTCTGGCACCCCACCCCAGGTCTGGAACCTCTCCTGTTGATTGTGCACTCTCTTATCCTGCATAAGGACAGATGCAAAGAGTATGAGCAAGGTACACGGTAGGCCAAATGAGAAAGATGCCAGGTGTACCTGTGTGCTCAGTGGAGCCATGGACGAGATGAGGAGGCGATCTCCACAGGAGATGAGGCCAGATGGAGATGTGAGGCTGTGTGAGAGAGAGTGAGTGGTGATGTCCCTTGAGCTGGCAGTGAGTGAGATGCCAATGAATGTGTGATGGGCTTTAAGTGGGTTAGTTGAGATTGATGAGATGGTTGACTTGCCCTGGCAGCACGGATGAGATCATTCATACGTTACCTACACTGGATGGCCCATCTCTTGTGTGCAGCATTGGCACTGACCACCTCTGTTACCGCCTCTTGAGCTAGAGTGGTGAGACAGATGGACTTCCTGTGGCCGGGTAGAGGACATCGCGGCGGGCCTCCATCAAAAGATGTCCCAGGGACGTGTCACTGAATCGGGGAGGGCGGCACTCTTCTTGGATTTGAGGGCCATGTTTTCACTGGAGCAGTCCTAGGCTGCAAGCATTGAGAAGTTTGAGTGTGGCTGCAGTTTAAATATGGCGCTCAGAGTGAGGAAGCAGCAAAGTAACGGCGTGGTGGGCAAATCAGAGTCCGGCCACCAGCGATCCGGCATGTTTCCTGTGACTGCATAACTTATGAGGCAGGAAGGGGACAATACGGTACGAAAATCTGCCATTGGAGTTGGCAAGTAAAACACCTTTTTCACGCCTGCGACCGCACTAAGTGCAAATCCAGGATAATTTTGTCCTAGAGGTACTTCAAATAAATGGGTAATGACTGTGCTAAAACATAGTCACACAATCATTTACGGCACAGAAGAATGCCATTCGGCCTATCGAGTCCATGCTGGCTCCTGCAAAGCAATCCAATCAGCCCCACTCCCCAGTTCGTTCCCCATAGTTTTAAATGTCCATCTAATTTCCTTTTGAAATCATTGATCATCTCCACAGCCATGCCCCTCATGGGCAGTGAGTTCTAGGTCATTATCACTTGCTGTGTAAGAAAATTCTTCCTCACACTCCCCTTGCATCTCTTGCCCAAAATCTTAAATCTGTCTCCGCTAGACCTTTTACCATTAGCTAATGGGAAGAGTTTTCCCTTGTCTACCTTATCTAAACCAGTCATAATCTAATACACCTCTATACAATCTCCCCTCAATCTCCTTTGCTCCAAGGAGAACAGCTCCAGTTTCTCTAACCTAACCTTGTAACTAAAACCCACCATCCCTGGAACCATTCTGGTAAATCTCCTTTGCACCCTCTCAATGACCTGCACATCTTTCCTAAACCTTGTGACCAGATCTGGAGGCAGTACTCCAGGTGGGACCTAACCAGATCTTTGTAAAGTTTCAGGATAACTTCCCTGTTTTTGTACTCAAAGCCTCTATTTATGAAGCCCATGGTCCCATATGCTTTGCTAACCACTCTCTCAATATGTCAAAGATTAGTGCACATGCACTCCTTGCTCCCTTTGTTCCTTCACACTCTTTAGAATTGTACCATTAAATCAATATTGCCTCTCCTTAAACCTTCTGCCAAAATGCATCACCTCACAGTTCTCTGCATTAAATTCCATTTGCCACTTGTCTGCCCATTCTGCTAGCCATCAGCGTCCTGTTGCAAGCAATCCATCTTAACTGTTTGCCACTCCTCCAAGTTGGTATCATCAGTAAATTTTGAAATGTATCTTCATATACAAGATCCAAGTAATTTGTAGATAGCATGAAAAGCAGTGTTCCTAGCACTGGCCCTTGGGAACACCCCTGTCTACCACTCCCCAGTCCGAAAAACAACCATCGACCACGATTAAAGCAAAATACTGCGAATGCTGGAAATCTGAAATAAAAACAGTAATTGCTGGAAAAACCCAGCAGGGCTGACAGTATCTGTGGAGAGAGAAACAGAGTTAACATTTCGAGTCTGTATGACTCTTCTCATTTTCTGTTTTTATTTAATCTACCATGATCTGCTGTTTCTGTCCTTATTAAGCCAATTTTTTATCCAATTGAATACTGACCCTCTTATTCCATAATTTTGTTTATCAGCCTTTAATGTGATATCCTCTCAAATGGCTGATGGCACTGGATACTGAAAAGGCTATGGACACTGACAATATTCCGGCAATAGTACTGAAGACTTGTGCTCCAGAACATGCTGCACAAATAGCCAGGTTTTTCCAGTACAGCTACAACACTGGCATCTACCCAGCAATGTGGAAAACCTGCCAGGTATGTCCTTTCCAGAAAAAGCAAGGCAAATCCAACCTGGCCAATTACTGCCCATCTACTCTCGATCATCAGCAAAGTGATGGAAGGGATCACCAACAGTGCTATCAAGCAGCACTTACTCAGCAATAACCTACTCACTGACGCTTAGCTTGGGTTCCGTTAGGGGGACTCAGCTCCTGACCTCATTATAGTCTTGGTCCAAACTCCAGAAATGAGGTGAGAGTCACTGCCTTTGAAATTAAGGAAGCATTTGGCCGAGTGTGGCATCAAGGAGCCCTGGCAAAACTGGAGTCAATGGGAATTAGGGGAAAACTCTCCCTTGGCTGGAGTCATGCCTAGCACAAGGGAAGATGGTTGTGGTTGTTGGAGGTCAATCATCTCAGTCCCAGGACATCACTGCAGGAGTTCCTCAGGGTAGTGTTCAGCTGCTTTATCAATGCCCTCCCCTCCATCATAAAGTCAGAAGTGGGAATGTTCGCTGATGATTGCACAATGTTTAGCACCATTCGTGACTCTTCAGATACTGAAGCAGTCCATGACCATAAGACCATAAGACATAGGAGCAGAAATTATGCTATTCGTCCCATCGAGTCTGCTCCGCCATTCAATCATGGCTGATAAGTTTCTCAACCCCATTCTCCCGCCTTCTCCCCATAACCTTTGATCCCCTTACCAATCAAGAACCTATCTATCTCGGTCTTAAATCCACTCAATGACCTGGCCTCCACAGCCTTCTGTGGCAATGAATTCCATAGATTCACCACTCTCTGGCTAAAGAAGTTTCTCCTCATCTCTGTTCTAAAAGGTCTTCCCTTTACTCTGAGGCTGTGCCCTCGGGTCCTAGTCTCTCCTACTAATGGAAACATCTTCCCCAAGTCCACTCTATCCAGGCCTTTCAGTATTCTGTAAGTTTCAATCAGATCCCCCCTCATCCTTCTAAACTCCATCGCGTATAGACCCAGAGTCCTCAAACGTTCCTCATATGTTAAGCCCTTCATTCCTGGGATTGTTCTCGTGAACCTTCTCTGGACCCTCTTCAGGGCCAGAACATCCTTCCTGAGATACGGGGCCCAAAATTGCTCACAATATTCTAAATGTGGTCTGACCAGAGCCTTATAAAGCCTCAGCAGCACATCCCTGCTTTTATATTCTAGTCCATATGCAGCAAGACCTGGACAACATCCAGGTTTGGGCTGATAAGTAGCATTTGCACCAGACGTGTGCCAGGCAGTGACCATCTCCAACAAAAGAGAATCCAACCATCTCCCCTTGACATTCAATGTCATTACCATTGCTGAATCCCCCACTATCAACATCCTGGGGGTTACCACTGACCAGAAACTGAACTGGACCAGCCATATGAGTTCTGTGGCTACAAGAGCAGGTCAGAGGCTAGGAATTCTGTGACATGTAACTCACCTCCTGACTCCCCAAAGCCTATCCACAATTTACAAGTAAGGAGTGTGATGGAATACTCCACGCTTGCCTGGGTGAGTGCAGCTCCAACAACACTCAAGAAGCTGGACACCATCCAGAACAAAGCAGCCTGCTCGATTGGCACTCTATTCACCACCTTCGACATTCACTCCCTCAACGATTGATGTACAGTGGCAGCAGTCTGTACCATCTACAAGCTACACCGTCTGTAGCAACCCACGATGGCTCCTTCGACAGCACCTTCCATATCCGTGACCACTACTACCTAGAAGGACATCAGATGCATGGAAACACCACCACTTGGAAGATGCCCTCCAAACCACACACCATCCTGACTTGGAAATATTTTGCCGTTCCTTCACTGTCGCTGGGTCAAAATCCTGGAACTCCAAAACAGCATTTTGGGTGTATCTACACCACATTGACTGCAGCAGTTCAAAAAGGCAGCTCACTACCGCCTTCTGAAGGTCAATTAGGGATGGGAAATAAAAAATGCTGGCCTAGCCAGCAATGCCCAAGTCCTATGAAAGAATAAAAAAGAACCCAAGACCTTGTCAGCTTTAGCAACAGTTTCTCTACATTGGTCATGAACCTTCAATGATCTGTGCACAATAACACCATTGTTTTCTCTCTCTTGACCTCTCTCATAATCATAAATGATATGCGCATTCAGCTTGCATGGCACTACATTTATCTAACTTAGACTCAGTTTGCCAATGTACAATGTCCTTAGCACATCTAAATCTTTTTGGATTTGCTTACACTTCTGTACGTCTTAACCCTAGCACAGATTTTGGCGTCCTCTGAAAGTTTACCAAAAACACTGTCCAATTCATCAATAATGACTGTAAAGAGTCATTGTAGTGGGTCTAGGACCAATCCATGGGGTCACCAATAGTAACCACATCTATTAGCCTTAGCTTTTTGGCTGCGGGATTGGAGCCAAATCCTAATGCAGCATTTCAATTTTTACTGATACCACAAGATTCCACCTTGTGAAGTTACCTAGTGTAACATACTTTATCAAACACTTTCTGAAAGTCCAGGCAAGACAATCAGTCACTATACTAGTGACATCCTCAAAAGTTCTCACGTTTGTGAACATTTTTTTGTAAGCCGTGTTGTGAATTTCCAATGGTTTCTTCCCTTTTCTAAATAAGGGCATCTCTTCTGATCCTATCTGATATCTTCCCAATTATGGATTTCAGACCGATAGGCCTGAAGTTCCCCAACCCAATGGTAATTTCAACCCACTTACCTAATCAGTTTTAATTCATGTCTTTCATCTCCCATCCTTCAGGAGCTGGTGAGGGAGGAGGATGAAAACTCCTCAGTGGAGGTCACTCATTAAGGAAGCACTCATCACAGGACGCATGTGCACCAGCTCAGATGCACACACCTCACTGGAACTGCCAAGACAGTGAGCTGGGTAGTCACATGTTAAAGCACTCATCATAAAGAGCAAGAAAAGGTGCTGGAGTTGGGGACAGCAGTCGGTAGCCCCAGTGGAAGGGCGCAGGAACTTCAAGCTTTGTGTAGCTGGATGGGGGTGGTCTACAAAGAGGACAATCTGGTGCAGCAGCAGAAGAGGCACTGTGCACAGTCACTTGTACCAGTGCTATGATGTCCCTAACGTCAGTGGAAAGAGTGGTCACATGCATGGAACATCAGCACTTAAATGCTGGTCCTCACAAATGGCCTACAAACTCAGATTGCCACCTTAAGAAGGATTAAGGAAAGCCTTGAAATAAAAGCAGAAAATTCTGGAAATACTCATCAGATCTGGCAGCATCTGTGGAGCAAGAAACAGGAAGATCTGTTTTAGTGCATTGTGATTGCAGTTTTCAGGTCAGGAAACCTGAGGATTTTAACAGCAGGGCATCTTTAAAAAAATTTCTGTAAATTTCCCACCCACAGCCAGCCAGGTTAACAGATTCAAGGCCTGTTGAGCAGGAAATCCTACAGCAGAAGGCCACAGTAGAGCTGTACTGGGACTAGATGGTCTAGTCGGAGTCCAATTGTGGGATGGGGTGAGGCGGCAAGGGAGTGTCGGGTTTCTGATCATGGGGAGATCCAATCACGGGGGAGGGGGTGGTTCTGATCATGGAATTAGTGGTGTTCAGATCATAGTGGCAATGCTGTAGGCACTTTTCTCATGCACTCAACCCTATAAGCCGTTAAGTTTCCTGAGGCCTGAGGAACACAATTATCTCGGACAGTTAAAATATGAGCACGCAGCCTCATTAAAATATTTAAATGATCACCCTGCCTCCTGCAAGTGGATTGGTCACCCACCATTGCTCCATCTCCTTTAAACCGGAGGTGTGTGAGGTCACAGTGTGTTCAGTTCCTGTTTCAGATTTTTGAAATTTTAATTTCCGACATGTCCCCAGCCTACCTGCTTTGGAAGTTAAGATTTAACCCATTGGCCGCAGAATGTTTTGTTTCACACAGATTGGCAAAACATATAAACTATTGATGATGATGATGACAGCACCACAGGAATTGGATTCAGTAAATCACCTACATGGCTCTCCTGTGAGGGAGCACAGAAGGCACATGGTTACATTATTGTGCTGCTTCATACAGAAGTACTCGGGAATGATGGAAGCTGAAGCTTGATGCCTGCAACCAACGTTTTTGCCAGCTGCTGAATAAAAATCTGTTAATGCAGCCTAACATCAGCGGAAAGTTAACTGTGGCAGTCAAAGTCATCATAGCCTTGTCGGCATGTACAGCATTAGCAAGTTACCAGTTCCATAATGGAGCTGATTAATAACTATTTTAAAAACTGTATTTATTTCCAGGATAGGATGTCACATCTCTGCTGCTTTGTTGATTTGCCGAGAGGGCAAAGAGTCATTGGCTGCATGAGTATAGTCACTTGGTTCCCTCTAAACAATATGATGACCCATATGAATCACAATGATAATAAATTGGCTGAAGGCTATTAAGCAATGGGTACTTGTTACATTAAGTTATGTCAGATGGTGGTGTAGTGCTAGATGGGGTGCTGGAGGGATTCTTTTTGGGGCCATTACTATTTCTAATTTACATAGTTGGCTGGTAACAGATCCTCTACCAGGCTGCTGGCATTGCATTGCACAAAACTTCATCTGCTGGCCTCCCATGGGGTCTGTCAATGAAGCAGTGGTTTAATATGGCAGTATTCCATTAGCTCCACCTTGACGCTTTCAAGCATATAATTACCATTTGCATAACACTGCCTGGTAACCAGACGTTATATTGTTATAAGAGTCAACTATCCCATGCATGCCTCTTATACAGGGCATCTCCTCAAAGTGACCAGTGCTGTCTTCATCCTTGGTTGCTTTCAGAAGGTGATGGTGGTGTTCATATGTTAATGGTACTCCCACAATGGTGTTATATGGGGAATTGCAGGGTCTAGAGCAGGCAATGATCAAAGAACAGGTTTACATATCAGAATGAAAAGATTGTAAAGGCATTGGTGATGGTATTATTTCTCTTCCTCACTTTGGTGACAGAAGTCGCAGGGTTGGTGTAAGTTTGGTGAGTGCCCACAGTGCATCCTATAGATAGTATGTGCTGCTGACACAGTGCACTGGTGGTGGATATTGCATTTAGTCATGCAGATACCAACCAAATGGTGGCTTTGACCTAGATGTTATAAACTGTTAAAGTGTTGGTGCATCCATCCAAGAGAGTGGTGAATATTCCACGATACTCCTGATTAGTGCCATGTGGATGATGGAGATCATGGAGGGCCGAGGGCATGCACATCCTCTTGTAGTTCTCGGCTTCTACCCTCCTCTTGTAGTGATGGGACAGGAATTTTTTGGGTGGCAGGAGCACATCCCCGCCGATCAGAGTGGCCCCGCAGTCATTTAATGCTCCGAGGAGCATTAATTGGCTGGAGATGGGACGTCCACCCCTCACGTGAGTGGAAGTCCTGCCTCAGATAGCTGCTGACCAATCTAATTGTCATCCCAGCAAAGCCAATGTCGGCATTGGCAAGGACTAGGATCACAAGTAGTCCCCTAGTCCGGGACTAGGTAAGTGCAGGGCGCTTTCGTGGTGAAGAGGGTAGCTGAGGCTCAGATAGGTGTGGGGAGAGGTGGGAGGAGGGTCTTGATGGAGAGGAAGGGGTAAATATGTGGCGGGAGCACCCTCAGACCATTGGGAAAGCCACGTGACGTGGAAATGCAGCCCTTGAGGGAGGCGCCTCTTCCTTCCTGTCTGAGGCCTGAGCAGGGTGACCTGCTGGGCTTTTCCCTGCCTCTGAAAATTAAGGCCAGGAAGGAAGCAGCCCTTAAGTGAGCAATAATTAACTGCTTAAGGGCCTATTGGGGTGAGAGCGGTTGGGCCGCCATAGGCCTCACTCGTCAACTCTTAAAGTTGCAGATAAGTTGGGGGGGGGGGCGGGGTGGGAGGGGGGGGAGGGTGGCAGGACGGCCACAAGGGGAGTTTTGCGGGGGCCCTTTGCCTGTAGACCCACCAGTGGGGGACTGTAAAATTCTGCACATGTTGTTAATAGGGCTGGTCCAATTCAGCTTCCGAATCAATGGTGATCTCTAAGATATTGAATGTGAGCGGTTCAGGAATGGTACTGCACTTGAAGGTACAGGGATTATAACAGGATTATTACTGAAGATGGAGACACCTGGTGTTTTTTACTGCCAGATGTGTGCCAGGCCTGGATATCGTCATTTTAATTTGCATTCCTTGCAAAGGTTCCTTTGCAAATTTTCAATTATTTGTTCACCAAATTCTTGTTGCACACAAGAGTTTTCCAGCAGCCAATGGCATGGTAACCTGCTCATTCACTTCAGAATTCAACCTGCCCTTTCAGAAGTCTTCTCACACATGTGAAACCATTCACTGCCCTGGCTAACTCAGGACACTAATTAACTTCCTCACACTGACTTTGAAGGAAAGCAGATCTTGATGAGAAGTTTGTCTCTGCTGACTTTCATTTAGGTCCAGTCGTGTGTTCATCATATTAATAACGATGACTTGGATGGATTTCTTAAATCATAGCAGCTTTTTATGCAGCCCTCTAGGCCCAGCATCCATTTACTTATCAATTTATTCTTAAGCCTGTCAAACATGGGACAGGAAAGGAAGTTTGACAAACAGGAGCACTTACCTCTGACAAATTAGAAGAGGAGATGAAACAGTTATTCCTAGAATTTTCTAGATACCTTGCTTGCTTTTTGGTATCCAGGTGTGTAAGTAGAATCGGCAGTGCCAGTTCTTTGTGTGCTACAGGTGCCTATCAGAGACCAAACTGCACCTGCACACACAGTGAATTGTGGCAGGTGCCATTTTGGTCAGAGCATTCATTAATGCACTCGCAGTTAATATTCACTGGAAATACACAGAGCAGGCAGATGATGACATTAATCAGCGTGCCACACTCATTTGATGCCAGTGTTGCCATTTTGGAGTTCAGTGTCTCAGGTGACAACCCCCACAGCTGATCAAGTACTCAGCAACACTGAAGAATCATGCTTCGGACACCATGAAGTAGACCTTGTATTCTTGACCATATTAAAAGCAAGTCTACATCAACGACTTATAACTATATACATATAAACAATAGAGAGTAGGGGTATGGACCTGGCTCCATACTAGGTCTTTACTCTTCTCTATCTCCAGACTGACCCAAACCCTGAGTCATTGCCTTCTTACGTTACTGTGTGGGCAGTGCTGCACTCAGTCCCACATTAACCCTGTATGTACCATACCCTACTACTACACCTCTCACCCAAGTCTTTATCCCATGGGTATAGAGTTATTTCAGTTTACTTCAAGTACTACCTTGTTATAAGTCTTGTGCATTTACCTTATTGCTACAACCTGAGTGCTAGTCCAACATTACTAATATTACAGTATTAATATTAACAACATTCCTTGTAATTCCTAGTACCCCATTCCCCCACCCCACCTTCAATTCCTTGAATTTAGATGTTCAGCAGGTCTGGAGGCCTTATAGCCCTTCCACATCTCATTCGCTGTTCTTTCGGGAGAGTGATAGGCACTGGCGGTTCTGGTTCTTATTGTTGGTTTGGAGGTTGGACTGACATCCGGGTATCTTCATCAATAGTCCTCCACCATGCAATGAAGGGACCATGTCCAGGGGGAGGATGGATACTCCTCCTGTTGAGTCTGACTATACCCTCTGGCGAATCAATCTGGTAGGACCGGGGTTGGTCCTCGTTCTGGTAGAGGACTGTCCCTTGTCTCCCGAGGTCCAGGATCCAGACCTTGTCACCCTGCTGCAGCTGTGGCAAGTGTATTGTGCGGTGCTGTCTGTTATAGGCAGAAGCTTGCTTCTCTCTGTAGGACTGCTGTTCGGCTTGTGGGGTCTGGTATGCTTTGGCAACCAACCGTGGCAGGAGTTTCTCTGGCAGGATTAGGAGTTTTGTACAAAGCTTCCTGCCCATCAGGAGCTCAGATGTGGACAGGCCTCACTGTAAGGGGGTGGACCTGTAGGTGAGCAGTGCAGTGAGGAGATCCTCGTTTCTCTTCAGGAGGGTCTTCACCATATGGACTCCTCGTTCCGCTTCATCATTTGATATACCCATACTCTCTACTGTTTATATGTATATAGTTATAAGTTGTTGATATAGACTTGCTTTTACTATAGTCAGGAATACGAGGCCTACTTCATGGTGTCCAAACCAGAATTCTTCCATTGCCGTTCTGTTGCTGAGTACTTGATCAGCTGTGGAGGTTGTCACCTGGGACACTGAACTCCAAAATGGCAACACTGGCATCAAATGAGTGTCTGATTAATGTCGTCATCTGCCTGCTCTGTATATTTCCAGTGAATATTAACTGCGGGTGTACTGGGGAGCTGGTGCAGTGACGGAAGCTTCAAAATGTGTGAAGCATTCATTAGAGAACTGGGGTCTGTTATCCAATCTGAGCTTGTCCAAGATGGCATGGCTTACAAACATTTTGAGTGCTTTGATGACCATCTCCCTGGTGGTCGTATGAAGTTGCTTTACCTCCACCCACTCGAAGAAGTAGTCTATAATGATTAGGGAGGATCTGATAATGTAGACAAACAGGCCTATGGCCAACCTTTCCCATGGACTGTTGTGGAATTGCGTGGGAATGAGTGGCTCCCTCTGGTCTTGGCACTGCAATGCATAAACCTGGAATTTGTGATGGTCTCTTCAATTGCCTTGAAGATAACTGGCCACCAGATGGTGGATTGGGCCCATGCCCTGCACTTAGGGATTTCCAGATGACCCTGGTGTTTCTTCTGAAGGACATCCACCCATGGAGAAGCTGGAATGACCAGCCATTCATCGGAGACCAGGGGGTTATCTATGTCTGTGCAGTGACTTTGCTATTCGAACTATGTTTTGCTGAACCACCGCTTGGTTTATGATGAGGCCATCTCTGTTGGCAGTAGGTGCGGATGTGGGCATAACCTTTATTGTGGAGCTGCTCCTGGCGGATCTTTTGGAGCCTGGCCAAAATGGCTGGTAGGTAATAGTCTGAGAGTAGGCCTCTAGCTCAGCGACGAAGACAATTCATGTTTGGTCAGAAGTCCCACAGTGGCCCTGAAAGTGTTTCTGCCGTCATTTGATTCTTTCCCTGGATATAGACAGTCTTGAATATGAGTCTCACAAGGCGTAGGAGAAACCACTGGATCTGAGGGGGCATTTTTGTGAGCTCCTTTTCATTTAACAAAGAGACCAGTGGTTTATGCCTGTCTTGGATTGTTATTTTGAGACTGGTGATGTAGTCGGAGAACTGCTTACAGGCCCAAGTGACCTCCAGAGCTTCCTTCCTGATGACAGCATTCCTGGATTCCATGTCTGGTAGTCCTCTAGATCATAGCAGATGGGTCACTGTCCAGTTGCTCCTGAAAGAGAACTGCTCTGAGGCCTGTGGATGCAGCACGGCCGCTATGGTGGTGGGCAGGGTTGGGCTGTAGTGGCCCAGAATGTCGCTGAAGAGCAACATCTCCTTGATACAAGTGAACACATGCTCTTGCTGGGAGTTGCATCATCATGATTGGTCTTCCTTGAGCAGGTGTCTCAAAGATTTTGTGATTTGTGCCAAGTGAGGCAAAATCTTCACCAGCTGGTTTACCATCCCTGGGAGCTGCTGGAGGTTGGGGATGGACGAAGGGGTGGGGAAGTTGGTGATCGCCTTGGTTTTGTGTGGGTTATTGACGGCCTTGGTTTTGTGTGGGTCGGTGTCGGCCTTGGTTTTGTGTGGGTCAGTGACGGCCTTGGTTTAGTGTGCGTTGTTGACGGCCTTGGTTTAGTGTGGGTCGGTGATCACCTTGGTTTAGTGTGGGTTGGTGATCACCTTGGTTTAGCATGGGTCAGTGGCAGCCTTGGTTTTGTGTGGGTCGGTGACAGCCTTGGTTTAGTGTGGGTCGGTGATCACCTTGGTTTTGCGTGGGTCGGTGATCACCTTGGTTTTGTATGGGTCGGTGACAGCCTTGGTTTAGTGTGGGTCGGTGATCACCTTGGTTTTGCGTGGGTCAGTGACGGCCTTGGTTTAGTGTGGGTCGGTGATCACCTTGGTTTTGTGTGGGTCAGTGTGGGCCTTGGTTTAGTGTGGGTCTGCTGTGATACCCTTATTGCTGATGACAAGGCCCAGGAACCAGGTGGAGGTTTTGGTAAACTCACATTTATAAATGTGGTTAGGACCCAGGAGTCCTCTTTGAGGGGGAGCTGCCAGAAACCACAGGTAACGTCTAGTTTAGGAAATACTGTGCTTCTTGTAAGCTTGGTCAGGCCCTTGTCCACGGAGGACATGGGATGGACCTCTCTGGCTACAGCCTTGTTAAGCTGTGTGACTCCTACGTAGATGTGGAGAAACCCGTTTGTTTTTCAGACCAGGATCATCTCTGATCACCATGTAAGAGTTGCTTGACTCGGAAAATGCCTCCCATGTAGGCCTTGTCTTCCAGCTGTTGCTGTACTTTCTCCATAAGGGGGTGAGGGACCTTTCGTGGAGTGAAGAGGCACATTGGCTTGGCATCACTCCTGAGCGTGATCCTGTAGGCATTTTTCAGGCAGTTCAGTTCTGTGAAGAGCTTCAGAAACTCTTCTCTGTATTTGGAGCCAGGCACTTGCCAGTTGACTTCACCAATCCATTGAAGGAGGTAAAGCTTGATACAGGCGTTGCAGCTTAACAGAGAGTAGTCCTGATTGTGGACCATGAAGAGGGTTGCTTGGATTGTTTTGTTCTGTACTGTAGAGTAGCCTGCACCGTGCCCTTTATTGGAATGGAATCCTCCTGCTGCGTGAAGTAGTGTCCATTGTTTGAAGCCAGAGGTCTTTGAGTCATGGTTCCATGTCTGACAGGACTGTCCCATTGGCTCCTGAATCTAATTTAAAATTTGTTAGATGACCATTTACCAGGATGTCAGCATTCCAAAATGAAGATCCACAATCATTGATCTCACCCAAGAAACATGGCTTCTGGGTTTTCAGTCTCAATCTCGTGGATTACCTTTGGGCTATCTGTGAGGTGTTGGGGTTTTGATTTCCACAGTTTATAATTTGTCCCTGTCTGTTGCACTGGAAGCATTGAGCTGTACTCGCAGGACACTGATCTCTCTTGTGAGGGCACTTCACACCACAGTGCTGGCAAGGTCGCTCTGCTGGGCAGTTCAGGAATTGCTTTCCCTGACCTGGATTGTCCCTGCATCTTTGTGACCTAATAAGTTGGACTGAGGGATGGTTTCACCCCACGTTGTATTCTGTCCCCTTAGGATGGTCCTCTATTGCTCACATAGGTCAGATAGCCTAACTAGCTGGATTGACTTGTTTAGGGTAAGATACCCTGTATTTTTCAGGTCTGCAGAATGTTTACTGAAGTCTGGAGCAAAGCTGTCCCATAAAAATATTTCCCGCCAGGGACTCTAGTTCTGTGACTGGTCTGACACATGGGTGAATCCAAGTGGAGCTGGAAGTGTGGAATTGTGATCCATTTTCAGGACTTTTAAAAGTGTGGGTACAGCTTTGAGAGATTGCAGGCTTCCAAGATGGTGTTGCCATTCACTGCTAAACAATGGATCCTCCCGTGCATGCTGGTTTTTGGCGGGCTTTCAAGAATGGCGGCAGCGTGCATCTGCCTGAAGAAGAAGGGTCTGCACTGGCTGCAAAGTTTGGCTGGCTGCTGGCTTAATTTAATCCACGGTAAACTGTTGTGATTCAGGACACGTAGAAAAGAACAGCAGACTTGCTATTTAGGAAATCCGATGGTTGAGAGGTGCCCGAAGTAAACAAAATGAATTATTAATTTTTTTTTTTATCCTTGCCGAACTTGGTAGCCACGTGTTGAGACTTGGAGTCGGGGATCGGGAAAAGTGACAGGTTTCTTTTAAACGGTGCTTCTGACTGAACAAATGAAAAGGGGTTTCTCAGGACTGGCTGGCCTGGAATTTAAAAAAAAATTATCTCACCCTTGCAGGCTGTGAGCTCTGCTTGCTGAAGCTGGACTTCCGAGGAGGATTTAACTCTCTCTGGAGCTTTTTCTTTCTGGTGAATTTTCTCTCTGTCTGTAGCTTCAGTTGGGAGTTTGTTTCTGTTCACAATCTATTGAAGGTGTCCTTTTCTTAGTTTTTCTGCATTCTTGTGAGGATAAAGGTTTTTGATCCAGATGCTGCCACCATGAAGAATCCTGCCTCAGACATCATGAAGCAGGCCTCGTAGTCTTGAGTATATTAACAGCCAGTCTTTATTAACAACTCTTAACTATGTACATATATACACTAATATATATGGAGCTGACTCCATCCTAGTTCTTTACTCATCTCTGTCCATCTCTAGACTGACCCTAGTTCTGGGTCATGTGCCTTCTTACATCACTGTGTGGGCGGTGCAGTACTCAGTCCAAATTATCCCTGTATGTATCAGACCCTACTACTATGGACACTTCTCTGCCCCTGCCCCACCAATGCTATTTAAAGGGATCATCAATTCTTTGGAGTTTAGTTGATGGCTGGATTTTGTTTCCTTCTGGCTGGTGCTACGATTCTACGAGTAATCAAGTATTCGGTGCTTTCCGTAGTTCTTTCAAATTTCAAAAGTCTACAGGAAGTGGTGTTGAAGGACATTTGCTAACTGTGCTGTCTCAGAAAACCAGTGGTTCCTAGACATGGCTTCACTGGGCGGCAATCTCCTTGGAATACAGCAAGGTTGACAGAATAAGTAGAACAGGACAAGGTGCTAGAAGGTGGTGGAGGAGGAGAAAGGTTCTCAGCAGGAGGCTATATCTGCCCAGAGTATCCAGGGAGCAATTTACCTACCTGAACCATAGTGAGAAGCAATAGCTGAAGTTTTCTTGGCAGGGGATACGTCCCGACGTGGGATGACCAAATATGGGTCCTGAGCCCGCACAGGTGGGCAGCGGGACCATAGTGGCAATCTACCAACCCCCATCCATGCCCTCCACCCTGGCTGGTGTGCTCTTGTGCCCAGTGTCCTAACATGAGGATCCCATCTCTAAATTATTCTCCAAGATCTGTGCAGTGTCAGCATCTGAGCTGGTGGCTGCGAGAGTGAAATCAAGTGACAGTGCCCTGTTTTCATCATCATTATCTTCTTGCAGTTCCCCACAATCTTATCAGATTGCAGTTGCTGAGGATGTATTGAGAAAACCAGGAGGAAACAAGAGGTGCACTCTTATACCACCTGCAGCTTGTAAATCAGAACTGATAGTGGGATTAGCAGGAAGTGGGGTGTGAAAAGGAGGATAGGTATAAGGAGAATGCCATCTTTGATGGTTTCAGCCCTACTGTTGCCCGCGGCCTCAGCAAAGCCATCCCAATAATGGTGAGGACCATCTCCTCTATGAGGGTTAGGACATGCAGTCATGCCTTTACTCCTTTAGTTATCCACTGCAGCCTCTGTTTATACCCCACCTTGTCATGCAATAGAAAGGGAAGTGTATCAGCAAGACATACATGCAATTTAATTGTTTGATGTGGCTGTCATGATTGAATAGGTGGCAGCATGTGCAAGCTTGTGAGATTTGAGGTTTGCTGTAGTGCTATATGTGTGAGGCTGAGATGAAGCATACCAATGGGAAATATGAGTCCTGTTTGATAGAGATTGTTGGTAGGTGAGTGACGTGGGTGAATTGAGCAGTGTTTCAGCCTCGGCATGCAGTTGGTAGGAAATGGTATTTGAAGTTGCATTCAATCATCTTGACCACTCATGTGAGGTCATTGAACTCCTTGGGGCACTACATCCAGATCTTCAGAGTTTAATTCCTGCATTGATTTCCACATCTGTCTGCTCCCACTGCCATTTGAGTGGTGCCTGCAAGGTCTCCTGCACCCCCTTTTCAATGCTTCCACCAAGATATCCAGAACAACACTCAATAAAACTCCTGCTCTTTCCTGTGTGGTGTTATTCTTCATTGATGGCCAAGGTAGATTCACTTCCTGCGCAACACCCAGCACCACAATGTACCTCCTCTTTAAGAGGAGCAGCTTAGCTTCAAGCAGTGTAGGTGTTAGAAAATTACAATTTTGGGGCCCTCTTCTGATATGTGCGGCCAATGTGCGTAGTTGAAGGGAACAGCAGCATCGTGGCTCTATTATTGGACTAATAATCCAGAAGTCTGAGGAAGCATGAGATAAAGTATCTAATTGAATAAATCTGGAATGGAAGCTAGTGTGAGTAATGGTGGATATGTCACTACCAGGTTGTTGTAAAAACCATTCTGGTTTACTAATGCCCTTTAGGGAAAGAAACCGGCCATCCTTATCCAGTCTGACCTTTATTAGTCTTTGGATACACAGTAATGCCTTGGGGGAGGGGCACCTGACCTTGAAATGGGTCAGTAATGGAGGAACCCCCACCCTCCCGCTTGAGGCCTGAGCAGGCTAACCTTACAGGCTTCCCCTCCATCCCTGAACCACTCGTGCCAGCCACAAAGTTGAGGGCAGTGTGGGAAGCGGCCCTTCAGTGGCCATTAATTGGCCACTTAAGGGCCTCAATCAGAGTGGGGGGGGTGGGGGGCGGGTGGGGGGCGGGTGCGGGGGAGGGGTTGGGGGGTGGATCTCCTGCCACCTTCCCCCTCACCCCATAAAATTGTGAACAGGCTGGGAGTGGGCGGGAGGGAAAGCCACCTGGGGAATTTTACGGCTCCCCCACCCCAACCCTCTACACCTGCAAACCCACCAGTGGAGGCCTGTGAAATTCTGCTCTCAGTTGTTAAGATGGTTCTCCGCCACCCTGTCAAGGACAATTAGGGATGGGCAATGAATAAATTAAAACACAAGAGCTCTCATGGTTGCATTATAAGCAGGCAGCACAAAGTTGGCATGTTGCCTACGTTTCAATCGATGGGCTTGGGTTAATTGTACATCATGATCCCCATGCCTGTTTTCAGGAGCTAGCCAATTTGGCCCCCACTGCTTCAACTTGAAAATCATCTTATTTTAGCCAACCTTCAGAGATTTGATGACCCACATACTTCACTGCTTGTTCTTAGGACTTAATTAGATCCGTATTCAGCTTGATATATTTTTGTTGGCATAGTTTCAACTGGCTTCTATTTTTAATTGCACTCCTGTTTATCCACAGCATACAGCAAGACACTGTCCACCATGACAGCAACTCATTCAAATGTTTCATGAAAGCTGCACTGTAAATTCTCAAAATCTGGAGAGATCCCAAAGAATATATTCCTCATCCCAAAGGTTTAAAACTATTCTGCCTCTAGTATAACCTGCCAAAGCCCTTCCTTTAAATTAAAACAATTAATGTTTTGCTTTTGCTTCTTAGGGGACAATAATATCCATGCTACGTGATGGATATGTATGTTTGGGAGCTTTATACATCTTTGGATTGAATCGCAAATACATTTAATAACTGGCTTTCACCATCACCCCTATTAAAGAGAAGAATTTTCATGACAGCAAGTTCTGTAATATTCTTCTTGACAGGCTCTGTTGCAACTAATGGTTGTTTTCTTTCTCGCAACTGTGTAGTTGTAGCATGGGATTAGTGCGAAGGTGCGGAAGAGCTTCTGCTTTCCCCTTTTCCTTGAAGACATCCAGGTATTTGGCCACGATATCTTGTTTTGTGAGTTTTGATGAATATTCCATTCTCTAGTTTCTAAAATTATGAAAAAGTTTGATGGAGTGAATAGAGAAAGATTATTTCCGATGGTGGGATGTTGGTGGGCGAGGGGGGTGGTGCTAGTGGAGGTAAAATCTGAAATTCCCATTGAAAGCAAAGAGAGAGGTTAAAGAAATGCCTTAATGTCAGCTGTGACTCAGTTGGTAGCACTCTTTCCTCTAATTCAGAGGGTTGTGGGGTCAAGCACACCAATCTAGGCTGGCACTCCAGTGCCACACTGTTGGAAATGCTGTCTTTCATTAACATTGAGCTGAAGCCCCCAAGGTGGGCATAAAAAACCCCATGGAAGTATTTTGAAGACGAGCAGGAGAGTTATCCCTGGTATCCTGGCCAATATTTATCCCTCAATAAACATCACAAAAACAGATTATCTGATCATTAGCACACATTGCTTTTTGTGGGAGTTTGCTGTGCACAAATTGGCTGCTGCATTTCCTATGCTACAACAGTAACTACATTCGAAAACTACTTAATTGGCTGTAAAGTGCTTTGGGATATCCTGAGGTTGTGAAATGTGATATTTAAATGCAAGTCTTTCAAGCCTTTCTTCTTATTGCAGAGGATTTTTGGAACATGGAATATTTTGCCATAGGGAATGCATGAAGCCAAGATCATTTCATTAAAAAATGGTTAAATATTTGAACAAAATACTGCTTTATAGAGTGAGAGAGAGAATTGGTCCATGAGATTAGTTTTAGCTTGCTCTAGTAACCAGCCAGTAAAACCATGGAGGGTTATATTGCTTTCTGTTCTGGAAATTCTTCTGATTCCCTCATATTCTTATGATCCACTATTCTAAGTTATATATGTTGAATAATGCTAGCACTGAAAACAGGTCTACGTCCACTTGGACTGTTTAAAACTAAAAGCTGTACTGTTTGTTGTGCTCATGTTTTTTTAAAATGCTGACACCTGTTTCCCATGTTGGCTTCATTTCTATTTTGTCGCATAAGCCCATCCAAGTGTCATATAGTCCCCACCATTTATAGCAGGCGTGTTGGTATTAATACAATTTGCCCAAAACATGCAGTAAAAAAACAATAAATTTCCATTGCTAATTGTCTCTGCTCGCTGTTAGCAGTTGGACCCAGAATCTCATCACTATGGTAACAACACTTTAACGAGGTGCAAATAACTAACTGAACCTGCCTGAAGATCCAGCTTTGCATGAAATCAGTAGAAGTACAAGGTAAGAACTCAATGGACAGTGTAATATAGTCAGTGTGCTTAATATGTTGTAAGTGGGCAGTTGTAATTCTCATCTTTGTTTTCAAATCTTCGCCCCTCTCTATCTCTGTAACCTCCTCCAGCCCTACAACTCTCTGAGTTCCTCCAATTCTGGCCTCTTGTACATTTCCAACTTCCTATGCTTTATCATTTACCATGAGCGGCCTTGCCTTCAGCTGCCTTGGCCCTAAACTCTGAAATTCTCTCTCTAAACCTCTCCAACTCTTTGCCTCTCTTTCCTCCTTTACGACACTACTTAAAACCTACCACTTTGACCAGGCTTTGGGTTACCTGATCTTATATTTGCAATATGTGGCTCAATGTCAAATTTTGATGGGTAACTCATCTAAAGTGCCATGGGATGTCTTGTTACTTTAAGGGTGCCTTAGAAGTGCGAGTTGTTGATGAAAAAATGTTTACATGTTGGTTTAAATTCAAAAGAGAATTTTGAGAAGTGTACAGTATTTCATGTTGTGGCGCTAAGCCTTAAAAGTGACACCCCTCACCCCTCCCATCATGCCCCACCACACCCACCAATGCCCCCATCACTCCCGCCCGCCCCCCTCCAATCACACCAACTCCCAGCACCACCACCAACCCCCACCACCACAACTGCCACCATCAACTCTCACTACCAACCCCCACCACTACGACTACCACCACCCCCCACCACCCAATTGGCTCTCACATGATTACAGGAATCTGACTTAGCATTTCCCAAGCAGATTTTCAACCAAGAACACTCTCATGATAATTGCTGCGCTGCTGCTTCCAGCCTTTGGGCAGCTTCATGGTTTTCTGGTGGGCTTTTCCAAAAATTGGAACCACAAAGATGCCCAAAGGTCAGAAGCAGCAGCGCAGCAACTCAGTGAAAGTGACTTGAAACTGACCTGAAAGACCAGCTTTAAAAAATACAGAACCTTCAGCTTGACAGTTCCAATCTTTTTTTTTAAAGCCAGTTTTTCAAGTCCGATGCTCTGGCTGCTCAAGTGACACAAGAAGAAACTCTATTTACAACACCAAGCCTGGCACCTCCACCAACGCCCCCAGCCCCTCAAGCCCCCATGACCTCACCTAGCACCCAGGTCCCGGTGTTTGGCACCATCTGCAGCCTCTCCTGCCCACTTTCCCAGATCCTGGCAAGTGCTTGACCTCTGAGGTCAGCAGGCCACAATATTTTGGGTGAGCTCCAGGCATTAGTGACTCCTCCAAATGAGAGCTTGCTCACTTACATTTGGGAAATCGTCTGCTGGTGCAGGGTTTAAAGGCCTGCAGCATCTTAAAGGGGTGAGCATCGTAATTACACTTTATGTTCAGAAATAAAAGATCTAACGTTGCAGCAATGTCTGCCAGATCTGCTAGAAATTCGAGAGCTCACAGATTCAGTGTGGCAAATTGGTTACTGGGGAGCTTCAGGCATCAATTGTCGCCCTAGATGTTAATTGTATAATTTAATGTTAAGTGTCTACATGTGGCAGGCACTTGTTGGATGCCTTATGCATATATAAAGAGACACTTTATTCCCCTTTAAGAAGCTGTTCATTTGTTAATTTGTTTATTAGTTAATTTGGTTACTTGATTTTTACTCAAAAGAGTATAAGGAGACATTTACTGACACTAGTTGCAGTTAGGAAAAGTATATTTGAAATGTCTCACTTTGTGAATGAATCTAAAACTGGGTAATGATTGACTTCTGGTATCCTCCTTCACCAGCTGGAGTTTAACACTAGACGAAATGTGACTTCCCAAGGGGCAGCATGGTTGGCCTGCTTGGATTCTGGGCTGGGCGAAGATTCAAACAATGATTGGTGGTGGCCTGTGGATTTAAGATGGAACCAGGAGGAGACCTCTTTGCTCTTTTCTGCTCCACAGCAAGCTAAGCATAAAAACATTAAGACATACCTATCAGAGGAAAAGGAATAGGTCATTTAATACCCTGAGCCTGTTCAGCCACTTCATGAGATCATGGCTGGTCTGTAACCTAACTGCGTATGCCAACCTTTGTTTACAAAATCTATCAATCTCAAGAGTTAAACTGAACAATTGACCCAACAACAACTGTTGTTTGCAGAAGAGAGTTCCAAATTTCTACTGCCTTTTGCGTGTAGAGGTGTTTCCCAACTTAACTCCTGAATTGCATGAACTTTCAGGCTCTGCAGCTCTAACCCTCAACTCCCAACAGTGGAAATGCGTTCTCTCTATGCCCTATCACTTCCCCTTTAATATCTTAAACTTCAAACAAATCACCCCTTAATCTTCTGAATTCCAGGGAAAATAACTGTGGCTTGTACAATCTCTCTTTGCAATTTAACCCTTGGAGCCCTTGTTTTATTCTAGCAAACCTATACTGCACTCTCTGCAAGGACAGTATATCCTTCCTAAGTGTGATGTCCAGAACTGCTCACAGTGCTCCAGGTGTGGTCTAACCAGGGGTTTGTAGTCTCCAGTGGGTCCTTTAAGTCAAGGGTTCCCAAACCATGGGCCATGACTGTGGTGTAATAGATTAATAGAATAGTTATGGTAATACATGATGTCAACCATGATGTAACAGTGACATCAGCAGTCATATGTTTGAGGAGATGGAACAGTCTGTACTCCTGAGGCACACCTACTCTGGAACCTAGCTTACATATAGAGCTAATAAATTAGTTTGAAGTACCTACCTGAGTAAGACCTACAGCCACTCTACATAAGATAGGCTATGCACACTAGAAGCCAACAACTACACCATCAGTATATGAAAAAACAATCACCTGAGGAGTCAGGGGATAAGATTTTGGTGTTGCAAACTTTGAGGTCATAATGGCGGCTGTGGAGCGGGGTCTCTAGTCAGGGAAGTCCTGCGACTGGCTCCGAGGCCACATGATGGCTGTTTTCTTTTCCATTTCGCTGGGAGGGGTGTGAACGAGTTTCACACAAGCAACTCAGTGTCTGCTGTGAGTGCACCCTTTTTTTTGCCTTTCTGGTTTTCAGTTTGTCGGATGGGGAGGGAACTGAACCTTCAAATGACCCCAAGCATGACAGGGTCACATCAATCAACAGGAGTAGCAATTCGAAAATTTGAAATCTCAATTTGGCCAAGTGAGTAAGATAACATTTTCACATAATAGTTTAAACTTTAAAACATAATTTTTTGTATGTTTAAAATTTGTGTGAACTTAAATAATGAAATAATGAAGATTACTATACTACTTGTTTGTTTTATTTTGACACTGCCCCCCCGCCCCTCCTCGCCACCCCGCTCACTCAACATCTTTCGAACCTGCCAAATTTTCACTCTAGGGTCACACCAAGTCTGAAGTGTTAAAATGGCGTTACAATGGGGAAATGTTTGGGAAGCATCACTTTAAGGACCACTGTTTTGGCTGCTAAGCTTCTGAGGCAACTGACTGTGGCATGCATGACTAATACTGGACTAAACTGCAATCCAATTTGTAAAGGGGACCTCAGATTGACATTAGGAACAATGAATTCCATATGCAAAGGTTCTAATATGTGTTTCAAATGCATACACTCGATGCCTAGGCTGAGACCGTATGTGGCATACCTCAATCGCAGAATGAATGCAAACATACTACCTGCTATATTGGGCAGTTGGCATTTTTTTACGTCTGTAAAACAGGTACAGTATGATTCAATTCTTTTTTTTAATTCATTCATGGCATGTAGGCTTTGCTGGTTGGGCCAGTATTTATTGCCTGTCCCTAGTTGCCCTTGAGAAGGTAGTGGTGAGCTGCCTTCTTGTACCGCTGCAGTCCATTTGGTGTAGGTACACCCACAGTGCTGTTAGGAAGGGAGTTCCAGGATTTTGAACCAGCGACAGTGAAGGAACGGTGGTATATTTCCAAGTCAGGATGGTGATTGATATGGAGGGGAACTTCCAGGTGGTGGTGTTCCCATCTATCTGCAGCCCTTATCCTTCTAGATAGTAGTAGTCATGGGTTTGGAAGATGCTGTCGAAGGACGCTTGGTGAATTCCTGCAGTGCATCTTGTATATAGTACACACTGCTGCCACTGTGCATCGGTGGTGGAGGGTGTGAATGTTTGTGGATGTGGTGCCAATCAAGCTGACTGCTTTACCCAGGATGATGACGAGCTTCTTGGGTGTTGTGGGGAACTGCACTCATCCAGGCAAGGGGAGAGTATTCCATCACACTCCTGACTTGGGCCTTGCAGGTGGTGGACAGAATTTGGGGAGTCAGGAGGTGAGTTACTCATTGCAGGATTCCTTGCCTCTGACCTGCCCTTGTAGCCAAAGTATTTAGTTCAGTTCTTGGTCAATGGTAACCCCCAGGATGCTGATATTGGGAAATTCAGTGGTGGTAATGCCATTGAACATCAAGGGATGATGATTAGATTCTCTCTTGTTGGAGATGGTCATTGCCTGGCATTTGTGTGGTGCAAATGTTATTTTCCACTTATCAGCCCAAGCCTGGATATTGTCCAGGTCTTGCTGCATTTGGATATGGACTGCTTCAGTACCTGAGGAGTTGCGAATGGTCCTGAACATTGTGCAATGATCAGTGAACATCCCCACTTCTGACTTTATGATGGAAGGAAGGTCATTGATGAAGCAGCTAAAGGTGGTTGGGCCGAGGACAATACCCTGAGGAACCTCTGCAGTGATGTCCTGGAGCTGAGATGACTAACCTCCAACAACCACAATCATCTTCCTTTGTGCTAGGTTAGACTCCAACCAATGGAGAGTTTTCCCCCACTTCCCATTGACTCCAGTTTTGCTAGGGCTCCTTGATGCCACATTCGGTCGAATACGGCCTTGATGTCAAGGGCAGTCACTCTCACCTCACTGAACTCAGGAGTTCAGCTCTTTTGCCCATGTTTGAGCCAAGGCTGTAATGAGGTCAGGAGCATAGTGGCCCTGGTGGAACCCAAACTGGGCGTCAGTGAGCAGGTTATTGCTAAGCAAGTGCCACTTCCTAACACTGTTAATGACCCCTTCCGTTACTTTACTGATGATGGAGAGTAGACTGATAGGGTGGTAATTGGCCAGGTTGGATTTGACCTGCTTTTTGTGTACAGGGCCTACCTAGGCAACTTTCCACATAGCCAGGTAGATGCCAGTGTTGCAGCTGTACTGGAACAGCTTGGCTAGGGGCGTGGCAAGTTCTGAAGCACAAGTCTTCAGTACTATTGCCGGAATATTGTCAGGGCCCATAGTCTTTGCAATATCCAGTGCCTTCAGCCATTTCTAGAAAGCCTGTAGAGTGAATTCAATTGGCTGAAGACTGGAATCTATGATGCTGGGGACCTCCGGAGGAGGCCAAGATGGATCACCCACTCTGGCTGAAGATGGTTGCAAATGCTTCAGCCTTATCTTTTGCACAGATGTGCTGGACTCCCCTTCATTGAGGATGGGGAGATTTGTGGACCCTCCTCCTCCAATGAGTTGTTTAATTGTCCACCACCATTCACAACTGGATGTGGCAGAACAGCAGAGCTTAGATCTGATCTGTTGGTTGTGGGATCGCTTAGCTCTGTCTATCACTTGCTGCTTATGCTGTTATAGCTTTACCAGGTTGACGCCTCATTTTTAGGTATGCCTGGTGCTGCTGCTGGCATGCCCTCCTGCACTCTTCATTGAACCAGCATTGATCCCCTGGCTTGATGGTATTGGTAGAGTGGGGGATATGCCAGGCCATGAGGTTACAATTGTATTTGAGTAAAAAATTCTGCTGCTGCTGATGGCCCACAACGCCTCATGGATGCCCAGTCTTGAGTTGCTAGATCTGTTTGAAATCTATCCCATTTAGCATGGTGGCAGTGCCACACAACACGATGGAGGGTATCCTCAATGTGAAGGCAAGACTTTGCCTCCATAACGACTGTGCGGTCATCACTCTTACTGATACTGTCATGGAGAGATGCATCTGCGACAGACAGGTTGGTGAGGATGAGGTCAATTACGTTTTTCCCTCTTGTTGATTCCCTCACCAACTGCCGCAGACCCAAGTAGCAGTTAAGTTCTTTAGGACTCAGCCAGCTCAGTCAGTAGTGGTGCTACCGAGCCACTCTTGGTGGTGAAGTCCCCCACCCAGAGTACTTTCTGTGCTCTTGCCACCCTCAGCGCTTCCCCAAAGTGGTGTTCAACATGGAAGAGCACTGATTCATCTGCTGAGGGATGATGGTATCTGGTAATCAGGAGGTTTCCTTGCCCATGTTTGACCTGATGCCATGAGACTTTATGGGGTCCAGAGTCGATGTTGAGGACTCCCAGGGCAACTCCTTCCCGACTATATGCCACTGTGCCGCCAGCTCTGCTGGGCCTGTCTTGGCGATGGGACAGGACATACCCATGGATGGTGATGGTGGTGTCTGGGACATTATCTGTAAGATATGATTCCGTGACGATGACCATGTCAGACTGTTGCTTAACTAGTCTGTGAGACAGCTCTCCCAATTTTGGCACATGCCCCCCAATGTTAGTAAGGAGGACTTTGCAGGGTCGACAGGGATGAGTTTGCTGTTGTCGTTTCCAGTGCCTAGGTCGTTGCCAGGTGGTCCATCCAGTTTCATTTCTTTTTTGAGGCTTTGTAGCGGTTTGATACCGCTGAGTGGTTTGCTAGACCATTTCAGAGTCAACCTCATTGTAGACCAGACCAGGTAAGGATGGCATATTTCCTTCTCTAAAGGGCATTAGTGACCAAGATGGATTTTTACAACAATCAACAACGGTTTCATGGTCATCATTAGACTTTAATTCCAGATTTTTTTTGTTTATTGAAGTCACATCCCACAATCTGCCATGGCGGGACTCAAACCTGCGTCCCCAGACCATTACCCTGGGTCTCTGGATTACTGGTCCAATGACAATACCACTAGGCCTTAATAAACTCAGGAAAATCAGGGGTGGGCAATAAATAGTGACTAGTCAGTGTCATCCACTTCCGAAGAATAAATATTAGAAAAGAATAATGAAATGTCTGTGTTTATAATTTTAACATACCACCCTTCAGTTTTCCCTTTTATCTCCATTCTGTTTTCATAATTACGTTAATTTATATGGTAGTCTAATCAATCTTTCCTTCATTTACAAAATCTTTACTTGTTAAGTGACTGAATCACAGAAAAGACACATCGGTTTAATTTCCTCTTCACTGTAAATAGGGAGAACTGGAGTGGAAGTGCACCTTTCACTCTCTCACTCTGCTTCATAGTCAGTGGAAGTACTTGTAGGAATGTGTCAAAGCAATTTCTCAGGCATCATTAGCAACCATCTGGTTTTGCTCCACTTGTGGGATTAGCCTTGTTGTAACTATTTTCTTTTAACTGTCCGTGTGATCATTTTTAATTGCATTTAGTAAAACATTTATGCATTGATATTTCACTTCACTCTTAAGCTATCGGAATAAGATAAAAAGCTGAAAGACTCTCAGCTCAATGTGTTTTGTATCTCATCATTGAACATTTGTCCCAGGTCTGGGAAGTATGAGTTTTGTCGTGCATTCGGGGGTCTAAGCAGGGTCTTTGGGGCTTGCCTATTCTCCCAAAGGAAGCTGCTTGAGACTGTAATTTGTTAAAACCATTACTCTTCCAAAATCCTTCCAATATGCCTGATAGCTGGTAGTAAAAGTGGGAGAGTTTCTTTGTCAGCCATATTGCAGTACTTTGCCAAGCATAATCATAGACCAATCGAATGGAAGTCCATGGTCACCAGTACCCTCTTAGATAATGATACCTGGAGGAGGAGGATGATATACATGTTAGGAACTCGGCACAAAGTTGGAACTTCACCGCCCTAAAGATCTCTTTACATCAGTATCGTGTGCATCTAAAGTTAACCCTTCATATCTCATCCAAGTCTTTAATCCAACTGTATACACCCTCTTACATCTCCCCCAAAGTCTCAGACTTCGCAGCGTCAGTCTCTGAGGTACCTTGACCAATCTCCCTGATCTCCTTCTGATCTCTTTCTGAAGTTGAGGACATTCCACACTCTCTCTTCTGTCAGTGAGGGTGTTCGTCCCCTGAGTGGCTGTAGAGCTTTGTCTTTTTCCTTCTTCTTTTTCTCCAGCTGGATCCGAGTAGTGAGCTTAAGTTTCTATTGGTTTTTTTGCAAGGATATTAAGGCGCTGCAGTTTCTCCTTATAGTTCCCTGGTCTGTCTCAATCCTGTATGATCTCAGTTATGGAGCTCTTTCAATGAGCCTTCTTTCCGTTGGTCTTGTACCCATAGTCTCTCCCCAGGCTTCAGCACTGGTAACTCTCATGCTCTGTGTCTGAAATTAAAGTTACAAGCCTGTTTGTGTCTCTGATCTTCCTCATGCTGTTTTACTCTCCTGTGGTCATTTAAGGTGATATTAGGTTTTAGTTTCTGTTTCAGAGCTGGAAGTTGTGTTCTCAATCTCCTTCCCATTAACCCTCTGATGAGAAACTATTTTGAGAGGATTGGTAACTCAGAAGAGCTAGATTAAGGTCTTCATTCTTTTTCAAAAAATCTTTGGCTCGTTCTCCTCTCTCAAACTCTCCATTTGCTTATGGTTAATGAAGTTACATGAATAAATCCATATTCCTTCACAAAATTTTGGAATAATGTATTAGCAAATTGCAGACCATTGTCTGGAATGCTATGTGTTTCGTACATTCTTTTCAGAGATTGAATGACTGCTCCCGCCATGATACCACACAGTCTGTTCACTTCAATCCACCTTGAGCAGTAATCAATGGCAAAAAGGAGTTTCTTCCCTTTAAAATCAAACAAATCCATACCAAGATCTCCCATGGCCTTGATGGAAAAGTAGAAGGATGACAGTTGTTATTTTTTTCTCTTGACTGTTCACTGTATACATAAGGCAATTATAAATCAATACTTCAACAGAACGAATAATGCCTGGCCCCCAGACTGATTGCTGGGCTCTTGCACAACATTTTGCTATCCTTAAGTGACCTTGGTGAAGTCTTTAAGAATATCAAGAACATAAGAACATACGAAATAGGAACAGGAGTAGACCATTGAACCCTCAAGCCTGCTCTGCCATTTAATAAGATCATGGCTGATCTTCATGTGTTTCAATCTCCACATTGCCAGCTAACCCCAACAACCTTTGATTCCCTTGCTTAACAAGAATCTATCTCCCTCTACCTTAAAAATATTCAATGACCCTGCCTCCACCACCTTCTGAGGCAGAGAGTTCCAAAGTCGCACAACCCTCCGAGGGAAAAAAATTTCCTCATCTCTGTCCTAAAAGGGTGACCCCTAATTTTAAAACAGTACCCCCTAATTCTGGACTCACCCACAAAAGGAAATATCCTTTGACGTCCATCTTGTCAAGGCCATTCAGGACCTTGTATACTTCAATCAAATCACCCCTCACTCTTCTAAACCCCAGTGAAAACAACCCAGTCTGTCCAACCTTTCCTCATAAGACAACCCACTCATTCCAGGTACCAATCGAGTAAACCTCCTCTGATCCGCCTCCAATGCATTTACATCCTTCCTTAAATAAGGAGACCAAAACTGCACACAGTATTCGAGGTGCGGTCTCATCAATGCCCTGTACAACTGAAGCATAACATTCTTACTTTTATGTTCAATCCCTCTCATAATAAAAGATAGCATTCCATTAACCTTCTTAATTACTTGCTGTACCTGCATACTAACTTTTTGTAATTCATGTACTAGAATACCTAGATCCCTCTGCACATCAGAATTATGCAGCCGTTCTCCATTTAAGTAATGATCTACTTTTTTGTTCTTCCTGCCAAAGTGAACATCACATTTTCCCACATTTAACTACATTTGCCTGATCTTTGCCCACTCAGTCAACCTATCTATATCCATCTGCCACCTCCTCATGTCCTCTTCACAACATACTTTCCTACCTATCTTTGTGCCATCTGCTACCATGTCTTCACCCCCCTCATCTAAGTCAGTGATGTAAATTATAAAAAGTTGAGGACCCAGTACAGACCCCTGTGGGACTCCACTCATCACATCCTGCCAATCCGAAAAAGACTGATTTATGCATACTTTCTGCTTTCTGCCAGCCAGCCAATCTTCTATCCATGCTAATATGTTACCCGCTACACCATGCACTTTTATTTTCTATTATAACCTTTGATATGGCACCTTATCAAGTGCCTTCTGGAAATCCAAGTACAGTACGTGTACAGGCTCCCCCTTATCCACCACGCATGTTACTCCTTCAAAAAACTCCAATAAATTGGTTATACATAAATTTCCTTTCACAAAACCATGCTGACTCTTTCCGATTGCCTTGAATTTTTCTAAGTGCCCAGCTATAACCTCCTTAATGATCGATTCTAATAACTTCCCCATGACAGACGTCAAACTAACTGGCCTATAGTTTCCTGTTTTCTGCCTCCCTCTCTTCTTGCATAGAAATGTTGTATTTGTTACTTTCCAGGCTGATTGAACCTTTCCAGAATCTTGCGAATTTTGGAAAATTAACACCAGTGCATCTACTACCTCATTGGCCACCTCTTTTAAGTCCCTGGGATGTAGTCCATCGGGAACTGGAGACTTGCCAGCCTGAAGCTCCATCATTTTGCTCAGTACCATTTCCCTAGTGATTTCAATTTCACCAAGTTCCTCTCTCCCTTTTACCTCCTGATTTGCAGCTGTTACCGCAATTTTTTTTTGCATCCTCTATAGTGAACCCAGAAGCAAAATATTTGTTCATTTCTTCCGCCATTTCCTTATTATCTACTATAAACTCCCCACTGTAACTCTCTAGAGGACCAACACTCACTTTACTTACTCTTTTCCTTTTTAAGTACCTGTCAAAACTCTTGCTATCCATTTTTACATTTCTAGCTAGCTTCCTCTCATAATCTAATTTCTTTCTCCTGATTGACCTGTTAGTCATTCTCTGCCATTCTTTATATTCTGTCTAATCATCTGTTCTGCCACTCATCTTTGCGGAGTTGTATGCTTTTTCTTTAAGTTTGATGCTTTCCTTAACTTCTTTAGTTAACCACGGATGGTGGGTCCTCCCCTTAGAATTTTTCTTTATAATAGGAATGTACTTATTCTGAATACTCTGAAATATCCCCTTAAATGTCTGCCACTGCTTCTCTACTGATCTATCCCCTAGCCTTGTTTCCCAGTTCACTTCGGCTAGCTCAGCTTTTATCCCCACATAGTTCCCCTTATTTAAGTTTAAGATACTAGTCTTAGGCCCATTCTTCTCCCCTTCAAACTGGATGTAAAATTCAATCACCTAGGGGTGCCTTTACTCTGAGGTCATTAATTAAAAACCAAGTCTAATATAACCTGCTCTCTGGTTGGTTCTAGAACGTGCTGCTCTAAGGAACTAGCTCGAAAGCATTCTAAGAAAATTCTTTATCCAGGCTATTACTGCCAATCTGATTTTTCCAGTTTATCTGTAGATTAAAATCACCCATGATAATTGCTGTCCCTTTATCACAAACACACACTATTTTCTCTTGAATGCTTTGTCCTACACTGTGGCTACTGTTAGGAGGCCTGTAGACCACTCCCACTAATGACTTTTTCCTCTACTATTCTTCCTTTCCCCCCAAACTGATTCTACATCCTGATCTGCTGAACCAAGGTCATCTCTAACTATTGCACCAAATGCCCTCTTTGATTAACAGTGCTACCCCTCCACCTTTACCGAGCTTCCTATTGTTCTTGCATGTCATGTACCCCTCAATATTAAGGACCCAATCTTTGTCGTCCTACAGCCACATCTCCGTAATTGTGATCAGATCGTATTTATTTACTTCAGTGTGGGCCATCAGTCATTTACTTTGTTAAGAATGCTATGTGCATTCAGATAGAGAGCCTTCAGTTTTGTCTTTTCGCCAAAGTGCACTTGGCATGTCTATTCTCTCATTAATGACTAGGAGGTCATTAATGATTGTGAGGTGCTTTCGCTGTTCAAAGTACTGACATAGTAATGGATTGCTGAGAATATGGTCTGGCCATTCTTACAGACAGTATTCCCTTATCTGGAGGCATTAGTCATCTTGCTTCTGTGCTTGTTTTATTTCCTGCAACATTTTTGTAGAAGCTGGTAAGTGTTGGGTGATTATGGAAGTATATGCTTCTACCTCCTCAATGAAATGTAAATCTTCTAGATTGGTTCATTCATATGGTATTCTCAATAGTGTGTCTACTGCCACTTGATACTTCCCTTGAGCGTACTCTGTTATGGAGTCATATCTCAATAATCTTAATCCCGACCGTTCGATTATAGGTGGAATTTTTGCAATCTCTTTCATGTTCAGAAGAGTAACTATCGGCTTATGGTTTATTTTGATTTTGAATAATCCCATCACATTGTCTGAGAATTTCTCGTATGCTCACAATGCTGCCAATGCTTCTTTTTCAATTAAAGCATATCATTTTTCTGTTTCTGTGAGTGACCTTGAGGCATAGTAAACTGGTCTATATTTACCATTTCTCTGCACTTGAAATAATACTGCCCCAGGGTTGTAGATGATGCATTTTCTGATACTATGGCCAGTAGTTCTGGGCCGTAATGTGCAAAAATTTCAGAGGAAATTACAAGATTTTTGATTCCCTAAAAAACATTTTCCTGGTCCCCATTCCAGAACCACCATTGACCCTGCCTCAACAGCTGTCTCAAAGGCTTATTGACCTCTGCCAAATTTGATAGGAACTTGCCTACTTGGTTGACCATCCCAAGGAATCTCTGAAGCTCAGCAATGTTCCTGGGTTGTGGAAACTCTCTGATTACCTTTATTTTCATGGGTGTGGCAAACCCACAGTTTTCATTCAATGTTAATCCTGCAAGACTCTCAGAACTGTTTTGGCTCTGCAGTCCTGCTCTTATCTTTTGAGCCATGTACAAGTATGCCATCAATAGAGCATATTACTCCTTCTGTATCTTCTAGAGTGTAGACATTGTTCTCTGGAAAGTTTCTGGAGTGGACCCAAGCCAAAGCGCAACTTATTAAAACAATAACAGCTGAATGATGTTATAAATGTGGTCAGCAATCTGGATTCTTTGTCCAGTGGCAACTGCCAAAAAATCACTGTTTTTATCTAATTTTGTGAACAGGTTTCTCTTGGGTAAGCTCTCTTCTACTGTGGCCATTGGGTGGATTCCACATTCCATCGATTTGTTTAGTTGAGTTAAATCCACTCAGATTGTTATAGAGTTGTTTGACTTTGATGCCATGACCATTCCTGAACATCATTTTGTTGGCATGGTAACCCCTTGCTGCAGCATATTCTCGATTTCACCTTTGACTTTATCCAAGAGTGGGTGAGGGACATTTCTCAGTTTAAAGAGGCATATTGGTTTAGCATCAGCTCTTAGGGTAATATAGTACTCGGTCTTCAGTTTTCCCAAGCCTGTAAATAATCTTGGGATTTCATTCCTTAATGTATAACTGTATTGATCGTCAACAACGTCATCAACTTCATGGATTAGCTTCATGTTTAAGCATGCCTCCCGCTTAGTAAAGAAGATTCTTGATGACATACAGAGGTTCAATGACCTCTCGATCTTTATACTTAAACTTTGCCATGTGTTGGCCTATGACTTTCAGTATAGTGTCACCTGGACCCTGTAACTTGATAAGCGAGGATAGTAATGTAATCTGCTTGAGCCATTTTACTTTGTTGGATAGAACAGAAACTCCTGTTCCTGTGCCTAATTTAAACTCTGTGATGTCCATTCACTTGAAGTTTAATACTCTAGTATTTATTTTCCCTTTCACTCGGAAAGTTATTTCCTTTCTCTTTGTTTCATCCACTTTTTGTATGTGGTTTGGCTTTAATATTTTTACATCTTTTTACAGGCTGTCAGCATTTTTGAGTGACAGACAGTTTTAAAATGGCCTATTTTTCCACAGTTGTAACCGTATGTTCCCCCTGCTGCGTGTTCTTCCCACTTTTGCAGTTTGTTCCTGCCACACTGGGAGCATTTCAAGATGGCAGCTGGTACACTCTTTCCCTGTTTTCATGAGCTCCAGCTTTGGCATACTTTCTCTCTTATGGCTATCTAAAAACTGAATGGTCTCACTCAATCTTCCCCATAGTACCTCGCCTTCTGTGCAAACAAATGCCCTATTTTATTTTCTGAACTCAGTTTGTCTTGCATTTTGTTCTGCCTTGACTAGAGTTAAATCCTCCCTTGTCTATAACAGATCTGAGAATGCTTCATATAGGACCCCAACTACTATTTGATCATGAATCAATTAATCCCTTAAGATTCCACCAGCCTGTACAGATTGTTGATGAATAAACCCATGCTATAGCTTGGTCTTTGTTTTCTTTCATTAATTTTTGTCCTTTCTATAATTACACTTTTTTCAAATACTGAAATATGTATCAAGTGCTTGCAGGATTACTTTGTAAGAAGTTGAAGCCTCATTAACTCCACGCCTGCCTGTTATATCATCAACAATAGATCCAACTTCATAGAGTAATGTACTGACCCAATCCTTCTGTTCTTTTTTGTACAAATCAAAATCAGTTCTATATCCAGTAAACTTCTTTCTACAGTTGTACCAATTCTGGACTTGTTGCGAGCCTTGAACACTCTGGAATGGTCTGGAAGTGCTGGTGTTGATTCCATGCTTCTCCCAAGCCCTGGAATAGTTGCTGCTTCGCTAGTGTTGTTGATCTTGGTCTGTGTCCACTGCTGCCCAGGCTCCAGGACTGTGTCTTAGCTTGCATCTGTTGCACCTGCGATGTTCCAACTTTCTGGCGATTCCTGAATCCAATCCTTTCATCCTTCTTTCAAGGATCTCTTGACTTGCCAGGTCTATATCTTCTTCCTGAATTTTTTTCTGGGTCTTTTACTCTTTGGCCGCTGCCTCCATGCTTCGTTGTGTGTTTGGGGTCTAGATGGGGTTCTTTGGGGCTTGTCTATTCTTCCGAAGTAAGAGACTAGTTTGTTAAAACCATTACTCTTCATTTACAGCTTCTATATACACATTAGTAACTCTGCATGAGGTTGGAACTTCTCCTCCCTCCAGATCTCTGTTACTCAATCATGAGTTATTAACTGATTATTACATTAGCATCAGATGTTCCTGATGTTAACCCTTTACAGTATGTACATGTAAGTGCCCCAAAATAATATTGGTTCCAATACTTGGATTTGTGCTACAAAAGATAATAAAAATGTAGAGATCTATAAATTTGATGGTGCTGTGCCAGTTTCTAAGAAGCAAAACAAAAGTCTAACCATCCAGATTAGCGAACAGGGAATATGGTTCATTCTACACCAGAAGTGTGCCACTCACCATAATGGTGAGGGCAGGATTAGAGGTGCCCTTTCCTGCTACTGCAGCCTTTGTAGGTGCAAACCTTTCTGATTCAAAGTAACTTTTCATCCATCTACATTCAACCTAATAGGATTCTGTGCACTTTGTTCCTATTTTCTCCTCTAGATACCCAGCAGCAAAAAACTGTATCCTTCACATCTCTGCGAAGGAAACCTCACAATAGAGAAATATGTGCTCTCCATTTTGTACTCATGAGGCAGCTTTGACAGGCTAGCATGAAATATAGGCTGACACAATAGATCAGTCTTGAGGGATTGCAGCACAGTCAAAGATGCTGTTTTTCAGATGAGATATTAAGTCGAGACTCTGTCTCTCCTCTCTCAGGTGGGCATAAAAGATCCCATTGCACTTTTTTTGAAGAAGAAGAAGAGCAGGGGAACTGTCCTGGTGATCTGGCCAGTGTTTATGCCTCGACCAACATCACTAAAATGGATCATGTACTTAATATTCCATTGCTGTTTGTGAAATCATCCTGAAAGCAATTTGACTGCCCCATTTCCTACATTACAATAATGAATCAATTAAAAGTACTTCATTTGCTGTGAAGGCAGACATCCTGAGATTGTAAAAGGCACTATATAAATGCAAGTAAGTCTTTCTTCCTAAGCCCCTGATCAGGTCTATTCCAGCTCTCAGCAGTCAGGAGATTTCTAGGCCTATCTTGTGGTGTAGTAGGTAGAATTCCCAAGAGCACCCCACTTTCCCAAAGTTGGCTGTTGGCATAATGGAAGCCAGGGTGGGGGTGGTGACAGAGAACTTACTGCCCCCTGGAATCAAGTTGTAAATGCAATATTTTTGCAGAAGAAACTCGGCAGATCCAAATGCCATCCCAAATTCCTGCTCTTTTAATTCCTGCCTCTCTATTTCAACCCTCCCAGAAATTTTATCCCCCTTTCGATTTGGTGACTTCCGCAGGAAATTGCACATTTTACCATCAGGTGAGGATGGGATTGGGTTTCCTTTGATGCCATCCATGGTCTGAAGTTACTGTTAACATTCATCGAAGTTATTTTGGTGAAAGGTGAATGGGTTAGGTGTGAATAAGACTTCGTTTTGAAAGTCTGTTTTTTTAGCATGGAATTTTGAGCCTTATTGCTGATTACTATAATTTGAACTTGCCTGAAGTTGCAAAAACAGATACCTGTAAGTTCAGCATTCAAATACTGGTTACCTAGGGGGAGTTGGTGGAAAAGTGGTATTTTCACTGGCTTGGTATTCCAGAGACCTAGAGTAATGCTCTGGGGACCTGGGTTTGAATCCCACCCCGGCAGATGGTGAAATTAGAATCCAATAAAAATTTGGAACTAAAAGTCTCATGATAACCATGAAACCATTGCTGATGGTGGTAAAAACATCTGGTTTACTATCATCCTTTAGGGGAGGAAATGTTTAGGAAGTCCTTACCTGGTCTGGCTACAACAATGTGGTTGACTCTTAAATGCCCTCTGAACAAGGGCAATTAGGGATGGGCATTAAATGCTGGTTGGCCTAGACAGTGACGACCACATCCCATGAGCAAATAAATTTAATAAACATAATCAATATGTAGTCTAACCCAGGGTTGACCAGGCCACTCCCACGGATGCAGTGGAGCTGAAACAGGCAACTTCTGTTGTTGCTGACAGTGGAGACAATGCTTTCAATGTCATTGTCAATGCTTGGCCATCAGACATAGATTCGCGCAAGCATTTTCATCTTCGATAAGCCTGGATGTGCATTGTGAAGCTCTGTCAAGAGTGGTCCTCTTCCTTGTGAAGGGACAATGACCCTTGATCCCCGCAACAAAATTCCAACTTAATTCTGTTTCACGGGCATGGAATTGTCTCATCTCTTCCGATACAGGTGAATTTGACCACCCTTTCAAAACAAGATCTCTGACTTTCGATAAAATTAGATCTCTGTTTGTCCAATTTCTAATTTGCTTCATACACACAGGCAAATAATCCAAGAAATTCAGTACAAGCATAACTTCTTGTGGCACTGGAGCGTGTACAATGCTATCTAGTAATGAGAGATGACTGAGTGCATCCGCATTTGCAACATGTAAGCCAGGACAGTGTATAAAAGTATACTCATATGCAGATAATATCAAAGCCCAATGTTGTAATTTTACTGATAGTATTGGAGGAATGGCATTATCCTCACTGAATAAACCCATTAATGGTTTATGGTCTGACACAATGGTGAAATATTGTCCATGCAGATACTGGTGGAATTTCTTCACTCAAAATACCAGCGATAAACCTTCCTTTTCTAGCTGGGAATAACCCTTCTCAGCTGTGGAGAGGGTTCTCAAGACATAGCCTATGGACCTTTCTGATCCATCTTCCATTCTATGTGATAACACAGCTCCTACACCATAAGGAGAGGTATCACATGTTAATACCAATTCTTTCAATGGGTTGTATGTACCAATAAGCACGACAAATGCAATAGTTTCTTTACTTTCACAAAGGCTTCTTCCTGTTGTGAGTTGCATGACGAATGGTGATATTTTTAAAAACAAGTGTATTGGTGCTAACACAGTTGATATGTTAGGCAAGGAGCGGCTAGAGTAGTTGATCATACCCAGGAAAGACTTAAGTTTGGTTACATTGAACATGAGGGTGCATCTTTGATTGCCTTAACTTTCTCTTCTACCGGATGCAAACCCATGGTGTCCACCCTGTGACCCAGGTAAGTAACTTCTGGTGCTTGGAATGTGCATTTTTTTTTCTTTAACTGTACATCGGCTTCCATGAATCATCCTAGCACCTCCTCCAGGTATCCAAGTGTTCGGTCGTGGTTGACCCTATGATCAGAACACCATCTAGGTAAACTACCACTTGGGGAAGCCCTTGCAAAAGATTCTCCATTGTCTTTGGAAGATTGCACATGCAGACGATACTGCAAAAGGTAGGCAAGTATACTGATAAAGACCCTTGTGTGTGTTAATAATCACATATCCTCTAGATGTTCTATCCAGCTCTAATTTTTGGTAAACATGGCTCATATCCAGTTTTGTATAGGATTTGCCTCCAGCTAGCTTTGTATATAAGTCGTCTATCCTTAGAATGGGATAGTTATCTAGTTTGGCTGCCTGGTTAATGGTCAATTTATTGTCCCCACAAATGTGTCTGGTTTGGTCAGGCTTAACCACTGGAACTATGGGTGCTGCCCACTCTGAGAATTGGACTGGTTGGATGATGCCCTGCTTTTCTAACTGGCATAGTTCTGCATCCACCTTCTCCTTCACCGCATAAGGCATAGGTCTGGCCTTAAAGAAACATGTTGTCGCCTGAGGATCCACATATATTTTTGCTTGCAAGCCTTTTAACTTCCCTAATTCATCCCGAAATACACTGTTGTATTTCCTTAGCAGTTCAGGATCTCCTCCTGTTCTCAGGTGAAATGACTCAGACCAGTCAAGCTTGATTTTTTGGAACCAATCTCGGCCCAGAGGACTAGGCCCTTCTCCCGTCTCTATTACCGCTGGAAGCTGGGCTGTCTGTTGTCTATAAGACACTGGTATTGTGATGATGCCCTTTAACTGTATAGATTCTCCAGTATATGTCTTCAATTTAGCGGTTGCCTGCCTGCTCCAGATTCAGTAGCTGGGTACCTTCATTTAGGTATTTAAATGTGTGCTCTCCCACCACTGTGGTTTAGGCTCCTGTATCTACATCCATCATGGCTTCCCATTCACTTGGATTGTGACAGTGATAGGTTCGGTTTTTACAGCGGTTTTATACAGGGAATAGATGTCAGTATCAGCAGCTTCAGGTTCTGCTGTATTTTTCGATTCAACCATGTTGGTTTGCTGCTTTTCCTCCATGGTAATTTTGTTCACTATGAAATAACAACCAAGGCGCTCTAGATACTGGCTCCAGTCTTCCATTGTCGCAACATATGGATCAATCCCACTGAAGAGTGGGATGACTGGTGAGTAGTCTTTTCTTTTCTCTTGAGATTCGATGTACTCAGGTTAACAGGGTGAGGTGCAGCGTCGGACCTATTTTACCCTCATTGCCAAATGTAATGACTTATCAGAATGGACAGATTTCAACAAGATAAACTTTATTACAGAGTGCTTTTCAGGTGCTACATGCTCGATCAGGAACCTCGTCAGGAAGCCCCCACCACCCCCCACCACCCCCCAACACCCCCAGATTACCAGTGCTTAGGGCTCCTTGGTCGGAGCCTCCAAGACATCACGTGACCCCTGATAGACAGCAGGAGAGGCTATACCTTCAGTTTCTATGTCCATTATTTACAATGCTTGAACCTTGAAAAGACTGCCAACATTATTGGCTAAAGCTGATGACTGTCGAAACCCAATAATCATTGATGAATTTTTATGGTTCGATGCAGGCACCAATGGGAATTTCGAAATATGACAGTAACTATAGTTGAAGATTTCTTCCTCCACGGACAAGTTCCATTCACCCTCGTTACTGAGGAAATAATTCATACCCCTGTTCCTGGGGCTAACAATTTGGGGGATATTAAAATGGCTGACATTAGCTGACCATTATACTGTTATGAAGTCAATGGAAATAAAAATCAGGATAGATGTATAACAGCCGATCAATCCAAAATCACCTGTTTTTACAGTATTCCAGAGACAGGTATTATTTGTTCAAATTAGTCATGCATTCAGTTTTTGAAATCATTAGCTGTTCAATGTTGATGATTGTTAAGTTAGGCTGTTCAGATGGGCAAGTTTTATCTCCATGAATAGCTGATAGCTGAGTGCAGTGAAAGACATTAAGGTCGGCCATTGTTGTAAAACACAAGGGGAAAATGCATGGCTGACATATATACTGACCTCTGAGAATTGATTCATGCCTCTAATTTCCTCCCAGTTACACTTAACTCAATTCTTTTCAATTTATTTGTAAGGTAGTTCAAACTGACTTTTGCTGTACATTCTGAAGTTTGATCGATTTAGATTTTTATATTTATTTTGTGGTTAGGTGAGGAAAATATTGGACTGCATCAATTTTAACAGTTCTGTTCTTTTATTTGTGATTTGTAAGAATTGGAATTGTCTCACACACACACAGACACACGCACGCTCGCATGCACACACTACTGCAGCAGCCTACTTTCAATGAGAGAACAGTCAGTGCTTCATTCTAGTAACTTTTTAAAGGCTATCAATCCAACAGTAGCATTTTGCATAACTTAACTTGATGAAGACGTCCAGTAGAAGCCTATAAACCTTTCATGGCAACTGAGGAAATGGGAAAAACTTCAATAAAAGTTCACAAACACCCAATGCCTCAAAAATGCCTCTAATGATCAGCTGATAACAATGGCCCGTAACTTCCGAGCTCCCCAGCATCGGATTTGGGGGGTTGCTCCAGGCATGTGCTGGGGAATCCCTCTGGGAGGTTCCCAGGTAAGTGCTTGCATGGCAATTGCCCAGAAGTGCATTCTTCCGCTGGAAAAATGCACTGCGCTGGGAACCATCCGAAAATACAGTTTAAATCGCAAAGTTCAGATGGTTCCTCCGGGGTTGCACCAATAGTTACTCAGAAAAAGTTAGAAGAATTAAAACCTATTCTAACTTCTGAGTAACTATTATAAAGACCCAGACCGACCCCACGGGACTGCCCTCACACCCCCCGAACCCTCCCATAAGGGACTCCCTCTACAACTCCGACCCCCCCACCGCCCTGACCTCTGTCACACCCACCGCCCCACCACCCCGACCTCCGACACCCCCAACCCCCCCACCACTCCGACCTCTGACACCCCTGAGCCCCCCCACTGCCCTGACCTCTGTCACACCCACCACCCCGACCTCCGACACCCCCGACCCCCACACCACTCCGACCTCTGACACCCCTGACCACCCCCCACCACCCTGACTTCTGACACCCCTGACCCCCCCCACCACGCTGAGCTCCGACACCCCCGACCCCTCCCACTGCTCTGATCTCTGACACCCCCTACCCCCCCACTGCCCTGACCTCCGATACCCCCAATCCCCCTACCTCTCTGACCTCTGACACCCCCGATTCCCTCACCACTCCGACCTCCGACACCCCCGATCCCCCCACCACTCTGACATCCGACACCCCCACCACCCTGACCTCTGACACCCCTAACCCCCATCACCCCAACCTCCAAAACCCCCCCAACCCCCACCATGCCAACCTCCAACCCCACCACCACCCTGACCTACAACACCCCGCCACACCCACCCCTCCATCCCCTTGACCTCCGACACCCCCCACCCCTCCCCGACCACCGACACCCCCCCAACCTCGGACACTCCCTACCCGCCACCACCCTGCCCACCCCTAAGACCTCTGAAATCCCCACCCCACCCCTGACAGCCTCCAACCCACCCCACCCAACCCTGACCCCCGACACACATAACCCCAACCTCTGACCGAATCCCCCACCCCCCCGCAACACATCCGACCCCCACCACCCAAATCCCACCCACTTACCTCAGACATTTACCTTCTCCCTGGCCTGTCAATTTCCCTGGCCCTTTAAACTTACCCGCTTTATGGCAGCAAGTGCCATAAAAAAAGGGTGTGTGGCCTCCTTGAATCTGCCGGAGCTAGACTTGGCTGGGACCTGCAAGGAGCCTTTCAATGTAGGCCCCAAGCACCTCCAGCAAACGGAAGTGGCAATGTAAGTTTAAAGACCAGTTAAGTTGGTATTTATTTCATCTAATTCCTGCGGGCCAATACTTTCCAATGCTAGTCGAGGGCTACGGTCCATTGTGAAAACAAATACTTACATGGGCTTTGTAACCTGGTCTCACAATATACACAGAGGCATATGGTCTGAAGAATGTGTTTGGAGGGCTGCAGTGAGCTCCTGATCTTGCAAGGGCCCAAAGACCTTCTTATCTTCAGGTTGGAGGTGATGGTTTGTGTGCCTGCTGGCCTCAATGCACATGAGAATTTGTGCAAATAAAGGGGGGAAAAAGCAAGAACTTGAAATGCAACTCTTAACTTGCTGATGGCCTGTGTAAAACCAGGGTCAGAGGTCTGTGAGCTGCCTAATGGAAAACTTTCATAGAGTTATACAACACAGAAGGAGGCCATTTGGCCCTTTGTGCCTGTGCCATCCCTTTGAAGGAGCTATCCAATTCATACCACTCCCCTGCCCATTTCCTATAGCCTTACAAATCACTTGCAATTCCATCACTTAAAGCTAGGTTGCTGTACTTGTGGGCATGTTGGAACAATAATTGATCATTGGACAAGTAGCTTGTCTGGCAATCAAAAGATGAAACATGGAACATGAACAAAGGGGTTCTGTTCCACTTCAGATCGATACTTACTAATGGTATACCGTCTAGAACAGATAGCAGCCATGAGTGGTTCATACAGAGTAACTCAGAAATGGTATAGATATGTTAAAATAAACATGGTCCCCTTGATAAAATAAACATAAGTCAAGAGGCTTGTAGTGAATAACCAGTGTATGATAGGGGTGAGGTTGCAAGTCAGATGCTAGAGCGAGAGAAACACAAATTGCTACCTCTAGATGGACTGATCATTTGTATGATATAAATAAAGTCTGTTCTGTACACTCAACTGTCTCATGTCTATTCAACCAAAGCTTGTTGCCAGATCTAGAATGAAGGAGGTTAACTAACAATACTTGTAGCAGTCTCTGACTTGACTATAAGCGACCTTTCTCTCTGCTGTTGTCTCCGTCACTTCCTCCTCCTTGAATAGCCACCATTGCTGTAACATTCCTGCTGTGAGCAAGGTTGAGGATGGGAATTCCATTGGACCTGCCATTGATGGTCTTGGATTTGGAGGAAGGGTTCCATAGTATGTAGGGGAGGCAGGTTTACTAACAAAGTAAGCACAAAATCCCCCCACAGATGGCCTAGGAATTAAAATCACTCTGATGAAAAGTCATCGACCTAAAACATTATCTCTGTTTTCACCTCTCTTCACAGATCTTGCCTGACCTGTTGTAAATTCCCAGCATTTTCTGCTTTTATTATTAATTGCATCGCACCACCCAGGCATTTATGTGGTCTTTCTTTGCCATTAGCAGAGCAGCAGAAACTGAGTTGAGAACCAGTCTGGGTGGTATCAGACCAGAGACCATCTGGCCTAACATAATCAAAGTCACCACCGCATTGTACTTCTAGGCTATTGACTCTTCAAGTCAGTGATACTTTGTGAGGTAAGTCAGCCATCTGTGCAGCAAGCAAGTGACTGCAGCCTTGTTTGCAAGGAGCAACTGTAGTGAAGCGTACGTCCATTCCCCAAGCTATAGGGCACTGGGGCTATGGAGAGTAGATGGTAACACCACCAAGGCTCCAAAATGTGTCACTTTTGCCCTTCATTAAACAACTGAGCATGAGTGTTTATATAAGCCCAACAATTTTAAGTTAGGGGCATACTGCCAAGGTGGAGATGCACAGGTTTGTCAAAGGTCTAAAATAAGTCTAATTTATTTAGTGAATCTAGCATTAAAAGCATACAGAATCACCGAACTGACTTCAGCTGATTGAATTGATGTTGAGAGCACAAAGAGAGCCTCTATGTGCTCCATCGTCCTGCACTAAGATGTTCAGTGAAATCTCCCTGATTATCATTATATTTTGGTCCTGACACCAACAGTTATGATGTTCTTTTGGCCAACAAACTGTCATCAAACATTGCTCAGAAGTTATAATCAGTTTATTTCCCTACTCCATGTGTGTTTCCGCATCAGCACTTTGCTTCTCTTGTGCTTACCGTCGCTGAAAGTATATGGTATATGTTATTTGCTATCTGATCTGTTCCTTCTCATGGTTCTGCTTTTCAATAGGATCTCTGTGACTTGTTTTGATGAGTGCCTTGTTTTAGCTGGATCAGGAGAGGCGCTCACATACTGACATCATCTCTTTAGCCATTTTGTTTGACTGCTGTTGTCAGCTTCTGCGATGCTCTGAGGGGGCTGGCCAGGAGCAATGGTCAGTGATTTACCCTGAGATGTGAAGTTCTTATTAATATCTCTGTCCTTCCCATACCAAATTTGGAATTTGCCCCGTTACAGAGGATCATATAACTGTGAGGCAATAGACCTTCAGATGTTAGGCAAAGAACTCTGCCATCATGGTGTTCTCAAGCTGATACCTTAGCCTACCTAAACCAAAAGTGAGAAACTCCTGAAAATTGGAGCTTAGGGTCAAAGTGATAGTGGACATTGTGTCAGTGAACAAAACCATATTCGTGCTTAGACTTTCTGTCTTCGAGAGTTTCCTGACAGGTACCCTTGTGTAGCAATAAAAACAAAAAGCTAAAAGCTACTGCGGATGCTGGAAATCCAAAACAAAAACAGAATTACCTGGAAAAACTCAGCAGGTCTGGCAGCATCGGTGGAGAAGAAAACAGTTGACGTTTCGAGTCCTCACGACCCTTCGGCAGAACTGAAGTATAGTTAGGAGAGAGGTGAAATATAAGCTGGTCTAAGGTGGGGGGCGGGGGGAGAGAGAAGTTGAGGGTGGGGTGGTTGTGGGGATAAGCAAGCAGTGATAGGAGCAACCCTTGTGTAGCAACTAGTTTCATGGTATTCTGCAGGTTTCTCAAATATTCTTGCATGATTATGCACGATTTCTTCATCAGAGGATATCATCTCTCCATATCTAGCCTATCAAACCCTTTTAAAGTGTTAAGCACCTCGACCAGGTCACTTCTCAGTCTTCTGCACTTCCACGCAAAGGGAAGGGAACATGAGTAGATGAATGGACTTTTCAGTGAGTGGCCCCCATTGTACCTGGTGCAAAAGGAGACCATGGAAATAAAGTGAAATGCTGAACAGGCCCCATGTGCTGCACCTGACTGACGCTGAGCAGAAAACCCAAGAAGTAAATCAACCCTAAGATATTATATCCATGTATATAAAGCTACTGACAGTTACACTTAATATAATCCTGGATTTCCCACGTGATATTGGACCTCCACATTCCTGCTCCCAAGGTGTCTCCCACATAAGATCAGGGCCCTAATATTTTGTCCGTATGTTGCTCTATTATTAAACTGTTTTTTTTTGAAAGAACGGCAACATAAACACAAAAATAAGCAGGTGGAAGTTTTCAGCCTGGAGATTGTGGAATTCAAAAGCTGTGTTGCCATGGCAATATGTCTCATTGTATTTACAGCGAAGTAAGTGCAGTATTGCAAAGGGCAGTATAATTACATCATTGCGTTGTGGATTGTATCTTTCATTATAAGTTCAGCATTTTTATTTCAGGTTTCATAAATACCCCCAGTTGAAGGGTTGAATCAGTACTGAGGGAGTGCTGCACTGTTAGAGGTGTTGGCTTTCAGAGGAGATATTAAACTGTGGCCTCATCTGCCTTTTCAGCTGGGCATAAAAGATCCTATGGCATTATTTCACAGTAGAGCAAGGGAATCCTCCCTGGTGTCCTGTCCTGCATTTATCTCTCAATTAACATCACTAAAAATGGATGATCTCATCCTTTGTCTCATTGCTGTTTGTGTGGCCTTGCTGTGCAGAAATTGGCTCTGTTTACCTATGTTACAATTGTGACTATACTTTTTTATATTACTTCATAGCATGTGGGCTTTGCTGGCTGGGCCAGCATTTATTGCCCATCCCTAGTTGTCCTTGAGAAGGTGGCGGTGAGCTCCCTTCTTGAACCACTGCAGACCATGTGGAATAGGTACACCCTCAGGTACCTTGTTAGTTGTGAGAATGATAGGTTATCCAGCTTGATGATCCACCTAGCTGGGGTTTCAGTTGTAAATTTTGCTCCATTCTTGGTAAGTTCCATCTGCCATTGCTAAACTCTGTGCCCATGACAAAGGGAGTTGTAGCTTGTGGAATTGTAACAATCCAAATGTACAATGTTAACCCAGGAGGGTGAATTTCAAATAAATTCTGTGATGAATGTGTGATTGGAGTGGGGATGCAAAATGCGTGTTTTACAGAATTTTATATTAATTAAAACTTCTGATTAAGTGCTTTAGGTATTCATCGGTTTGCTGTATATCTTACATATTTGATTTACCTCAGAGAAATGCAGAGATGACATTAGTTCTAAACCTACATCAGGTTTATTTACAGTACTTTAAAATATCTCAGCAATCAGAGGATTTCTACACACATGCTCTTAGCCCAGGTTCCAGAACCTTCTGTAGAGCGTCAGTTACTTTAACTCTCCAGCGTCACCTGCAATTAAGCATAGTGAACATAGATCAATGAACAGACTAACACAATTAAACTCAGACCAATTAAACTATTGAACAATACAAAGTGGAATTGTTTAGGGTGATGCTTTTTGTAGTATTGAGAGGACTCACATCTTGGTACATAAACCATTGTATTTCCAGTGAATATTCAATAGTAGAGTAGTAGCAGTACTGAGAAAATTCCAAGCCAGTATCTTTTACAATCATGAAAAAAGAAAGCCTCAGAGGAGAACATGAATAGAAGCAAAACAACTTGCTTCTTAAATACTCCACAGGAAGAAAACAGAGAAAAACAAGAACTGTGCTGTTACTTAATGGAAATCTGAAGAACTGGGGAGACCAGAGTAAAATTACTTGGGTCTTAATTAAGTTCATAAAACTGAATGGTAAATAATGTTACAAATGTATCTGTAAGGTGCAACCCCGAGAAATTAGTGTTCCTCTGAATCTGGTCTCTTTTGCATCCATCACTTCCTTTGCCGCACAATTGGCGGCCTTTCAGGCCCTGAACTCTGTCACTCTGCCTACCTTTCTATCACCCTATATTCTCCTTTAAAGCCTTATTTCTTTGACCAAGGGAGGAATTTTACCATTCTGATGGACGGAGAGTGGGGAAAGGGGCCTGATAGCAAGTGGGAAACCCAGAAGTCTGCCTTTCCCTGCATGTCATGGAGTTTTGTATTTTTCCTCATTTATGGGTTTCCCATCTGAAAGGTCAGCCTGATGGACAGGCTTGGCTTCCAGTTGGGTGGGAAGGACTCCAGGGCAGGCTACAGGACCAGGTAGGTCCGATTCCTGGCCCTGGAGACGTGGTCCAATCCCAAGAATTATTCAATCCTTAATCCCAGTGGAAGGTCAAATCCAAGTAGGGAGGGGGTGGTGGGGGTGGTGGGGGAGGTGGGTGGGTGGAAGGGAGGAGAGGTTGGGGAAATGTGTGGGATCCTGATCTCAAACCTTGCGGGGAGGGTCGTCCAATCCCCTAATAAAGGTTTATATCTGGGGTGTCTGATATACGGGGAGATTCAGGGGCAGGGAGTGCTCCTCCTGGTCCACAAGGAGTGCTTTAAAGGCATTTAGCTTCTCCCCTCACCTCACTGCAGCTGCTAATTCCCAGAAGCCCCAAATATGCAGCCTGCTGCACCGGCCTCTTTAGAACATTTGCAATGCCAACCAGCCTCCTGGCAAGTCGGTGGGTTGGAGTCAGCTTCCATTTCGTGCCAATGTATAGTCCCCCCACCCCATCCTTAGTCAAAGTCACCCACTCTGGCATTTCAAACTCTCCCCAAGTGTTTGATCACCCATCTTAATGTCTCCCCTTTTGGCTCAGATATCTGTCTGATCAGGCACCAGTGAAGGAACTTGGGGGATATTTTTCTATGTCACCAGTGCTTTTTAAATGCCAGTTGTTGTACCTTTCAGTACCAATATAGTGTGCAATATTTTCACCTTGAGTTAATTATCTATTACTTCAGTAAATTTATTCAGTAAGTTTATAAGCAGATGGACTGACAGAGCTCAGAGCCTGAAAGGCCACCAATGATGAAGTGAAGGAAGTGGTGAGTGCAAAGGAAGCTAGAGTCGGAGGAATGCCAGTTCTCTGAGGGTTGCTCATTACAGATACATTTATGACATTATTTACCAAACAGTTTACAGAACCTGCTTGAGATGGAAATAATTTTACTCTGGTCCCCCCAATACATCAGATTTCGATTAAGTGACAGCATAGTTCTCATTTTTCTCTGTTTTCAGACCATGGAGACAAGGCTGAGTGAGCTATCTCATTTAGGCTGTACTCGAGCCTCAGTAAATATGTAAAAACTATTGCATCGATCCCAAACTACTGAACAATGTTCTGTTGAAGGGTCATTTGGACTCGAAACGTTAACTGTGTTCCTCTCCGCAGATGCTGCCAGACCTGCTGAGTTTTTCCAGGCATTTTTGTTTTTGTCATGAACAATGTACAGGTGTTCCACTAGCCTAATTTAAAATCTATCATTTTGTTCAAGATATGAATAAAGAAAATGTATCAGGTACGCAGCAGGACTGACAGTCTCCAGTAACAGAAAGGATCTCTTCTTGTCACAAAAGCTAATAGGCCTGTTGTGTCATTTCAATTCCTTTTAGTCCAAATTTCCAACTATTGTGTTTTTTTTCTCATTAATCCCCTTGTGTTCTGATTGAATTTTATTATATTTTGAAAGGGGTAATTTGCAAACTGAATGATTTCTTCTTGAGAATTGATACCAATTTCAGCACTGCCATGTTGACAATAATGATGTTTCTGAACATTTTCATCATCTCTCTGTTGGAATTCAACGTGCAGATTGCACCTACTCCATCCCCCACCCCCACCCCTCTACTGACTAGAACTAGCTGCATGAAGTAAATAATGATTGATGCTAAGGTGTGATTAGGCTGTGCTAATCTCATGGGATGCTGCTTAGGTCACAAATAAAATACATGAAATTCAATGGCTGAAGCCAAGTGACAATGCATCAGCATTGAAATCATTGCCATGGCTTCTAATTCTGTACAATATATCAATTGCGGGTTTTATGGGGCTGTTATTCTGTTTTGACCTATTTATCTCTTTAGTTGAGAGCCCCTCTTGACATAGGAGTTGCCAGGCAGTTTGTTTCACGTCATTCATATGTGGTGATGCACACACTGAAGAATTGACCATTGTAAAGATTTGGAGAGTAATTACCAGGAAATAGCATAGGAGTAGCACATTGTGCAATTGCATGTTAACATTTCTACTGAGCCTGTACAGATGGCTCTGTGGGTTCATCCAGCATGTGGGTTAGCCAGACTATGAAGCACCTGTCTTCAATCCCACCTCTGATCTCAAAAACTTTGCAGATAGCTCAAGAAGCCTATGCACTGGGCATATGAATATTAGCCAGGATTGCCACTCCTAAACGCTAGGCAGAGTCCTCTTTTGAAGAGTGTGTGAGATGTGATGTAATCTGTGGACAAAGCTTGTATTTTTTGAGACTGACTCTAATTGAAAAGGGAAACTGAAAAAGGAAGCTGAGAAAGGAAACTGACCTTCACAATTGCTAAGGAAACTAAGACTGAAGCTGAGAATTGGAAAACAACATTTCTGGTTGAAACTATATAAGATGAGACAGAGCCATCAGAGTTCAGTAGAAGTTCAGATCAGCTCCAACAACAGTCAAGAAACTTGACACTATCCAAGACAGAGCAGCCCACTTGATTGGCACCCTATCCACAAACATTCACTCCCTCCACCACTGATGCGCAGTGGCAGCAGTGTGTATCATCTACAAGATGCACTGCAGCAACTCACCAAGGCTCATTAGGCAGCACCGTCCAAACCCACAATCGCTGCCATCTAGAAGGACAAAGGCAGCTGACAGATGGGAACTGCATCAACTGCAAGTTCCACTCCAAGCCACTCACCATACTGACTTGGAAGTATATCGCCATTCCTCCATTGCCACTGGGTCAAAATCATGGAACTCCCTCCCTAACAGCACTATGGGTGTACCTTCACCACATGGACTGTAGTGGCTCAAGAAAGCAGCTCACCACCACCTTCTCAAGGGAAATTAGGGATGGACAATAAATGCTGGCCTAGCCAGTGACGCTCACATCCCATAAATGATGAATTTAAAAAAAACTTGAGTCCAGTGATGCAGTACAGGCAGACTGAAGAATACAGAGGCTAGATCCAGTAGCTGAAAATAAGCAAACACACAGTTACTACAGCCATTTCTGTTAGTTGAAGCTATCATTGATGGATTTACGCCATCCAAACCGAGCTGAAGAGGTTCATGCAGACGTGTGGTGAATACCGTACCTGTAGAACTTGGGTCAGTTATGATCTGCTGTCAGATGGGGGTCATGCTACATACTAGAAGAAGAGGAGCTGAAATTCCTAAGAAAGACAGAGTTTTGTGATTGAGTTTAATAGCATACGTACTGTGTAGACAGCTGAGCCAATCCTTAAGATCTGTCTTAGTTGTATCTGCCATTTAACGTGTAATTTATAATTGACCACAATTTGTCTGTTAATTCATGTTTAAATTATGTTGACTTTGGGTTTTAGAGTTTAGATGCTTAACTAAAATACTATTTAGTGTTTGATTTGTTTAACTCTTCTATAGCAGGAATTCTTCTGTTTCAAATTGTGGAATCTTGTGCCTTCATTTTTTAAGAAACTAACTGGGGTTTCAGAATGCTTTTACCTTCAATAAAAAAGTTACTGGTCTTGACCAAGGTCATAAAAGTGAATGGATGTCAAGTGAGAACAGGATCAGATTTAGCTGTGCCATCACCCCCATGGCCAAATTGTCCTGCCAACCTTCAACGTGAGGCCTGCTTTGATCAAGAATCAGTGGGCACCCTGTGCTCCAGTAAGGAATCAACACATTGAAGAGAAGGGCAGGAGGAAAAAATGGGCAAAACGATATATATACATATATATATATAAATAATAGGTATAGATATGAAGGGATGTTGCTACATATTCAGATGAAACAGCAAGCAGGCTGGTGATTATCCTGACAAAACACTAAAGAAGATTGTCTTTCAAGAGGTCATTGTGAGTACCTTACATTGAGCTTTCAGTTTTCTGGTCATCTGGAATATTCTGGAAGTATTTTGATAGCATAGAGAGTTGGGTAAAGCTAGTGTTTAATTCAGTTGGTGCCAGTTTTTGTGCTGTGTCGCACACACTTTGTCACATCTTTCAAAGTAAATGGCATACACTATAATTTAATCATTGTAAATCATTTGGGACTATCTGTGCTCCCTGGTGTACTCTCCATTTCCTGCAGATCATCTGCCCTCCCATTTCCCTGCAGATCATTGATGGATGGACTTGTCAGGACAAAACATATGGGAAAAGAAAGCAATGAAAATGAGAAACAAATGAAAAAAGTAAACTGAGAGAGAATGTGGAAAAGGAAACACAAATTGCCTTGGTGCTCCTGTATGCAATTTGCAACATGCTACCCCTAGTGTATTGGGGGCCTAGTACATAATTTCACTTCATCTTCTAACATACATGTGTCAAGCCAAACACTGCTACACACTTAACAAGTCCTAATGTGTGGAGAAGTGCCAGAACTATGAAGAGCATTGTTTTGGAGGTTAGAAAAAAGGAATTGATTTGCTGTGAACTCTTACGTTATGCCTGTCTGCAATCAGTTTAAACATTAACACCCAATATCTTGCAAGTTTTAGAATAGATTTCTCAGAGAAATAAGGAAAAAATATCTGAAAAGCCTGAGATTATTGAGATATCATGAATGTTTGTTTTTCTTTCAATCTCTTAGCTGGTCCAGAGAAGCCCCTATTTCCCCCAGACCAGTGATTTTTTAAGTTTCCATCTCATACATTGTGACATAAAAACATTCCAAACAGGGTTGAAACCCTACTTTGTAACCAGACACATTCTCCAGTTGTAGGTGATACTGGCAAGGCTGGTAATTATTGCCCATCCTTAGTTGACCTGAGAAGATGGTGGTGAGTCATCTTCTTGAACCACTGCAGTCCATGGACGGAACTTAATACCCCCACCCAGCGGCGGGCTGGGAAGTGAGGAAGGGGCTATTCAATCAGGTCTGATGGTGCGGGATGGAGAGCTTATCGCCTTCCTAACTTCCCCCAATTAGGTCAGGTGTGGGGAAGGTGGTGGATGGCCTTCCCACCTGGAAGTCAGTTGAAGCCCTTAATGGGCACCTAATTCCCTCATCCTGGTATTCTGCCAGCTGCAGGATGGTGGTTAGGGACTTACGCCACATGAGGAGGCTGCCAGGTATACTCTCCCTGCAAACTAAGGGTGGGAGTCCCTCCTGATTAGGCATCCTGGGAATGTGGCATACACAAGGTCCGCTCAGTGGCAAGGGCCACTCGGAGTGAAAGAAACCCTCGGCCCCATCGTCAGGGCCTGCCTGCTCCACTCACCTAAGGCCTCCTTCACGGCTGCTCTGGGTTTGTTGCAGTCCCAGCGGTGACCACTGGTTGCGCCGATGGGACTGAAGAGCTACTGGCCCGCTGATTGGTTGGTAGCTCCTGGAGGCAGGCTTTTTACATTTAAAGACATGGGAATGCTGACAGGAGGCACATAACTGCCTGACTAACATTTAATTCCATTGGGGATTCCAGAAGTGGCCACAGCAGGGTTGCCAACGGCTCTCCGGCCAGTGGACGGGGCCACAACAGCCATCAACCTCATAGCCATGCCTGTAACTGTTTGGCAGAACTGAATGATCATTGTCAGGTAGTGAGGGAGGGGGTGAGCATTGTCAGATGGTGAGGGAGCGGGTGAGCATTGTCAGGTGGTGAGGGAGGGGGCGAGCATTGTCAGGTGGTGAGGGAGGGGGGGTGAGCATTGTCAGGTGGTGACGGAGGGGATGAGCATTGTCAGATGGTGAGGGAGGGGGGTGAGCATTGTCAGGTGGTGAGGGAGGGGGTGAGCATTGTCAGATGGTGAGGGAGTGGGTGAGCATTGTCAGGTGGTGAGGGAGGGGGTGAACATTGTCAGGTGGTGAGGGAGGGGGTGAGCATTGTCAGGTGGTGAGGGAGGGGGTGAGCATTGTCAGGTGGTGAGGGAGGGAGGTGCGCATTGTCAGGTGGTGAGGGAGGGGGTGAGCATTGTCAGGTGGTGAGGGATGGGGGGTAAGCATTGTCAGGTAGTGAGGGAGGGGGTGAGCATTGTGAGGTAGTGAGGTAAGGGGGTGAGCATTGTCAGGTGGTGAGGGAGGGGGGGTGAGCATTGTCAGGTGGTGAGGGAGGGGGTGAGCATTGTCAGGTGGTGAGGGAGGAGGGTGAGCATTGTCAGGTGGTGAGGGAGGGGGTGAGCATTGTCAGGTGGTGAGGGAGGGGCTGAGCATTGTCAGGTGGTGAGGGAGGGGGTGAGCATTGTCAGGTGGTGAGGGAGGGGGGTGAGCATTGTCAGGTGGTGAGGGAGGGGGTGAGCATTGTCAGGTGGTGAGGGAGGGGCTGAGCATTGTCAGGTGGTGAGGGAGGGGGTTGATCATTGTCAGGTGGTGAGGGAGGGGGTGAGCATTGTCCGGTGGTGAGGGAGGGGGTTGATCATTGTCAGGTGGTGAGGGAGGGGGTGAGCATTGTCAGGGGTGCAGGGGGTGTTGTTTAGGCCCTTCTATAACAGCTCCCTCATCACTGTCCTATGCCTGACGTTAACAGCCTGAGGCTAATCCTAGGGTAACTGTCTCAGTAAGTGCAGAGCATCAAGCCCAAGTCCCTGACTCTAAGGTCAGAGGTGGAGACATTCTTGAAAAGGCTCAGGCAGTGTAATTCTACCGTTTGGAAGTGTAAACTTCCTGAGTAAATACCGTACATATGCACAGGCTGGGACTTCCGCAGATATCTGACACACAACAGAGGCGACCGTCTCAACACTCACTGCTGCTGCAATCAGAATATTCTGTCTGATGTCAAAGTGGGGGTATGAAATTAAATTATTAAGGAGCATAAAACAAAATAGTAAAACATTCTATAGGCACATTGATTGAGAAAAGGAAAGTCAGGATGGGAATAGGGCCACTAAAGGTGAAGTTTAAAATCACAGACAATGAAAACAAAGTGACAGAAATAATTTTTGCAGCAGCATTTACCATGGAGATGGATTAGGTGAACAAGGCACCGGAGATGAGATTAGAAGTGATACAGCCATATTTAAAATAAAAAAGGAGAAATATTAAATAAATTAATCGAATTCAGAGGGAGTAAGATTTCTGGCCATGGTGGTTTGCTTCTAGACATTTTAAAAGAATCCAGAAAAGAGACAGCAGAGACAGTATTACACAAAATTTAATAATTTGATAGGAAAAGGTATAGTGCCGGAGGACTGGCAGAAAGCTAATATTATACCTATACTTAAGAAAGGAGATAGAATGGGTCGAGGGGACTATAGGCCGGCCAGTTTAACATTGGTGGTAAGAAAAATAATGGAATCCCTATTAAAGGAGAAAGTGAAAAAAAAATGTGGAAACCAACAAATATTTTAATGAATAGTCAGCATGGATTAGAAAGCCTATGTTAAGGTATCACATAATAGTCTAATGATGAATGTCAGAGCATAGAGAGTCAGAGACCTATAGCAGAATAGATAGCTAGCTAGCTGCAAGACCGGAAATGGAGAGTAGAAAGATAAAGTATCTATCTAAAATGGCAGAATGTTGGAAGTTGGGTCCCACAAAGGATCAGAGTTATCAGTGTTGTTCCCAACTTTTATTAATAATTTAGACTTTGAAATCAAAACAGAGTCTCTAAATTTGTGGCTAATGCTAAATTTTTGGTAATAGTCAATACTGAGGACTGCAGCAAGTTACAAGAAGAATGAATAAACTTCCAGACTGGCCAAATAACTGACAAATGTTTTCAACAGATAAGTTTTAGGGGCTGATTAGCTTATTTGGCTAGATGGTTAGAGTGTGGATAAGATGAATGCCAGCAGCATGGGGTTTGATCCCCATTCTGGTCGAGGTAGACTTGGGGCCTGTGTCTTTGCCCTCCCCATAGAAAATAAATCATGGCTGTTTGTTGTGGTTCAGCAAACAGTTTAAGGTACCTACCCACAGGCAGAAAACTGAAGACGGAGTGTGATGCATTTCATTTCTGTCAGAAAAATAAGGAGGTCACATGTTATGTGCGGTTGGGGAAAGACCTGAGGAAGAGGGGATTCTTTAGGTGGCTTGCTGATCTCAAGGGAAGTGCCTAATCACAACAGGTGGGAAACTGGTTTCCTTGCGGGGGTTCGTGGAGGAAGCGCTTGCCGTTCCTTCTGTACAAAAGCACTGCTGGAAAAGCATCTACACAACAGTCCTGACATCCCATTAGTTGCAGACTTGTTGGGGCCTGCATGGGAACGCTGGTGGGTCAAATCAGTGATCTGGCTTCTGGGAGCAGTTTGGTTGCGTGTACCTCCACCCCAACCTGCCCTCTATCCTGTCTTTATTAAAGCCAGAAGCATGTATTGCAATACGAACATATGAGCTAGGAGCAGGAGCAGGAGCAGACCACCCAGCCCTTCAAGCCTGCTCTGTCATTCAATAAGATCATGGCTGATATGATTGTAACCTCCCACTTACCCGCCGATAACCTTTCATCTCTTTAATCAAGAATCTATCTAGCTTTGCCTTAAAAATATTCAAATAATCTGCTTCCACTGCCTTTTGAGGGAGAGAGTTGCAAAGACTTAAGACCCTCTGAGAGAAAAGAATTCTTCCTCATCTCTATTTTTAAACCGTGACCCCTAGTTCTAGATTCTCCCACAAGAGGGAACACCCTCTCCACATCCACCCTGTCAAGACCCCTCAGGATCTTAAAGGTTTTGATGAAGTCACCTCTTATTCTTCTAAACTCCAATGGATACAAGCCTAATCTGTCCAACTTTTCCTCATAAGACAACCCACCCATTCCTGGTATTAGCCTAGTAAACCTCCTCTGAACTGCTTCTAATGCATTTACATCTTTCTTTAAACAAGGAAACCAATGCTGTACACAAAACTCCAGATGTGGTCTCATAACCTCCCTACTTTTGTATTCAATTCCCCTCACAATAAACATTAACATTCTATTAGTTTTCCTAATTACTTGCTATACCTGCAAGTAGCCTTTTGTGATTCATGCACTAGAACACCTAGATTCCTCTAAAACTCAGAGCTCTGTAATCTTTCACCATTTAGATAATATGCTTCTTTTTTATTCTTCCTGCCAAAATGGACATTTTCACATTTTCCCACCATATAATCCATTTGCAAGATCTTTACCCATTCACTTAGCCTATCTATGTCGCTTTGTAGCCCCCTTACATCCTCCTCAGAACTTAGTTTCCTACATATCTTTGTGTCGTCAGCAAATTTAGCAACCATACCATCTGTTCTTTTATCCAAGTCATTTATATAAATTGGAAAAAGTTGAGACCCCAGCACTGACCCCTGTGGCACACCACTCGTCACATCCTGCCAACCCGAAAAAGACCCATTTATGGCTACCCTCTGCTTCCTGTTAGCTGGTCAATCTTCTATCCATGCCAATATATTGTCCCCTACACCATGAGCTTTCATGTTCTGAAATAACCTTTGATGTGGCACCTTATCAAATGCCTTCTGGAAATCTAAGTACAGTACATCCGCTGGTTCCCCTTGTGACTCTTTTAAAGAACTTCAATAAATTGGTTAAACATGATTTCCCTTTCACAAAACCATGTTGACTCTGCTTGATTGCCTTTAGCTTTTCTAAGTGCTCACCTTTAATAATAGCATTTAACATTTTCCCGAACACAGATGCTAAGCTAACTGGCCTACAGTTTCCTGCTTTCTGTCTCCTTCCCTTTTAGAATAAAGGAGTTACATTTGCTATTTTCCAATGTAATGGAACCTTCCCCAAATCTGGAGAATTTTGGAAAATTAAAATCAATGCATCAACTATTTCATTAGCTACTTCTTTCAACACCCTAGGATGAAGTCCATCAGGACCCAAGGATTTGTCAGCCCGCAGCTCCAACAATTTGCTCAATACCCACTTCTCTGGTGATTGTAATTTTCCTGAGTTCCTCTGTTTCTTCCATTTCCTGACGTACAGCTATTCCTGGGATGTTATTTGTATCCTCTATAATGAAAACCAATGCAAAATACCTGTTCAATTCATCTGCCATCTCTTTACTTTCCATTATTAATTCCCAGACTCACTTTATATCGGACCAACGCTTGCTTTGATCCAGTTGGAAAGTTATTTTACTTTCCCACCTGAACCAAACCTGCACTTTTGGGGCTAAAATTCCCCTTTTTGTTTCTCCATACTTCATATCCCTTGTCTCTTTTTGTATCTTTGTATCTATTTTGTATCTTTTTTCTTCATCAACATATAATAATTTTACTTTCTTAGGCATAACCTACATTCCTATCCCTTGTCCATTTTGTTCATTTAGCACCAGTTATTGCACTTCAAGAAGGATTTCACTGTGTAAACCCCCGATGCGGTGTTTCAATGTGAATGTTGCTTTATAATTGCAAGCTATTTTTCATTTACTGTTTAATTCTTTCAAAAAGCTAATAACGTTTCATGGGACATTGAAAACAGATAAATAACTTGATGGGCATTCAGAGGTCCTCAGTTCCTCAAGTAAAGAATTGACAACATGTTAAGTGCAAGAAGCTTATTTAATTACTCAAGTCAGAGTGCTCAATGTGTTGTATGCAGCATCTTTGTAATTTATTCCCATGGTAATGGCAAATGGCTCATCTTATTTGCCCTATGTAGCCGGTGCTGTGTTTGCATCTGATTTCCATGTTTCCTGACCAGATAGAGTGAACTGGCATGATGATGACCCACATCAGCTCAAATATTTCAAGGAACCCTGTGAGGATCAGATCGGAAGGGTTGTTTAGGCAGGCAGAATTAAAGCCTACCAGAAATGGAGGCTAAATGTGGCAAGACAATACCATGCTTCTCAATGAGTCTCTGGAGATAATGTTGTGGGCTGCAAAGGCCCGCCAGAAGATTCTGTTCCCAATGGACAGGTGGAAGAAGGCTGCACTGAAAACAAGCAGGTGTGGCTGGCGTTGGCCAAGGAGATCAGCAATGGGAGACTGGTGTCTCGTTCCTAGATTCAGTGCTGCAACAGGTTCGATGACCAGGTCAGGGCTGGAAAGATGAGTGGCACATTCAGGCACAAACCCCCTCTCTCTGCATTCCTAAACTTTCTGCATATCACTCCTCAGAGCGTCAAACCTTGTAGGTGCACCATCTCTCTGTTGAGACACCTCATCTCCCCATCTGACCAGCCACCACTGACACTCACTCTCAGTTTATTGCAATGCCACACCAATTCATGGCAGTAACTTTCCACAACTTGCCCCTTCCATCTTCTTAACATTCTTCACATTAACATGTCAGGAAGAGATATTAATGTCTGTAATGTTATTGGAAATTATTTGTAAAATTGAATTTTAGCGAGGTGTGTGCCTGTCTGTGTGTTAATTGGATTAAAGACAGCTAGCCTGGGTGCTTTGGTATATAGAAAGAAGTAGATTTGAAATGGTAATTAGATAAGCATGGGGAGGTTTAGAAACATAGGTGCCAAGGGAACACTTTGCATTTTTAAATAAACCATTCGAAAGAATGGGTGAAATCTTGCACCTAGCTGGGAAACACCAAGCAACGTGTTTATATTACTAATAACATTAGTGGGATGAAAATGTTATTGTTAGAAGATGTGATGTTAAAAGCCAAAGGATACAATGGAAAATTTACATTGATAGGAAAAGCCAGGTATAAACAGAAAGGAGTTTGTGTGTGTGAGGCAGAGGCATTTAAAATCTAACCAGCTTGTAAGAAAACAGCTGTGTCTGCAAAGGAACCAAATTGCAAGGAATCTCATTTTGAATTTGTAACGTCAAATGTGCTTTGCCTGGCGTCTGTTTAAAGTCTATGGGTGACTGTTGCCTTGGTGAAGATTTACCTGGGAGTGATTTAAATTGGGGATTTGTTTAAAAGTCATTATGGTAGTAATTTGTAGACATGTGTATGTGTTTAATTTGTTCTTAAATTAATAAATGTTTAATTTAGTTTTATATAAAAAAACCTCAAGGTTTAGTGGTCTTAATCCTGAATTCAAAGCTGCATCTCAAACATACCAACTGAAAATATAGGTGATGACAGTTGTTCAAGTTTCCCTCTGGGATTTAAACAACTCAGCCTTTACCAACTGTTATGTCATAACAAACGCTAATACATCTCTTATATCCCTCTTTCCAGGAGAAGAAAACACAGGCATTCCTCAGGATAGTGTCCTAGGCCTAACCATTTTCAACTGCTTCATCAATGACCTTCCCTCCATTATAAGGTCAGAAGTGGGGATATTCACTGATGATTGCACAACGTACAGAACCATTTGCGACTCCTCAGGCACTGAAACAGTGTCCATCTACAGCAAGATGTGGACTTTATTCAGGCAAGTAACATTTGCACCACACAAGTCCGATGCAATAACCATCTCTCACAAGAGAGAGTCTAACCATCGCTCCTTGATGGCATTACTATTGCTGAATCCCCCACTTTCAACATCCTTGGGGTTACCACGACCAGAAACTGAACTGGACCAGCCATATAAACACTGTGGCTACAAGACCAGGTCAGAAGCTGGGAATTCTGAAGAGAGCAATTCACCCCCTGACTCCCCAAGGCCTGTCCACCATCAGCACAAGTCAGGAGTGTGATGGAATACTCCCCACTTGCCTGGATGAGTACAGCTCCAACAATACTCAAGAAGCTCAACACCATCCAGGACAAAGCAGCTCATTTGATTGGCACCCCATCCACCACCATTCACTACCTTCACCACTGACACACAGTGGCAACAGTGTGTACCATCTAAAAGATGCACAGCAACTCACTAGGGCTCCTTTGACAGTACCATCCAAGCCCACTAACTCTATCATCTAGAAGAACAAAAGCAGCAGATGCATGGGAACACCATCACCTGGAAGTCCCCCTCCAAGCCACTCACCATCCTGACTTGGAAATATATCACCGTTCCTTCACTGTGGCTGGGCCAAACTCCAGGAACTCCCTCCTTAACAGCATTGTGGGTGTACCTACACCACATGCACTGCAGCAGTTCAAGAAGGCAGCTCACCACCACCTTCTCAAGGGCATTTAGGGATGGGCAGCAAATGCTGTCTTTGCCAGCGGTGTCCACATCCCATGGGCTAATTTAAAAAAAAGAACATCAGTGACAGCAGAAATTCAGATGTGGCCCTCTAGCTATCTCCACACTGGCAGTTGTGGAGGAGGATGCATTCGAGATAAGCAGTCTCAGCATGCCTGGCCATCGGTTATGGAGAGATGGGATCTTCCGGCTACATTGATGATAGAATTAGATATTTCACAGCCACATGGCCCACAACACTCACTCATGTTACCTTGCTCTAAACAGCCACTGACAAATGTTACTATGCATCATGATGACCTAGCACTCATTTACCTTGATGGTTCTAATTCATGTCTTTCATTTGGCACAGGCTTCTCAGCAGGTAATGAAGAGTTCCCAAATGAGATGGCTCACTCTGAGGATACCCCGTCAGATAATTGTTACACACCCTGCTCCAGCTCAGGTTCACATAATATGGGCGGAGCTTTGTGGTCCCGTTGCAGTGGGGGTGGGGCCGTAAAATGCGGCGAGCCATTCAAAAGTCCATTAACTTCAGCAGAACCAGAAAATCCCACCGGTGGGGACGGCCATACAACTCCACCCCTTGTGAGGCTGCCATTACAGGCAGCCGGGTTGTCACCTACATAAGAATTAGAAGCAGGAGTAGACCAGACAGCCTGTCAAGCCTGGCCCTCCATTCAATATGATTATGGCTGATTTTTTGCCTCAACTCCAGTTTCCCGCATACTCCGCATAATGGAGAGACTAAAAATCTGTCTAGCTCATCCTTAAACATATCCAATGTTGCACCATCCACAAACCTCTGGATAGAGAATTCCAAACATTCACAGACCTTTAAGTGAAGAAATTTCTCCTTACCTCAGTCCAAAAAGATCAACCCCTTATCCTGAAACTGTGCTCCCATGCTCCAAATTCCTCAACTAGGGAAACAATCTCTGTGTTTAACCTGATAAGCCCCTTCAGAATCCTGTATGCTTCAGTGAAATCATCTCTCATTCATCTAAACTCTAGAAAACAAACCCACTTTACTTTCTCTCATCATGAAACAACGCTTTAAAGCCAGGTACTAATCTAGTGAACCTTGGCTATACTGAATTCAAGGCAAGTATATCCTTCCTTAGATATGCAGATTAAAATTGCACAAAGGAGCCCAGGTGTGGTCTCACCAAAATTCTGTTGTAGTGCAGTTGTAGCAAGGCTGCCTTATTCTCACATACGAACACACAAACAAGGAGGAGTAGGCCATTTGGCCCCTCAAGCCTGCTTCTCCATTTAATAAGTACACGGCTGATCTGATAGTAACCTCAACTCTGCATCCTGCCTATCCCCGATAACCTATCACCCTCTTCTTTACCAAGAATGTATCCACCTCTGTCTTAAAAATATTCAAAGACTCTGCTTCCACCGCCTTTTCAGGAAGAGAGTTCCAAAGAAGAAAATTAGCCTAATCTCCGCTTATTTTTAAACAGTGACCCCTAGTTCTAGGTTCTCCCACAAGAGGAAACATCCTCTCCACATCAAACCCTGCCAAGTCCCCTCAGGATCTTCTATGCTTCAATCAAATCGCCTCTTACTCTTCTAAATTCTAGCAGATACAAGCCTAACCTGTCCGACCTTTCCTCATAAGATAACCCACCCATTCCAGGTATTAGTCTAGTAAACCTTCTCTGAACTTCTTCCAATGCATTTGCATCCTTTCTTTAATAAGGTGACCAATACTGTACACAGTACTCCAGGTGTGGTCTCACTGGTGCTCTGTATAACTGAAGCATAACCTCCATACTTTTGTATTCAATTCCCCTCGCAGTAATTGATAACATTCTATTAGCTTGACTAATTACTTGCTGTACCTGCATACTAGCCTTTTGCGATTTGTGCACTAAGACACCCAGATCCCTCTGCATCTCAGAGCTCTGCAACCTCTCACCATGTATATATGATACCTCTCTTTTATTTTTCCTGCCAAAATGGACAATTTCACATTTTCCCACATTATACTCCAATCCCTTTGCAATAAAGTCCATCATGCCGTTTGCCTTCCAAATTGTTTGCTGTACCAGCCTGTTAACTTTCTGAGGGTGTGGGTCAGAGACAAAGAGAAAGGGATAGAGAGAGAGGGAGAGAAAGACAGGGAACAACAAAGGTAGGGAAAGGGGTCAGAGAGAGGGGGTCAGAGAGAAGGGGACAGAGAGAGGGGGACAGAAAGGGACAGATTGTGGGGCAGAAAGAGGGTCAAATAATGAGGGATAGAGAGAGGGAGACAGAGAGGACAGATAAATGGATAGAGGGTCAGAGAGAGGATGGAGAGAGAGGCATACAAAGGGGAAGATGAAAGGAGACAGAGAGGGTTGAGTGAGATATATATATAGAGAGAGAGAGACAAAGAGACAAACAGCAAAATAGAAAGAGGGCGAGACAGAGAGGCTTGGCCTGGTGAAGCATACATTACAAGTGAACAGGAACAGCGTTGGAGAGGGGTACAGCAGTGAAATGTCCCTGTTGGAGAGTGCAGAATCCTCCTGGTTCTTCTTAACAGCTGAATATTTGTAAGACTCTATCTGCCTTTCCAAATATACTAGATGTTGTATGTTGTATGTTCAGTAGGTTTCACAAAGAGGTTATGAATCTTTTATGGTTGAACATTAATATTGATAACTATGTACTTATATACAGGGTATAGCCCAAGCTATGAGCTTTATAAATTCAGATGGCCTGGAGGGTTGAAAATTCTTCTGGATCTCGTTCTGATCACTTTCAGAATAGTGGTAGGCTCTGTTGATTTAGAAAACCTTTGTTGCTTCAGAGTTTGAGTTGTAGTCTGTGTTTCTGGCATTTGAATTGAACTTCTCTTTGTCAACTCCCCATCTGCACTGCTCAAGGACTACCGGCTTGTCCCATTCTTTCTGGAGAGAGTGTTCACTCCATTCATTTGTGGTACAAACCTGGTTTTTCTTTTACCGTGTGGTCCGCCGTGATCTTTATGGGAGTTAAAGATGTCTCTCCCTGTAGTTTGGATGTTCCTCATCAGTGGGCTTACCTTGCAGTTTGGCTTTTATTGTGACACTGTGTTCTTCAAGTGTCTCCATTGCTCACTAAGGTGTGCTCTGGTGATTTGATGGTCACTAGTTCCTTGCTCCATCATTATCTTGCAGCTTTACACGTTGGCTGGAGGTTGCAGTGTCTGTGCTGTGGTGTTTACAGGTAGTGTGACAGCAACCGTTGGAGCCCAGGGTTGGGACTCATTCTTCCATTGCTGGTCATTTTCCTGTCTGTCCTTCCACTTGAGGTACAGTGATGATTATCGGAAAGTTTGACTGGTCTAAACAAAGAGAAGCCTCTGCAACCTGCAAAGAAACTGGACAAACTGGTTCTGCGAAGAGTGAAGACACTTCAGAGCTGAAGTCCCAGTTGTGAGTCTTTTGACTGGTGGGCCTCTTGAGGACTTGCAGTTCTATGTAGTTGACAGTGGAAGTTGTTTTGATGTCTTCTCCTGTTCTAAGAAGGTTAAAGGAAACACAGTCATCTCTGCTCAAGAGAGAAAAAGATTAGTTTTGGATGACGTACATGATTTTGAATTTCTGCTTGTCACCATACCTTAGTGGTTCTAGGATCATGCCTATGACCAGAAGTCAGATTCCTCCAGGCCCATAGAGGTCTGTTGTTCATAGCCAGAGGTCTCTCAGCCATGGTCCCTTATCCGAGAGCTCCCGTGTCAATTTGAAGTTGGTGAAGTGACTGTTTACTGAGATATCCACATTCCAAAAGAGAATTCAAGATCCTTGACCTCACCTAAGAAGCATGGTTGGGTCTTTTTCTGGTGTGGTACCTCAATCGCATGGAATGTCTTGGCATCTCATGTCCATTTGGGTGTCTTAGCTTTGCATAGCTTTCCAAACTGTCCCAGACAGTTGCAGTTGAATCACTGCACTGAGATTTCTGGGCGTTACTCTTGCCTGTGAAATCATTTGGCTCCTGACTGATATGGTCACCCACCCTCTTGTGGTCTGTTTGGATATTGCCTTCCTTGGCCTGGAGTCTCTCTCCCCCTTTTTGTTACAAAATTATAATAGTTTTCATAAAATTATTATAGGTTATTGTAAAGGAGGTTTATAGAGATGAGTATGGATGATTCTGTCTCTGTGTGATTTAACTGAATTGGAGTTGGCTAGACAACAACCTTGAAATTATCAAAAGGAGTTAGGTGTAGAAGGATAGTTGAAATGCTAATGAGTAAACATGGATGATGTCTTAGCTTTTAAGGTGTGAAGGAAATTTGCATTTTTAGTTAAGTGCAGGAGTCATTTGGATTTCAAAGGAATGATCAGATCTTTACAATTGGTAAGATAAGCAAGGCCAAGCAGTGTGTTTACTTTTCCCAAAAGGAAAGAGGTCATGTCGGCAACATGAATGATTTTTATATTATGGGAAAATTAAATTTGCAAAGACATATGGAGCAATGGAATTTACAGATTAAAAAGAGAAAAACATATATAAAGAGGAATGAAAGACCATGTTGGGGGGCCATGTAAGATCTGACAGGAATGTGTGAAACAACCTTGAAGAAGCCTCTAGCCATTTTTGCAAAAGCCTGCTGTAACCTATAACTAGAGTTGGAGAAAAGCCTTTGGAATTCCACTGTCGAGTGGGTGCTGGGGTAACTTGCTGGCTTTCTTTTTAAATTTAAAATCTATTTTGGACTGTTGCCTTAAAGGGGTTGTATAGTTGGAAGTTAGGTTAATTAAGAATTTTAGGATTTGTTGTAGCATTAAGTAACTGTAATCTTATGTGTGTGCTTGAAATCTTTTCTTTTGTTAATAAATATTTTAATTTAATTTTTTAAATCTCTAAAGGTCTTAGTTGATTCACTACTTCTGAATTTAATGCACAAATCTTCTTGTAATAAATACAAATTGCAAAACCGTTGTGATGGCCTGGCCAAGTTTCCCTTATGGATTTGGTCTGCCCGGCACACATCACCTGCACAACACTTTGTTGTTTCTATAGCTAGACAGCTGGGGTTACTCTGTACCATGGCTTGCTCTCACCGCATAAAATAGATCGGTGCTATTGGCAGATTTCAGACTGTCTGACTATTTGGATGGCCTTTTCTAGAGTCATATCTTCCTTGGCCTGTAGTATATCTGAAAGGGCATCATCAGCCAGTCTGACAACAATTCTGTCCCTTCTGAGTTTTGACTTAAGGCCACCATAGTCACAGCCATCAGCCAATCTGTATCATTTGTTTATAAAAGAGTCAATCGGTTCTCCAGGCTGTTGGACACATTTGTTGAATTTTGCTCTCTCTAAAATTTTGCTGCTTCTTAGATTAAAATATGTATTAAATAATTTTAGAACTTCAACAAATTTAGCTGAGGATTCATTTACTCCTTGCCTTGCAATAATATCATCAGCTATTGGTCCTACTGAATAAAGTAGTGTATTCACTTGTGCAGCTTCTATCTTTTTTTATCTAATCCTGAAATTATCATGTATCTTAAGAACCTTTTCCACCAAAGTAACCAGTATTGTGCTTGGCCTGACCTTTGGATCAGTCCAAATTGGTTTGGTAATGTTGATTTGTTGTCCATGGTTGCTTTAAAATTCAGGTGAGTACACCTTTAAATGCTGTGCACGTTTTAAATATGGTACCACAGTAACCATTTTTTCAAATAGTCTTCCTGCACTTGTCACATTTTGGAGGGCTCCCACTGAGATGGTGGCCCTGAACTCTTTGACTTTGGTTTTGTATAGCAATTTACTCAATCAACTATTCTGGGCCTTCCCTGTGATGTCAGAGGATTTTCAAGCATTTTACAATTGGTTCCTGGCTTTGTTTGAGGTTTTTAAACCTTCCGCTTCTCTTTGTTACAACATGTGGCGTGGCACCAATTCTGAAGCTAGGCTGGCCACAGTGCTTTCAGATATAGGCTGCTCTGACATTTTTAAAAAATAATACTGAAGCTTTTTAAACTAATCCTGGCTTAGAACTGAATTTTTTGCTTGCCCCTGCTAGGTCTTTGACTCTACATTCTGTGGGCATTCACAGTGGAGCTCCACGAGATCTTGTGGAGTCCTCGGCTGCGCAGTGGAGCTTTTCTCTTCAGCCTTTTTGCTTCCAATTCTGCAATGGAGCTTCTTTCAGGCAATCTCCCTCTGTGACTTCACTTCAGGTGCTTTCAGTCAGGTAAGTATGCTTCTCCTTTGGTTCTCTAGCATTTGAATTTCTGCTCCAGCTTCTAGGTTTTTTCATTTGCTTCTACCATGTTGTATGTTCAATAGGCCTCACGAAGAGGTTCTGATTCTTGCCTAGTTGAACGTTAACAGTTTATTGATAACATATAACCATGCACATATGTACATGGTATAGCCCAAGCTAAATATAACTACATGCTTGCTTCTACACAGGCCTTCGTCTAGTCCACAACTGACCCTAGTCACAGGCTATGTGTCTCTCTACGTCACACTGTGGGCCGTACTGTTTCCCAATCCCACAATAACCCTTGTTATGCCAGATACTCTTGTATTACATTACACATGATTGAAGAAAGACTGGAGGGGTGCATCTTTAGCTTGAGTGCCATGATATCTGCGAGAAACACTTATGGGCAGCAAATTGTGAGATTCTACCAATAGCTTCTGTAGATCCCTGTAGGAAGCTAGAGGCAAAGAAATTAATGGTTGTGTTAACTTCAAGTGCCACTGGCAACACGTGCCAACCTGATCCACTTGGCCTTCTCAAGGGCAATTAGGGATGGGCAACAAATACTGGCTTAGCCAGCAACACCCACAGCCCATGAGCAAATGAGAGAAAAGGAGTTCTTCTCTGAGGCTACAAACGTCAGTGACCACCTGTGAGGCATTGACGCTCAATAATGATGGGTTCTTATTGGCTTCTCAGTAGGCTGGTTGTTTTAGTCTGCTGCTCGCACAGAAACACACCAACCTGAGCAGTTTAAAATTCTCCCCAAAGAGAAGGAAATAAAGATTGGATTGAGAGAATAAAAGCAGAGAAAGAAAGGAATTAAAAGCTAAAGGAATACAATTCCATATTTGTAATGGTTTATTTTCAAGCTCAAGGGTTTGTTTGGTGGCAATTAACACATCACATTTTTATAAGGGTGTTTAGACTGAAATGTCTGTGATTTAACTTTGTGTTGAGCTTAGTTCATATCTCTCTCTCTAGGTGCCATGCACTAAGAGGATGTTGGCAACCATGGACTTCTATTTGATGTTTGTTAGTCCATGATTATGAGAGGCAAAGTACTGCAGTGATTTGCCATTGCCTTCTGCCATGTGGCTGACCACTGTCACTTTCTGCCATAGACATTCAAAGGATTTATAGGTTGATAAGCTGTTTGGCAATGTTATGGACACCCTTTTCATGGTAATCAAGTCTTGGGAAGGGTCTTGAACCCAGAGCTTCTGGTACCGAGGCAGGGACACTACCCATTGCGTGACAAGAGCTCCCAGTCCATACCTACCACACAAATATAGAAACTTCACACTGCTCAATGTATTTCAGTAGTGATCCCGACAGCAAGTAGTGCATCTTGGACTGCAACATTTGGATTTACCGTAAATTTGGCCATGCCTGAAATTGTTGTAGCTTATGTGCATAAACATCAATGAGGGCCATTAGCCACACCATTATTTTGACGGCAAATTATGGACCAATGTCATACACACACCCTCAGTACTTCGGGCAACAAAGAGAGTCATTGGAATCAAACACTGTGCCAGAACAAATACAATTGTTCATTTTACCTACCAACTGATTACCATTTGGAACAGTACACAACGGTTATTAATAGTCTGCTTTAAAAAAATTTTTAACATATGGAAAAGAGATGGAAACTACATCATAACAGCTCAGCTGGTGAGAGCACCCTTTCATCTTTTACAGGTGTGTTTCATGTTCCTAAATTCTCCTTTCACATTTAACAACACAGGTGATAAGTGGGACCAAAACACGACTGGAGTGCTGATCCCTATCCAGTAATGTCAGATCTTGATCCAGGTCATCAGAACTCCTGCCAGAAATGAGAAGCAGCATCATTAATGAAGTACAACTGGGGTCAATTGAAATGGTTAAAAACCATCTACGTAATTTTTGTCTTTACCCTCCTACCCTTCAGCACCTTTCTAGTCTCAGCCACAAACCATGTCCATTGTGGAATGGGGTGTAGTCATTTCCAGTGATGCTTAAACATATCCTCACCTCTCATTTAAAACTCAAGGAAGTTCTAGGAGAGGGCTTATATTACATTAGATAGTAGTTTCATGCAACATAGATAAAGTTAGGGTGCTGTGGTTGTTGCTGAACTTTTTTTTATTTATTAAGGGAGGAGGAGGGTTCCTCTGCTTCACTTCTTCCTAAATGATGCTCAACCAAAATACCACCACAAGTACCACATTGCTCATTGCAGTCAAGGTCATTGCAGCACTGGATTTATTTGCCTTCAGCTCCTTCCAGGCTGCTACTGGAAGCAACATCAGTCAATCTGTAATCCCTGTTTTCATTAAGCAAATGACTGATACCATGTTTGTTAAAACAAATACTTTAATCACTTTCCTCATGGACATCCAGAAGCACCACGAGAGGGTGCTGTGGTGCCCATAGATTGTAAGTTCCCCAAGTGCAGGGCATCATTGACAATACCCATGTTACCCTGCTAGTTCTTTCAGAGGGCCCCACTGACTTCATAAATCACAAGGGCTTCATTTGCAACTCATGATCATCAGCAACCCATCTTTCAGGTCTGCAACCATTTTCTTGGAAGATGCCATTATTCTTTTACATTGCAACAATTCTCCACCTCCCCTGCCTCCCCCACCAAACCTGATCTCTTTGCTCTTGCACAGCAAGTGAGGGAGTGGCTGTTGGGGGATAAAGGACTATCTCCTGCACGCTTGGTTTATGTTTCCTCTCAGGATCCCATGCTTGGTGGCTGAACTATTCTACAATAAGATTCATGCCGAGCCAATTATTGGAGTCCTTGAGTCACCAGGCTTATTGATTGATCTTTCTCGCATCAGACCATAGGAAAAAAGGCTTCCTTCCCACTGGTAATTTGTTCAACATTATCTCTATTGTTGCATTAGCAAAGCTTGAAACACTGTTGGAAGCCCGTTTGTCTGCTGCTTGTCTAATCTTCCAGGTCTCCATCTTCCACAATTAAAGGGAACCTTCCCTTTAACATTTTGTAGCATTTCTTTAGCACATGGCTACTTCTAATTGACTTCACATCCTCCCAAGTGGTGTTTTGTTATGGGTTTATTTGGTGTCTCATTGATGAGGTCTTGAGACTTGTGTGTTTAAGCATGAACCATTTATTGGTAATCCTTAATTATGTACAGATCCCAGTTTCTGCCATGCATGGTACTGTTAACATGCAGACTCACCTAGATTGTTCTCCGAGTCTATTGCCATGTGACTCTACACATCATACCGTAGGTGATGCTATTCTCCAGTCCCACATTATCCCTTGCTCCGCTGAGCACATTTACATCACAATGGCATGAGGCACACACAATATCCCCCTTTCTTTTCAAAAGATAACTTTCCTACATTCCAACAGAGCATAGCTATTTACAATACAATCTTTATTTACTATCCCTTTCCCCCCACTTTAAGTCTCTGACTTTATAAATTCAGATGATCTTGAGGCTTAACAGTTCTTCTGCATCTCAGTCTGCCATGTTTGGAGGAATGGTTGTAGTACTCTGTGTTTCTGGTACTTGGTTATCTCCATTTGATTCACCATTTGCGCTCATTCGAGTTGTGTTTCTCTTTATTAACAACCCACCTGCTTTTTTCAGAAATTGCCGTTTTGCCCCATTCCTTTGCAAAGGGAATGTGCACTTCATTCATCCCTAGAGTGAACTTGGATTTTCTTTTTCCGTGGTATCCGCCATGTCCTTGCTGGAAGTGGATGTTTCGCAAATGGAACCTTCATTTCCACTTGTTTCACAATCTCAGCCAACATTTGTTTGCTGTTTTATTTTCAAATTGTTTTGAAAGCTTATGAATCTTTTCATTCAGCTCAATGGTTCTCAGCACATATGAGACATCGAGTGCTATTTCTTCTTCTAGTTCCTTTTGCTTCAGTATCGGATTTACATTTTATGATCTCATTTCTGTCTTTTCTTTCTCTGTCTGCAGCAGAATTTTGTTCTTGTCCTTTATGTTGGCTTCACTGTTAGCAAGGTCTGTCTCTGGTGCAGTCTTAACTTGTTTCAGTTCTGTAATTGTGCTACTCATGGCTTCATTATCCACTTGCAGCTTGGAAAGTTCCACAGCTTTTCCTTTCAATGCCACCTCATTGTCTTTCAGCTGATTCTTCAGTTCCTCTGTCTTTTTATTGTAGCTTTCGGACTCCTCCTGGAACATGAAATATTGCTGAGTCTTCTCTGCCAACTGGTTCTTCAGTTTGTACAGAGTGACGTTAAATTCATTTTGCTTCACTTCATAATTTTCCAGAGGAACAAACTTTGACCTGGAAGATCCTTGTAGCGTGTAATGGTCTTTCAACAGATTTTCCTTTTCTTTGCAAAGTTCGCTTGCTTCATCTTGAGTTTTCCTGTAATTCAGCAGAGGCTGCTTGAGTTTCTTCTGTTGTTCTTCCATGTTGTTGTTTAGGACCATCTTCATTTCTTTATGTTGCTAAATGGTTACACATTTCTTTTTCATTTGATCTTGAAGGACAATTAGCTGTTCTTTCAACTGTTTATTTTCTTGGTGATCTCTTGCCAACTCAGTCTGGCGTCAGTGCATAATTTTGTTGCTACTGATAGTTCCAATGCAGCTTTTTTTCTGAAGTAATATTCCTTTTTAGCTCCTCATGTTTTTTCATGGCTACATATTGATTTTTCAAGGAGTCTTTCAGGGTTGCAAATTCCTTGTGTGCCTTTTATGCCTGCTGTTTTGCCTGGCTGTGCATCTGGTCGAGTTTTCCAAACTCCCGCTTTGATTTGCCAACTGTGGAATTCAGAGTTAGTATTTCCTCCTGGTACCTTTGTGTCATCTCCGAAATGTGTTTGTTCAGATCTCAAACAGTTTGGTTCGTTGAAGACTTCAGTTTATCATATGTTTTCAAAGGCATATACACAGCTTGAATCTTGCACATCAAATCTTCTAATTCAGCTTTGATGTGAACATTTTCTTGTAGAACAGATTAATTTACTTTTTGTACATTTGGCTGCTTTTGAGTTACCCAGATACCTTTCCTTCATTCGCAGCCATCTGATCACTCCACACTGCCATCTGCTGTGGCAGTTTGGGTATTGTGTCAACATTTTCAAAAAGCTCTATTTTTAAGCCTTTTAGCTGCTTCTCAGCCATTTCTTTCCTCTGCACTAAACTCGTCAGCTCATGCATTTTGTTACATTAATATGGTTGGCAAACATCTTGTGGTTTACTGAAATATTGTCTCCCTCACTCTGGGGGTCTTCGGTCTCCCTTGCACTGGAGTCTTTTGGCTTCCTCTCTCTGGGGTCTTTTGTTGTCCACAGCTTGTTATTACCAGTACGCTAGACCTTCCAGGGTCTCTGCTCTCCACAACTCTGAACTGAAAATATCTGTCAAAGCCTTTTAATATCTCGTCAAAGGTTGTCGAGTATTAATCTATACTGTGGAGTACTTTACCCACTAATGAACCAAATGAATAAAAACTTGTCAATTTGTACTTCTTCTGATTCCTTACCTAATCCTGTAATTCTCCTGGAAATTAAAAATACTCTCCTCCAAGACTCCCACTCTTGCATCTGATTTAGCCATTTCCTTATCCAAAATAGGTCTGGCTCTTCTAATTTTCTGGTCCATTGCTGTTTTTTTTAAGTAGTTCCAGCTTTAAATGTCATTGCCCCTTTAAAACAGTAATCATTTTTTTTCACTCAGGCTGTCTGCAGCCTGCCAGTTTTTTTGTTTTTGATGTTTGGGCGCTTTTACGATTTTGGCGGGCTCCCCAGAGGTTGGCCACTTCATTTCTATTTAAAGTTTTTTAACTTTTAAAACATTTTTCTTTTTTGAGAAAGCCAATACAGCAATTTTTTTCCTTTAAACCATGCAAATTTTCTTCTTTACACTGCAGTTTTTCCTCTTCTCTGCCTTCCCTTTTTTTCTGCAGTTAACTTTTTTTTACCTACAGTTGTCCTGCAGCTTCTGCAAACTGCTGAGCCCCTGGGACTGCTGCCTATTGTACAATGTAAGTGCAGCTTCTTTTTTGTAATTTTGCTTACCCACCTTGCAATCTGACCAGGTTCCTTAACTCTGCTCACTCAGGGTCTCGCAATGGACCTCCACTCATTCTGGTGGACTCTGCAACTTACAAGTCTGTAGTGAAGCTTCTTCAACTGCTTCTTCATTTTTTTTTCTTAGGTGCATGTATCACTGGTCAGGCGTCAACTGCTTTTAGTTTTTCATATCTTGGAATTCTGTTCAGGATTCATCGGTTAAATGCTGACTTCCATACCAGCGCTGATCACCATGTTGTGTTATGCTTTGATTTGGTGCACATTAATGAGATCTTGAAAGCTGTATGTTTAAACATGAATCATTTATTGGTCATTCTTAACAATGTACAGATCCAAGTTATGCCCTTCATGGTGCTGCTACCATGCAGGTTCCTTCTAGACTGTTCTTCAAGTCTATTACCATGTGCCTCTATACATCATACCATGGGCGGTGCTATTCTTCAGTCCCACTTTCACCCTTGATTTGCCAAGCACCTTTACATTACAATGCTACGCAGGCACACATAATAAGTGGAAAACTTACTTCTGGAAGCACTCTTTGTGCTAGTAGATCATCAATATAATTCTCTGGGCACCCCCTTATGCCTTCCTCAACAAATGCCTGAAGTAAGCCCCACCAAAAAATGTTATAGTTGCACTTTTTTAAATCAATCTACCTGGCTTCTGTGGGGGTAAATTTAATTCCTCAAAATAGGTGGATTTGGACCAGTTGGGTAGTTAAAATTTTAAAAATGTTAAATTGAACCTAACCTGCCCACTAATGGTTTTAATGGAGGTAAAAGCTTTTAAGAAAACTGTGTGCCTCCATTTTAACAAGCTTTCCATTTTTAACTCATGTCAACTGGGTTTTCCAGGCTTTTGGAAACTTGACAGAAAAAGGAGGCAAGAAGGGCTGGATCATAAAGGTAAAAGCTTTTATAGCACTGCTTGTGTGCCCAGGGGAGCAGTAGTGCTTCCAGCAGGCATCATAAACTAGATTAAAAGCATACCCCCACAATCTATCTGACCTCCCAATCTCCCCCATCCCACTGCAATCACCAACCTCCCTCATGTTCATCAACTTCTCATTATCTCCTCCCAACTCTCTATGTCTCTGACCTCCTCGCAATCTTCCCCCACGTAGCAAACACATCACAGAATCACAGAATCACAGAGTTGTTACAGCGCAGAAGGAGGCTATTCGGCCCATCATGTCTGCAACAGCTCCCCAAATGAGCATCATGATTTAGTATCATTCTCCTGCTTTTTACCCCTACTCTTGCACATTGTTTCTATTCAAATAATCATCTATTGCCCTCTTGAATGCCTTGATTGAACCTGCCCCCACCCCACTTCCAGGCAGTGCATTCCTGACTTGAACCACTTGCTGTGTGAAAAAGTTTTTTCTCACATCGCATTTGCTTCTTTTGCAAATCACTTTAAATCTGTGCCCTCTCGTTCTTGATCCTTTGACGAACATGAACAATTTCTCCCTATCTACTCTATCCAGCCCACTCATGATTTTGAACACCTCTACCAAATCTCCTCTTAGCCTTCTCCTCTCCAAGGAGAACAGTTCCAACCTATCTTCATAGCTCAAGTTTCTCATCCCTGGAACCATTCTTGTAAACCTCTTCTGCACTCTCTCCAACGTGATCACATCCTTCCTATAGTATGGTGCCCAGAACTGTACACAATGCTCCAGCTGAGATTGAACTAGTGTCTTATATAAGCTCAGCATAACCTTCTTGCTCTTGTACTCTTCCCCAACATTCGAGCTACCTGCTTCTCTACTGTACCCTTCTGCTGGCTTTCCAGCCCGATAGGCAACCAGCTGGCTGTTGTGCAGGAAACCTGGGGCAAATAATGGAAACTAGGGAAAACCAGTGCTTCTGGGTTTCATATCCATAACTCCTCCATGGCTCTGAGTGCACAGCTTGGTAAATATTGGCACCTGTATCTCTCACAAGTGGAGTTTATCCATTTTCTTTCTGTGTGTAATGGATCACAGCAAGATACTTACATTGACTTACTTTCCTCACAAGATCTAAGTTTTGTCAGTATTAGGTTCTTAACATTTCATCACACAAATCAATTGTACAGGGATCGCCAAGAAAACATTTTTTGCAAGTTGACAAAATGTCATATGAAGATACTGACTATAAAGATAGCATCAGAAGGGAGTGGGAGGATAAGTTTAATAACGTTGTTTAAACAAAAATCAAATAGGATACTAGGTGTAACCAATAAGAAGGAAGATTACAAAAGCAAGGGGCACTAATCCTTGGCAAATAATTTGTTAGGCCACAGTTAGAATATTGTGCGGAACTTTGCCTGTCCTATTTTCAAGAGAATGTCAAGCTGTAAAGAAGGTGCAGAAGAGATTCATTCAGGGAACAGGGGCGAGAGGCCTTAATTATGTGACAATACTGGAGAAAGTGGGACCCTTATCATCAGAGAAAAGTGATTTCAAAAGTGGACTGATTGGCATGTTCAAAATTATGAGGGGTTTTGATAAAGTAATTTGAGAAAAACTGGTACAAGCCAGAGCTTTAAGGTCATGGAATAAAGGAAAATATTCAAGTCTCAAAATTTCTTTGCCGAGTTGCCTTTTGCCCCCAGAGGCCAAGCAAGGACCAATTTGGTGGCTTGTCTCTTAATTAGCAAATCAACTCTTTGCAGCCATTGTATTCAGAGGGTTTTGATCTCTTCCTGACTGCAAACAGTCAGGAATAAAGTTGAACACAGACACCAGTGAAGGTGGTTTGGAGAATCAAACTTAGTTCAGTGATCAGAGTGAATTATTACAATGTGTAAAGCACTGCCTGATGAAGATTCAATAGTAACTTTCAGAGTGGAATTGGATATATACTAGAAAAGGAAAAGAATTGAGGCCAATGGGAAAAGAGTCGGGGGCCAGAACTAATTGGAAAGCCCTTTCAATGAGCCAGCATAGGTACAATAGACCGAATCGCCTCCTCTTGTGCTTTATGATTCAATGAGGGCACTCATGTTTAAGCACCATTCTGGAGACTTGAGAATATAGTATAGGATGACACTGACAACAACTGAACGTTAAACTAAGGGCAGAATCATCCCAGATTTGCACTAAGTGCAGTAGCAAGTGGAAAAAAGGATGTTTTACCCACTGGCCACAATGGCCACAGCCACAGGAAACACATTGGTGTGCTGGCGAGTGGCCTCTGAATCACCCGCCATGCCATTACTTCTTCATTTTCTTATTGCCATATCTAAACTGCAGCCACGCACACCTTTCTCAATGCTGGCAGCCTTGGACTGTTCCATGGAAGACATGGCCCTGAAAGCCAAGAAGAGTTCAGTGACCTGTCATTGGAATGCATTTTGGAGGTCCATCGTGATGTCCTCCACCTCTGCCCTAGCCATAGGAAGTCCCGCAACCTCACCACTCCAGCTTGGGAGGCGGTGGCAGTGGTGGTCAGTACCAATGCTGCACAGAAGAGGTTGGCTATTCAGTGCAGAAAGAGGATGAATTATCTCATCCGTGCTGCCAGGGGAATGCAACCATCTTGTCTCTCTAAACTCACGCACTCTTAAGGCCACCAAACATTCACTGGCATCTCACTCACTACCACCTCAAAGGACATCATCATTCACTCTCTCACACATACCCTCAGATCTCCATCTGGACTCATCTCCTCTGGAAACTGCCTCCTTGCACAGATCAACATGTGCCCCCACACACATCGTAGGATACCCTCCTTCCCCAGTACAGCTACCGTCCTGCAGCCTCTTCCCTTGCCTGAGGCCACTTCTCCCCCCTCCCCAAGCAAATCGTAGCCCTGCAGCCATTGAAAAGCCACCCCACCTTATGGTTGGTCCGTTAGGAAGAGACCTGCCCATGAGTCCCCCTAAAAGTGATGTGGTGCTGCCTGTGAAGCCTGGCGCTGATGACTGCGAGTGCTGCCTGAAGCAAGGTAGACAAACAAACCTCGAAGTCCCGAGCAAAGTGCAGCTGGTCAGTTGGATGTCACTTATGTGCAGTTGTGAAACACGTCAGTGTGCCCAGATGACCCAGCCTGGGGGGATGATTCTGGCATGTAGGGATTATAATTATATGCAGATGCATTAAAATGTCGTTCCCGACACCTGGCAGTGGGGAACATGGCTTGCCTTTGATGGTTGGAGCGGATGATGTCAAACTGGTTTCGCAAAGTCGTGAAACCCATTTTTGGCCTTCCCGCCATATTGTCTGCTCACACCCACCAACAGCGACGGAAAATTCCGGCCTAAGGCTCCATTTGCTCTCTGAGCTGGACCTAATAGATCCCATGACACTGGTTGAAGGGAGGATGCTGTGCTGCTTTCTTGACAAAACATTTATCTCTCAACCAACAAACAGATATGCTGCCATTTATCATACTGCAACTGTGGGATTATGTTGTGTGTAAATGGACTGCCCTGTTTGCTCATTAAACCAGTGGCTAGGCTTCAAATGTAATTGTTTTGCTGTGAAGTACTTTGGAACTTAAAATGTTTTATATATTCTAGCTCTTTTGTTTGAAATCCAAGCTCCACAGATAATTAAGCTGAAAACAAAGCTGCAAAAGGAGTAGGGCAAAATACAAGCAGTTTTAAGCAAGGTGACCCACCGGAGTGGATCAAGCATTGCGTGTTTGTTTTCTTATGTAAACATAAATTAGAACAAAGTGATTTGTTGCTCTATATGTTTCATCTAACTGGGGAATGAAGCAGTATGCAATTCAAACCAAATTTTGCTTCATCGTGTGTTCACTCGGTAACCGTTTGGAACAATTGACAAAGTACACATGCATTAAGCATGAGGGTCTGATCTAGAACAAAAGAGATTGTTACATAAGAGATTGCAGACTACAGGAACTAAGGTAGTGTGAATCAAATCCTTGAAAATGAAGTTGCCCAAACCGCTCGAGGCATTATCTAACCCCGCAAAATCTGAGGTGGTATCCACAGAGCTAGATTTGCAGGAAGACTAGAAGTCCTTTTGTTTATTCATTCATGTGATGTGGCATCGCTGACTCATCCAGCATTTATTGCCCATCCCTATTTACTCTTGAGAAGGTGGTGGTCAGCTGCCTTCTTGAACTGCTGCAGTCCATGTGGTGTAGTTAGTAGTCGTGGGTTTGGAAGGTGCTGTCTAAGTGCTTAGTGAGTTCCTGAAGTGCTGCCACTGTGCATTGGTGGTGGAGGGAGTGAGTGTTTGTGGATGTGGTTCCAATCAAGTGGCTACTTTGTCCTGGATGGTGTCAAGCTTCTTGAGTATTGTTGGAGCTGCTCTCCATTTTAACCGGAGAGTTATTGAGATGTGGAATACACTACAAAAATATTGAGTGCAGAATCCATAATTGAGTTTAGAAAGGATAAATATATCATAAAAGAAAAAGTATGGAAAAAGACAGGTAATGGGATTAAGTGGTGGTCTTTTCGACAGATATGTTAGGCTGAATGGCCCTTTCATCCAAGTTCTGATATGTTGATATATCATTTAAGTCCTGGTGAAATGTTAACTCTATTTCTCTCTCCAAAGGTGTTGCCAGACCTGCTGAGTATTTCCAGTATTTTTTATTTTTATTCCAGATTTCCCACATTGGCAGTATTTTGCTCTGGTATACAGTTTTTAACGATGCCTTCTGACTTGTATGCTACTGTATTATCTATGTAGTTCAACATTCTATCAGTTGAGTATTGTTTTGCAGTGATTGGACATTTTGAGTGAAGTAAGATGCCGCACTCCTTCAACTTCATCCATAGCTATTTGAACACCATTCATTGTTGTTTCAGCGGCGTCTTGGTTGGTAGCACTCTGGCCTCCGTGTCAGAAGGTTGTGACCTCAAGTCCCACTCTCAGGAGTGAATCGTCCCAGATTTGCACGAAGTGTGGTAGCGGGTGGGGAAAACAGCGTTTTACCTGCCAGCTGCAATGGCGACTTTTCACTCCGTATTGTCCTGCTGCATTAATTATGCATTCCTGGGAAACACACCATTTCCATGGTCGGTGGGCTGTCATTTACCCACTATGCCATCACCTTGCCACTTCATCATGCAATATTTAAAGTGCAGTTGCACGCACACCTCTCAGTGCTTCCAGCCCACGACTGCTGCAAAGAAGACATGGACCTAAAAGGCAAAAAAACTGCAGCTCCCAGGTTCGATGACGTGTCCCTCAAAAGCCTTTTGGATGCAGTGGAGGCTCGCCACGATGTTGTCTACCCCTGCTCTGGCTGCAGGACGGGCAGCAACCTTAATAATCTGGCCTGGGAGGCGGTGGCAGCGGTGGTCAGTGCTAAAGCCCTGCAAAAGAGGACAGCCACCCAGTACCGCAAGAGGATGAATGATCTCCTCCACTCTGCCAGAGTAAATCTCTCTTCTTATCACTCTCAACTCACGCACTCAAAACTCATCAATCATCCACAGGGCGCTCACTCACTGCCAGTTCAAGAAACACCTCCATTCACTCTTTCACACACAACTTCATTGTCCTCATCCTGACCATGGGACTACTCACCACCTACACATGACAGGCATACTTATCATCTGGCCTGGCAGGTGTCCTACTTACACTGTCTCCACCTCCATGCAGGACAGGCTGGCACAAAACAAGAGAGAGAAGTCGCAGACAGGTGGAGGAATGCCTGAAGTCAAGGTCCTCATGGACTTTGAAAACAGCCATTCAGCTGGCTGGCGATGATCTGAACCGGTCCAGTGCTGACAGTGAGGTCGGTTGTGCTCTCCCAAGTGAGTATCCAGCAGTGCAACACCCATCAGACAACCATGCTGTGAGTGATGTGTCCTCTTTCACAGGCCACTGCTATGCACTAATTATCTCCCCTTGCCTTCGCGGGCGCATCTGCCAAACAGCCGACAGAGTCCCTGACCCAGGGCCTCAAATCAAGCCCTGAAGAAACCTTTGATGAGGAACAGGAAGGTACCCTCCCTGAAGTCCCGTCACAGTGCTCACCAATACCCTCCACCAGCGCAGATACACACACCTTGGTGGGTCCTAGCATTAGAGTAGCCTCGGGATCACAATCTGGTGAGCACATCGCACTGTCTGACCCACAGCAGGTGGCATCAGGGACTGCCCAGGTGTCTGGAACTCAGAGGACTGATGGAGGCCAGAATGTTGCTGAGTTCCAGTCAGATGATGAGACTCTGGACTCGATCATGTCACAGTTGCTGGAGCTGCAAAGACAAGCTCAGGAACATCAGGAAGGGATGTCCACTGCACTCCTCAGATTGCAAAGCACGATGGAGGAGTCCGTCTGCCTTCAGGCTGAGGTGATAGCACTGGCATGCCAACGCACCGAGGTTAATACCAGTAAGATGGCGGCCGCCATGGAGACCTTGGCCCAGGATGCCGCTACAGTACGGGCTGAACTCCATCGGTGACGTCATAGTTGGCCTCCAACAGTATGTACGCGAGAGGGGTGCGGGGCAGCTCAATCTCACTCCAGCTATCCCTTCTCCTCAAAGAATCAGCCAGGAGCCCTTGACATCCAAAGGGAGGAGGATCAGCAGGTGCACACCCCAGGGCCATCCAGCCAGGTGACCTCGGGAGTGTCTGGCCCATCTGAATCCCCTCTTCCTGAGATCCCAGCAGCTCCACAGGCTGGAGAGGAGTGCCACACAGCTGAAGTCCGAAAGCAAGCTGGGGCCCTCCAGGTTTCGGCCCTCCAGAGAACGCTCATCAAGGTCACCACAGACAGGGCATAGCGGTCAGCAGGCTGCCTCCACCTCCACTGCAGATGTCTGGGGAGCACCATGATGTAGTGGTAGGGTTAGGAAGGTTAAGAAGATGTAGTTAAGAGTTTGGTGTCACAAGAAGGCCAAACCAGGTAAGGATGGCAGGTTTCCTTCCCTAAAGGACATTAGTGAACCAAATGGGGTTTTTACAACAACCACTGATAGTTGTCATGATTATCATTATTTAAATTTCACCAGCTGCTGTGGTGGGATTTGAACCCATATCCCCAGGCCTGGGCACAGGTGTTAATCACTTGTATATCATGTTCACTTTATTAATAAACTCCCAAGAATGTCTCCTTGCCTATGGCTCCTTCTTCTGAGGAACAGGGTTCATGTCACTCGGATGTGAAATCTTTCTGCACAAGATAAAGGCAGGTATCTCAGTCCAGTGGCCCCTCCCTATGCTTTGTGAAATCTTCAGACCAAAGTGATGGTCCAGCCTCACATTCCCTGGAAATATTACTGATGCCTGCTCCTCGATGGTGCTTGTCATTGCTGCCAGAATGTAATGGGCAGCTGTCACAGAGTTCCATCATTCTCTCTGTGTGCTCTCAGCACCTTCTAGCTGGGTCTGGCCCCCATCTCTTCAGCATCTGTGATCAGTGATGCTGTGCTCCTGAAGGGGTCAGATGCTGAAGGCGGACAAAGGATCAGATGCTTTTAAAGTTTCATGGCTGTGTCTTTATGATATGACCCTGATCACAGAGTGCAAGCAAGCTGCCCTCGGCAAGATGGGAGTCAGGCATTCTCAGAGGCAATGTGAAGATTTATTGTGTATCCTCACTGCAAGTCGTCATCACCCTCCTGCAATTGAGTGACTATTAGGGCCTCCACTGTGTCTCCATGGCAGGAGAATTATCACAGAGGGTATGTGCGCTGCCATAAGCCAGACTGGAGTCAAACATTCATAGATGCAAAGTCAAGATCTTATGGTGTCTCCTCACTGTTTGTTGTCATCATCCTCCACAAATCAGCAGCTATGAGGACCTCCCAAGCATGCCTGCTTTGCCCGGCCACTGCAAGAGCCTCATCGCCATCATCGTCACCTTCAATGGACCTCCTCACCCTCATCCCCGCTGATGTCCTCTTCATCGGAGGAGACCTCCATCTCCTCAGCCAGCTCCTGTCCCCGTTGCAAAGGTTGTAAAGGGCGCAGCAGGTGATGATGCATGACACCTTCTGCTGCCTGTATTGCAGGGCTCCACCAGACCGATGCAGGCACCAGAACCTCTTTTTCAGCATCCCAACTGTTTGCTCCACCAAGTTTCGAGTTGCAGCATAAGCCTCAATGTACCTTTGCTGCCATCTGAGGCCACCGCACAGGAATCATCAGCCTCGGCTTCTGCGAGTAGCCTTTGTCCCTGCAGCTTCTGTGGGCCTTGGAAGCCTCCAGGGACCTGTGATTGACTGAGAATGTAGGAATCATGAACATTCCCTGGAAATTGTGCACAGACCAGCAGGATGCGTTTGTGGTGGTCGCATACCAGCTGCACATTCAATGGCTGCGGTTGACATAGTTAACCGTATGTTGTGTCTGAGATCTGTGCGCCATGTATGTTCAGTCAATGGTATCCTGCGCCTGTGGGAAACCTGAAATATGGGAAAATCCAATCGCTCTTGCATCCTGGCCGTCTTGGTCCCGGGCGAAATGCACAAAGTTGTGTGCCCTTGTGAAGATGGCATCCTTGACTTCATGGATGCATTTGTGGGTGGAGGCTTATGATATCCCACAGAGGTCACCTGTGGAGTGTTATGACACAGCATTTGGTAAAGGCTGAGTTGTCTAATTCCCAGCAGGAAACTTGAACAATTGTCATAACATAGATTTTCAATTGAGATGTTTGAGATGAAGCCCTGAATTCAGGAATAAAACCACCAAGCCTCAAGAGTTTTTTTTAATAAAGCTAAATTAAACATTTATTAATTTAACAGGAAATTAAACACGTACACATGTCTACAAATTACTGCCATAATAACTTTTAAACAAATCCCCAAATTAACCACTCCCAGGTAAACCTTCACCAAGGCAACAGTAACCCATAGACTTTAAACAGACATCAGGCAAAGCACATTTAATGTTACAAATACAAAATGAGGTACCTTTTAATTTGTTTCTTTTGTAGACACAATTGTTGGCTTACAGGCTGGTTAGATTTTAAATGCCCTTGCCTTACACACACAAACTCTTTTCTGTTTATACCTAGCTTTTCCTTTGAATGTAAATTTTCCATTGTATCCTAGGCTTTTAACATCACATCTTCTAACAATAACATGGAGCGACTGGTCCATCGGCCAGCTTTAGCAAGAAGATTGTATAACATGCCCAATCGTCCAACTGTTCTGCAGTCTGCTAAAATGATCTTTAGTTTTCAGTCTGTGCCTGAGGGATGAAAAGGTGGAACACTTGGTGGCACTTTGATGCCTCTATGTTGCTTGAGTGGGCAGAGAAGCTAGAGGCCCAAACCCAATTGTATCAATGTGGCTGTGCCTGAGCTATCTCAGCTGTTGAGGAATGGTCACTTTGTACAAGGTGCCCCTAATGCATGGCCGCTTCCCTCGCCCAACACCCCCACCCACTAGCACGTGCGTGTGTGCTACCTTCAACCGCAGGGCAGCGTTTGCCCACCCTCCCCAAAGTCACCTCAACCTCAGGGCAGCCTTTGCTCTCCACACCTCCCCAAGGTTGCCTCAACCATAGTGCAGCCTTTGCCTCCCCGCCCCCACCCCCCCCCCGCCAAAGTCACCTCAGCCACAGGGGTGCCTTTGGCACCCCGCCCCAAAGCTCCTCAACCCTGAAGACCAACAGCAAGCGCTCCACGTCGTTACTGTGTACTGACCCCTGAATTCGCCCACCAAGTGGACGCCTTTTATATGCTGTTGTGAAACATGCCGGCGTGATTGGGTGGACAATCCAGCGGTGGGGGAGTGAGTCCGGCGAGCTAGCCTTATAACGATATGCTGATGCATTATAACGAGGTTCCCGATGTCCGATGGCAGGAAACGTGGCCCACCATTGATGGGCTGAGCAAACGATTGCAAACTGGTTTCACGACGCTGTGAAACCAATTTTTGGCCTTCTCGCTATATTGTCCACTCATGCCACCAAACACAGCCAATGCCAGCAGGCACAGATGATTCTGTCCTCTGAGACTTAAGCACACAATCTAGGCTGACACTGTAGTGCAGAGGGGATGGTATTTCACCAAAAGGCCAACTTTCAGATAAAACATTAAACTGAGATGCTGCCCACCCTTTTGTGTAGATATAAAACACAAGTCACTATTCTGAAGTGCCCTGATAAATATTTATCTAGTAATTAACATCAATAAAAAAGATTGTCCCGCAATTACCACATGGGCATTTGTAGGGCCTGGCTGTATGAAAATTGGTTGCTGCATTTCCTATCTTGTAACAGCAACTACACTTCAAAAGTACTACATTTTGGAATGTCCTGAGGTCATGAGCCGTAAATACAAGTTATTTCTCTCCTTTCCAGTATGTATAAAAACTTGGCCACAGTGTATTCCATTTTGACCTAAATGCAAGAAGCCATTCTTCTCCCACCACAGTCTAATACTCCCGTTGTTGATGTAGCTTTAATGAGATATTCCTGACTCAAGTAATGATTTGCCTTCCATGTTTCTCTCTTCCCTAGTAGAGGAACGTTTAGCCTGCATTTTCCCTTAAATACCCATTTGCTGTGAGAGGAAACTGTTGGCACAAGCCTATGCCTCAGCCCTTTGCAATACAACAAGTGGTCTCACTAAGACCATGCCACTACACTGTCAATGAGAAAATGCTCCATCTCTCACCATTGACGGATCTTACCTCTACTGTGGAAAAATTCAGTTCAAATAAAAAGCTGTGAATGATTATAATTTTATTAAGAACTGATGTTTGAATAACTGAAAGTAACTCACCTGTCCCATACACCACCAACATCCATCAGACTGCAAACTGTGAATAGCTTTGATGCCTGATAAGCAGGGAATAAATTATTCAGTAATTTCAAAATGTCACAGTGAATTGGAAAGATTAAGAAGAAATTGGGTTTAAAATAGGCATATCAGCAATCAGCAATGTTTTGATGATATTGGCAGTGTTTTATGAGGCACAATTGTGTTTATATTTTTAATTTAAAAATAACTCTGTATACCTAGTCAACTGCTTGATGGTTATGTCGATTGTTATTTAATTTTTCTACTGTATTTGCACTGCGCTGAGCTCAGGGTAGGTGTTCCTCAATAGATGTAAGCCAGTTCTCCAGAGCTTTAGTATTATCCGAAATCTGGGTTGCGTTTCTAAATGCTTTCATGAATTTAAAAATAATTTTTTTGTCTACTTGGTATTGCAGATGCCTCAAGGTTTTTTTTTATTAAATGGTATGTTCAAACCAAGCACTTCTTTTTGAAATAAAAAAAATCAGCTCCACAGAAAGTTCAAACAACTCACGATAACAGAAAAGGCGGACAGCACACAAGAGAGAAAAGCCAAAGTGGTGGAAGGGTTGTGAAGGCGAAAGGTTTTAAGAAGGATTTTAACAGAAAGAGGGAGGTAACAAGTTGGAAGGGTTTAGGTAGGGAGGTTCAATGGGCAAGTGATGGCTGAAAGGGTGTAGAGCCAGGAGTAAGTAAGAAGAGTGTAGAAAGCTGGAGGAGTTTGCAAAGGTAGAAAAAGGCTACAAGAGGTTTGAGATTGAGAAATGTGACCTTATAATCAATCTCATGGGGCAACAGAAGTCAGTGGTTCTTGGCCAGCATGGGGCATTGTGAGTGTGGGACTTTGTGTGAGAAAAGACATGGGACTTGGCTAACATGCTAAGCTGTGGTTTGTGGAGACTGGAGTTGGGGAGGATGATCTCGCAGCGATTTCCCTACAGATTAAAAGATGTCTTGGGAAGAATAGTGCACAAGAAAAACCTTCCATGCTGTGGATTTGTAGGTTTGCTTCTTTGAAATATTGAATCATAGAATGGTTACAGCACAGAAGGAGGCCATTTGCCTCGATTGAACTTGCCTCCACCACACTATCAGGCAGTGCATTCCAGATCCTACCCACACACTGTGTAAAAAAGATTCTCATGTCGCCATTGCTTCTTTTGCCAATTAGCTTAAATCTTTCCTCTCTGGTTCTTTATCTTTCCACCAATGGGAACAGTTTTTCCCTATCTACACTGTCCAGACCCCTCATGATTTCAAATACCTCAATCAAATCTCCTCTCAACCTTCTCTTCTCCAAGGAGAACAGTCCCAAATTTTCCAATCTATCTACATAACTGAAGTTGCTCATACCTGGAACCACTCTCTTAACTTTTTTCTGAACTCTCTCTAATGCCTTCACATCATTGCTGTGTTGCCCAGAACTGGACACAATATTCCAGTTGAGACCGAACCAGTGTTTTATACAAGTTTAATGTAACTTCCTTGCTTTTGCACTCTGTGCCCCTATTGATAAAGCCCAGGATGTCATATGCTTTATTAACCATTCTCTTTACCTGCCCTGCTACCTTCAATGGTTATGCATGTATAGATCCAGGTCCCTCTGCTCCTGCATCCCCTTTAGAATTGTAACGTTTATTTTATATTGTCCCTCTGCATTCTTCTTATCAAAATGAACCATTTCACACTTCTCTGCATTAAATTTCATCTGCGAATTGTCTGCCCATTCATCAACCTGTCTCTATCTTTTCGAACTTCTACACTATCCTCCTCACAGTTCACAATACTTCCAAGTTTTGTAATGTCTAAAAATTTTAAAATTGTACCCTGTACGCCAAGGCCTAGGTCATTAATGTATATCAGGAAGAGCAAGAGTCCTAACATCAATCTCTGAGGGACTCTACTATAAACCTTCCTCCAATCCAAAAAACAGCCATTAACACTGCTCTCTGTTTCCTGACACTCAGCCAATTCATATCCATGTGACTATCCCTTTTATTCCATGAACTCTAACTTTGCTCACAAATCTATTGTCAAACGCTTTTTGGAAGCCCATGTACACCACATCAACTGCACCTTTATTAGCCCGCTCTGTTACCTCATTTAAAAATTCAAGCAAGTTAATGAAACATGAATTGCTCTGAAACAAGTCGGTGCTGAATTTTGTTAACTAACCCGTGTTTGCCTAAGTGACTATCAATTTTACCCTGAACTATCCTTTCTAGAAACTTCTTACCACTGAGGTTGGTTGTAGTTGCTGGCTTATCTTTACACCCTTCTTGAACAAGGATGCAACATTTGCAATTCTCTGGGCCTCTGGCACTACCCCTGAGTTTAAAGAAGTTTGGATAATTATGGCCAGTGGCTCCGCAATTCCCACTCTCACCCTTAGTATCCTTGGATGCTTCTCACCGAGTCCTGGTTCCTTATCAACTTTAAGTACATACAGTCTGTCCAATACCACCTCCTTATCAAGTTTCTGAACTACCTTCTCTTTTACCATGACGTGTGAAGCATCTTCTTCCTTGGTAAAGATAAATGCAAAGTATCCATTTAACACCTCAGCCATGCCCCCTGCTTCCATGTATAATTCCCCCTTTTGGTTCCTAATTGGCCCTTTTACAACCTTTTTACTATTTATACGCCTATAAAAGATTTTTGGATTCGCTTTTACGTTAGCTGCCAGTCTCTTCTCATACTCTCTCTTTACTCCTCTTATTTGCTTTTACAATTCCCCTCTGAACCTTCTATATTCAGCTTAGTTCTCGATTATATTCTCCATCTTACATCCATCATAAGCAATTTTTTTCTCCCTCACCTTATTCTCTATCTATTTTGTCATCCATGGAGCTCTGGATTTGTTTGCCCTACTTTTCCTTCATGGGAATATACCCTGACTGTGCCCAAGCTATGTCCTCTGTAAAGGTAGCCCATTGTTGAGTTACAGTCTTGCCCGTCAACCTTTGATTTTAATTTATCTGTGTTGGAATCATTGAAGTTGGCTTATCCTCAGTTAATTATTCTTACTTTAGGTTACTCCTTGTTCATTTTCATAGCCAACATAAACCTTATGAACTGTGGCCATTGTTTAAATTGACAATACCAGCATTTGTGAAAATAGCTGAGGTTGCTGTATTCTGATCAAGTTAATGTTTGTGTTCGTAATCTTCAATTGTTAAAAAACACTTGTATCTTTAATCCAAGAAATTGCCTGATCACACTTCACAAATAAACTTCATGAAAAACTGGAGTCAAGACAAGGGGCAAAACCAGGGGTGATCATGAGATTAGATAAAGGGATGGGTCCTGCAAAGCTTTTTAAACATGGAGGGAGTTGGAAAGCCAGAGGGCTTTGTGTGGAGAATTCCAAAGAGTAAGCCCGAGGCGACTGAATGCTCTGCTACTAAAACTGGGGCAAAGGGCGAGGGTGGTGCACAGATGGCCAGACTCTGAAGGACAGAGCACTCAGGAGGAGGTGAAGCACAGCAAGGGCATGGTGTTATTTGTAGAGGCAAACAAGGGCTTTAAATGTGATTTGATGGGCAAATCAGCAAGGACAGGCATTGTGGTCAAACAGGACAGGATATGTGTTATATAGTTTGGAGGTCCTGGATGGTTGATGATGCAATGATAGTAGAGGTAGAGCCATGGGGTAGAAATTTATCTTGGGCAGTAACAGACACTATTGCATCAGTTGCCTGTTACACTCTCCACCAAGTACTTAATTCCATTGAATTTAATAGAGCTGAATAACAAATGGGATTTATAGCAGGTGGCTGGTGCAGTATCGCCTGTTTAACCCAAGCTGTATGTTTGCACCGCGAAGTCTGAAGTTGAAAAATCCATGGATGAGAGGTTACAGTGGCAAGTGGCAGTGGCAGGTTCTCCTCCAGGTCATACAACATCCTGACTTGGGATTATATCACCTTTCCTCTCTGTCACTGCGTCAAAATCTGGGGACTCACTTCCTCACACGACGCTGGGTGTACCTACACCACATGGACTGGATGGTTGAAGAAGGCAGCTCACCACCACCTTCTCAAGGGCAATCAGAGATGGGCAATAAATCCTGGCCTTGTCAGCAATGCTCACATCACAAGAACAAATTTTAAAAAGTACTGAGGGAGAGATAGAGGAAGGCAAAGTTGTGGGGATGAGCTGTACAAATGAAAGGATAGAATGCTGCAGGACCTTGTAGGAAGCTGTTTGTATTCCTGAAGTATAATATCATTTAAGGATTGTATAGGAACCCATCTGCAGCCATTCAAATGCATTGTCATATACCAATTCAAATACCACTAAATGCATCAAATCTGCTTCCCTGCTGCAGAAAGTGATCTAGCTGCACCTGTGGCAAAGTGGAGACTTATAGCTTTTATGTTTTATGTAATGCACAGAGAATCTCTTGTACACTGGTGTATCTCATGATTGAAGCTGCTAGCTTTGAATCGCAGAATTCCCTGGATAGCATTCTCATGCTATTTTCCCTCTCTCTATGTAAATACATAACTCAAGTGGATACTTTAGTAGAAATAATCGCTGTAAGTCATTTCACACCCATCTGTATTTTGTGGTAAAAATTGATTCTGAAAATAGCACGTCAGACACGAGGTGTGACGGTGTTGTGACAAAAGACTTTCCTGCTCCTGTAGATTTGTGACAAAACAGTTATTTACGTTTTCCTCACGTCCCAGGCAGCTCTGATAAGATTTCACTGTGAGATGCTCAGCAAGAGCCACAGATCCTGTTATGGAGTGAAACATCATCATTTTTGTGCTCTTAATATTCTTTTCATCTTAAAAATGCAATTTTAAATGTAAATTTGTATGCTTGCATAACTGGCGGTTTTTGGCAGTTATCTTGCTTCATTGCCATAATTGAAATTGCTAAAAATATTTTATCAAAACTGCAAAGCCAATCCACATTAAAGTGTTTCTTCCTTGTTTTTTTTTAAATACATATTGGTGTTATTTGTGATCATGGAGTTGAGGAAATTCAAAGATGAGGATTGGAACTTTGTTCTCTCTTTGCACTGACAGTCAGCATCAAGCTCTATTAGATCAGGCATGGCATAACCATGTACAGTGAAAGACTCCCAGCAGTGTGCCTCAAATCCCTACTGTGCGTATTTACATATGTTCATTTCCTGCACGAGTCTTCCTTATTAGGCGAGAAAGGATCACAGCCAGTAAAAACGTCTTTATATAAGGTTCCTTCCTGCACTATTTTAATGGAATTACTGAGTCATGTAAATGAAACTAGTTACAGCTTCTTTAAAAGAGCATAACAATTAGTATCACATCAATATATTTAGTGTTAACTTGCTAATATCAACAATAACTCCTCACCTATTAACTTAGTGAGAATGGCAATGTGGAGAGAGCATATTAATAGGAAATGACATGTTCTGCTCTTGTTTAGTACACTCAGGGGAGTATTCAACTTGTACACTTTCTGGAGGCTCTGGCCAGTTTGAACACATAAAATATTAAGTCCAAGGGAATACCCAATGATGCCTGAATGCTCTTAAATAGCTATTCCAGACCAATCCAACAGAGAAGAATTTGTGTGCCTCTTCAGCCCACAAGGAAGCCTGAAAAATATATTTAAAGCATATCTTCTGGGCTGCAAATAGTCCAAAACCAGACTGTTTGGCAGGTTTTGCCTGACAAGGGAGGGATACTACATTATCCCTCACCCTCCCAACTCCATGCTGAGGTTCAGGTTTCAGGTTGAATTCATGGATTGGACCTGATGATGTTATCGGACCTGATCTAAATATATGAGGCCCTGCTGCCTGCCTGCATTGATCCTGCTCACCTGCTGAAAGAGCAGATTAACATGTGGGAAGGAAGCGGGATTTGTGGGGTAGCTGATTCCTGTTATTTAACTGCCCTCTCCACCAGGTGTCCACCAGGTAGGGTCAGTTAAAATTAGAGTCAAATGATTCTACGAAACAAAGTCTTATTGAGTCTGTGCTCATGTGAACAAAGCAGGGATGTACGGGCAGAGCCAAAGGAGCAAGTTACGCGTTATTCTGCCCTTCCGCTGCACCTGCCTCCTGGCAGCAGCAGGAGAAGCCTTGGATGCAATCAGCCACTTGCAGCTGAAATTGGCAGGGTGTATCAGGCATGCAGGCAGGATTGTTGAAGTTGGTGGCACACAGATGCAGCTGGCCATATCCCAATGTTATCTGTTTCATTGGCAATTTTGGCCAAGGACAAACCAACTGATCCTTTCTGAGCTGACAGGATGGAGCCCATCACAAAAAAGTTGCATGCCATTGTCAGTTTTATCATTCTTGTCAGATAGGATTCTGTGCTCACAGACCCAGTAACAGAAGATGGCAGAAAGTCATCAGCAGCTTTTTCACTGAGCGATCACCCTGTCACACATTGCTCCTCAATGAAGTCAGATCACCTTCTTGCTGTTTGCAGTGGATGCACTATTTTAGCTGTCAGCCTCAGATACCCTCTGACGATAACCATAGGTCTCACTGACTGTCCTCTGCTGATCTTCCTCTTCCTCCCCCTTAGCCAACATGCCAATTACTGTGCATGTTCCTGGCATGTTCGAGCTGCCGTGTGGATTGAAGCAGTTTAATTTGCTGTTTACAATAGCACCCATGCTAGACCCCTGGCAGCATTAGAGGCAATGCCGTTAAAGTGGAACGTGGGTAATTTGAATTGTTGCTTAGCAAGTCAAAAATTGTTTGTGTTAGACCAGTTTACTCCCTGAATTAATTTTAGCAGTGTGAGTAAAATTCTGATCATATCCATTGTACTCATTCTAACACATTAATCAGTGCATCAAGTACGTTGGCCATGGCTCAGTTGGTATCATGCTTGTGCCTGGAGCAAAAGTTTGTGGGTTCAAGTCCCACTTACAGACTTAAGCAGGAATCCAGATGGATGTGGTCAGGAATGTGACTCTCAGATGGAATGTTGAGGCTTTGTCTACCCTCTCAGGTGGACGGAAAAGATCCCAAGGCACTATTTTGAAAAAACAGGGGCCTGACTCTCAGTCTCCTGGTCAATGTTTATTATGACCATTCTGAAACAAGGTTATTCGGCCATGACCACATTACTGTTTGTAGGAGTTTTCTGGGCATAACTTGGTGACTGTATTTCCTACATTACAACAGTGCCTACATTTCAAAATACATCATCAGTTTTAACTGCTTTGGGATGTTCTGAAGTCGTGAAAAGCACTATATAAATGTGAACCTTTGTTTTCTTTCTGATACCTGTAGCCCTTGTGAAATAAAACAGTCTTAACCAACTGTGCTATTTTGTGCTTTCATTGCTCTCTTTTGAAAATAGTTGATCAGTCATGTAGCTTTGGAAGAGTTGCCTAAGTGTTCAGTTGACAGATGGAATTAGCTAAAGCTCTTTCATCAGGCTGGCAAGGAACTAATAAGAAGGTATTATTTCTAGTTACCTTTGGATAAAAGCTGCAGATCAATCATGGCTCAAGAGAGAAAGAATTACGGAAAAAGGAATGGAATAGCCTACAGGAGCAAGCAGGGCATGAGCACGAGGGCAGAGAGTGGAGGGTAAGTGGGACAGCCTCTCACAAGGCAATGTAAATCCAGCAACTGAAGACTAAGCAAAGCATACACAAAGGGAAGGGGTTCAAAGCTACTTAATTATATACACATAGATAATATCCTTGACCCACTTTATATTGGAGAATTTACTGTTTCTTTAATCCTTATTTATCAGCAGATTCTTTGAGGATGTCCCAAAATCAGCCAGTGTTGAAAGTTTCAAAGACTCCTCAGTAGCTTCTCATTTTTGAAGGAAATGTTAATGCTTTGCAAACCTAAGAGATGAACAATATGAATATATCATTAATTTGGGGTATAGGTTGAAGTGAATGGTATATTACAGTCGATGTTCTCTTAATTAATAATGCAACAATCTGCTCACCACAGCTGCTGGAGAGTTATAACCAAACAATTTATCATTAAAGAGCCAAATGACTAAAGTTATTCTCAGTATAGTTAGCATGGATTACTGCATCAAAGGTACCTTTAAATTGGAATAATTGTGGGTGGAATTGAACAGATTTGCACAAATTGCGGTAGTGGGGGGCAAAAAGGACGTTTTAACCTCTGGCTGCAATGGCGGGATTTCATCCCATTCCTGGTGTGTCCCGCCTCGTTAATAATGCATTCCCGAGAAACACATGGGATCACTGGCGGGCGGCCCCTGATTTGCCCACCCTGCTGTCACCTCAGGCCTTTGGTAATCTGGGTGCTAAATTTAAAGCGTGCCCCTGCACAGAGCTAGCACTCTCTAAGGTATCAGAAGCTGCTGCAAAGTCATGGCTGCCAAAGGGAGGAAACATGCTGCCCCCAAATTTAGCAACACCTCCCTCAGGCACCTAATGGGCATGGTGGATGCCTGCTATGAAGTCTTCTAACCCCACTCTGGGCAAAGATCAACAAGCAAGGTGAAAAATCCAGCATGGGAGGTGGTGGCAGTGGTGGTCAGCACCAATTCCCTGCAAAAGAGGACAGCCACTCCAGTGCTTAAAGAGGATGAATGATCTCCTCCATTCCACCTGGTCAGTGAGAACCTGGACTGTCCCTGTGCTGATGGTGAGTTTGGTGGTGTTCAACCAAATGAGGATCCAGCAGTGCAACATCCATCAGACAACCATGCTGAGAGTGAGGTCCCCTGTTCTGCAATCCCCTGCCATGCACTAATTATCTCTCCTTGCTTTTGCAGGCACATCTGGGAAGCAGCCGAGGTGACCCATGAGCCAGGTCCTCAACTCAAGCCCTGAAAAAACCTTGGAGGAGGAATCTGATGACACCCTAATTGAAGACCCATACAGCACTCACCCACATCCTCCATCAGCGCAGAGGCGCACAACTCGGTGGGACTAAGTTCTAAAATAGCCTCGGGGTCACAATCTGGTGAGCACATTGCACTATCTGATCCACAGCAGGTGGCAACAGGGACTCCCCAGTTTTCCGGCACTCGGAGGACTGCTGGAGGTCAGAAATCTGCTGAGTCCGAATCGGATGATGAGCTCGGGAACATCAGGAAGGAATGTCCACTGCTCTCCTCAAATTGCAAGGCACAATGGAGGAGTCCGCCCACCTTCAGTCTTAGGTGATAGCGCCGGCATGCCAACGCACTGAGGTCAAAACTGGTAGGATGCACCTCCATGGAGACCTTGGTTCAGGACATTGGTCCTGCACCGCCAAGCAGGCTGAACACCATCATTGGCGTCATAGTTAGCCTCCAAAAGTGTCAACACGAGATGGGTGAGGGCCAGCTCGATCTCACTCCAGCCCTCCCTTCTCTTCAAGCAGCCAGTCAGGGGCCCTCGGGCACCCATAAGGAGGAGAATCAGTAGGTGCACCCCTCGGGGCCATCCACCCAGGTGACTCCAAGAGTGTCTGGCCCATCCAAATCCCCCCTTCCTGTGACCCCAGCACCTCCAGTTCCACAGGCCAAGGAGGGCACCACTGCCTCACAGCAGGACACTGAAAGGAGGCCAGAGCCTTCCAGGTCACGGCCCTCCAGAAGATGCCCTACAAGGCCATCACAGACAGGGTTTAGCAGTCAGCAGGCTGCCTCTGCTGTGGATGTTGGGGGAGCAGCAAGATGTTGTGGCAGGGTTAGGAAGGTTAAGATGATGCAGTTGCACAGCTTGGGTATGGGCGTTAATCACTTGGACTTAATGTTCATTGTTGTAAATAAACCCCCAAGAATGTTTCCTTGCCTGTAGCTCCTTGTTATGATGAGCAGTATTTGTGTCACTCAAATATGAAACCTTGGTTCCTGCACAAGATAAAGGCAGGTGTCTCAGTCCAAGGCCTCTTCCCTGTGCAGTATGAAACCTTCAGACCAAAGTGATGGTCCAGCTTCACACATACTGGACACATTAGTGATGCCTGCACCTCAATGGTGCTTGTTATTGCTGCCAGAATGTTGAGGGCAGGTGTCACAGATTCTGTCATTCTCTCTGTGTGCTTTCAACACCTTTAAAGTGGGTCTGCCCCGCCCTCCCACCATTTCTTCAGCATCTGTGACCGGTGATGCTGTGCTCCTGAAGGGGTCAGGTGTTGAAGGTGCACAAAGGATTGGGTGCACTTAAAGTTTCATGGCTGCGTCTCTATGATATGATCCTCATCATGGAACACAAGTGAGCTGCCCTCAGCCAGACGGGGGTCCGACATTCCTAGAGGCTATGTGAGACCTATGGAGTGCCCTCACTGCAAGTCGTCATCATCCTCCTGGAATCTAGTGACTATTAGGGCCTCCATTACATCTCTGTGACATGAGCCTGAGGCCTGAGGTTATGTGTGCTGCCATCAGCCACACAGGAGTCAAACATTCACAGATGCAAAATGTCAGGACTGTCCTCACTGCGTCTCGTCATCATCCTCTACAAATCTTGCGGTTATGAGGGCCTCTTGAGCGCACCTGCCTCGTCTGGCCAGTACAATGGCCTCATCATCAGCATTCTCGCCTTCAAAGACCCCTCATAATCCCCTTCAATGTCTTCCTCATCAGGGGATGTGTGCAGTTCCTCCATCTCCTCCTCAGCCAGCTCGTCTCTCCTTTGCAGACCCAGGTTGTTGAATGCACAGCAAGCCATGATGATGCATCACATCCTCTGGGAACTGTATTGCAATGCTCCACTGGACCTGTCGAGATACCGGAACCTCATTTTCAAAATGCCAATCATTTGCTCCACCGAATCCAGGTCACGGCATGAGCCTCATTGTACGTTGCTCTGCTGCAGTCTGAGGCCACCGCACGAGCGTCATCAGCCACATCCTCTGTGGGTAGCCCTCGTCCCTGAGTAGCCATCCCTGCAGCCTCTGTGGACCCTAGAAGATGTCAGGGATCTGAGACCTGCTGAGGATGCAGGAGTCATGGGTGCTTCCTGGGAATCATGCCCAGACCTGTAGGATGTGTCTGTGGTGGTCGCACACCAGCTGAACATTCAGCAAGTGGAAGCCCTTGGGTTGATGTAGTTGACTGCTTGTTGCCATGGAGATTTAAGCACCACTTGAGTAAAGTCAATGGCATCCTGCACCTGTGTAAAACCTGAGGTCTGTGCAAATCCCAGTGCTCTTGCTTCCTGGCTTCCCTGATCCCAGGTGAAATGCAAATGAATATGCCTTTGCAAAGATGCCATCCGTGACCTCCTGGAAACACTTGTGGGTGACCATAAGGCCATAAGACAGAGGAGCAGAAATTAGGCCATTCGGCCCATCGAGTCTGCTCCGCCATTCAATCATGGCTGATAAATTTCTCAACCCCATTCTCCCGCCTTCTCCCCATAAACTTTGATCCCCTTACCAATCAAGAACCTATCTATCTCCGTCTTAAATACACTCAATGACCTGGCCTCCACAGCCTTCTGTGGCAATGAATTCCATAGATTCACCACTCTCTGACTAAAGAAGTTTCTCCTCATCTCTGTTCTGAAAGGTCTTCCCTTTACTCTGAGGCTGTGCCCTCGGGTCCTAGTCTCTCCTACTAATGGAAACATCTTCCCCACATCCACTCTATCCAGGCCTTTCAGTATTCTGTAAGTTTCAATTAGATCCCCCCATATCCTTCTAAACTCCATCGAGTATAGACCCAGAGTCCTCAAATGTTCCTCATATGTTAAGCCTTTCATTCCTGGCATCATTCTCGTGAACCTCCTCTGGACCCTCTCCAGGGCCAGCACATCCTTCCCGAGATACGGGGCCCAAAATTGCTCACAATATTCTAAATGTGGTCTGACCAGAGCCTTATAAAGCCTCAGCAGCACATCCCTGCTTTCATATTCTAGTCCTCTTGAAATAAATGCTAACATTGCATTTGCCTTCCCAACTACTGACTCAACCTGCAAGTTAACCTTAAGAGAATCCGGGACTAGGACTCCCAAGTCCCTTTGCACTCCAGATTTCTGAATTCTCTCCCCATTTAGAAAATAGTCCAGGCCTCTATTCTTCCTACCAAAGTGCATGACCTCACATTTCCCCACGTTGTATTCCATCTGCCATTTCTTTGCCCATTCTCCTAACCTGTCCAAATCCTTCTGCAGCCTCCCCGCCTCCTCAATACTACCTGTCCCTCCACCTATCTTTGTATCATCTGCAAACTTAGCCAGAATGCCCTTAGCTCCTTCATCTAAATCATTAATGTATAAAGTGAAAAGTTGTGGTCCCAACACTGACCCCTGCAGAACTCCACTAGTCATCGGCCACCATCGTGAGAAGGACCCCCTTATCCCCACTCTCTGCCTCCTGCCAGACAACCAATCTTCTATCCATGCTAGTACCTTGCCTCTAACACCATGGGCTCTTATCTTACCGAGCAGCCTCCTGTGCAGCACCTTGTCAAAGGCCTTCTGGAAGTCTAAGTAGATATCCATTGGCTCTCCTTTGTCTAACCTACTCGTTACCTCCTCAAAGAATTCTAACAGATTTGTCAGGCATGACCTCCCCTTGATGAAACCATGCTGATTTTCCCCTATTTTACCATGCACTTCCAAGTATTCTGAAATCTCATCCTTAATAATGAACTCTAAAATCTTACCAACGACCGAGGTCAGGCTAATCGGCCTGTAATTTCCCGTCTTTTGCCTCACTCCCTTCTTAAACAGGGGGGTTACATTAGCGATTTTCCAGTCCTCTGGGACCCTCCCTGACTCCAGTGATTCCTCAAAGATCACCACTAACGTCTCTACTATCTCTTCAGCTATCTCCTTCAGAACTCTGGGGTGTAATCCATCTGGTCCAGGTGATTTACCCACCTTCAGACCTTTCAGTTTTCCTAGCACCTTCTGCTTGGTAATGGCCACCATACTCACCTCTGTCCCTCAACTCTCTTGAACTTTGGGGATGTTACTCGTGTCTTCCACCGTGAAGACTGACGCAAAGTACCTATTCAGTTCCTCTGCCATTTCTTTGTTCCCCACTACTACTTCTCCAGTGTCATTTTCCCGCGGCCCAGTGTCCACTTTTACTTCTCTCTTACCCTTTATATATCTAAAAAAACTCTTGCAATCTTCTTTTATATTACTGGCTAGTTTACCCTCATATTTAATCTTCTCCCTCCTTATTTCTTTTTTAGTTGTCCTCTGTTGGTCTTTGTAGGCTTCCCAATCCCCTGGCTTCCCACTGCTCTTCGCTGCATTGTATGCTTTCGCTTTAGCTTTTATGCTGTCCCTGACTTCCCTTGTCAGCCATGGTTGCCTCGTCCTCCCTTTAGTATGCTTCTTTCTAGGGATGAATTTTTTGCTGTGTCTCCCAAATTACTCCCAGAAACTCCTGTCATTGCTGTTCCACTGTCTTTCCTGCTAGGCTCATCTCCCAGTCAATTCTGTCCAGCTCCTCCCTCATGCCTCTGTAGTTGCCTTTATTCAACTGTAATACCGTTACATCTGATTCCAGCTTTTTCCTCTCAAATTGCAGGGTAAATTCTATCATATTATGGTCACTTCCTCCTCAGGGTTCCTTCACCTTAAGCTCCCTTATCAAATCTGCCTCATTACATATCACTAAATCTAGAATTGCCTGTTCCCTAGTGGGCTCCACCACAAGCTGCTCCAAAAAGCCATCTCGTAGACATTCCACAAATTCCTTTTCTTGGGATCCACTACCAACTTGATTTTCCCCATCTACCTGCGTATTGAAATCCCCCATGATCACTGTAACCTTGCCTTTCTTACACACCCTTTCTATCTCCTGGTGTATCTTGTGCCCCACATCCTGACTACAGTTCGGAAGCCTGTTCATAACCCCCATTATGGTTTTTTTACCTTTGTGGTTCCTCAACTCTACCCACACAGATTCTACATTATCTGACCCTACGTCATTTCTTGCTATCGATTTAATTTCATTTCTTACTAACAAAGAAATCCCACCCCCTCTGCCAACCTGCCTACCTTTTTGATAGGATGTATATCCTTGGATATTTAGCTCCCAGTCCCTTCGGCACCTCTTCCTTGATGCCCTATGGGCAATGCTCGCAAGTGCTGTGCAAGGTTGTGCGCACTCACCTCCAAACGCCCCTGGAAGTTCAGTGTGTCAGGTGCACGCCGTTCTGAAGTGAGCAGTAAATTTGATGTGGGAGGATTATTCCGGTGAGCAGGTCTTATAGTTAAATGTAAATGTATTAAAATAATGTTCCCGACGTGCAGTGGTGGGAAACGTGGCCTGCCATTGACGGGTGAGATGCATGATCGCAAACTGGTTTCACGATGGCATAAAACTGATTTTTTGCTTTCTCGCCATATTGTCCCCCCACCCCTGCCTGCCCTGATGCCTGATGCCAATGAGGCCAGAAAATTCCGGCCTGTATCCTTGTCACACACTAGAGTGTTTTCACATTTTTACTGCCACAATAGGGAAATTAAAGTTTAAAATAATTATCAGATCACCTCCCTGACAAAGAGGTAAAATGTAAAGCTTTTTGTTTGAACTTGGACATAGATTCCTCCCACTCACTTTTGGAACACTGGAAGAGGAGGAGGCCATTCAACCCCTTGGGCCTGCTAAACCATGTAATTACATCATAACTGATCAATCCCTCAACTCCATTTACCTACCTCAGCTTTACCTCCCTTCATAACTTTCTTTTTGATTCTCTTCCCAAACCTAGAGATGCATGAGGCAGGTGAAGCACATGCTTACCTCTGTTTCAGTGGATAGTTTTTCCTGGAACAGGTCCTCCAGCCTCTGGCAACAGGCTGGAGCACTACTCAGCACTAAGCTTGGCTGACCAGGAGAATCTCTCACTCTTACCGCCTGCCACACGTGCATTGGAAAGATTTACAGGTTGATAATCAACCTGTTTGGCAATACACTTCTGTGTCCATCAAGCTCTGGGCCTGAATTTTACCCTTAGCATGCACACGCGATCAGATGGCCCGGGACCAGTCGTGATGGGCCCACAACAGCAATTTCACACTGCATGGCCAATTAAAGCCCGCCCAGCATGAAACGCATCTTCCCAATAGTTGGGAAGGGGCAGGTGGGGGTGGGGACCTGTTGGGGACCAGGTCCAATGGCAACCCGGTGGGTAGTTTAAGAACAGCAGAGGCAGCTCCTTGAAGACTGCCAGGGAAGAGTCATATATTCTGTGTTCTGGAGAGTGAAGCAATGGCCTCAACAGCGGCTGGAGACACCAGGTGGGAGGACAGGTTGGGTGGGCACTCAGCCCCCCCGTTTTTTAGATGAGTGTCTCGCCGTGCTCTTTGAGGAGGTGGCTGCCAGCGAGAACACCCTCATCCCCAGAGATGGAAGGAGGAGACCACCTCAACAGACAAAAAAAGCTTGGGAGGAAGTGGCAGCCGAGGTCAGTAGCCACAATGTTGTGCGGCACACATGGGTGCAGTGTCGCTAAAGGTTCAATGACCTGTTGCGCTCGGGAAGGGTGAGTACCATGTTGGCATGGATCAGTGTGGAGAAGTGTTAAGGTGTGGCCATCCCGCCGTGGAGCTCAGGGGTGTTAGAGTTTGAGTGCCAGCTGTCAATGACGCCGGAGCTGGCCAAGGGGGTGAGCCCTGGCTGCTTGGGCTGAGTGCCTTGTGGCTTGAGGGCCATGATTCGGAAAAGCCCTGCCCTGTTCCTCAGCTGGGGTTGGCCAGGTTGCAATGGTGCTGCAGGTATAGAGTGGGCTAATCAATGCTCCTCTGTCATTTCAGGACAAGACAAGCCACAACAACATTGAGAGGTCACGACAGGCGGAGGCCCCCAAACCTCCTAATATTGACCAGATTTGAGCTGGAGACCCGCCACACACCTCATTCAGCCGGTCGTGGAGAGGCTGGGGTGTCAGACGAAGGTAAGAGTGTAGTACACAGAGGTGAGAGTTTCTATGGTGCAAACATTCTTGCATAGTCTCATCATCGACGGGACCCTCAAAACTGGAGCCCCCATTGATCATTAAAAGACGATGGCACCATGATGCAGATCTCCATTGTCTCACCAGAGTGCCTGGCATGCACAGTGACAGTGTGAGTTCATAAACTAATGACATATCATTATTCTCCCTTAGATTCTTCAGCAGGCACTCGTGCGCAGGACCTCGAAGAGCCACCCCTGACGCCAGAGGACTGATGGGCTTCAGCTGCACCAGCGTCACACCCGCTCTCTGAACAAGGCACCAGCGCAGATACCAGCACCTCAATGGGCATTAGATCTTCGGATAGAATGTATGTGCACAGCGGTGAGGGCACTTCACACTTGCTTGAGGTCCAGGCAGAGGCGGACAGTGCCCAGGGCGCCAGCAGTCGGAGGGCTGCTGCAGACTAGAACAATGCTCAGTTGAAGGCAGATGATGAGCCTCTGGAGTCACCCATTAGATGGCAGATGCTGGATGTCCAGCGGGATGTGCGGGAGGATCTGGCGGAGATCCATGAGGGAATGCGTGCCATGGTCTCTGTTGTAGAGGAGACCATGCAGAGCATAAACACTGCATTAGCCCTCATGGCCGAGCACACTGCCTCCTCCATTGAGAGAGTGGTGATCCTCATGGAGAGGCTGCTCCAGGAACACAATCGGGGGTTGTGTTCGGACCTGAAAGCCCTCACACAGGCAATGACCTCAGGTGATCAGTGTCAGAGTGGGAGATGGATGAGGAATCCAGTACCCCAGCTAGGTGCCTGTCCATCAATGATGAGCAGGGAGGACCAGAGCAACCTCACGTTGGTGCACGAGCTGCCTATCATCTCTGTGGGCTCCTCTCAAGGCACTCTGGATGACGGCAGCAGCTCTTCCGCCTTTCTGCCAGTGACCATGGCATCTGATCATGAAGATTGCACCCATGCAGGATATCGTTGGGACGCTCGCCCGACATCTTCTCATGCGATTTTATGCCCGATCTGGTCATGCGTGTGCCCGCCCGTGAGGCGTTAAATTCTGACCCTGGAGTGGGACTTGAACTGGGGCTTTCTGGCTCAATGGACAGACCTTACCCGCTGCACCACAAGCCCTCCACCCTTCATACCTTTACCTAACAAAAATCCATCCACATTAAGAGACGATATATCTTTCCCCCAGCTGGGAGGGAAAACGTAGAGACTTTGCAAGTTTATTTTTTCCTCGAAAGGTTTTCAACATCATTAGTTCTTGGATAAATAGCTGAAAGCAATGGCGTAAAATACAAGGCTAATCCTGCTGTTTTACAAATATAAAACTGTAGACTCAAATATTACCAACCTATTCTGACATGAAGTTAATAAAGAAGCAGTATTCAAACAGAGGCAGATGACAGAGGCACCATTTTGATGTGGGTGAGCTAAGCAAAATATAGCTGCACATTCATACTTATATAATGCATATTATATATAATATAACATAAACTATGGAATAAAAAGGCCATTTGGCACATCATTTCCACTCCTTCCAATAGATGCTCACAGTTTCTACTGTTAATGGATTGCACTCAATTTATTTATTCCCCTGCTGGACATGAATAGTCACAGATAGAACTCCACATAATGAACTCCCTGATAACCAAAAGTAATCACACAAATTATGCAGGACATCTAGAAGTTATTTCAATCCGTAGGATTTAACCATGGGTCCTTCAAAATTATCTATCTTGTCACATCATAAATGCAATATTATATTGAGGTAAACATTTATTTTGCTCATTTTAAATGAATTAACAAAGCATCATATAGTACTGAAGGTCTATCAATGTACCCATTGCTTTGTGAAGGAAAATAGATTTCTAATCTGTAGTCTTGTTTGCAGTCTGTAAATTTTATATAAGAGTTCACTTTGCTGTGATCACAGCCTAAGATAAATGACCAATAATATGCCCAATTTCCCTGCCTTCCAACACATTATGGGCCCTCCTTTTTATCTATTTTGTCCACTTTTAAAGTAAGTTCAATTTTGTCAACACATTCCCATAACCCAGTAGTTTTCAGTGCTTGTATCGACATTGTCACTGTTCTTTGAACACGTCTGTCCTTCTAAGAATAATGATCATAAGGTTCATACTGTTCCAGTTCTGGCTTTACCTGTATGTTGTGTACATATGCTTTCATTTATGATCAATAGTTGCACCAGGTTTGTATGGACTGGATAACTTCAGTGAATAATCAATCATCCAACTCAGTTCCTTTCACACATTTCCTAATCACTAACCATCCATTTTATACATGCTTCCTGCATCAGTGTGTATTACCTTTCATTTACCCACACTGAAATTCCTCTGAAGGCTTTCCTGCATTAGTCAACTAGCCCTTTATTCTTATCCCCGGGTGTGCCTTAATCTCAATCTCAATAATAGCGTTCCCTACTGAACGTAGCACCTTGCAAATTATGTTTGAAAATCTAGCTACGAGTTAGATAACACTTGAAAGGCTGAATTAATGTGTAAAATAAACTCTTCATTTGGGTATGGAAGGAAAAAGGAAGAACATGCATTTATATATCACCTTTCATGAACTTGATTCACCCCAAAATGCTTTACAGCCAATAAAGTAATTTTGAAGTGTTATAATGTATAAAACATGGCAAGCAATTTGCACAATCAGCTCCCACAAACAACAACAAAATGTAAGATTAGTGTGATGGCATTTTCCACCTCCTATAGTTTGATTAGCAAATTTGATCTACAGACAGATACGGACATTACACTCTTTGGCAGCTGATTAGTGTAGATTCTCCAATTCTCAACATAAATGGTGATAGCAGCACCGATACTATAACTTATAGAAGAACTGACTGACTTCTTCAGCAGCATTTCAATTACAATGCATTATGTTAATGTGGTACTGAATGAAAGAAGGCATAGCAAGGTGACCATCAGCCATCAAGACCTGATTGGCTGCTCTTTGCTAACTGCCATCGAGGGGGTAAGAATTATTGCTGCTCAGTATGATTTGGGAGAACATATCACTAATTTGTGAATGCCCACCCTCTGATATTCCATCCAGTTCAGCAAGATTTACTCCCAACAAGGACAAGAAGCAGTTCCTTGCAATCTTTACCCCCATGTTTGTGTGTGTTGCAGCAACAAAGAGGAATTGTCTTGGTTTGGTCTATGTCAGTGGAGAGGCACATTCAGGGCATGCCATCCGCTATAAGGAAAGTTTTTACTGATACGCTGGTACAGTTATTGACAATATCAGCGAGCTGCAGCCTATAGCTTTCTACCTGATTATTTATCTCATGTTGTAATCACAGCTAAGTGAACACAATTATAACATTTGCAAGGAAAAAACAAGAAGGCTTAGAGATTAGAAAACTATCTCACTCATGAACTCATGAAGTAACAGGTACATATACAGCAGTGACATTTAGCCTACAGCTTGTGTGGTGCATGAGATCTAGTGTGGACCTGTTGGGCCAAATGACAATCCAAAGGGCTGGCAGCATAACGGTAATGTTACTGGACTAGTAATTTAGAAGCAAGTAGTCGTTTGGTAGTACAGAACTTGAGTATTGCTGAAAAAGAGACTTTTTGTCAAAGCTTTTCATCTCACACTCATCAGGACAATTCACAAGAATACCAAACATAAAGGGAACAACAATTTATACTGTAAGAGAAGAGAGTGCTGATTGGTTGGCAAGTGGACTCTGAAAGTGGACGAAAAGCTTCACTGAAAAAAAAATCTCTTTTTTCAGCAATAATGTGGAAGTCTGAACGAATACTCTGGAGGTATGTGTTCAAATCCCACCATGGCAGTGAATTTAAATTTAATTAATAAATATGGAATAAAATGCTAGTCTCATTAATAATGATTATGAAACTTCATTAAGAACACATCTGGTTCACTGAGAAATTCAGGTGATCTGTTGTCCTTCACTAGTCTGGCCTACATGTGACCCCAGACTTAGAGCAATGTGCTGGCTCTTAACTGCCCAGCTCTGAAATGACCAATCAAGAGAATCAGTTGCAACAAACCACTACAATACAGTCAAAACCATATGGACTGCATGGCTCACCACCACCTTGTCAAAGGCAATTAGGGACGGGCTGCAAACGCTGTTCTTGCCATCATTGCTCATATCCCAAGAACAATTTTTTTTTAAAAAACTTGTTTCTGTGCTGTCAATACTATGTAAGCTTGTTTTCACCTGCTTGCCAACATGCTGCCATGTCAATTAATAGGGATGGTGCTGTGGAGTGTCAGAGAAGACAGGTCTCCTTACAATCACCACATAAAACAACACCTCTACTTGAGCAGCAACAAACAAGAGGCCAGGAGCGGGGCTGCCTGCAGGTTCATAGTTACAGATTGTGTTTCCCTTCCGTTAATTTTTGTCAGATTATTCCATGATACCCTTGAATTTCAAAAGTTGCAAATGCAGTGAAGTGTTGTAATGTGCCTTTAAAGGATAGCAGCATGCCATCACTAGGGGGGCAGTGTGTCATGTGATCCAGCCTTCATTTCGCTTTGGCCTGTGAGCAGGACACAGCACATACAGCTCTAGTACTGATGTCTTCAAGCTTTCTACTTTTGTATAACTGTTCTTATGTGCCTAGTCTAAATAAAAGAACCCATAATGTGTTTACCCAACCCCTTATGAGTAAGTTATGCCTTTATATCATTATAAAAACACAACATGGTATACAGCGGTGGTAAAAGAGCATGGCACCAAGATTAAGTACAGGTATGACATTGTGACCAGCCTTAGGTTGTGCTACATGGCATGAGGCAACCGTCAACATTCTGGTCAGACCATAATGGAGTCGCAATGTCAGAGTGTGTTAAAATCACAGTGTAGTGCCTGCATAGAAAAGCTTGGAAGACACATTCTCAAGTAAAGAGCTGGTAAGCAGACGGATCCCTTGTGGTGACATTGCAGTGCATAGTCTGTCAGTTCAGTGCGTGGGACAGTGGCGAGAGGACCAGCATCAGATTGGCTCAGTTGGGAAAAACGAGTGACAAGGGTGTGGGCTGGATTGGTAGCAAATGAGGGAGAGAAGGCTGTGATTATAACGAGTGACTTCGAGAGTTGCGGCACAATAAATTGAATAAAACAAGGAGGAACGTAAAAGTGATGTTGTCAGAATGTTCACAAAACTCCCCAGTTTGAATTGGGATGCATCTGACCTACTATCCAAATTCAAAATGTTTAAGCAGTATACAGAGCTATGGTTTCTTGATTCAGGTATGCTTGAACCAAACAAGCAAGCCATAAAAACTCATCTAACAATTGGGAATGAAGGTCTACACAGGCTGAATGTGTTAGCATTAACAGTAGAAGAGCTAAAGGATCCCCAAATGATATGGGGTAGAATTTTACATCCCCATTGTGGTGGGGGCAGGGCCATAAAATTTGGCAAGCCATTCAAAAGTCCATTGACTTCGGCAGGACCAAAAAATCCGCCGATCGGAGAGGCTGTAAAATTCTGCCCATGGACTACTTTGGAAGACCGGTTCAGAACCTAGTTAAACTTCCGTATTCATCAACAAGAATTCATGTCATTTCGACAACAGCCTACAGAATCCCTAGGCCACTTCGTCGGCAGATGCAGAGGAAAGCGCACGCACTGTGATTTTTCAGACGCAGAACTAGCAGACAGAAATGTTGAGTTGGATATTGCATCCACTCCCATGGAAGTGTTCCAGAAAGATCAGTTAGACAAGCTCAAAATGTATAGCATCGAAGAGCTACTCAAGGATGGTTGTAAGCATGAAGCAATCCTTGCAGGTTGACAAAGCTTACAGGCCCTAAGCACAACCCCAATTGTTGATGCATGTACTAGAACATCCAAACCTAGTAAAACATGTGGCAGCCTTCTGCATGCATTAAGGAAATGCCCAGATTTTCATCAATTCTGCAAAGGCATGTGGCAGAAAGGGCCACTGGCAGAAGCAGTGCACTAGAGCAAAGGCTGATGCAGCTACAAGGAGCCATGTACTGATGCAAACAGACTGCGCACGACGACTACCTTCAAGCAGTAAGAATGACCATCTGGTGTCTCATAAGAAACACAGACATGAGCTGATTGACAAACCAGAAAATGACGATGATGTGCATGACGAGACAGAGAGCAGTGAACACAGGTTTCACACAGTCACACAACCTCGTGGAAAATATACTTTTTTTTAATATATATTCATTCATGTGATATGGGCTTCATTGGCTGGGCCAGCATTTATTGCCCATCCTTAGTTGCCCTTGAGAAGGTAGTAGTGAGCTGCCTTCTTGAACAACTACAGTTCATGTGGTATAGGTACACCCACATTGCTGTTAGGAAAGGAGTTCCAGGATTTTGACCCAGCGACAGTGAAGGAACAGCAATATATTTCCAAGTCAGGAGTGACTTGGAGGTGAACTTCCAGGTGGTAGTGTTCCTATGTCCTTCTGGATAGTAGTGGTCGTGGTTTAGAAGGTGCTGTCGAAGGAGCCTTGGCAAATTCCTGCAGTGCACCTTGTAGATGGTACACACTGCTGCTACTGTGCGTTGGTGGTGGAGGGAGTGAATGTTTGTGGATGTGGTTCCAATCAAGCAGGCTGCTTTGTTCTGGACAGTGTCAAGCTACTTGAGGGTTGTGGGAGCTGCACTCATCCAGGCAAATGGTGAAAATGTTACTTGCCACTTGTCAGTCCAAGACTGGATATTGTCCAGGTCCTGCTGCATTTGGACACGGACTGCTTCAGTATCTGAGGAGTCGCAAATGGTGCTGAACATTGTGCAATCATCAGCGAACATCCCTACTTCTGACCATATGATGGAAGGAAGGTCATTGATGAAGCAACTGAAGATGGTTGGGCCGAGGACACTATCCTGAGGAACTCCTGCAGTGATGTCCTGGAGCTGAGATGACTGACCTCCCAGCAACCACAACCACCTTCCTTTGTGCTAGGTATGGCTCCAACCAGCGGAGAGTTTCCCCCCTGATTCCCATTGTTTTGCTAGGGCTCTTTGATGCCACACTCAGTCAAATGTGGCCTTGATGTCAAGGGCAGAGACTCTCACCTCACCTCGGGAGTTCAGCTTTTTTGCCCATGTTTGAACCAAGGCTGTAATGAGGTCAGGAGCTGAGTGGCCCTGGCGGAACTCAAAATGGGCGTCAGTGAGCAGGTTATTGCTAAGCGAGCGCTGCTTGATAGCACTGTTGATGACTCCTTCCATTACTGTACTGATGATGGAGAGTAGACTGATGGGGCGGTAATTGGCTGGGTTGGATTTATTCTGCTTTTTGTGTACTGGACATATCTGGGCAATTTCCTACATTGCCGGGTAGATGCCAGTGTTGTAGCTGCACTGGAACAGCTTGGCTAGGGGCACAGCAAGATCTGGAGTACAAGTCTTCAGTACTATTGCCGGAATATAATCAGGGCTCATAGCCTTTGCAGTATCCAGCCATTTCTTGACATTACGTGGAGTGAATCAAATTGGCTGAAGACTGGCATCTGTCATGCTGGGAACCTCCTGAGGAGGCCAAGATTGACAATCCACTCGCCATTTCTGGCTGAAGATTGTAGCAAATGCACCAGCCTTCTCTTTTGCACTGATGTACTGGGCTCCTCCATTATTTGTGGAACCTCGTCTTCCAATGATTTGTTTAATTGCCCACCACTATTCACAACGGGATGTGCCAGGAACTGCAGAGCTTAGATCTGACCCGTTGGTTGTGAGATTGCTTAGCCCTGCCAATCACTTGCTGCTTATGCTGTTTGGCATACAAGTAGTCCTGTGTTATAGCTTCACCAGGTTGACGCCTCATTTTTAGGTATGCCTGGTGCTGCTCCTTCCATGCCCTCCTTCGCTCTTTATTAAACCAGGGTTGATCGCCTGGCTTGATGGTAATGCTTGATTGGGGGACATGCTGGGCCACGAGGTTACATATTGTGTTCAAGTACAATTCTGCTGCTGCTGATGGCCCACAGCACCTGATGGATGCCCAATCTTGAGTTCCTAGATCTGTTCAAAATCTATCCCATTTAGCACAGTGGTAGTGCCACACAACATGATGGAGGGCATCCTCAATGTGAAGACAGGATTTTGTCTCCACAATGACTGTGCGGTAGTCACTCCTACAGGTACCATCATAGACAGATGTATCTGCGGCAGGCAGGTTGGTGAGGATGAGGTCAAGTATGTTTTTCCCTCTTGTTGGTTCCCTCACCACCTGCCACAGACCCAGTCTCGCAGCTAGGCCCTTTAGAACTCGGCCAGCAGTGGTGCGACCGAGCCGCTCTTGGTGATGGACCTTGAAGTCCCCCACCCACAGTACGTTCTGTGTTCTTGCCACCCTCAGTGTTTCCTCCAAATGGTGTTCAACATGGAGGAGTACTGATTCATCCGCTGAGGGGCAGGTGGGTATGTGGTAATCAGCAGGAGATTTCCTTGTCCATGTTTGACCTGATGCTATGAGACTTCATGGGGCCAAGAGACAATGTTGAAGACTCCCAGGGCAACTCACTCCTGACTGTATACCACTGTGCCACCACCTCTGCTGGGCCTGTCCGATGGGACAGGACATACCCAAGGATGGTGATGGCGGTGTCTGGGACATTATCTGTAAGATATGATTCCTATGTCAGGCTGTTGCTTGACTAGTCTATGAGACAGCACTCCCAGTTTTGGCAATAGCTCCCAAGTGTTAGTGAGGAGGACTTTGCAGGGTGGATAGGGCTGTGATTGCCGTTGTCTTTTCCAGTGCCTTGGTCAATGCCGCGTGGTCCTTCCAGTTTCATTCCTTTTTTGTGACTTCATAGCGATTTGCTACAACGCAGTGGCTTGCTAGAGGGCATTTAAGAGTCACATTAAAGGGCATTAGTGAACCAGATGGGTGTTTACAGCAATTGACAATGGTTTCATGGTCATGATTAGACTTTTTAATTCCAGATTTTTATTGAATTCAAATTCCACCATTTGCCATGGTGGGATTCAAACCCAGGCCCCCAGAGCATTACCCTGGCTCTCTGAATTACTAGTCTAGCAAAAATATCACTATGCCATCGCCTCTCCACTGACCTTCTGACTCAGGCCTGGTGAGAAACGTGCACTTTTCTGCGTCCTTTCAGTGCAGGGCAGCAGGATTGGGGGAAGTGAAGCCACGCCCCCTATTTATGGCACTAGCTGCTGCAAAGCAGGTGAATTGAAAGAACCCAGCCACTTTGAGAAGCCAGGGGAAGGTAACTGCAAAGCAAGTGGGTATAATGGTGAGGAGTGGGGTGGGGGAGGGGAGGCAGATGGGTTGGGGGCAGGGCGTAGGATGTTTCGGGGAAGGGCTAGGATGAGTCGGGGGAGGGGGGAGAATGGGTTGGGGGACTGGGTAGGATGGGTTGGGAGAGGGGTTTAGGATGGATCTGGGGAGGGGCTAGGATGGATAATGGGGAGGAGGTTAGGATGGGTGGGTAGGCATGTAGGATGAGTTGGCGGATCAGGAGGGTGGTTGAGGGGTTCGGGTATAGATGGCATGGTTAGGGGTTCCGGGGAGGTATTTGGGTGTGGGGAAGGTAGTTAGGGTGCCAGGAGGGTAGTTGGGGGGTCAGGGGGTAATCGGAGAGTAGTCAGGAGGCCAGGGTGGTGGGGGGGAATTGTAAAGGGATTGGGAGGGTAATCAGTGGGCTGTTGGGTGGGTGGGAGGTAGTCAGGGGGTATTTGAGGGTCAGAGGGGTGTGGGGTGTAATTGAGGGGTCAGGATGGATAGTCAGTGGGTTAATTGAGTGGTTGCGGGTGGTCAGGGTGTAGACCTGGGGGTGGGACATAGTCAGGGATGAGACGGTTAGTCAGAGGCATAGTTGGGGGGGTTTGGGGGGCTGTCAGAGGGGTTATTGAAGGGGGGTGGGGGTGGTCAGGAGGGTAGTTGGACTGGAGGGGGGTAGTTGGGGGTGGATTTAGGGGCGGTTGGGGTGGGGGGTAAGTAGGGTGATCCAGTGGGGGCGCAGGGGTGTCAGTACTATTGTTACCCTTCTAACATTTTTAACCCTTCTAACTTTTCCTGAGTAACTATCCTGCTAAGGGAGTCGGAACCATCCGAAGTCTCTGATTTAAATTGGAGTATTGGATGGTTCCCGGTGCAGGATAATCGCCCTCCGGAAGTTTAAACCCCCTGGTATAAACCACATGCAGTTCTTGTGTGGGCACTTCCGGTGGGTGGGTGGGGGGAGAGGGGGGTGGTGGGAGATGGGGGTGGTCGCACAACGCATTCTGGGGTACCTCTGGGGTACGACCCTCCCCCACCCTCCCTACCGGAGATTGGAAAGTCAGGATCTATGAGAGAAATGACAAGCACTGGCATAAAGAACAGCCTGTATGACGCAGCAAAGAATCTGAAAAAAGCATTTAAAATCTGAAAAAAATGATAGAGGACTGGTGAAGCCTGAGGAACTATAGCTCAGTGATTAATTAATTTTATAACTAATTCAAATGTATAAATTATTATATAATTATGTTTCATGTTTAACTAATTATTCAGATCCAGGGTTATAAAATTAAAATTAATGAAATAGAGGCTACTAACACTAAATACTTCTGAATTATCATTAATTAAATCCTGACATATATAAATAGTAAGGGTTAAGTAAATACTAAAACAAAGGAACTGATAGGCAAAAACAAAAAGCAGAGAAGAGCAAAAGAGCAAGAATTGGAGCAATTTAAAAAGAGCCCTGAATTTTCATTAAATAATTCAATAAATGAAACAAGGTTATAGAGCAGAACAGATGGTGTGTCACTTCTGCAAAATGTGACCTTAGTGGAGAGCACCAAGATCCTGGGTGCCCACTTCTTCAGTAAGTGTCTGCATCTTGAGTTGATACAGCGAAGAATCTGAAAAAAGAGCATTTTAAATTATTTTAAAAGGGTGCGAGGGAGTAGGCCAAGTACTTATAAGGCCGGTCAGTCTGACTCCGGTGGTGGGCAAATTATTAGGATCAATCCTGAGAGACAGGATAAGCTGTCACTTAGGAACAGTTTAATCAGCTATAGTCAGCACGGTTTTGTTAGGGGAAGGTCGTGTCTTACTAATTTCATTGAATTTTTTAAGGAAATAATAAGGAGGATTGATGAGGTAGAAGTGGATGTAGTCGAGGTAGCTGTGGGAGTCGGTGGGCCTGTAATGAATATTGATAGACAGTCTATTACCAGAAATGGAGACAGAGAGGTCAAGGATGGGAAGTGTCGGAGATGAAGATTGATAAGGGTCGTGTAGTGGATGGTGTCTACATGGATTTTAGTAAGGCATTTGACAAGGTCCCTCATGGTAGACTAGTCATGGGATGCAGGGGAATGTGACATGTTAGATCCAAAATCAGCTTAGCAACAGGAAACAAAGTAATGGTCAATGGATGTTTTTGTGAATGGGAAGCGCTTTCCAGTGACATTCCACGGGGCTCAGTGTTGGGTCCCTTGCTGTTTGTTGTATATATTAATGATTTAGACTTAAATGTGGGAGGCATGATTGGGAAATTTGCAGATAACACAAACATTGGCCGTGTAGCTGATAGTGAATAGGGTAGGCGTTGAATCCAAAATGATATCAATGGTTTGTTTGACTGGTTGGAAAAGTGGCAAATGGAATTCAATTCGGAGAAGTGTGAGGTTTTGGGGAGGGCATTCGGGGCGGGCAAACAAAGCTAGGGAATACATATTATATGGGATGATATTGAGAGAGTTAGAGGAAGTGAGAGTCCTTGGAGTGCATGTCCACAGGTCCCTTAAGGTGACAGGACAGGTGGACAAGGTGGTTAAGAAAGCATATGGAATGCTTTCCTTTATTGGACGAGATATTGAATACAAAAACAAGGATGTAAGATGGAACTGCATAAAATGCTGCACAGCTGGAATTCTGTGTACAGTTCTGTTCGCCATACTACAGGAAGGACATACTTGCTCTGGAGAGAGAGTACAGAGGAGATTTACAAGAATGTTGCCAGGGCTTGAAAATTGTAGCTATGAGGAGAGATTGGATAGGCTAGGGTTCTTTTCCTTGGAACTGAGGAGGCTGAGGGGTGACTTAATTGAGGTGTACAGGGTTATGAGGGGCCTAGATAGAATAGACAAGAAAGACTTGTTTCCTCTAGTGGAGAGGTCAAATACCAGGTAGCACAGATTTAGGGTGATTGGTAGGACGATTAGAGCGAACATGAGGAAAAGCTTCTTCACCCAGGGGGTGTTGGAATTCGCTGCCTGGTTTGGTGGTGGAGGCAGAAACCCCCAACTCATTTAAAACATACCTGGGTCTGCACCTGAAGTGCTGTAACCTGCAAGGCTACGGATCAGGTGCTGGAAGGTGGGATTAGAATGGACGGCTAGTTTTTAAAATTTCTTTCTTTCTCGGCCAGTGCAGACACAATGGGATGAATAGCCTCTTTCTGTGCCGTAATTTTTCTATGGTTCTATGGTTCTAAGATCTAAAATAGGGCCAGAAGACTGGCGGAGCCTGAGGAACTAAAACTAAGTTTTAGCTCAGAATTGTTGAGCTGAATTCTGAGGTGCGGACATTGTGGGGCATTAGGGAAGGGGAAAGTTACCTGGATTCTTTCATCTTTTTAGAAGATATGGGTAAAATGGATAAGAGAGGTGGGCAGTCCTTATAATAAAGGATGGAATAAGAACAGTAGAGAGAAAGGATTTTACCTGGAAAAATTGGGGTGTAGAATCCATCTGAGTGGAGCTGAGAAACAAGGGGCAAAAAACACTGTGGGATGCAGTTTATAGGGCCTCTGACAGTAGTTGTAGTGTCAGGCAAAGTATAAATCATTGATTAGAGGTGCATATACCAAGGGTAATGCAGTCATCATGGGGCACTTTAATCTTCATGTAGACGAGGGAAACCAAATTTGCAGTAATATTGTGGAGGGCGGCTTCATAAAACTGAAAAGGAAGATTTTCAAAATCAGCATGTTGAAGGATCAACTAGAGAACAGGCTACTTTAGATCTAGGGTTGTGCCATGAGAAAGGGTTAATTAATAACCTTGTAGTAAAGGAGTTTCCATGGAAAAGTGATTATAATATGACAGAATTTTATATTGCATTTGAAAGTGATTTTTTAGGAAAAATGGCAGGCTGTAACGAGCACAGTACCTCAAGCGTCAGTGCTTGGGCCTCAGTCACTTACAATTCATTTTACAATCTGTAGTAGACTTAGATGAGGGACTGATCTTAATGTATCCAGGTTAGCTCAAGTTATAATGTTAGGTGGGAAAGTAAGCTGTGAGGAAGGTGAAAAGTGGCGACAAGCAGATAGAAACAAGTTATGCAAGTGGGTAAGAACATGGAAGATGGAATATAATGTGAAAAAGTGTGAAGTTATCCATTTTGCAGGGAAAATTGAAAAAGCGGAATATTTTTTAAATTGTAAGAAACTGGGAAACGTTGATATTCAGAGGAACCTGGGCTTTGTGGAATATGAATCACAGAAAGTTAACATACAGGTACTGCAAACAACTAAAAAGGCAAATGGTGTTGGCCTGTACTACAAAGGGATTGGAGTAAAAGGGTAAAAAAGTCTAACAACAATTATATAGACCCTTGGCGATACCACTCTGCAGTATTTCGTATAGCTTTGGTCTCCTTACCTAAGGAAGGATGTACTTGCCTTAGAGGGAGAAGGTTTACTTGACTGATTCCTGAGGTGAGGGAATGGTCATTGAGAGGTAACTCGGAGGAGATTCCGGACAGATTTCCATCTGTTGATATTAGTTCATAACTACTTAGCATTGATTAACACCAACAGAGGAAAATCGGCCCAGAAGCTCCTTCGGTTACCTCTCAATGGACCTATATTTAAAAACACTAAAAAAAACAATCATTTAATAATAGCTCAATGTAGTTAGTCATTCTCCAAAAGGAATTTTAATGATGACATTCACATTAAGAAGTTTTCGAAAAATCTTGGCTGCACTATTTCCCACATGTTTAGGACCACTGGGTTACAGTGTCTGAATAAATCAAGTTCTGTTTTTTTAGAAAGGCCTACATGATTTTTGCTAATGTTTGAGGATCACATTCAATGATGTATGCCATTATTTCTCTGAAAATAAAGGAAGACTAGCATTTATATAGTGCCTTTCATGACCTCAGGACATTTCAAAGAGCTGTATTCATTGTGACAGCCAATTTCTGCACAGCAAGCTCCCACAAACAACAGCAAAATAAATGACCAGATAAGCTGTTGGCTGAAGAATAAACATTGACCAGGACATGCAGAGAACTCTTTTGTTCTTTTCCGAATTGGGTAGAGAGGGGCCAGGATTTTACAGCCCCTCCCACCCGGCAGGATATTACAGTCCCGCTGAACTGAATGGAGATTTAAATGACTCACCACATCCACAGGGGGAGACATGCAGTGGCGGGGCCATGAAATCCTGGCCAGGATCTTTGTTTAATGTCTCATCCAAAAGACCATACCTCTGACAGTGCAGCACTCCCTCAGTACTGTACTGGAGTGTCAACCTAGATTTTCATACTCAAGTCTCTTGGATGGGAGTTGAACTGGTGACCTCTGATTCAGGGCTGATAGTGCTTCTACTGAGCTAAGGTTGACATCTAAAAAGCAGATATTAGTGGCCCTGAATATCATTATTACCACCCACAACCTCCCCTCCTTCAATCATAGCTACTCTCTAATCCCTTAAGGATCTTAGCGTAAAAATTGTTGATTTAACACTATATCAAGCAATGTAAGGCTTGCAGAATGTATAAAATGCAGGAACAGAAAAGGTTAAACATTCACATTCATGGTGGGAGCTCAGTTTGTTGTGAGGTTGAACTGATAATTTTACCCATGAATATGTTTAAGGTTATGGAGAAACAGATTTGTAAATTGGAATAGCTCGCAGATTTTCTTTTCACCTGCAGGGCATACTCCGGTGGAATACAAAGTCAAGTCAGTGGGTGCATTTATCCCAACTGTTCACCTTGATCTATCAGCCATTTATGAACTGCTGTGGCTTTCATCTCATGAATAGAACAGGCTTCTCGACACTGTTACTTAAACAGCTCATCTTTGTAATTCTTAGTGTGGAACGCTGGTCCTGATGTTCTGTTCATTCAGGAGAGATCACCTCTTTAGTGCATTTACTCAAATTATGATATTCTGCAAAATGTATTTTTCCATAAATCATGCATTATGCACATCTCAGCCTGTGCAGCTCCCATTCCTGCATCGCACTTTCCTTGCTCAATGAACTTCCTGTTGTATTCCTTACTCTACCTTAAATAAGCAGCCTCTAGTTTCTGCGAAAAAAGATGCTGTCCCACCATAATAGTCTATAATTAAAGGTACCTTGATAGAAATATAATGGATGCTTTACTGGGCTTGTGACATTTAGTTAAATTCTGTGCTGTATATGGTTATTCCCCTGAGCTCAGATACAGGGCAGGATATAGCTGCAGAAACTAATGCATTTTATTAACTTTTGGACCATGTTCTCTTAACTCAATTTACTCTTCCTACACAAAGCACCAGGTGTTGGTCTACAAGCACATTCTTTTGATAGAATATTGAAGAGAGCTTTACAGGGATGTTTATACAATCTTAGGCTTCAACCAAGAGGTACCTATTGGGATTATTTTGCTCAGTTAGCACGTGACTGAGTAAAAACAGACAGAGAAATATTAGAAAAGCGGAACTAGATGTTCAGCTCATTGATAATGAATCAATGATGAATAACTCAAGATTACAGTTGCTTTGAATCATAACCTAGTCTGTGAAGAAAATGTTAAGTTGGAATAATACAGATTTTTGAGGCAACCAAGATCTTTCCAGCTTAATTTTTGATGTAGTTGTGGTCATCTCATTAGTAAATATTCAGAACTGAGTTGATCACTTAAGAGCCGGGGGACCAAGGTTTTGGAGGGGCTGTTAAACAGAGAGGGCCCAAGTAATACAGTTTACCAATTACAACCACTAAATATTGCCCCTGCATGCAGAAACAATAGACCTGCAGGAATAGGCGGAGGGGAAGGGAGCCATTTTGTATGGTGCAATAGGTGCCATTTTGCCTAGCTACAGCTCAGCATAAAGCATAAATTAAGGCATAAAGTCTTGTGTTGCCTCTTTCTTTCCTGTGATTTGCTCAAACTTTGACCTGTCCCTCTCCCTCTTGCTCCAGCTGTGAAATTAGGAATAGATTCACGCTGTTCACAGTTACAGGAGCAAACTGTGGGCAGCCATGTTCTGATAAACTGGTCACTGCAGACATAGCCAAGCTGGTGACACAGAATAGTGTAAACTATACAACAATTCTCAGGGCTTCATGCCTGAAGAAATGCTGAAACAAAAATGTAGAAGTTTCTTTTATCATTTTATCAGCTAAGAGTATTTGGTATTTGATTTACATCAGTTTTATCGAATTTAAGTTAGTTTATGCATGTGAATTAGTGAGGCCTGCTGGACAGCCTTCCAACCTGTTTCTCTGCTTTAGTGAACAGCTTTTGTATAGCTCAATAGTCACCTAAAGATGGCAAAAACAAAGGGTTAAGGCAGTAACCTGAGTGAGTTAGGTTGTCCTGTGACACTGTGACATCTGTATCCAAGAAATAATTTGGGGTGAAACCAGTCACCAGTGGATATGCAAGATTGGTGACAGTGAATGGATAGCCCATTTTATACCTCGTATGATTTTCTTTTTCATCAAGGGTGAAGCAAAGGTGTAAATCAATGTGCAGCTTCATATGCAATGTGCAGCACCAAATACCAACTTCGTCACTTTGTTTCTCAATACCTTTGAACAGATGTATAACCAATTAGAGGAATTAATATTACGGACGTAGCGCAAAAGTTACATCATGATTTGCTGGGTGCTGCGTATTTAGTCTTGCATCGCTAGGCCAGGTCCTTTGAATAGTATTGTAGCAGCCTAGGCACGTAGTACGTATAAACAAATTGGTTTATTATATGGTCTAGGTATCTATGAAAGTGTTATTGGCTACCTTAACACTGTACTGCTATTAAGTGGTATATTCAGAATCACAGAATAAGGGGAATATAATGTCACCTACCCATGATAAATTTGGTGGCAGGGGTACTTTATTGAGAGGGAGGCTGGTGAGTGAAGGAGGTTCCTCATTCAAAGGCACTCAGTGCCTGATTAAGGCGCCCGGCATTGGGAAAGGGAGTGCCCGCTGAGAGCCATCCCCCTTGCCCTTGTATTGACGATCCTGGGCCTCATGTGAGTGTAGTACTGGCAGCAGCCACCATCTCGCGGTGCCGCTGTGCAATGAAGAGCTGCCAGTCTTCGGCAGGCAGAACCTACAGGACTGGGGGTTCTCGATCCTGTGCAAAGCCTGCCACTGCCCAGTTAAACTTAATTCAATGGGCCATCCCGTAAAGAGGCAACACACAGCTCACCCCGGCTCTCCAGCTGAGAGGTGCGACCACTGTCACCTCCATCAAATACTGCCCATAGAATGGTAACAGGACAGGAGGCCTTTCAACTTATTGTGTCCATGCCTTCCCTCTGCAAGAGCAACTCACTTGGTCTCACTCCCCCATCTCTTTCCCTGCATGCACATTTCTCTCTTCAGATAATTATCCAGTTCTCTTTTGAAGGTCTTAACTGAACCTGCCTCCACCACGTTCCCAGGCACTGCTTTCCAGATCCTATGTTGGCTGTGTAAAAAAGTTTTTCCTCGTGTCGCCATTGCTTTTTCACCAATCAGCTTAAATCAGTGATGTCTGCTTCTCAATCCTTCCACTAATGGGAACAGTTTTTTCCTATGAATCTGTCCTGACCCCTCATTATTTTGAACACCCCTATCAATTCCCTTCTTAATCTTCTCTTCTCCAAGGAAAACAGACTGCTCCAATCTATCCACACAACTGGCATTCCTCATTCCTAAAACCATTCTTGTGAATATTCCCTGCACTCTCTCCAATGGGTTACACATCCTTCCTAAGGTGTGGTGCCTAAAAATAGACACAATTCTCCAGCTTCCTTACTCTTTATGCCTCTCCTTATGAAACCCAGGCTCCCAGATGCTTTGTGAACTGCATTCGCAACCTGTCCTGCCACCTTAAATGCCTTGTGCACATGTACACCTAGGTCCGTCTGCTCCCATGCTGCCTTTAGAATTGTACCCTTTATGTTATATTGTCTCTGCTCATTCTTCTTACCAAAATGAATCACTTCACACTTCTCTGCATTAAATTTCATCTGCCACTTGTCCGCCTATTTCACCAGCTTGTCTATGTCCTCTTGAAATTTATCACTATCCTCCTTGCAGGTCCAGTACTTCTAAGTTTTATGTCATCCACAAATTTTGAAATGGTGCCCTGTACACCAAGGTCCAGGCCATTAATCTAGATCAAGAAAAATGGTGGTCTTACTACCAACCCTAGGGGAACCCAACTGTGCTGGCAGCTCTGCTGTGCAGCACTTTATCAAATGCCTTTTGGAAGTTCATGAACATCACATCAACCACATTAACCTCATCAACCCTCTTTGTTACCTCATCAAAAACACATGCAAATTAACACAATTTTCCCTTAACAAATCCATGCTGGCTTTCCTTGATTAATCCACATTTGTCCAAGTGACTGTTAATTTTGTCTGTAATGTTCCCCCTGATTGATACTGCTACCCCTCTGTACTAAACTTGGTGTACCGGACAGGTTTCTTGTTAGAAACAGTAAATTTTATTTACAGAGCTCCTGATGAAGCTACATACTTGTACCAAGACCAAGGCTAGAAAGCTCTGCCCCTAAGATTACCCTTGCTTAGGGCTGATTCACCTGTACAGTTACATGATCCCCATAACAGTATGAAAGGTTTTACTTGCAAGTATTACATTCCTCCCCCTAACCTTTAAGTTTGTTTTATCTCTCTTATCTACAAAAATATCTTAACCCAAAACATATACAAATATATACAATTCATGCAATTATAGATTAAAACTTTGAGTTTGTTTTCTGATTCAGGTAGAACAACAGAGCTCTATGACTTGAGATTCTTCCATTGGATCGACTTGAGCAGGAACTGCAGCATCTAAGGGACACCCTTAGACAATAGCAGTTCAGAATTATTTAATTCAACAGAAACATCAGGTTTGTCTATTTTTTGTCAATCTGGTACAGCATCACACAGAATCTCAGTGCAGAAGAGGCCCTTCAGCCCATCGAGTCTGCATCAAAACGTGAGAAACACCTGACCTACCTACCTAATCCCATTAACCAGCACTTGGCCCATAGCCTTGAATGTAATGACGTGCCAAGTGCTCATCCATGTACTTTTTAAAGGATGTGAGGCAACCCACCTCCACCACCCTCCCAGGCAGTGCATTCCAGACAAATCTCAGAATATTTCCAAATAAAAGTTATGGACATGTCTCAACTCATGTGACAGTGTCACATGAGGGGACATGGCAGCAAAATTTTTTTCTCATCTTAATTTGAAGTTTCAAATCTGAGCCGATCTCCCTGAGGCAGCACTTTGCACTCCCGGCTCAGGGAATCCCCCCCCACAGTCCGCACAGGGAGCACATCGCACTTCCTGGCGGACGTCATGCTGGGCGGGCCTTAATTGGCCTGCCCACATAAAATGGCGGCGCGCTCCCGACTAGGGTCACCAAACGGGAACCCACCCGCCTGCGCCCACTCCAGCACATCCCCCCACGATGGGGGGAAAATGTTGCCCTATGACTTTTATGTACACTAAAACATTGGTGCAGCTTTGCAATAGTTGTACACAATGTAGGTGATCTCTCTTCATACACACCTATCCACTTTGAATGCACGTCAATGATCACTAAAAACATGGTACTTAAAAATGGACCTACATAGTCTATATGTAGTCTAACCCAGGGTCGACCAGGCCACTCTCACGGATGCAGTGGAACTGAAACGGGCAACTTCTGTTGTTGCTGACAGCATTTAACCATTTTTTATGTATCACTGCCTATCCCTGGTCACCACATATAACTTTGTGCGAGCATCTTCATTTTTGAAATACCTGGGTTGACACTATGAAGCTCTGTCAATAGTGGTTCTCTTCCTTGGACAGGGATGACGACTTTTGCTCCCCACAACAAGATACCATCTTGATAACTTAATTCAGATTTACAGGCATAGAATGGTCTTACCTGTTCAGAAACTGGTGTTTTTGGCTATCCTTGCAATACCTGTTCTTGGTCTGTTCGATAAAATTGAATCCCAGTTTGTTCAAATCTTTATCTGCTTTGCACAGACTGGTGAGGAGTCTAGGAAATTCAACACAAGTACAACTTCTTGACGTATTTGAGTATGTGTAATGCTATCTGGCAAAGGAAGACAACTGAGGGCATCTACATTTGCTACATCCACACTGGGTCGGTGCATAAAAGTGTACTCATATGCCGACAAAATCAAAACCCATCTTTGAATTCTAGCAGAGGCAATCGGCGGAATTGCCTTATATTCAATGAATTCCAACGGTGTCTTGTGATCTGATACTATGGTAAAATGTTGACCATGCAAATATTGAAACTTCTTTACTCCAAATACGCCTTCTTTTTCAAGTTGTGAGTAACCCTTCTCGACTGCAGAGAGGGTTCTGGAGACATATCCTATTGGTCTTTCAGATCCATCCTCCATCTTATGTGACAATACTGCTCCTACTCCATAGGAAGATGCATCACAAGCAAGTATCAATTCCTTAAATGGATCATAGTGCACTAGCAGATATGGCGAATGTAATATACTCTTGACTTGTATGAAAGCTTCTTCTTCTTGTGCCTTCCAGGACCACCTATGGTTCTTCAATAATAAGTGTAAAGGGGCTAACACTGTAGATAAATTAGGCAAAGCAACCGTAATAATTTATCATGCCCAAAAAAGACTTGAGTTCAGTGACACTAGTAGGAGAGGGTGCTTCCTTGATTGCCCTGACTTACTCCTCTACTGGATGCAACCCTTGAGCATCCACTCGATGACCCAAATAAGTGACGTCAGTTGCTTGGAAAGTACACTCCTCTTTTGTTAATTATACTCCGGCCGCCAAACATCTCCTTAAAACCTCTTCTAGATTGGCCAAATGTTCTGCTTCCTTTGATCCTGTGATCAGGACGTCATCCAGAAACACTATAACCTGGGTAGGCTTTCCATGGTTCATTGGAAAATCACACAGGCACACCAAAGGGTAGGCACATACATTGGTACAGGCCCTTGTGCATGTTAATGGTTACATACCTTCTAGATGTGCTCTCCAGCTCTAGCTGTTGGTACACATAGCTCATGTCCAGTTTAGTGTAGAATCTTCCTCATGCAAGTTTAGCGTACAGATTTTCAATCCTTGGGAGTGGATGCTTGTCTAATTTAGCAGCCTTTTTCATATTTAATTTGTAGTTTCTGAAAATGTGAATAGTTTGATCTAGTTTCATCACAGGGACTATGGGTGCTATCCATTCTGATAATTGGATTGGTTGGGTTATTCCTAACTCCTCTAAGTGGCACAATTCTGCATCCACCTTCTCCTTTTGGGCATAAGGCACAGGTCTGGCCTCAAAGAACTGGGGTGCTGTTTCAGAATCTATGTATATTTCAGCTTGTAGGCCTTTTATTATTCCCAGCTCACCTCGGAATACTCTATCATAGTTTTTTAACAACTCAGGAATTCCTCCTGTCAGGACCTGAAAAATTTCTGACCAGTTGAGTTTAATTTCTTTCAAGCAATCACAGCCCAAAAAGCTAGGCCCTTCATCTGTTACAACAATTATTGGCAGCTGGGCTGTCTGCTGTCTGTAGGATACAGGTACAGAGGTGATGCCTTTCACCTGTATTGCCTCTCCAGTATACGTGTTTAGCTCAGCCATGGTTTGCTCCAAATTCAATGGCTGGGTACCTTCGTCGAGATATTTAAAAATGTGTTCTCCCACCACTGTGGTCACTGATCCTGTTTTAACCTCCATGACTAGAGGCTTCCCATTTACTTGAAGGGTGATGTTGATTGGTTCAGTTTTCTTTACCTTGAGATTGTATAGGGAATAGATATCAGTATCAGCAGCTTCTGATTCAGTTATATTATGCACCTCAATCGTCTTGGTCTGCTGTCTGATTGGCTGTCTTCATTTCGTCCTGCATTGCTTTATAACATGCCCTTTTTTGTGACAGTAGTGTTATTCTGCCCCTTTAAACCTGCAGATTTCTGGTACATGATTCCCCCCACATCGGTAACACTTTAATTTCTGAATCATTGGTGAGCTGCTTCCAGTATTTCTTTTTATTTTTCGAGTGGTAAGGACAGTGTCCTGCTTCACACTTCAAAGTGGTTTTCGTGCCATACCCGGCGGTAGGTTCCCACCCTAACTGCAGAACAGCACCATGTTGCACATTCTGCAAAGCCTGTGAGTCCCCCTCAGCACTCTCCATTGCTAGTGTGCTTCAGGTCTATGTCAACTTGTGCAAGTAAACGGCGCTGAATGGCGGCTTTATGTACACCACAAGCCAAACAATCCTGCAAAATGTCATTCAAAGTATCACCAAAGTCACAGTGCTCTGTTAACTATTTTAACTGCACAATGTACATTGCAATTGACTCATGGGGGCTCTTACTTAAGAGTTGAATTTGAACCTTTGCATGTTCACCGATGGTGTAGGTTGAAAATGTGCCTTCACTAGATCTACTAGCTCATTAAGGCATCTGGAATTTGGAGCATTCGGGGCCATCAGACTACAGATTAGCTTATTTGTTTTGCTCCTGCAGACACTTAGAGGAATTGCCTTCTGCTTCTTCTCCGCCGTTATTTTGTTCGCCACAAAGTAGAAACCCAGGCGCTCTATGTACTGACTCCAGTCTTTGATGGATGAGTCATACGGGTTAATTCTGCCGAAGAGTGCCATTTCTGGTGAGTATACTTTTCTTTCTCCCCTTAAAATTGAAATACTCACATTCTCGCTGCATCGGAGCCATTTATCCCTGCCACCAATTGTAATAAACTTGGTGTATCGGATAGGTTTCTCACACACACACACAAACACAAGGCTAGAAAGCTGCACCCCTAATATAAACCGTGCTTATGGCTGATTGGTCTGTACAGTCACATGATCCCCATAACAGTATGAAATTACATACAATTACAACACTCTCCTTCCTCTTTTCCTTCCTTCCCCATCATTCCCGAACATCATGCATCCAAGCATATTTAGTACCCTGTCCTGCCCTTTTTGAGCCATAGAATAATGGTGCTATATTTTGTTTCTTGGAAATAAAAGTTCTATGGATTCTTATATCATTTTGTCATTCCTCCTGTTTTCCTGTTTAAGCCAATTTTATTTGTTCTTGGCTTTCCATCTCGTTGAAGTATTTCTGACAGCCTCAGTCAACATGGCAATGTTTCAACTTCTTCATTCTTTTCAAATATTCCAGACATGGGGGAATGAGACCCAGTGAGGACCTCAGGCAAATGAGCAGCCATTGATTAACTTATTGGCATCACACATTGTATTGCAAACAAATCCTTCCCAGCTGAAAATTGTTATAGTGAGGTGTGCATATCTTGACATGTTTATTGATGAAGATGCCTTGAGCCAATGGTAACCAGGATTGGCATAATGTTGCTGTATCTCCAGTTGCAAGGAACTTTATACAGTTACTGGTCTCTTGAGCAAGGTCACTTTGGCACACAGCATGCATTTTAATTAGACAGTTATCGGTAAAGGAGGGAATTTTAAGGGCTTGTAAGTCACTCGGCAATTTTTCACAAGGTCAGTCAGAACTCATTTGGTAGACCAAAGTCATTTGGGTGCAGTTGCACAAAAAGAGATAAATAAATTGCTTTTCACCAACCAATTACAATGGGAATTTTCTTGTCAGTTCCTTCTGTGTTTCATCAGCCATTGCTCCTGCAACAAGGACAAGTCTGCACCCAACATGCTGCAAATTGACCTGGAAGGTCAGCTCCTTTGCATGGTATCACCATGCTCCCAGCGCACATCATGTAAAACAAAAGAGTGGTTCATTCTGGTGTCAGCAGTTCTTAAAGGGCTGATGACTGCCTTGAAGCTGTACTGTGCTATGGGGTTAAAAAATAACCATAATGCCTATTAGCACCACTGTGTCAGCCAATGAATTGGAGGGGGCAGGACTTACAGCAGGATTCTCAGAAACAGTCTAGTTTCAGCATAATGAGTCTATTTATATAGCAGAGTCTACTTAAATGCCTCACTACGGCAAACAAAGAAATCTACAGAGACTATTTAAAATGTATTACGAACTACAACAAACAGAAATCATGACTAAAACTACTGGAGCTCCTCCTAATAAAAACAGGGTTATTTCTATTAAATAAAGTAAGTAGAGGATAATTATATAATACACATGTATTAGCCACTTGGAAGTACAGAATTTGAGTATTGCTGAAAAAAAGAAACATACTGTCGAAGCTTTTTGTCTCGCACTCATCAAGACAGATGTAAGAATACCAAATTTTGAAGGGAGCAACAATTTATACTGCATAAGAAAAGGGTGCTTATTGGTTGGCAGGTTGACTCTGATTGGTCAAAGATGGAGAATGTGTCAGGGGACTATTGTCCCCTACATATTTGTTTAATTCAAAAAAGACGCAATGCATGGACATTTTCCTTTTGACCGCAGAGTTGCATTCACAACAAATTTAAGATTATCGGTTGGACTCACAATTTGGCTCATTTAGGCTTGCTAGAGGCTACATATATTCACACAAATGGTTCTGTCCTCTCACCAAAAGTGGCTGAAGCATGATCAGGACCATGGACAGCACCATTCCAACAGTAGCATTGGTGAGCCTGCTGGAGAATGTTAGAGCAGGCTTCTCCAATCCAGAGCCCACAGGCCAGATTGTGGCCCTCAAAGCCATTCTATATGGCCCTGGTTCCACTGTTCAAAATTATGGTAAGGCAGGTAAGTGAAGTTTAAGATTCTGCAAGGGCCTGCTCCTCCAATCACAGGCCATTACTCTCCTGTTTTTGCTGCTAATAAGCTCACTACTATCAGCAGCAAATGTGGGAGGGAAACAGTCTCTGATTGGGTAGGCAGTGATCACTGGTGGCGGTAAGTGTGCTGGATGGAGAGAAAGAATTTTGGGTGGGATAGGGTGGGGGGAAGAGGAGAGAGAATATGCCTCAGGGCCCAGGGAGAGAAGATGCTGTGGGGCCCAAGGAGAGAAGGATCTGTAGGGCCAGGGGGTAAGAAGGTTCTGTGGGGCCTGGAGAGCAAAGATGCTGTGGGGTCCAGGTGATAGAAGGAGCTGTGGGGCCCAGGAGGAGAGGAGGTTCTGCAGGGCTCAAGGAGAGAAAGTGCTGCGGGGTCCAGGAAGGAGCTGTGAGGTCCGGGGGGGAGACAAGCTGCTGTGGGGCCCAGGGGATAGAAGGCACTCCAGTGCTTGGGGAAGCGAAGGTGCTACGGGGCCCAGGAAAAAGAAGGGTCTCTGGGACCCAGGGGAAGAGTAGGTGTTGCAGAGCCTGAGGCAGAGTAGGTGCTGCAGGGCCCAGAAGAGAGAAGGTACTGCGGGGCCCGGGGTATAGAAGGTGCTGCGGGACACAGGGAAGAGGAGGTGCTGTGGGGCCCAGGTCAGAGAAGGTGATGTGGGCCCAGGGGAGAGAAGGTGCTGTGGGACCAAGGGGAAAAAAGGTGATTATGGGGTCAGGGGAGAGAGAGAGACTTCTGGGCCATGGAGGTGGAGAGGTAGAGAGGTTGTGGGGCCTGGGGTGGGGCATGAAGAGACTCAGTACTAGGTTGGGTGATGGGGTAGTGTAAGAGTGAGGAAGAGAGTGCGTGTCTGTGTGTATGCATGAGAGAATGAGGAAGAGAGTGCATGAGAGACAAAGATAGGGGAGAGAGTGAGTATGTGTGACAGAGAAGAAGTGATTGTGTTTGTGTGTGTGAGAGACAGATGGAGAAAGTAAATGAGTGTGTGTGTGAGGAGAGAGAGAGAGGGAGGGAGAGCATGAGTGAGTGTATATGTGTGAGAGTGAAGTAGAGAGTGAGTTTGTGTGTTTATGAGATAGAGGGAGAGTGAGGGAGTGAGTGAAAGAAAGAGGAGAGAGTGAGTGAGTGTGTTAGGGAGGGAGAGAGTGAATGACTGTACGTGTGTGTGTGTGTGTGTGTGAAAGAGGGGGAGAGAGTGAATGAGCGTGTATGTATGAGAGCGAGGGAGAGAGTGCATCTGTGTGCTTGAGAGAGAGGGAGTGAGTAAATGAGTGTGTGTGTGAAAGAGAGGGAGAGAATGAGTGAGTGAGTGTGATAGAGAGTGAGTAAGTGAGGGAGAGAGAGAGTGAGGGAGTGATTGAGTGTGTAAGTGAGGTGAGTGAGAGTGAGGGAGAGAGAGAAGGCCTGTGTTTGTGTGTTTGCATGTGTGTGCGTGAGGGAGAACATAAGAATATGGCTCACTCCCAGCCTCAGGATTCTCAGTCACCATCATCCCCAAACACCAACACATACTCTCACCAACTCTTCCAGTGGGTGAGGGTGAGTGAGTAAACAACCTGAAACTGGGAGTGAGCCAGATATACACAAACTTTCACCCCCTTACACTCTAATGGTTATTTTTATTGACTTTTTAATAATCAATTTATTGCTTTGACTTTGTTTTATTTTTGCTCAGCGAGTTGTTTCTTTTCTTAATACACAACTTTTTTTTTGAAATTCAGTTTCTTATTGAAATCTGGTCATTAGCCACTTGAGTGAGGAAAAAATTGAAGTGCGGCCTCCTCATGGAGGCAGGTTGGACAAACCTGTGTTAGAGAGAATAATGCTTCATTTTTGGAACAATGAGCTTCCTCCTCTAAAATTAGAGATGGAGTTAGCAGAAGAAATGAATATTCTTTCACCTGTGATAAGACCGGGTCAGAAAGAAATATCTCTGTCTTTGAAAGGTTGCCAAGATAGGTGTGATCATAGTTTGTTTCATGTTACTTTGCTGCCTTGCTCAGCATCTGAATTGCACCTCACTGCAAGCTTGAGGGAGGATCAGAGGGGAAGAATAAAAAGCATTCTGGAAACTTTTCATGTACTTTCGCCAACTTCTCAAAAGCACAAACTTGTGTTTATAATTAAGCAGCACATTCTTTGCTGCAATGTAAATGGCTGGGATTTTACATGGCTTCAGTGGCCCTTTTCACCAGCGGGAAAGTCAGGTGCAACCAGTGTCGGCTGATCATGAAAGCCCTGATTGAATTTTACTTTGACGAGGCAGTTAATTGCCTGCAGTTGTGGTTTCCGCCCCACTAAAGTGGGGTGTCACACCCTCAAGAACTGCCGTCCAATCAGAGGGGCAGCAGCTCTTCCATCCCAACAGCACCACTGAGAACGTTTCCCACTGCAGGGACTGCAGCCTATCCCAGCCTTGACACCATGAGGATGCCCCAAAGTGCAGCTAAGTGGGGTCAGGCTCACAAGGCCCAATTTGGTAGACTCTGGCTTTGGGGGAGGGTTGGTTTTGAGGGCAGTGGGGTGGGGTTCTTGCAGCGAGAGTGGCCCTTACCACCAGGGAGGGGTTGGGGGCGGTTGTCCACCATGGACCACAGGTGCCTGATCAAGTGGAGTGCCCCACCGAGCCTATGGGAATGTTGTCAGGGTATACCTAGTGATCGCCCCATGTGATGAAGTGCCATTGTGCTGCTGGTAAAATATCAGTGGCAGTGGGAAGAAGCCCTTAGGCAGCCCTTATTGGCCACTTAAGGGCAACAATAAGCCTACTGGCAGGCTGGCCATCCACCACCTTTCCTGCCATCAGGAAGATGTTGGGTGCACCATCTTCCACCATTCCACCTGATTTTACACTCTCCCCAAATGCCAACCCGCTCCCAGGGGCCCCATAATATCAGAGGCAATGTTTCTATCTTCTGTTCAGTGGCATTTTGTATGAGGTCAAATACCAAGTACCTGACTTAATGGGATGCACCTGAGGATACTGAGTAAAGTAGGGGATTGGGGGGTGGGGGAGGGGCTGGGTTTTGCGAAGGCCATAATCTTCCAATCCTCATTTGATATAGGGGTGTTGCTAGAGGACTAGAAATTTGCAAATATTGCCACTTGTTCAGAACAGGGTGTAAGGATAAACCCAGCAACTACAGACATGTCAGTTTAACCTTAGTGGTTGGAAAGCTTTTAGAAATGATAATCCAGGACAAAATTAACAGTAACTTGAGCAAGCATGGATTCAATAAGAAAAAACAACATAGATTTGTTAAAGGCAATTCATGTTTCACGAACTTGCTTGAGCTTCTTGATGAGGTAACAGAGAGGGTTGATGAGGGTAATGTGGTTGATGTGACATATATGGCTTCCAAAAGGTGTTTGATAAGTGCCACATAAAGCTGCTTTTCAGACTGGAGGGAGGTATATGGTAGAGTTCTCCAGAGATTGGTATTAGGACCACTCCTTTTCTTGATATGTATTAATGACCTAGGCTTGGGTGCGCTGGTCACAATTACACAATATGTAGATGACACAACATTTGGAAGTATTGCGAACTGTAAGGAGGATAGTGATAGGCTTCAAGAGAACATAGACAGGTTAGTGGAATGAGGGGACACATGGCAGAAGAAATTTAATACAGAGCAGTATGGAGCGATATATTTTGGCAGGAAGCATGATGGGAGGCAGTATAAAATAGAGGGTACAATTCTAAAGGGGATGCAGGAACATAGAGACCTGGGGATATATGTACACATGTTGTTGAAGGAGACAGGGCAGGTTGAGAATGTGCTGTGATGATCTTTGAGCCGGAAGCAGTACAGTGAGGAAAATTTGTAATTTATTTTAAAATGTCTGTGGAATCGGTAATTGTTTTTACGAATGGTGAAAAGGATTTATAAGAGTTTGCACCAATTGTAAGGCGACCCACCCAGGCTCCTTTGACAGCACCTTCCAAACCTGTGACCTCTACCACTTAGAAGGACAAGGGCAGCAGATGGATGGGAACTCCACCACCTGGAAGTTCCCCTCCAAGACACTCATCATCCTGACTTGGAATTATATCGCCGTTCCTTCACTGTCACTGGATCAAAATCCTGGAACTCCCTCCCTAACAGCACTGCGGGTGTGCCTACACCATATGGACTGCAGAGGCTCAAGGCAGCGGCTCACCACCACCTTCCCAAGGGCAATTAGGGATGGGCAATAAATTCTGACCTAGCCAGTGACCCCCACATCCCATGAAATAGTAATTTAAAAGAGAATCAACTCAAAAGTGAAAGCTGTTGTTGGTTGGTCTCCTGACCTACCCTGTGTGAATAAAGAACAGCATATTGTGGAACTGTGTAGCTACGTGGTGCCACATTTGCATGGGGAGTGATGCGGGTACTCGGGGTTGTGTAAGACCCATCTATGATGTATCAACTATTTAAACTCAAATTTACCTTTTACTTGAAGCACCATTTACCTGTTAACTTATGCTTAATTTACATTGATTTGGATTCACGTTAAAGCAAAAGTTGCAAAAAGTGAAATCGTGTTGGTCATTTCTCCATTTGGGGGATATTTGGTAAATTTGGTTACTTTGGTCTATGTTTCCCTGGGGATTGTAACAGTGGTTAAAAAGGCAGAAGAGACCCTGGATTTTGTAAATAGAGTAGAAAAGCAAGGAACTTATGGTGAACCTTTATAAAACACTGGTTCAGCCTCAACTGGAGTATTGTGTTCAATTCTGGGCACTACACTTTAGGAAGGATGTGAAGGCATTGGAGAGATTGCAGAATAGATTTAGGAAAATGGTTCCAGAGATGAGGCACTTCAGTTATGTGGACATACTGGACAAACTGGGGTAGTTCTCCTTGGAGAAAAGAGGGCTGAGAGGAGATTTTATTGAGGTGTTCAAAATGATGAAGGGTGAAGACAGAGTACACAGAGAGAAATTATTCCCATTGGTGGAAGAGTCAAGAACCAGAGGACACTGTTCAAGGTGAGTGGGAAAGAAACCAAAGGCAGCATGAGGAAAAATACTTTTACATAGCAAGTGGTGAGGATCTGGAAAACACTGCCGAATGTTTGTGGTAGAGGAAGATTCAGTCATGGCTTTCAAAAGGACATTGGATAAGTACCTGAAGAGAAAAAAAGATTTGTAGGGCTACAAGGAAACGGCAGAGGAGCTAAATTGCTTTTGCAGAGAGCTGGTACAGACATGACATGCCTCATTCTGTGCTGTGACTGCTCTATCACTCCATGAGATATCCATAGGCCTCCATTTAGGCAGTGTTAATAAAAGATCCTTCAGCTAATACCCACAGCAGCAGATGAGATGGAGCTTAAAATAAGTTTTGAACTATGGCAAAGATATAAACAATGAAATGTGCATTTCAGCATGCAGTTTCAAGCTACTACTAGAAATTTACTAGAAACTTTAAGATACAGGAAACAACGTAGCAGGAAAGCCCTGCTGGCGCACACGCCCTGCAACCATTTAACAGCCGTTGGGCCGCTAATTGGCTTGAGGTGGGTGATCTGCCCTCACCTCTGACAGCTGTTGGCCAGTCAAATGGCTGGCAGTACTCTTGTCCCAGCAGCACCACCTGGAGCTGGAGAAACTGATGGAGCCCGGACGAAGGTAATGCCAGTGCCTCGCCAGAGGCAGTCTGGCAGGCTCTGATGAGGGCAGTGGGATGCTTAGGGTGGGGATGGGAAATACCTTGGACAAGGGCCTTTGATTGGCCCAGGATGTCTGAAGAGGAGTCAGCCCTGCCTTGCCTAGTGTTCCAGTTTAAGGTATACAAGGCCAGAATGAAAAAACAGTAAAAACTGGGAAATAAGAATACTGGCCTGAACTGGTCTTGTATACCTTAAAATGGAACACCAGTAAAAACTGGGAAATAAGGGTACTGGTCTGAATTGTTTTTTCCTTCTTTCAGTTTTAAGTTACTTATTTTAAGTCCTAAACATGACCTGTACAACTTAAGAGATTTCTTGGTCTGAAAGGAAGATCAAACTATGTTTGTAGAGTAGAGGATATATGAATGACTCAAAGAAGCAGGATGGAGGTCATTTGTTAAATACCCTGTTATGACTTTGAAGTTAAGGCCTGTATGGTTGTGGAGCAATTCTTTGTGCATTCCTGGAAATTGGGAGGCTAATTTTGCAGTCACAGCTTTGAATTTGTTCAGATTAAACACTGTCAGCTGATCAAAGCTACAAAGGTGAGACCAGTAACAGGCTGATGCAGCATTTTAAACAGTGTTTGACTCTGTCACCTTTTGGCATTAATTCAAACTCTGTCAGGCTTTATATTATTTCTCAGGCCTTTGTCTGAATAACCAATCTCTGTCAATTTGTTAAGTATATAATCACAAACCTCAGCTCTTATTGTATTTGTATATGAATACTCGTGCGTTGTGTATATTATTTCTCAAGGCATTTGGGGGAATAAAGTCAGTCTTGGCCTTGGTGATTGTTGATTTTCAGCCTCTGGAGTATGGCTTGGACTAACTTAATTTAAAATAGTCCAAAATCCAAAAATCAAATTGTAAGTCTTGTAAACGCTGAATCCTTCATTTGCAGCCTTCATTGAGCCTTGCCGCAGAAAGCTGGGTAGTCGTTGGATTTTGCCACCATCTTTCAGTGTCCTATGCATGTAAATAGGGCTCCTGTTGCACATCTGGCTTAGTTACGCAGCTCTGAGGAAGTTCTGGTCGAAGAACATAAGCCATAGGTGCAGAAATAGACCATACAGTCCCTCAAACCTGCTGGGCCATTCAATACGATCATGGCTAATGTTCTACCTCAACTTCACTTTCCTGCCCCTTCCCATTACGGGGATTTTCCAGCCCCGTGGTGGCGGGACCCACTGTGGAGGATGTGGCGGAGCAGCCAAAAGCTCCTTTCGGCGGGACCAGATGATCTCAGCCGCATGCAGGGCTGGAAACTTCCGCCCCATGTTCCTCAATTCACTGAAAGACCAACAATCTGTCTATCCCGGCCTTAAATATACTCAATGATGGAGCATCCAAGCCCTCTGGGGTAGAGAATTCCAAAGATTCACTGCATTCTAAGTAAAGCAATTTCTTCTCATCTCAGTCCTACATGATACACTCTTTATCGTGAAATAGTGCCCAGTATACAGGGTTCCACAGCTAGGGGAACAGCCTCTCAGTATCTACCCTGGCAAGGCACTTCAGAATCTTATATATTTCAATGAGATCACCTCTCATTCTTCTAAACCCCAGAAAGCACAGGCCCAATTTACTCAGCCTCCCATCAGGACAATCCTCTCATCTCTGGGACCAATCTAGTGAAACTTCACTGTACTTTTAAAAAATTCTTTGATGATATGTAAGAGTCACTGGCAAAGCTAGCATTTGTTGCCTATCCCTATAACTGCCCTTGAACTGAATGGCTTGCTAGGCCATTTCAAAGAGCAGTTAAGAGTCAACCACATCATTGTGGATCTGGAGTCATATGTGGGCCAGACTGAATAAGGATGACAGATTTCCTTCCCTAAAGGGTATTAGTGAACAAGAGGTTTTTTTTTTAACAACAATTGATTATAGCTTCATAGTCATCATTACTGAAGTTAACTTTCATTTCCATATTTCTTTTATTAATTGCATTTAAATTCCACCAGCTCCTATGGTGGGATTTGAAACCATGCTCCCAGAGAACTAAACTGGGTCTCAACATTACTAGCTAGTAACATTGCCACTACACCACCGTCTCCCTGTACCACAGCTAATGCAGTCATATCTTTCCTTAGGTATGCAGACTAAAACTGCATACATTACTTGAGGTTTGGCCTCACCAAAACCCAAGAAAATTTTGGCAAGAGTCAATTTGTTGACTTAAGTCATCTTATTTTCTTCACACTGTTAATGTAGCAGATGGATATTCATTTTGGCTTGTAGCCATTTGAAAATACCAGAAATGTATTTATATACTTAAATGTATACTTAAACTACTTCTTAGGCAGCACCTCGGAATTGAGGATGACTTGATTCCACTGCGGTTCAATGAGTTCTGAGATGGCTGATAAATCCAATGTGCAGTCTGCAGACTCTGCCACATGTGGGACAGGTGGTGCTTGAAGGACCAGGCAGATGAATTATTTGGAGGATTGTACACTCCCTCCGATGTCTTGACTTCACCTCCGCACATTCCCGACGAAGCCTCTCAATATGTTCAGTGCCTTTCTAAATGAGTCTTCTCCATTTTGGTTGGTCACAGACCATGGATCAGCCAGTATGTACGACCTCTTCAGGGATGTTATGTGGACTCCTCTGAATGGGAAGGTGCTACAGGGTGTAGATGAAGAGCGGCATCTAATAGTACATAAGGGTACGGAAAAGTCTATTAGCATTTTGGATTTCATACATAGAGGCACAAATGCAAGAGTAAGGAAGTAGTCCTGGATTTGTAAGAAGTAATGGTTAGCCCAAAGTTGCTGTTAGTGTATATCAGTTGTGTTTAATTGTATGCATGTGGTGGGCATCGAAGGGGGATTCACTTGTGTTCCCATGAATAGGAACAGATTGAAACTGTGGTGGCTAGGTTAGTAGATGCATGTTTGGAATGCATATCTCTGCAAATAGAACTTAGTAATGTTTGTAAAGATTGCCTTCCATTCTATTTGTCACCACCTGGTTTTCTAGAAAAGAACAGTTACTGTGTGAAATACATTGGGTGCTCCATTGTAGAAAGGATGTTAAAAACATAGGAAGTACACAGTGTCAATTCACCAGAATAATATGAAGTGTGGGAACGTATGGTTACAAGGATCACTTGAGGTATGTTTCCACTGAAGCAGAAAAGCTAAGAGTAGGTTCAATGAAGGTCTTTAAACTCACAAAGGGCAGAATTTCTGTGCTTGCTGGCATCGGGCGTGTTTGGCCAGGTGAGCGGGCAATATGGCGAGAAGCCCAAAAATCAGTTTCACGACATCGTGAAACCAGTTTGCAATTGTCCGCTCAGACAATTGATGGCAGGCCGCGTTTTCCACCCTCGGACATCGGGACCCTCGTTATATCTGTATAGCATAAGGCCAGCCCGCCGGAACCATCCCCCGACCCCCCACTGGATTGTCTGCCCACCTCGGCGGGAAAACATGCCGATGTTTTTCACAACAGCATATATAAGGTGTGCACTTGGTGGCCTGCACTCTGAGGGGACCTCGGAGGTGGGCACACAGTAACATTGTGCCCCACACGTGAGGGTCAACTGTTGGACTTCAAGGTTGAGGTGACTTTGTGGGGGTGGGGTGGGGGGGATGCAACGGCTACCCAGCAGTTGAAGCGGCTTGTGGAGGGCAAGGCCTGCCCTACGGTTGTGGTGACTTGGTGGGGGGGGGGAGGGCTGCCCTGTGGTTGAGGTGACTTGGTGGAGGGGGGGAAGACCTGCCCTGTGGTTGAGGTGACTTGGTGGAGGGGGGGAAGGCCTGCCCTGTGGTTGAGGTGACTTGGTGGAGGGGGGGAGGGCTGCCCTGTGGGTGTGGTGACTTGGTTGGGGGTGGGGGTGGGGGGAGGGCTGCCTTGTGGGTGTGGTGACTTGGTGGTAGGGGGGAAGGGCTGCCCAGCAGTTGAGGTGACTTAGGGGGGGCGAGGGCTACCCTGAAGTTCAGGCAACTTGCGTGGGGGCAAGGGCTCCCTGCTGTTGAAGGCAGTGCTCTAGCACCTGCGGGGTGGAGGGGAGGGAAGTGGCCACACATTAGTGAAACCTTGTATAAAATGACCATTCCTCTGCAGCTGAGACAATTCATTTGCAGCCACAATGACATGCGTGGAGTCAGGTCTCTAGCTTATCTGCAGAGGCATGCCAGTGCCACCAAGTGCTCCAGAGCTTTTCACCCCTTGGGCACAGACTGCAAACTATTGAGTGTTTTAGTAGACTGCAGTACAGTTGGACAACTGGGCAAGGTGTACAATCTCCTTGCTGAAGTTGGCCATGGAGCAGTCACTGATGGAGACACTCACAGCCTCTTACAATGTCATCATCCCGGTTTGGACCAGTCTCCCACATGGTTAAAGCTGACAGCACATTTGCAGTGCGGGTTAGGAGAATGCCTGTGCCTGAGCTGAGAGCACAGCATGCAGTCCAGTGGGCAAAGCTACCGCCAATCGATCAGCGAGAGTGGGGTGGAGGAAGGTGGGGTTCTGGGCAGCCATGTAGCGCGCTAATCTCTGGCCATCCAAGTGGTGGCCAGCACTCTCCAGGATGCATAAAGGGGCCTTCAGACTTAACCAAGACAGGCTCTTAGTACACCCAAGCTAATCTACGCATCTCTCTTTCATCTTGCAGGAGGAGTACATCAGGAGTATGGAGCCTGGTGAACGAGCTGTATGCCTCGTGGCGTACAGAGAGTGGAGACGACAGAGAAGAAAGTGATTGAGGCAGCTGGCTGTGCAGAAGGAGGAGCAGCACCCACAAGAAGAAGGGGCGGCTGAGGCTCCTGCAAAAGGCATTGAAGAGCCACACCAAGCTGTTGTTGGTCAGTGCCTAGCTAGACCCAGGGTCTATGGATGCCACACCAAGCTGTTGTTGGTCAGTGCCTAGCTAGACCCAGGGTCTATGGATGCCACACCAAGCTGTTGTTGGTCAGTGCCTAGCTAGACCCAGGGTCTATGGATGCCACACCAAGCTGTTGCTGGTCAGTGCCTAGCTAGACCCAGGGTCTATGGATGCCACACCAAGCTGTTGCTGGTCAGTGCCTAGCTAGACCCAGGGTCTATGGATGCCACACCAAGTTGTTGCTGGTCAGTGCCTAGCTAGACCCAGGGTCTATGGATGCCACACCAAGCTGTTGTTGGTCAGTGCCTAGCTAGACCCAGGGTCTATGGATGCCACACCAAGTTGTTGCTGGTCAGTGCCTAGCTAGACCTAGGGTCTATGGATGCCATCTTTCATTCCTGAAGATAACCAAGAACCAGTGTCACCAAAGACGGCAAACATCAAGGGGGCTAGTTGGTCACATCTACCAGCTACTGCAGGATTTGGTGCCACAGGGACATGGAGGTCACCCACTGCCCGAGACTGTGAAAGTGACCGTGGCGCTCAACGATTACACCAATGGCTCCTTTCAGGGCCTCCACAGGCGTCCTCTGTGGGATATCAAAAACCTCCACCCACAAATGCACAAATATTCACTAATGTCCTTTAGGGAAGGAAATCTGCCGTCCTTACCTGGCCTGGCCTACATGTGACTCCAGACCCACAGCAATGTGGCTGACTCTTTAAATGCCCCCAGAACAAGGGCAATTAGGGATAGGCAATAACCGCTGGCCTAGCCAGTGCTGCTCACATCCCATGACCGAATCAAAAAAAAATGCATCCATGAGGTCACAGATACCATCTTCATGAGGGCACACAACTTTGTGCATTTCACCCGGGACCAGGAAATCCAGGATAAAAGAGCAATTAGATTTGCCAAGATTACGGATTTACCACAGATACAGGATAACATCGACTGCACTCATGTGGCACTTAGATCCCCATTGCAACATGTGGTCAACTGTCTCAACCGCTGAATGTTCAGCTGGTGTGCTACCACCACAAACGTATCCTGCATGTCTGTGCACGGTTCCCAGGGACTGTCCACAAGTCCTACATTCTTAGTTGGTCACAGATCCCAGACATCTTCTAGGTCCACAGAGACTGCAGGGATGGCTCCTCAGGGGCAAGGGCTACCTGCAGAGGACGTGGCTGGTGACACCCGTGCGGTGACCTCAGACTGGAGCAGAGCGATGCTATAATGAGGCTCATGCTGCAGCTCACAACTTGGTGGAGCAAACCATTGGGATGCTGAAAATGAGGCTCCAGTGCCTATACTGGTCTGGTGGAGCCCTGCAATATAGTCCACAGATGGTGTCATGCATCGTCGTCACCTGCTGCATCCTTTATAATCTGGTGCTGTGACGGAGAGGCGAGCTGGCTGAGGAGGAGATGGAGGAGCTGCAGGTCTTCTCCGATGAGGAGGACGTCGACGGGGATGAGGGTGAAGAGGACCTCGAAGGCGATGATGATGGCGATGAGGCCCTCACACTGGACAGATGAGGCAAGTATGCTCGGGAGGCCCTCATAGCTGCTAGATTTGAGGAGGATGATGACATCATGCAGTGAGGAGACACCATAGTTCCTCACATTGCACCTATGAACGTTTGACTCCAGCCTGGCTTATGGCAGCGCACATACGCTCTGTGATAATGCTCCTGTCATGGAGGTGCAGTGGAGGCGCTAATAGTCGCTCGATTGCAGGAGGATGATGACGACATACAGTGAGAATACTCCATAGATCTTCACATAGCCTCTGAGAATGTCTGACTCCTGTCTGGACGAGGGCAACTCACTTGCGCTCTGAGATCAGGGTCATATCATAGAGAAATTAAATTTTAAAAGCCTCTGATCCTTTGACCGCCATCGGCAACTGACCCCTTCAGGAGCAGAGCGTCACTGGTCACAGATGCTGAAGAGATGGGGGCCAGCCCCACCTTAAAGGTGTTGAGAGCACACAGAGAGAATGGTGCAACTCTGTTCCACCTGCCCACGACGTTTTGGCAGCAATGACCAGCACCAGGGAATGTGTGCAGGGAGTCTGAGGCCGGACCATCACTTTGGCCTGAAGGCTGCACAAAGCACAGGGAAGAGGCCCTGGACCCAGACACCTGCCTTTATTTTGTGCAGGAAGGTTTCACATCTGAATAACACAAACACTGCTCATCAGAACAAGGAGCCATAGACAGGGAGACATTGTTGGGAGTTTCTTTACAAAAGTGATCATTATGTACAAGTGATTAACACCCATGCCCAGGCTGTAGAACTACATCTGCTTAACCTTCCTAACTCTGCCGTTATGTCTTGGTGCTCCCCGGGCATCCACAGTGGAGGTGGAGGCAGCCTGCCGACTGCTATGCCCTGTCTGTCATGACTTTGGTGGGCGTCCTCTGGAGGGCTGAGACCTGGAGGGCCCCGGCCTGCTTTCGGGGTCCTGCTGTGTGTCAGTGGCACCCTCCTCGAGCTGTGGAGCTGGAGCTGCTGGGAACACAGGAAGAGAGGATTTGGATGGGCTGGACAGTCCCGGAGTCACCTGGGTGGATGGCCCTGGTATGTGCATCTGCTGACGCCCCTCGCTATGAGTTCCCAAGGGCCACTGGCTGACTCCTTGGGGAGAAGGAGTAGCTGTACTGAGATTGAGCTGCCCCTCACCCCTCTTGCATGCACACCACTGCAGGTCAACAATGGCATCAGTGATGGAGTTAAGCCTGAGCAGCAGTGCAGGTGTGATGTCCTGGACCAAGGTCTCCATGGTGACCGTTATCCTACCAGGGTTGACCTCGGTGCATTGCAATGCTGGCACTATCACCTCAGCCTGAAGACGGACGGATTCCTCCATTGTGCTTTTCTGAGGAGTGCAGCGGACATCCCTTCCTGATGTTCCCAAGCTTGTCTTTGCAGCTCCAGCAACTGTGACATGACCGAGTCCAGATGCTCATCATCAGACTCAAACTCAGCAACATTCTGGCCTGCAGCAGTCCTCCGAGTGCCTGTGACCAGGGAAGTCCCTGCCTCTGTCTGCTACGGATCAGAAAGTGTGATGTGCTCACCAGATTGTGATCCCGAGGTTAGTCTAAAGATAGGTCCCACTGAGGCGTATGTCTCTGCGCTGGTGGAGGGTGTGGGTGAGCACTGTGACAGGTCTTCAATGAAGGTGCCTTCAGACTCCTCTTCAGAGGTTTCTTCGGGGCTTGATTGGAGGCCCTGGGTCATGGACTCCATCGGTTGTTTGGCAGATGCGCCTGCGAAAGCAAGGGGAGATAATTAGTGCATGGCAGTGGCCTGTGAAAGAGGACACATCACTCACAGCATGGTTGTCTGATGGATGTTGCACTGCTGGACCCTCACTTGGTAGAGCACTGCCGACCTCACCGTCAGCACCGGACCAGTCGCGGTTATCGCCAGCCAGCTGAATGGCTCTGTTTTCAAAGACTGTGAGGTCCTTGATTTCAGGCATTCCTCCACCTGTCTGTGAGCTCTCCCTCTTGTTTTGTGCCAGTTTGTCCTGCATGAATAGAGATGGGGAGAGTGTATCAGGTTGCCTGCCAGGCCAGATGAGAAGTGTGCCTGGCATGTGTGGGTGGTGAGTGATCCCATTGATGGGATGAGGACAATGAAGGTGAGTGTGAGAGAGTGAATGGTGATGTCCCTTGCACTGGCAGTGAGTGAGGGCCCTGTGAGTGTGTGATGGGTTTGTGAGTGTGTGAGTTGAGAGTGATAAGAAGAATGATAATACCCTGGCGGAAAAATGGAGATCATTCATCCTATTGCGGCACTGGGTGGCTGTCCTCTTCTGAAGGGCATTGGCACTGACCATGGCAGCCACCACCTCCATGCTGGATTGGCGCTGCTGCTGCCCCTCCTGTGGCCAGAGCGGGGTTAGAGGACATCATGGCAGGCCCCCACGGTGATCAAAACGCACTCAAGGTATGCGTAACTAAAGTGGGGGGCTGCAGTCTTTTTGCTTTTCGGGGCCATCCTGTCTTCTGTGCAGCAGTCCCGGGATGGAAGCACTGAGAGGTGTGTGTGCGGCTGCACTTTAAATAGAGCGCTTGACGTGACGAAGCGGCAAGGTGATGGCGTGGTGGGCAAATGCCCGCCATCGAAACAATGTTTCCCGGGAATGCATAATTAATGCAACAGGTTTGGGATGATACAGCGTGAGAAGCTGCCATTGCAGCCGGTGGGCAAAACATTGTTTTCCCCAACTGCTACCGCACTTAGTGCAACCTGGGACGATTCCATCCAAAGAGTTTTAATTGAGAGCATAGCAAAAACCCAACATAATAAGAGAGGGGAAAATGAGAGCCATAAACCAAGGTTTTAGATTTAAATAAGACAAACTTTAAAGAGAATTAGGAAAAACTGGCCGCAGTAAACTAAATTGCAGGAGGGCAAACAAACAATTGGAATTATTCAAAGAAGTTCTTGCTATAATGCAAAACCATTGGAGACTCCAAAACAAATAAAAGGTGTCACTTCTGCAGTTAAGCAACCATGGTCACCGAATGAGGAAAGCGACGGAATCAATTTAAAAGAAAATGCAAGGGAGAGCAAATATGGAGTAGGCTGGTAGAGCTCTGTATTTTAAAAAAAACAAAAAAGTAACATGGCAGCATGAAGAATATTTTGCAGGGGATGCCAAAGCTAACGGTAAAAACTTATATAAATATGTTGAGGAAATACAGTGGCAAGGGGTAATCTGTACCCATTAAATGTAGATTCAAATGATACAAAAGTAGATAATAAGGACTTATTGAAAGACTTCTGAAATGAATACATTATGTTTGCATTCACGGTAAAGAGAAAGGATAAAATACCAGCAGTACAAAGTGCCTGAAAATAGTTCAACAGGAGGAACTTCGTGGCTTTAATCTAAGTTTTCAAGAAATGGTAATGGAATAATAATAGGACTTAAGGCAGACAAACCTCCAGGACCTGATGGTTTCTACCCTGCGTATTAAAATAACATGATGGGGAAATTGCAGATGCCTTGTCATAATTTTCTGAAACTGTAGATTCAGGCTTGTGCCTTTGGTTCAGAAATTTGTCAATGTCAATACTACCGTATTGTGTAGCACTACCACCGTGCTAAATGGGATAGATTTCAAACAGGTCCAGCAACTCAAAACTGGGCATGTGTGAGGCGCTGTGGGCCATCAGCAGCAGCAGAGTCGTACTCGAACACAATCTGTAACCTCATGGCCCGGCATATCCCCCAATCTATCATTACCAGCAAGCCAGGGGATCAACCCTGGTTCAATGAAAAGTGCAGGAGGGCACGCCAGGATCAGCAGCTGTGTCAGGAAGATACAATAATTTTCATAATGTTATTGGATTTATTGTAAAGTGGAGGAATAGTGGGGTCTATGACTGTGTGTATGTGTGTGTGTATGTGTGTGTGTGTGTATGTGTATGTGTGTGTGTGTGTGTGTATGTGTGTGTGTGTGTGTATGTGTATGTGTGTGTGTGTATGTGTGTGTGTGTGTATGTGTGTGTGTGTGTGTGTGTATGTGTGTGTGTGTACGTGTGTGTGTGTGTGTGTGTATGTGTGTGTGTGTGTATGTGTGTGTGTGTGTGTATGTGTGTGTGTGTACGTGTGTGTGTATGTGTGTATGTGTGTGTGTGTGTGTGTGTATGTGTGTGTGTATGTGTGTATGTATGTGTGTGTATGTGTGTGTGTATGTGTGTGTGTGTGTATATGTGTGTGTGTATGTGTGTGTGTATGTGTGTGTGTGTATGTGTGTGTGTGTGTATGTGTGTGTGTATGTGTGTGTGTATGTATGTCTGTGTGTGTGACTGAATTGAATTAGAGGTAGCTGGTCCGAAGGCTTTGATGTAACAGGAGATAAGCTAGGTTTGAAATGTTAAGTACGTAAACGTAGGCGTAAAGGGAACATTTGCATTTCTAAATAAACCAGACTAGTTGAATTCAAAGGAGGAGTCAAATGTGTCACCTGGCCAGGAGGAGTTCAGGAACCATGGCCAGGATTTTGCCCTCGTCGGGCGGGCTCGGCAGGGGCGAGCGGGAGCGGCCACGAAAGCAACCGCTGCCTGCGATCGGGCCCTGACCGCGATTTCACACTGACGGGCCAGTTAAGGCCCACCCAGCATGAAACGCATGCTGCAGCGCTCAGCACTGCCTGGGTCGGGGCGGGAGGAGGGCAAGCGTGCAAGTTCGCACATGCATAAAGAAAGCTCCCTCAGGCACAGAGCTGCCTCAGGGAGCTGAAGATTTAAAATATGAAAAATAAAGAACTTTAAATGTTAAAAAAAATGTCCCCTCATGTGACTCACATGTTATGAATGAATTGTTAAACTTTTAATTTAATTTTTAATCGCTGTTGGAAACCTCATCCCGCCCGTGGATGCCTTTTCCTAAAAACTCCAAAGGTCACTTGGCCTTTTCACTTGCCCACCAGGAATAAGGTTGGATGGCAGTGAGAAATGTAATTCAATTCGTACTTTAATGGCCTTAAATGGCGTACCTGCCCACCAAAATATCGTGCAAGTGTGCGATGACATTGGGACGCTTGCTCGACATCATCGTGTGTCATTTTACGCTTGTTCGGGTCGGGCACACGCCCACCCGATGAGTGAAAAATTCTGGCCAGTGTGTTTATTTTTCCCAAAGATTACTGGTAAATTTGGTACTATGAGGGGTTTTTATTATCAGAGAGGTAAAGTTCAAAGACATAGTGAAACAATGGGAATTTGCATTCAAAGGGGAAAATATGTATAAAGGAGAGAAGGTTGTGTGTAAGGGCAGGCATTCTAAGATCCAACAAGTGTGAAACCCTCCAGCATCTAAGCCTCAAGCTGTTGTCTACAAAGAATTGAAGTTAAGAAAACTCACTTTGAATTTGACTGTTTCAGGGCACCATGTTTCTTTGCCTAGGTCTTTTAAAATCTGTGTCTTACCGTTGCATTAATGAAAGTGTAACTGGGAGTTAAATTAACTAGGGGATTTAGAAGTTGTCATAGGAGTAATTTGTAGATCTATGTGTGTACTCAAAATCATTCTTCTATTAATAAAGGTTTAATTTAGTTTTGTAAGACTCGGTGGCCTTATTATTACTGAATTCAAGGCACACGTCTCGAAATTTACACAAATTACAAAACAGTTGTGGAAGTTGTTTCAAGGGTCCCTTTGGGATTTGAGCAGCTCAGCATTTACTATGGTGCTATAACAACCAGGCATCAATGAGGTGTCAACCTGGTGAAGCTATTACACAGGATTACTTGTGTGCCAAACAGCATAAGCAGCAAGTGAGAGGCAGAGCTAAGAGGTCCCACAACCAATGGATCAGATCTAAGCTCTGCAGTCCTGCCACATCCCATCATGAATGGTGGTGGACAATTAAACAACACATTGGAGGAGGAGACTCCACAAATATCCCCATCCTCAATGGTGGTGGAGCCCAGCACATCAGTGCAAAAGATAAGGCTGAAGCATTTGCTACAATCTTGCCAGAAGTGCCGAGTGGATGATCCATCTTGGCCTCCTCCGGATGTCCCCAGCATCACAGATGCCAGTGTTCAGCCAAGTCGATTCGCTCCACATGAATTCAAGAAACTGCTGAAGGCACTGGATACTGCTAAGGCTATGGACCCTGACAATATTCCGGCAACAATACTGAAGACTTGTGCTCCAGAACTTCCACGCCCCTAGCCAAGCTGTTCCAGTACAGCTACAACACTGGCATCTAGCCGGCTATGTGGAAAATTGCCCAGATAATTCCTGTACACAGAAAATGGGACAAATCCAACCTGGCCAATTACCACCCCATCAGCCTACTCTTGATCATCAGTAAAGAAATGGAAGGGGTAATCAACAGTGCTATCAAGCGACACTTGCTTAGCAATAACCTGCTCACTGACACCCAGTTTTGGTTCCGCCAGGGCCACTCAGCTTTTGGCCTCATTACAGCCTGGGTTCAAACATGGACAAAAGAGCTGAACTCCCGAGGTGAGGTGAGAGTCATTGCCCTTGACATCAAGGCCGCATTTCACTGAGTGTGGCATCAAGGAGCCCTAGCAAAACTGGAGTCAATCGGTATCAGGGGAAAATTCTTCACTGGTTAGAGTCATACTTAGCTCAAGGGAAGATGGTTGTGGTTGTTGGAGGTCAATCAGAGAATCTAACCATTGCCCCTTGATGTTGAATGGCATTACCACCACTGAATGCCTCACTATCAACATCCTTACCATTGACCGGAAACTGAACTGGACTAGCCATATAAATATTGTGGTTACAAGAGCAGGTCACAGGCAAGAATCCTGCGACAAGTAACTCACATCCTGACTCCCCAAAGCTTGTCCACCATCTACCAGGCACAAGTCAGGAGTGTGATGGAATACTCCCCACTTGCCTGGATGAGTGCAGCTCCCACAACACTGAAGAAGCTTGACACCATCCAGGACAAAGCAGCCCACTTGATTGGCATCACTTCCACAAACATTCACTTGCTCCACCACCGCCACACAGTCGCAGCAGTGTGTGCCATCTACAAGATGCAGTGCAGAAATTCACTAAGGGTCCTTAGACAGCACCTTACAAACCCACGACCACTACCATCTAGAAGGACAAGGACAAGGGCAGCAGATAGATGGGAACGCCACCACCTGGAAGTTCCCCTCCAAGCGATTCACCATCCTGACTTGGAAATACATCGCCGTTCCTTCACTGTCGCTGGGTCAAGATCCTGGAACTCCTTTCCGAACAGCACTGTGGGCGTACCTACACCACATGGATTGCAGCAGTCCAAGAAGGTGGCTCACCACCATGTTTTCAAGGGCCATTAGAGATGGACAATAGATGCCTGCCTAGCCAGCAATGCCTACATCCCGGGCAAAGAAGAAAAAATCACAAGCATGAGATTACTCTTGATAAACACAAGCAAATAGAATTTGACTTTGTTCAACTATGTCAAATTTGTGATTGCATCCGGTGAATGAATAAAAAAAAATATCACTACATCATTTAAGAAATAAAAGAGAGGCAGAATGAGGAAACTAAAGACCTGTTTGTTCAACATCAATTATGGAGAGGTTACCGGAATCTATCAACAAGGAGAGAGAGTCAGCATATATTTATGAAGATTAAATTAATTCTGTCTAATCTAGTTGAGAACATGATTAATTTGATGGATAAGGGTATGTCTTTGGATGTTGGATTTTTGGACTTCCAGAAAGCATTTGATAAGGTTACACATAAGAGGCTGTTATCCTTTAAAATGAAAGTCCATAGCGTTAGAAGTAACCATGTAACAGAGGTTTGTAAAGGTGGGAAAAACATGTGCCTAATTAATGATGCAAACACACATAACACTTGGGTGCAACATCCATTCTGTTCAATTGGCCTGAACGTTAACAATCTATTTATCATGCAGTTTTGCACATGTAGATGCAAGCACTTTTCATCGAGCAATCCATCTCCTCAAGGGCAATTAGTGATGAGCAACAAATGCTGGCATAGCCAGCGATGCCTACATCATGTGAACAAATAAAAGAAAATACGTTGAGCTGAAAAATTTGAGAACTAATTTTCATCTGCCAGGTAGTTAAAAACTATTGCAAATCTTGCCAGAATGTTGTGCTAAATGGCAGCTCATCCTGTTGGACGACTTACATAATTGTACACAGCCTCACAAAAATTTGGAAAAGAGTAGAGAATATGCTAATGTACTGGGAAATTGTGTGTAGGAGACAATTCAAGCCACAGCTTCAGCATTGTCTTCAATTCTGGGCACTGCACTTTCGGCGGGATACCAAGGTTTTAGAGAGGGCACAGAAGAGATGAACTTGAATGCTACCAATGCTGAGGGATTTTGGTTGTGTGGAGAGATTGGGGAAGCTCAGGTGGTTTTTAGAGTACAGAAGGTTAGGAGGAGATTTGATACAGGTGTTCAAAAGCATGACCAGGTTTGATGGAGTAAATAGGAAGAAACTGTCTCTAATGGAGTGGGAGATTGTTTCCAGTGGCAGAAAGGTCAGTAATCAGAGAACCAGATTGGTAAAAGAGCCAGAGGTGACACTTTATACAGCAAGTTATGACCTAGAATGCACTCCTCAAAGGGCAGTACACTTCAGAAGAGGTTTGGATGAATGCTTGAAGGGAAAGAATTTATTGGGCTATGGGGACAGAGCAGAATAGTAGGACTAATTGGTACAGGTACAATGGGCCGAATGGCCTCCTTCTAGGCTGCATTATTTTATGATTCTGCGATTCAAATTGGTTGAGAAGTAGGAGAGAGTAGGGATAAAGTGAATATATGCTTTAGATCCAATAAGGACCAACATGAATATTTCCTTAATGGCGTAAGTCTAGGAATTATGGAGGAGCAAATTAATTGATGTATCCAGGTATACAGGCCCTTAAAAACTAGTGCACAGATATGAAAAGTGTTCAAAAATAGAATGTTAGCCTTTATCTCAAGGAGGCTGGACAGCAAGAGAGGAGAAGTGATGCTTCAGTTGCACAGATCCTTGGTGAGATCCCATCTGGAGTACTCTCTTTGATTTTGCATTTCAGGAAGCTTGATAGCATAGTTTGAGGGACTTCTTAGAGAATCTTGGAGTAGGCAATAAAACACTGACCTTCCTAGGGTACACAAATCCTGAGTTACAGTTTTGAAAAAGTTATTTACGGATGCCTTCTGTTCTATAACTAGGTATATCAGCATTAATGTTGAGGAGGTGCCCTCCTGCAGGAGAAGGCATATGATAGGCAAGGCTCAAACAGCTTGCTGTCATGGTGTTGCAAAATATTGGACATTGAGTGCCCTCTTGTACTATAGATGCGAATGAAAGCATGTGGGCTCAGTCAGCCAAAACAGCACCGAATGCGGCTAACCCATGGAGAACCTTCTGGCTCCTAGCTCATGGAAGTAGAATCATAGAATGGTGAGAGCATGGAATGAGGCCATTTGGCCCATTGTATCCCTGCCAACTGTCTGCAAGAACAATTCACCTAATCCTACTCCTTCAACTTTTCCCTCTAGCCTTGTAATTCTTCTGTCTTCAGATAATTATCCAATTCTCCTTTGAAAGCCTTGATTGAATTTGCTTCCTCCACACTCTCAAGCAGTGTATTCCAGATCCTAACCACTCATTGCATAAAAACGTTTTTCTCAAAGTTGCCATTGCTTCTTTTGCCAATCACCTTAAATCAGTATCTTCTGGTTCTCGATCCTTCGGCCAATGGAAACAGTTTTTTCCTAGCTACTCTGTCCATACTCCTCATGATTTTGAATACCTCTATCAAATCACCTACGAATCCTTCCTTCTCCAAGGACAGCAGCTTCAAATTCTCCAATCTATCTACATAACTGAAGCTTTTCATCCCTATAACTATTCTTGTAAATTTTTTCTGCATCCTCTCTAATGTCTTCACATCCTTCCTAAAATGTGGTGCCCAGAAATGGATGCAATGATTGGTCAAGCAGTATTTTATACAGGTTTATCATAACTGCCTTACTTTTATATTCTATGTCCATGTTATCAAGCCCAGGATCCCATATGCTTTATTAACTGCTTACTCAACTTGCCCTGCCACCTTCAATGATTTGTGCACATACACACCCAGGTCCCTCAACTCCTGCACTCCCTTAAGAGTTGTACCCATTATTTTATACTGCCTCTACTTGTTCTTCCCACCAAAATGAATCACTTCATTCTTTTCTGTAGTGAATTTCATCTTCACTTGTCCACCCATTCCACCAACCTAAGTCATCTTGAAGATTATCACTATCCTCTCAGGCCTGCAAATAATGAAGTAAAGCTGTAAAAAGCTGTAAAAAAAATGCCCATGCATCTCAATCAAGCACCTGAAAGCATACCTCATAGAAATACTTCCCCAGATCTTTATTTTTATTTTATCTCCTGACAGAAATTTCATCCCACCCCTGGATGAGGCTTGATGATAAATGTAAAGGCCACCTGGTCGATTCACCCATCTGCCAACCGTCAGTTTGACCATGAAAAATCACAGACAATTGAGCCATTAATGGGCTTAATTGCCCACTTAATTATCGGCGGGCACCCTTCCAACTTTTTTGCACGCACACTGAGCGAAATATCGCAGAAGTGCGCGGTGACGTCGGGGCGCTCGAGCCACGACATCTCGCTCGAATTTACACCCACTCAGGTCGGGCGCGCGCCTGCCTGCGGGAGGTAAAATTCTGCCCCAAGTTTTGTGTCACCTGCAAATTTTGAAATTGTGCACTATCTGCCAAAGTCTGGGTCATCAATTTAATATCAAGAAAAACAGGGTCCTGAGAGTCATAAAATTTTAATCACAGGAGGAAACCATTCAGCTCATCACACCTATGCTAGGTCTTTGAAAAGAATTTTCCAATTTATTCCCACACCTCTGCTTTTTCCCCATAATCCTGAAAGTTTGTCCCCATTAAGTACAATTACCTATCAAAGGTTCCTATGGTATATTATTCCACCACCCTTTACGTATTGTCCCCCATGTTTTTGTTTAATTCCAAAAAGGCACAATGCTTGTACATGTTCCTTTTGCCTGCAGAGGACAGATCATTGTGTGTGAATATATGTAGCTTCCAGCAAGTGTAAGTGAGCCACACTGCGAGTCCGACTGAAAATCTTAAATTGGTTGTTAGTATCATTCTTAGCACACTCAGGATTGTTCAGCAAGTACCATCCCATCCCAGAATCACATCTAACATTAGATATTATGTTTTGAGTTTTGCAAACCTGGCTGGCTCAAATGAAACTGTCATTTGCTATGAGACTTTAAACCTCAGTCCCGCCTACCCCCTCAGGTGGACATGAACAACCCTATAACGCTATTTTGAAAAAGAGCAGAAAATGTTTCTGGTGTCCTGATCAACATGTATCCCCCAATCAACATGTATCCCTCTGCACATATGAAGTACAGAGTAGGGAATAGTACTCAAAATGTTGTTGAATGTAAATTATCACTAATTTCTCAAGCGAAATGATACCACATCGCATATATTGTTGATGCGGTGTACAACCAGTTCATGCAGGGAAGAACTTTGAAAGTAGCCCTGAAAGCAGGAAAATTCAATGCCATTTTCACAAATAACACCATTTCTAATCTCCTGACATTCATGCAACATCCCACTAGCATCGATGTTCCTACCTATGCACCTGCATTGGCAATGTCTAACTCACAGCAGGCAGCAGCTTACAGTGTCCTATTACTGTTGTTTTGTAATGTACCCAAAGGGAAACCTAAGATGGGAGCCCACTAATATATTCTTTGCTTGAATAGGGGGTTGAGAGTGGATTAGAGCAACTGGAAGAGTTAAATGCTGTAATCTGCTCAAGGTTCCCTCCTTCACTGGGAAAGGTACTGGATCATTCATTATTAATATTGTTGGATTGCCGAAAGTTAGAATTATCTGATTTATGCTTTATAATTATATCACTTCTGAATCAAAGACAAATAAGAACTTTAACAAGGTAGTGAGCGACTGCTGAAAGGAAGTAAGGCTGTCTAGTTTGACAGTAAATAATGACAGAGACAAAATGTTTAATAGACTTATTGCATGAAATAAATAATATTCCGGGCATTAAATTGAGGAATGCATCAACCTATTGTTGAGACAGTATGGGAAAGCTTTAACTTTCAGTTATTTCATGATTTTATCACATATTACTGTCTGTCAGCTGCACCAATCCAATTGCTTGGCTTGATTTATCCATGCTCCAGCTCGCAATTAAGTTTTCTTTTATTTCACTGATGTCAGGCTCTGGGGAGAACAATTATGACCTGCCCAGCGTGACGTCCGCACAGAAGTGCTATGCGCTCCCTGTGCGGGCGGGGGGTGCGGGGGAGTGGGGGATCACAAAATGAAGAGTGCGCTCTTTCGCACATGCACACGAATGAGCGTACTCATCTCCCTGAGACTAAGTGCTGCTTCAGGGAGATCCGAGATCGGCTGTAAATGTAAAAAAGATAAAAATAGAAAAATAAAATTTGCCGTACATGTCCCCTCATGTGACAATGTCACTTGAGTTGGGACATGTCCATAATTTTTACAAAATCTTTATTAAAATTTTTTAAAGCCTACGTGAAACCTCATCCCGCCGGTGGATGAGTGTTTTTTTCTAGTTCCCACCAGGGTTCCTAGTCTGCCCATCAACCTTAAGGTTGGACGGGCAGGTCTTTTAATTACTTAATTGATCCTGTCAATGGCCTCAATTGGCCATTGACAGGTCGGCGGGCGCACAGCTGATTTTATTGCGCTCCCGCAGTCCTGAAAGTTTAAATCGGGCGCGATGACGTCGGGAGTTCCCCCTGACGTCACCATGCGTCATTTTACATGTCGGCGAGCGGGCCCCACCCCCACTCGCCAGCTCGTAAAATTCTGCCCAAAAGACTCTGCTTCCACCACCTTTTCAGGAAGATAGTTCCAAAGACTCATGACCCTCTGAGAATTTTTTTTTTGGTCTCATCTCCTTTTTAAATGGGTGACCCCTTATTTTTAAACAGTGACCCCTAGTACTAGATTCTCCCACAAAAGGAAACAACCTCTCCACTTCCACCCTGTCAAGACCCCTCAGGATCTTAAATGTTTCAATCAAGTTGTCTCTTATACTACTAAACTCCAGCGCATGCAACCCAGCCTGCCCAACCTTTCCTCATAAGACAACCCACCCATTCCAGGTATTACTCAGCAGGTCTGACAGCATCTGTGGAGAGGAATACAGTCAACGTTTCAAGTCCAAGTGACTCTTCATCAGAACTAAGGAAAAATAGAAAAGAGGTGAAATATAAGCTGGTTTAAGGAGGGGTGGGACAGGTAGAGCTGGATAGAGGGCCAGTGATAGGTGGAGATTGCCAAAAGATGTCATAGACAAAAGGACAAAGAGGTGTTGACGGTGGTGACATTAGCTAAGAAATGTGCTAATGGTGACATTAAGGGTAGAAAGCAGGATGAACGAGCAAGGTACAGATAGCCCTAGTGGGGGTGGGGCGGAGGCGGGGGGGGGTGGGGGGGGATCGAAATAGGCTAAAAGTTAGAGATAAAACAATGGATAGAAATACATTTAAAAATAATGGAAATAGGTGGGAAAAGAAAAATCTATATAAATTATTGGAAAAAAGTGGATTGGAAAGGGGGTGGAGATGGAGGAGAGAGTTCATGATCTAAAGTTGTTGAACTCAATATTCAATCCGGAAGGCTGCAAAGTGCCTAATTGGAAGATGAGGTGCTGTTCCTCCAGTTTGCGTTGAGCTTCACTGGAACAATGCAGCAGGCCAAGGACGGACATGTGGGCATGAGAGCAGGGTGGAGTGTTGAAACGGCAAGCGACAGGGAGGTCTGGATCATGCTTGCGGACAGACCGAAGGTATTTCGCAAAGCGGTCACCCAGTCTGCGTTTGGTCTCTCCAATGTAGAGGAAACTGCATTGGGAGCAACGAATGCAGTAGACTAAATTGAGGGAAGTGCAAGTGAAGTGCTGCTTCACTTGAAAGGAGTGATTGGGCCCTTGGACGGTGAGGAGTGGGGAAGTAAAGGGGCAAGTGTAGCACCTTCTGCGGTTGTATGGGAAGGTGCCATGGGAGGAGGTTGAGGTGTAGGGGGTGATGGAGGAGTGGACCAGGGTGTCCTGGATGGAACAATCCCTGTGAAATGCCGCTGGGGGGGTCAAGGGAAAATGTGTTTGGTGGTGGCATCATGCTGGAGTTGGTGGAAATGGCGGAGGATGATCCTTTGAATGCGGAGGTTGGTGGGATCATAAGTGAGGACAAGGGGGAACCTTATCATGTTTCTGGGAGGGAGAGGAAGGTGTGAGGGCGGATGCGCGGGAGATGGGCCGGACATGGTCAGAGCACGAGGAGCATCTATGACTTCCCACATGTTGCTGGCGGTACATAATACGGGACTGAGCTGCCCTGCTGTGCCTCCAGTTGGAAAAAAAACCCTTACTTTAAGTTAAATACAGTAAAAAAAAATGTTAAATTTAAGCTTGTAATGTCGGCCTTTTATTTTGTGCCTTACTTTGCATCTGCAGCCTTATTCCTAGTGGATGCTGTCGAAGGATTATTAACAACATATCACTTTGGTACAAAACCTGCAGCTGAGAGAAAAGATATAAAATGAAGGGTCTAAAGCAATCACGATGTAGTATTCAAATGTTTATGGATCTCATTCAACAAAGCACCTTATGTCTGGGAACTTTCTCAAGGTTTTCCTCTTTATCTAAAAGTCTTGCTGCTGTTATGCTTTGTGATGTTTGATTTGACATTTCAAACAATTAAAATCAATTCAGTAAAGAAAGACAAAGCCAGTTTCCTCGTTTGTTTTGCTGATTTCTCCCAAAATGACCGGGGTCAGGTGTTTATAAGCAGTTGGCCACAGAAAGCATCAGAGCAGAGCCCTTAAAGGCACAGAACAGGTTAAACAGAGGACTTAAACAGCACCACTGGTTAAAAATAAATACTTTTATTGTCACCAGTGCTAAACACATGTAAGATAAAACTGGCAGCCCCCACAAAAAGCAACCAATCAAACTGCTGCTGCAAAAAATGTCAAACACCTTTGAGCATTCATGTTGTTTCTCCAGCCTCATCATGATTTACCCCTAAAACTGAAGGGGTGAAACTGGTCTCCACCCATAGTACAAAATGGACTCATAACTCACACTGCCATCAATTTGCTTCACATCAGAAGTCAACAGAGAAGAAAACGTGACACAATATATTACGTGACCGATTTGCGAAGACCAATCTTACCCCTAAAACATCTAATTAGGCTTATAAATGAAGCTGAAAATTATCTTTGGACATGCTACAGGATACAGGGCTACTTTCACACTGAACTCTCTTTCTGCTTTGATCTCGGGTTTTCATCATAGGAACATAGGAACAGGAGTAGACCATTCAGCCCATCGATCTTGCTCCACCATTCAATACTATCATGGTTGATTATCCGCTTCAATGCCTTTTTCCCACACTATCTCCATATCCCTTTATGCCATTGATATTTAGAAATCTGTCAATCTCTGCTTTAAACATACTCAATGACTGAGCTTCCACAGCCTCTGGCATAGAGAATTCCAGAGGTTCACTGAATAAAAAAATTCCCCTCATTTCAGTCCTAATTGGCTCCCCCCTTATTTCGAAATTGTGTCCCCTTGTTCTCGACTCCCCAACCGGGGGAACATTTTACCTGCATCTACCCTGTCTATTCCTTTAAGTACTTTGTATGTTTCAATGAGATCACCTCTCATTCTTTGAAACTCTAGAGAATACAGGCCCAGTTTCCCTAATCTCTCTTCACCCTGGGAACAAGTCTGTCTGGTGAACCTTCGCTATGCTCCTTCTATGGCAATAATATCCTTCCAAAGGCAAGGGCACCAAAACTGCACACAGTACTCCAGGTGCAGCCTAATCAAGGTTCTATACAATTGAAACAAGACTTCGCTACTTCTGTACTCAAATCCTCTTGCGATAAAGGCTAACATACCATTAGCCTTCCTAATTGCTTGCTGCACCTCCATGTTAGCTTTCAGTGACTCATTGATGAGGACACCCAGTTCCCTTTGTGCATCTACACTTTCTAATCTCTTACCATTTAAGAAATACTCTGCACATCTGTTCCTCCTACCAAAGTGGAAAGCCTCACATTTTCCCACATTATATTCCATCTGTCATGTTCTTGTCCACTCGCTGGGCTGAATTTTCCCCCCGTTGTGGGGGAAGTTGATGGGCGGGCGCGTACGAGAGTGCTTCCAATCGGCACCCTCGATCAGAGGAACGGCACCATTTTACGTGGGCGGGCCAATTAATGTGGTCCCTGTGCGGGTGGGGGGTTCCTAAAATCAAGAGTGCGCTCTTTCACGCATGCGCACGAAAGAGCGCACTCATCTCCCTGAGGCTAAGTGCAGCCTCAGGGAAATTGGCTCTACATGTAAAAAGATAAAAGTAGAAAAATAAAATTTCCCTTACATGTCCCCTCGTGTGACAATGTCACATGAGTTGGGACATGTCCATAATTTTTACACAATCTTTATTAAAAATTTTCAAAGCCTACATGAAACCTCATCCCGCCTGTGGATGAGGTTTCATGTTTTATCTAGTGCCTGCCGGGGCTCCTGGCCTGCCCGCCAACCTTAAGGTTGGACGGGCAGGTCCTTTAATTGCTTAATTGATCCTGTCAATGGCCTCAATTGGCCATTGACAGGTTGGCGGGCATGCAGTTGATTTTGCTGCGCTCCCACCTTCCTGAAAAATTAAATCCAGCGCGGTGATGTCAGGAGATCCCCCCGATGTCACAGCGCATCATTTTACGCGTCGGCAAGCGAGCCCCGCCCTACTCGCCGATTCGTGACATTCAACCCACTAAATTTGTCCAAATCCCCTTGAAGCTGCTTTGCATCTTCATCACAATATACCTTCCCACCTAGCTTTGTGTCATCCATGAACTTGGAATATTACATTTAGTCCCCACATCCAAATCATTGATATATGAACAGGTTAGGGCTCATGTACTGATCCTTGGTACCCCACTAGTCATAACGAGCCAATATGAGAATGACCCATTTATTCCTATTCTTTGTTTTCTGCCTGTTAATCAATCTTTAATCCATCCCATGTGCTTTAATTTTGTTAACCAACCTCCTGTGGGGGACTTTATCAAAAGCCTTCCGAAAATCCAAGTATACTACATCCACCAACTCCACTTTATCAATTCTGTTAGTAACATCCTCAAAAAGCTCCAACAGGTTTGTCAAACCATGATTTCCCATTCATAAATCCATGTTGACTATGCCCAATCAGATCATTATTATCTAAGTGTCCATTTATCACATCCTTTATAACAGATTGCAGCTTTTTCCCTACTGCTGATGTAAGGCTAACAGGTCTGCAATTCCCTGTTTTCTCTCTCTCTCCCTCCTTTCTTAAATAGTGGGGTGGCATTTTCTAACTTCCAATCTGCAGGAACCATTCCAGAATCTATAGAATTTTGGAAGATGATCACCAATGCATCCATTATCTCCAATAGCTACCCTCTTTCAAAACTCTGGGATGTAGAAAATCAGGTCCCCGGGACTTATCAACCTTCAGTTCCATTAATTTCTCCAATATAACCTTCTTGCTAGTACTAATTTTCTTCAATTCCTCATTCACCCTAGTCCCGTGGATCTCTAATTCTGGGAGATTTCTTGCACCTTCCTCAGTGAAGACAGACACAAAGTAATAATTTAGCTTCTCTGCCATTTCTCTATTCCACATTATAAATTCTCCTGACTCTGCCTGTATTGGACCGCATTTGTCTTTGCCAAACATTTCCTTTTTACCTACCTACAGAAGCTTTTACAGTCTATTTTTAATTTTTTTTGCTAGTCTACATTCATATTCTATTTTTTCCTTTCTTTATCGGTTTCTTGATCCTATTTTGCAGTAGTCTAAAATGTTCCCAATCCTTAGGTTTATGAATATTTCTGGCAACTTTATAGGCCTTTTCTTTTAATCTTATGTAATCCTTCACTTCCTTTGTTAACCATGGTTGATTGAATTTCTTTTTAGGTTTTTGTGCCTTGAAAGGATGTATAATTACTGTAAACTATGTCATAATTCCTTGAAGATTATCCATTGCCCATGAACCATCATACCTTTTAATGTGTTTTCCCAATCCACCTCAACCAATTTGCCCCTCATACCTTCATAATTCAACATACTGCTCTAGAAAACCATCTCTAACACACTCCAAGAACTCGTCCCCTGCAGCATTAGTGCTCATTAGATTTTCTCTGTCTATATGCAAATTAAAGTCACCCATAATCACCGTATTACCCATGCCACATGCTTCTCCAATCTCCTGATTAATACCATGCCCCACACTGGGTTTGGTGGCCTATAAACAACTCCTACTAGTGTTTTCTGCCCCTTGCTGTTTCTTAGCTCCACCTAAACAGATTCCACATTTTGTTCTTCCAATCTGAGATGCTTTCTTACTAATGTATGAGTGGCATTCCCACTCATCCAGTATCCACCATGAGCAGACTTCAGAAGCCATGTAGAGATGAAATGAAATAAAGGTCTAAATATCAATTATAGCCTTGACTACAACAAAAAAAATCCCATTCATGAAAGCGTATTCAAAACTTTTACAATCTCTTCAAGATAATCCTTTATAAAAACAACTCACATAATTTTTGTTTTTGTTTTTGTTTTGGATTTCCAGCATCCGCAGTAGCTTTTAGCTTTTTGTTTTTATCACATGCCAATATGTTTTAGGTTTTTAGCTCTGTGCCTCTTAGGCCTAATCCCATCTGTAGAGAAATGTTTTGCATGTCCACATCCCTGTTCACTGTTCTGTGAAGTGTATACTGTTACCTTCAGGATACTGTAAAGTTTCTTTAGGATATTAGGAAGAAATTTTTTTTGAAACTAAAGAGCAATGAACCTATGGATAATCTCTCATTCAGGGTTGTAATAGCAAAACCATTAAATTATTCAAAATGTAACCAGGAGCTAAAAAGGGAAGAGTGCAGGCACTATCGAACTGGGCTTCAATGGGCCAAATTAGTTTTCCTTGATGTTGGATTCAACACTGGATTTGGGAAATTGGGTGCAGGACTGGGTTAGACAGCTGCTACATCACATTTGACATCAGAGTGTTCTCTCTGAAAAGGAAATGTAGAATTTCTACAACAGTTCCAATTAGACACAAATCCATAATGAAAATCAGAGGGGCTCACAGTGTGGCTGGTATGAGAAGAAGATGGCAACACTATCTTCTGCATCCGGGGGCAGTGTGGGTGTGGGGTGGAGTCAGACCCTGCGTCCTTGGACTCTGATCGAAGGCGGCCACAGGGGCTGCCGAGTGCTGAAGCGGGCTGTTTAAAAGGCATGCCTCAGTTCTCCGAGACTTCACCCCAGTTGATTGATTATGTTTTAGGCTATCTAGCCCTCACCTCTCACACCTCATCATGCCCCATGCACCCACTCCCCATGCCCCTACCATGCCAACCCATGCCCCTCCACCTACAATTTGGCCCCTTAGACCCTCCATGTCAACTCATGCCGTCACCCACCCCAATGCCCCTCATACCCTCCATGCCAACTTAACACCAACCTATGCCAACCCACCCAAAGCCCCTTGACCCTTACATCCTCTATTCCCACTCATCCAGTATCCACCATGAGCAGACTTCAGGAGCCATGTAGAGATGAAACGAAATAAAGGTCTAAATATCAATTATGGCCTTCACTATAATAAAAAAAGATCCCATTCATGAAAGCATATTCAAAACTTTTACAATCTCTTCAAGATAATCCTTTATAAAAACAAACTCCTATTCATAACCCCACATCAAATACAACTAATTATCTAATAATCTCTTTGAGCTGTCAAGCAAAATATGAACTTATAGCACCCCCACCACAACCACCATCGCTGAGCTAATTACAGGTTGTGGAAAGCAGCCGAGCACTTATAAAGAACCCTCAGGTTAATGTAAATAAATAGCTATTGTAACTGCTAGAACAGAATTTTTTTTTAACCTCTCACTGACACAGGCAGGCTGTTCTTTTATTTTAAAGGGCTGGGGATTTAAATAACCTCACAGCTTGACAGTTTTATTCATTCTTGAAGAGCATTTACACCTGTTCTAAAAATTCAGAACTCCCACGCTGTGGGTTAAGACCCTTAAGCACTGAGTTCAAATGGCCCTGCTGACTTTGGTTTCCCTCCTGACTCATGCCTCGCTCCCTTTCCCCTACTGATGAAAATGGAATCTGTCAGAATTAGGGGTGGGACTTCCAAATCCAAACCTCCAACAGCCAGCAAGAATCTGAGCCCGTAGATGTGGATCCCAGGACAGCGCAAGATCAGACTTGATTAATGCCTGCTATATTTATCAAGCTTCCTGATACTCACTATCCATGACAGCAGCTTGCATTTACATAGCACATTTAACATTGTACAACATCCCAAGATGCTTCACAGAAACATTATCAGATAAAATTTGACTTTGAGCCACATACAGTGATATTAGATTAGGTGGCCAAATACTTGGTCAAAAATATTGTGTTTAAGAAGTAAGTTAAAGATGGGGAGAAATGTAGACTTATGGAGAGGTTCCAGAGCTTTGGGCCTAAGCAGGTGAAGGCATGGATATTAAAGGTGGGGCAATGGAAATCAGAGGAAAGTGAAAGGCCAGAATTTGACAATCAAAGAGGTTTCAGAGGGTTGCAGGGCTGGAGGAAGTCTCAGAGACAGGGAGGGCAAGGCCATGAGGGGTTAGAACACAAAGATGACAATTTTACAACTTCAGGCCTTGCTGGACCAGAAGCCAATGTAAGTCAGAGAGCACAGGGTATTTGGTGAATGGGCCTTTGTGTAAGTTAGAATGCAGGCAGCAGAGTTTTGGATGAGCTTAAATTTATGGAGAATGAACGTAGAATGTGAACTGCCTGGTACAATGCAATACCTGCGGAAGATGAGGAGAGAAACTGTGAACCAATTCTGGTTGTGATTGTATTTGAAGTAAAAAGTTCTGATGGCTCTGCTGCATCCTACATATCCCTCTATCGGTTGATGTTCTGTGCTCCATGCCCTGTAGCATCCTCTTTCAATCCTGTGATTTTCCATTCTCAGGGCCTCGTGGTGGACTATTTTCTTGGTCCCTCTAGAATTCCTCTTTGACTCTGATGCACAAAAGACCTAGAAGAGCATGTTTCTATTTTTAAAAGGAAATGAGGCAAATGTAAAAAGTGCTTCAAAATGGCAGAGAAGCTGACAGAAAGAACTTATGACTTTCCCATAGTTTCTTGCCCTTGAGGAATGAGAAAATTTCAAGAGAGTTAAACAACTCATTTTGCTGGTGACTCGAATGAATAGAAAGCCCTACAGCCTTCTTGTAAGTGTTAGAAAGCCAATGAGGGATCTAGCATCAATGGCATGGAGCTGGCTGATACCTGTATAATGTTATTACACTTAAGAAGCACTAGCGAGTTGGAGATCAGGGCCTGCACTTAAGCAGCCAAATGTGATCTAGTAAATTTATACTAAATTTGAGAGGCTTGATGCTTTAAAGAAAACAGTTTTTTTAACTGAATGCAAATTTTCAGTTCTCACATCTTATGTATGCTTTCACTCTCACTCCCAGCTGATTCCGACAATAAACTGATAAAAAATAAATAAATTCTGTGGTCCTGGTATGCCCCAGAAAGATAATTCACAAAGCTGCACACTCCAAGATTGGGATTTTTCACCTATTCAAATGAACAGACAGAAGATCATGCATTGGGAGGATTAAGTTTCCTCAGCAAGTCTGGCAGCATCGGCGGAGAAGAGTTGACGTTTCGAGTCCTCATGACCCTTCAACAGAACTGAGTAATATTAGGAGAGGGGTGAAATATAAGCTGGTTTAAGGCCACTCCCACCCCCCCCCCCCCCCCCCACCACTTCTCCCCCCCTCCCCCACCTTAAACCAGCTTATATTTCACCCCTCTCCTAATATTACTCAGTTCTGTTGAAGGGTCATGAGGACTCGAAACGTCAACTCTTTTCTTCTCCGCCGATGCTGCCAGACCTGCTGAGTTTTTCCAGGTAATTCTGTTTTCGTTTTGGATTTCCAGCATCTGTAGTTTTTTGTTTTTATCTCTGAAGCTTCCTCAGCTTTGTTTCTGCTGCTTGCCCAGAGCACTGAGCAGAATTTGTACCCCATAATTATCTCAGCCTGTAACTCAGTTTAAGCCTGTAAGGTTCATGCTTCTTTTAATGGGATGTAACTGTGCACAATTAAGACAGAAGTATTAATGCCTTTCTTGGCTATCAGGAGTGAAGCCTGCTGAAATAAGCCCAAGGATGTGTATTGTTGAGTTTGATCCCAGTGGGGTTGAAACACGACAACCTATTCTTTGTCTCAATAAAACAGGCACTGCTCCATTCAGCTCAGCTCTGAGTCTGAAAGTTAGGCTGACAGCCAAGCTCGGTGGTAGCACTCTCACCTCTGAGTCAGAAGGCTGTGCGTTAAAGAACCCAGTCCAAAGACTCAAACACATCATACAGCCTGACACTTTAATGCAAGACTGAGGGAGTGCTGCACAGTCAGAGATGGCATCTTCCGGATGCAACATTAATCATGAGACTCCATCTATCTTCTCAGGTGGATGTTAAAGATCGCAAGACACTATTGCAAAGAAGAGCAGGGGTGTCTTCCCCAGTGTCGTGGTCAATATTTATCCCCCAATCAATGCCACTAGAACAGATTATCTTTTCATTATCATATTGTTTGCTCTGTGCAAATTGGCTTTTACGTTTGTTCTACTACAACAGCGAATGCAATTCAAAAGCACTTCATTGGTTGTAAAGCACTTTGGGGCATCCAGAGGTTGTGAAAGATTCTATATAAATACAAGTCTTTATTTCTTTAATTTTTGAAAAGGGAGGGTTGTTTTGAGACTGTTGACAAAAGGCTTCAAGACCTGGTTAATATTTTTGTACAATGACATTCTCTAGTGTGTGTCTTTTACCAGACATTCTCGTTGATGCTGTCTGTTTACTTAAGTATGGAAACACCATTTTGTCTGCCTGGTGCACTTAATCCTTTCTATTCTTTTGTATGCTCTCCACTTCAGCTTCTTGGAATTTGAACTATTAAATAAACTACTGAATCTCAGGTAGCACTCTCTTCATTGCCTACGTAGTAACCTCTAGAACATTTTTTTAAAATCCAGGGTGACCATAACAATAACTATGACTTGCGAAGGAGGTATTTCTGAAGCAGTTTGAAAATCACACACTGTGTATTGATGTTTAGCAGACAACACTGTATTCAGACAGAACAATGCCGTCAGGTTAATTGGGAACCTTGTCTCACTTCAACATGACTAGGCAAACCCAATGAAATGATGTTTACTTCATTGTGACTATCTCAAGCAAAGGTACACAAGCCATCAGCCTAAGCTATTTCTTCAAGGATAATAGACAGGGCAATCACATTGAATAAAATTTAGATTTATCTGTACAGAAATTTCTGTAATATTTCGGGCCAAATTTCATTGAACCACAATATACATATATTGATTCTTTTCAAATGGATGTAACTTGCCTGCAAATCATCAGTCACCTGATAGGAATTCATGTTTAATTATCATCATATTTAACTCTTCATACATTTAACAGCATAAGACAGATTTATTATCTCTGAGCCCTTTTATTGGACTTTGCTGTTTTTCGGTAGGCAGCCAAAAATATCACAGTTTCAAAACTGGGTAATGACCCATGTGTGGGCAAAATAAATACACATCTGAGCAAAACACAACTTAATAACAGGAATTTGCAAGCTTCAGGCTTTTGTGTGGACACAATGTGACAGAAATTTGTTTTAGGTAGTAGGATAGAACAGGAGTTATCGCATCGGCCACATGATACACATACCATCCAATATTCAGCTCCGTGGGCGTCAGGTCAAATTAGACAGGGCCCGTTTCAATATGTACTCTGTCTGCCTCGGTAGCTCTATGGCAGATCAATGCCGGTCTCTGTTGCCAGCAACCCAAACTCAGCTATGCGGCATGAAAATGTAGATTCTGTGCCAATCCTGCCAATTCTATGCCAATCCTGGAAATACCTCAAATTTCATTATGTAAACAGAAGGTGCAAGAAGTACTCAGCAGATCAGATGGCGTCTGTAGACTGAGAAACAGTGCAAATGCCCTGGGTTTTAGCTCGGAGGCACGTTTTGTAGGGGAGGTTGCTACTTTGAGGTTGGAAACCCATCTGTACTTCCTGGTTTCCCAAATGTCCTCTAGTTTTCAACTGCAGGAAGTCCTTAAAGTTTTTTTTCAATGGGTTTCCTATCCACAACCTACTGGGCAGAATTTTAAGCCAATTGGGCAGGCATGCGCCTGACCTAATTAGATGTGAAATGATGTTGGGCGAGTGCCCCGACGACATCCCGCACTCGCGTGATATTTCAGTGGGCAAGCAAGCGCGGGTGCTGAAGCCGCGGCCGCTATTAATTAAGAGGCCAGTTAAGGCCATATGAAAGGCAATTGACACCGATTTCAAGTAGCCAGTGCAATTTCGCGCTCGTTGGACGGGCAAAACAGGCACGTGGCCAGCAGACAATTCGCGGGTAGGGTAAAAAGGGTCAGTAACATTGCCAGAGTGAGTAGTGGGGAGTCTGGTACATAGTTTGCTGCTGGTGACTTATAGGTATTTGATAGCTTCATCTTTGTTCGGGGCTTCATTCTTAGCATTTTCAGGCTTCATTTCAAGTCTCCTTAGTGTCTCCAAGGACTCCAGAGGATTCAAACCATATGGACCCTTCCAGGTAACAGACAACCTTCCATTACCCTGGTAACGGGGATTGTAGTCTCCTTTGGAGGCACCTCCTCTGAGGAGGAAGAGAAGTGCAGAAGGGAGAGGAGGCCAGCTTCCAGGGGAGTGACCTATGGGAGGAGAGGCGCAGGCACAAGGGGTGCAAGGCCAGAAGGTAGTTCAAGGTGTTAGGGGCCACAGAAGATGCCACTATCCTGCTACTAGGGTTTTCAGGCAGTGATGCAGCTACCTCAATATGTCCGAGGTGCAATGCCGAAGGAGGCTCCGCCTCTCGAGGGAGATCGTGACCTCCATTTGTTGGATGATTGGGCCTGAGATCAGCTCCGACTGTGTGTGTGCCAATGGCCCTGAAGGTCACAGTAGCCCTCAGCTTCTATGCATCCGGCTCTTTCCAGGGGTCAGTGGGGGATCTGTGTGGAGTGTCCCAATCAGCTGTCCACAGTTGTGTCAAGCTGGTGACAGAAGATCTGTTCAGGCGGGTATTGACCTTTATTCATTTCCATACCGACGAGGCCAGCCAGGCTGAGTGAGAGAGCCAGAGGTTTGTAGCGATTGCTGGGTTCCCCCACATTCAGGGTGCACTCAACCGCACTCATGTGACCATCAAAGCGTCAGTGGGTCAGCCGGGTGCCTTCATTAATTGAAAGGGATTCCACTTGATGAACGTGCAGATAGTGTGTGACCACAGGATGCAGATTCTGCAAGTCTGTGCAAGGTACCCTGGCAGCTCCCATGACGCTTACATCCTGAGACACTCCCGAGTGCCGAGGCTCTTCAGTGCTCCAGCCTGACTGGATGGATGGCTGCTGGGTGACAAGGGCTATCCATTGAAAAGGTGGCTCATGATGCCTCTCCACCAACCAAGAACAGAGGCGCAGCAGCAGTATAACAGGAGCCACACCTCCACAAAGGTGGTGGTAGAGAGAGTCATAGGTCTTCTGAAGATATGCTTCCAATGCCAGGACCGTTAATGGGGAGCACTACAATACCTCCCGGAGCGGGTGTCACTGTTAGTGGTTGCATGGTGCACTCTCCACAATCTGGCACTGCCACTGGAGGAAGAGGGCCTTATGACAGCTCCACAAGCCACAGATGATGAATCCAGGAGTGAGTCTGAAGAGGAACATAGTGAGGAAAATGCTGAGAGTACAGAGACTGACCTCTGTAACATCCAGGGAGGCAGGGACACCAGAGACACCTTGATTCAACGCTAGGTTGCCAAATAAGTGCCACCACCTCATGCCAGGGCTGCCACCACCATCCCGAATGTTTGAAATGACCCTTTCCTTTGACCCCAAAGTCCACACAGTGCCTGTGCAATAAAGTTTAGAGCCACTCACACCCAGCACAACATACTGGCATAACCTGCACCACATTAAATAAAAAAAAGTGAAGCATACTTAGACCATTATGGCAAAAGAAAATTTATCTAATTTTGACAGTCCAAACAAATTAATGGTTTTCAACCCCAGACCAGTAAACATAAACAAAATTTCGTATAACAGAAGACCACCCTGGCCAGTCCTTCTTGTGTTCATGGTATCTTTAACTTAAGTTTGTGAGTGCTACGTCTAGGTGCCCCCCCCGCCAACCCCTCTCACTGGCAGCGGCACTGGAGATAGCCGGCTGACTCTGCTCTCCTGTTGGCCTTGATGAACTTGGCGGCCATTCTCTGGCAAGGGGAGCCTGTGCTGGCCCTGCCTGGGAGGGAGCAGCCAGTTCCACGGTTGGCATCTCCCCAGTTGTCGCAGCCTCATCAAATGCCACGGTCGTTGGCAAAAGGGCAGAGGAGCTTCTTCCATCATCCAGAGCGCCCTGAGAGGAGGCCGCAGAGATGATAAGCAGCTCATGCACCGTGAGGTTGCTCTGACCTCCCTGCTCATCATTGATAGACGGGCACCTAGCTGGGGTACTGGATGCCTCATCCATCTCCCACACTGACACTGACCAGCTGAGGTCATTGCCTGTGTGAGGGCTTGCAGGTCCAAGCGCAACCCTAGGAACCCCTGATTATGTTCCTTAAGCTGCCTCTCCATGAGAGCCACCACTCTCTCAATGGATGGGGCAGTGCGTTTGGCCATGTGGGTCAACGCAGTGCACACACTCTGCATGGACTACGCCATAACAGAGACCATGGGACCATACCGTCATGGATCTCCACCAGATCCTCCCACACATCTTGCTGGACATCCAACATCTGCCACCTAATGGACGACTCCAGAGTCTCATCATCTTCCTTCGACTCAGCATCGTCCTGGTCTCCAGAAGCCCTCTGGCTGCCGGCCCTCTGGGTACTCTCTGCTTCTGCCTGCACCTCAAGTGAGTGTAAAGTGCCCTCACCGCTGTGTATTGAAATTCTAGCCGCTAATCTAATGCCCACCGAGGTGCTGGTGTCTGCAATGGTGCCTGGTTCAGAGAGTAGGTGTGATGCAGGTGCATCTGGAGCCTGACGGTCCTCTGGCATCAGGGGTAGCTCTTTAGGGTCCTGTGTATGGTAACGTGGTGGCAAATCTAAGGGAGAGCAATGACATGCCATTAGTTTAAGTCATTACACTGTCTCTGTGCATGCCAGGCACCCTGGTGAGACAATGGAGATCTGCATCATGGTGCCATCATCTTTCAATGATCAATGGGGAATCCAGTTTTGTGGCTCCCATCAATGACAAGACTACACAGAAATGTTTGCACCATCCAAAACTCTCACCTCTGTGTACTGCACTCTTACCATCGTCTGACACCCCAGCCTCTCCGCGGCTGGTTGGCCGAGGTGCATGGCAGCTCTTCAGCTCCAAGGCGTTCTGCTCGAATCTAGATAGGATTAAGAGGTTTGGGGGCCTCCGCTGGTCCGTGACCTTTCAACATTGTTATGCGTCTTCTCCTGAAAGGACAGAGGAGCATTGATTAGTCCACTCTCCACCTGCAGCACCATTGCAACCTGGCCAACCCCAGCTAAGGAGCACCCTGCAGGGCACATCTGAGTTGTGGCCCTCGAGCCGCAAGGACCTCAGTCCAAGCAGCCAAGGCTCACCTCCTGGGCCAGCTCTGGCGTCATTGACAGCTGGCACTCAGACTCTAACACCCCTGAGCTCCACGGGGAGATGACCAGACCTTAACACATCTCCACACTGATCCATGCCAACACGGTACTCACCCTTCCTGAGTGCAGCAAGTCATTAAATCTCTTGCGGAACTGCACCCATGTGCGCTGCACAACATCATGGCTGCTGACCAGCACTGCCACCTCCTCCCAAGCTCTTTTTGTCAGGTACGTTGGCCTCCTCCTTCCATCTCTGGGGACAAGGATGTCCCTCCTAGCAGCCACCTCCTCCAGGAGGACTGCGAGGCACTCGTCGGAAAACCAGATGGCCGAGTGCCCACCCGACCTGCCCTCCCGCCTGGCCTCTGCAGCCTCACTTGAAGCCATAATTTCCTGTTGACAGCACCAAATATGTCTTCTTGCTGGCAGCCTTCCAGGGCCTGACTGTGCCTTTTTAAAATTGGCCGCTGGGTCACCATTGGACCCGGCGGCCAACAGGCCCCGCCCCTGCCCACCCCTTCCCGACCATTGGGAGCTGCCATTCATGCTGGGTGGGCCTTAATTGGTCCACCAGCATGAAATCTTTGTAGGGGCCGATCGCAGCCGACGGCACCTTTCCTGGCCGCCCCCGGGCCCGCCAATCCCACCCACCCGCCAAACTAAAAATTCTGCCCACTATGTGGGAATTCATGCAGCACAAGGCCACAGATGAACTGGGCTAGGTCTAGCGGGAAGTGGGGGGGGTGGGAGAGATGGTGGGGCAGGGTCAATCACGGGGGCTTCCAATCGCGGGATGGAGTCCAGTCATGGGATTGCGGGATGATGGTGGTCAGCGGACAGATTGTGTGGTCGGAGGTGTTTTACTAAGTAAGTATTTTGGCTCAACTCCTCCTGGGTCACAATCAGTGCTGTAAATGTGCCTACCTCATGGATTTGATCTCTTATTTCCTATCACATAATGGGTTTCCTGAGGTGTGGGAAACATGGCTGACACAAGTTTAAAAATAGAATGACTGTTAATATGAAGTACACAACTTCAGTAAAAGATTCAAACAACCAACCTGGCTCCTGTGGGTGGCTTGGGTGTTCTTCCCTCGTCCCACCTCTGTTAAGAATAGGAGCCAGTGGGGCGGTCTCCCGTCTCAGATTTTTTGAATTTTAACATCCGCCCTGAACTCAGTTCAGTGATTTTTGGGAATGAAGATTCAGCCAGGTGTCTCAGGTCTGTGACCCTTCATCATAATACTTGCTGAGTATTTCCTGAATTTTCTGCTTAATTTTCAGAATTCAGCATGAGTAGTATTTTACCTTCAATCTCATTAATCATGGATTTTTAAAAAAAGAAAATTTCTAAGACTTGGTGATACTTTTATTTAAAATGTTTGCCTTTTACATTAACAGCAGTTAATTGTTCTTAACCTCTGAGTTGTCATGCGCTGTTTGGTAATGGTTGGTACTGAACATCACAAGGGTGACTTCTCAGTCCATAGTGTCACAGGGAGCTATGTCTGCAGTGATTGGCACTGAAAGTTCAGGCAGGTACTCCACTTAATCTTCTGGATTGTATAAGTCCCCCTCTAGCTGACACACTTGTGTTTATCCAGTTAGTGAGACAGCTAGTTATTAAGTGGTAGCTAAATGCTAAACAATAGCTAACCAATACCCTGATGTTCTAAATCATATTGGTTTTACCTGGCACAAATCTTTTTATCCCCATTGATTTTCAGCTCATTAATTCGTCTGTATTTCATGCCTTGAAAATTTAATTACTGAGCTGGAATCAGAACTTCTGCAAAACCAGTTGATTAAGGAGCAGCAATCGATAAGGTTACTTAAATTTCCATACAGGCCACTTTGGAAGCAGATGGGATGTGTGGGAATTAACAACAAAAAATGGAGAAAGAAATATGTTTGAAGTTGTTGTGACTGTTGTATTGTAAGAAATGTGCCAGCCAATTTCTGCACAGCAAGCTCCCAGAAACAGCAATATGAAAACAACCAGATAATCTAGGCTGGATGTTCATGTTAGAGGTGGGTAGCGGAAGTTGGGAAATTTCCCAGCTTGGGATGCCCGCCTCAAGAGAAAGTGCCTCAGAAGGCGTGATTTTCTTTTGGGAGCAGGGCGGGGGGAAATGGGAGTGGATGGGTACATGCTGGAGCCAGGCCCACCAACCCTGGAAACAGTTCAGGGGTGGCCACAGGGGCTGCTGAGTGCTGAAGCAGCGTGGTTAAAAGGCTCGTCTTGGTTCCCTGGGACTTTACCCCAGTTGTGCTGTTAAACATTAGGCCCTCTAGCCCTTACCCCTCACAGGCCCTCACACCCCCACCCAATCTCCATGCCCCATCCATGCAAACTCATGAGAGTTCATGGCCCCCACACAACCCAATGAACTCTCATATCCTCCATGCCAACCTATGCCCCTATACCCACCTCATGCCCTCCAAGCCGCCTGATCATACTACCATGCCCATTCACACAGTACACACTCTGTGCAGAGTCAAACAACTGAATGGTAATAATGGTGTGTGTGGAAAAGCTTTTAAAAGCAGCCATTCATAACTTTCTTAAATAAAACTACTGTTACTACAACCCTATAAAAGGGTCAATCAACCAGGATTTTAAAACATCAATAGCAGTTTACATCTTTTTACCAAATGTAAATAATATTGACAAAGTAGTTTTTTTTAAAAAAGCTGTCAATCAAGCAATGATTTCCCATGTGTTCACTTGATTCAACTAATGGCAGTCTGGGCAGAATTTTTAGGTCAGCAGGCAGGCGCGATCGGCAGTTCCGGGATCAGCCGGGGAACAGTCCGCCAACCATGGTTGGCCCCCGGCCGTGATTTCACGCTGGCTAGCCAATTAACGGCCAGTCAGTTTGAAAAGCGCGCTGAAATGCTCAGCACTGCCGGGGTGAGGGCGGGAAGAGGGCAGGAGGAGGGCGGGTGCTGACGTCAGCACGGGCATGGGCCAGCGCGGAATGAAAGCTCCCTGAAGCCAGAGAGCTGAAGACCTGAAAAATCGAAAATAACGGTTTCAGAAGCTGAAAGAAAGCATCCATGCATCGTTATAAATCACCTGAAAATTTAACTACTGAAAATGATGTGCGCAGGGGATTCAGGGTTGGGGGGGAAGGGATCCCTTTTAAATTAACCTTGTGGTGACCAATTGAGGGGGTTGAAAATAGAGGAACCAGCTCATTCATCCTCACCCGGGAGCATAACAAAATTGGGATCCTGATCGGGACGTTAACAAATTGGGGGACCTCACCCATAGTAATATATGTACCTCAGCGCCTGTAATATAAGAATTGTATATTGGTTTGTAATTTTAATATTTTAATTTAACATTATCCCTTCCTCTAATATCCTGTCCACCATTTCCCTGTTAACCGTTCAATTAGTTTATCTATTTTTGTTACGACATGATTGTTACATGTTTGCACATTTTTAACCCAATTAATTAGTCTGTATATTAATTTTTCAATGGAAGTCACACTGCATGTTGTTTCTTCAATAAAATATTATTTATCATCGTCATCTAGTTTACCGCTGTTTAACTCAATTACTACAAAGGAAATCATAGTCATCTTTTTGAAGCTATTTTCCACTGACTAAGAGACCTCCTCAGAGATCTTTAGTTGGAATCCACTGATCTGGGTCATCCCATAGACATCCCTCTCACATTTTAGAGGAAATTGAGGAGGTACATGTGTCAAATTGGATAGGACTTTTTACCTCAGATAATCACTTATGACCCAACCTTTTTCTGTAACCCTGCCTTTTCCAAAAGATGTCATCACTGAGCTATGTATAATGCTGTAGCCAGACTATGAAACCACTTTCAGGACTAGGATTGTTCTGGCCCTCATTGTGATGCTCCCTCGGGCAACTGGAAGGAACAGAAGGACACATTTTAAAATATTACCACTAAGACACCCCTTGAAAAAGAGCTTTATGTAGTGTTATGATCCCAGCTAGACAAGTCAGACCCCAGACTGAAACCTGGCTTGATAGATCCTGATGTTTTTGTTTAGAAGTCATGGAGGAAAGCTACTGGACAGGAGTCTGCTGGTGAACTTTTAACACAAAGATTAAAATATTTATTGAACAAGAAAAATGAACCATATTACTTGAAAAAAAAAGGTTGGAAAGATCTCACTACAAACACAATAACATTATTCCATTACCCCAGCAACTCTTTACTGACACATAAATCAGCAAAAAGTTACCACTAGCTTGATGCACAAAGGCTTCTCACTTGGGGCTGGCACAGTTGCAAATGTTTTTCTTCCAGTGAATTCCTGAGCATTCATTTGATGCTTTTCACCCAACTTATGTATCTCCCTAAGACACCAAAAAACTGCAGCCCAAACTCAAGTCTTCAAGTAGAACCACTGCTGAACTAATCACTTTACTGAGTTGTATAACTGGCTATTCAGTCAACCTCTGTCCCTATAGCCTTGTAATGTTTTCTTCTCAGAGATCTGAAAATCCCTGTCTTCACTCTCTGACATACACTGAACTCTCTCTCCTGTCTTTTCTCTGTGTCCGTGTCCCTAGGACATTGTCACTAGGCAACAGTAAAGTTTTTTCTACTTTGTGTTTTCCTCCCGACAATCACTAAACTTTTAACCTATCTCTTTACCTTCAGGGGTTGTAAAACCTCATTAAAATGCATATATACAAACAAACCCAGAAAACTCCGCATTTAGTCAGGATTCCATCCAGACTTTCCAGCACCAAGGTTCATAAATAAAACCTAAATGAAACTGGAACCCTTTTTTACCTTACTTAACACATAAATATAGAATATTTAACTTAAAATTATACATTGTTCATAAGAATAACAAGTTATTGTAATGCATTATGTTGCAATGTACATAAAATCATTGAGTCATACAACAGCCAAGGAGTCCATTTGTCCCATTGTGCCTGCATTAGGTCTTTGAAATGGCTAATCAAGTTGTGTCATCCTACCAATCAGCATCTACGGAGATACTAAGGTCACATTATAAATTATAAGGTTTTTGCCACCATTTTACAGTAATCAGTGCAGGTCAAAAATCAAGCCCTTCCTGGAATCTATGACTCAGCACTATACCATACCATAAGCTACATTTCTACTACATCCTGGGGGTCACCATGGTTAAAAAGGTAGCTGGGCCAGTCACTTAAATACTGCAGGAACAGATCAGAGGCTGAGTATTCTGCAGTGAATGTCTCACTTCATGGTTCCCCAAAGCCTGTCCACCATTTACAAGGAACAAATCAGAAGTTGGATGGAATACTCTGCACTTGCCTAGATGAGTTCATCTCTAGAAATACTCAAGAAGCTCAACACCACCCATGACAAAGTAGCCTGCTTGATTAGAGTCCCACTAATCATCTTAAACATTCACTCCTACCAACACTGGCACACAGTGGCAGCAGTGTGTACCATCTATGAGATGCATTGCAGAAGGTCACCAAGGCTCTGTTGACAGCATCTTCCAAACCCCCATCATCTACTGCCTGGGAGGTGAATGGGAACACTACCTGCAAGTTCCCCTCCAAGTCTTACATTATCCTAATTTAGAAATATATTGTGGTTCTGTCAGAAATGGATTTTTAAACAATATTTTTGAGGATTATTGTGTTATTCTGTGAAAAAGGCTGTGTGTGTGTGTGTGTGCACGTGTGTGTGTGTGATTTAATTAAGCTGGGCAGAGATTAATAGGAGACAGGTTGTCTGGGAGGTTAAAACGTGAAAAGGATAGAGATGTTAGGTTTGAGGTATAAGTAAATAGGTTAGATCTAACATTTTCATTTTTAGATAAGTTGAGAGTTTGAAAATCAAAGGGAAGTCAGAGGTGCCAAGCAACATGTCTGCATCTTGCAGGGGTTTCATCGGTAAATAGAAGTGGGGATATTAAATTTTATTGATCTGAAAGCAAAGACAAGACAGAAAGGTGAAAAATCTTATATTTGGAAGGATTGGGTTTCAAAGAGGTGTGAGAACAATGAAAGGAAAATAAAGGTATTTTACTGTGAACTTGGCTGTTACTATAGCTGTTGATCTGGAGCTGAACGTGGACCTTTAGCGGTGGATTGGGAGAAGATGCAGGTTTGAATCAACCATCCAGTAATGCCAGAAAAGCCTTAGGCTAAAAAAGCAGCTTTATTCTGAAGGTTGTGTTAGGAAATAGAGATAGTTTAAATAAGCTGTATTTGTATTGGTGGGTATTAGGAATGTGATTTAGCTTTAATGTTTAAGTTTGATTTGTATTTCGATATCTGTATGTTAAGAAAGGTCAAATTGAGTTTTGGTTTCACTTTAAAAAGGTGCTTGCATTTCTAATCAGAATTTCATAACTTAAGTTGTTAAACAAACACAAGAGTAGAAAAAAAACAGTGCTGTTGCTTAGCAACAGTGGTTCAGAGAGGCAGACCCCTCCCACAGACACACACAGAAAAACTAAAGAAACAGCAGTTTTGAAGTCAGTTTTGAAGGTAGCTACCAGACAGAAGCAGCTTAGAAGGCTCAGATACCCAGTTCCAAGCTAAAGTTGATTGAAAGTAGTTGCCAAGAAAGACTGGAGCAAAGGGGACAGATAGCCAGTCCCAAGCTAAAGAAAATACCCCAAAATCCAAGACAGCGAAGCAGGAGAAAGTCCCAAGAAGACCTCCTAGTCCAAGGAAGGACAGGAGCCTGGAAAAAAGTCATGTTTAGTGAAGTTAAGAGTGAGGGGCAGAGATAAAGATGCCAAGCTTCAGATTTAAATAGACAAAAGCTGCTGAATGCAGATTTAAAGTGAAAACAGCTTGCAAGAGGCAAGAAAGCCCAAAGAGACAACTGAAGGTCTGTAACTCTTTGCTATGGGCATGTGAAGCAGTAGTTTACCATTGATGGCTGAGAGAGTGTGCATGGAATATAGCTTGAATGCATGTGGTGACCCAAGGAAGAGGAACATCAGAAGGAGAGTTCAAAATTTTGGAGGAAAGATCTCGCAAAAGGCGTGTGAGAGAAAGTATCGGTTTGGGAGAAGATTCCAAGGCAAGGTCTTGGGGAGTGGGGATTAGAAACCCTCATGTGAAAGGTGGAATGCAGTGAGACTGATTGGCTCATGGTGTAACAAGCATCTGGTGGGGAGTTGAGAGGAGATCCATAGCATCTGGACAAGATGGTATCTGTCAATTGGTTCAGAGTGTGGTGTGTCTGACCACAGGGTGCCATAGGTTTACGTGGGCTGTGTACTTACTGTGAACATTGAAGTATAAGATAGCTTTTGTAATTTTTGTTATCCTTACAAATCTGTATATATTTGTAAAGGTATAGTTGTGGGTGAAGGAGTATTGTAGTATAGTTAATCTTTTCTTGTTTAATAAATGTTTTATTCTTTTTGTTAAACATTCATCAGTAGACTCCTGTGATTCTGTTCAGTAGTTACTCTCCACATATCTAAACAAACAAATAAAAGTTAGGATCTATCAGCTGGGTTCCACTCTGGGATCAGGATTGTCCAGGGGTACTCTCAGCTGGGATCATAACAGTTGGATTTCCACAGCAGAGTGGAAAAGAGTGACAGGTCATGTGGTATGCCTCTATTAAGGCTACAGCAGTTTGCCTTGGGTAATAATACTTGATTTTTATAGTTAAACATCTATAAGGGAGTGTTGCCTGGAAGGTGTTCATTTGTGGGTCTCACCAAGTAGAGATTCATTTTGGGGGAATGTTTTATAAGGCTAAGTTTTAATGGTGTAACTGATCTTGTGTGCTTAAGTTTTCTTTAATTCTTGTGAATAAAAGTTTTACTTTTGAGTTTTAAAATCCCAGAAGTGTTACTGGACATCTTATTGCTGAGGTCAGTACGTCTTCTTCTCATTTTCAGAATACAAAATAAAGGTAAATGGCCTGGTAGCCGAGTTTCCCTCTGGGATTTGGTTTGCGTAGCAATTAACACCGGCTATGGTCATAACAAGTTCCTTCATCATCGTTGGCTCAAAATCCTGGATCTCCAGAGGGCAGCTCGCCACCAGCTTCTCACGGGCAATCAAAGTTGATCAATAGATGTTGGCTTTGTCACAGATACCCACACAAATAAAAAAACTGTTCACAGTTGTGGCTGTGAAAGAGCTAGACAACCACTTTCACTCTCCCCACTCTTTTTCCAAAGACTTACAAATGTTCCCTTTTCAAGTATATACAATTTGCTTTTGAAAGCTACTATTGAAACTGCTTCCACCTTAATGTCTACCAGGTTCAGAAAAGTGAGAGAGAACTCTAATTCTTCTTACTGGCCTAGGTCCAATAGGTAGCCTTCAGCGCGGCTCTGCAGTCTATTTTTCTGCCAGGGTTATTCAAGATAAAGCTTTCCTGAGTACACTCATTTGCCTGATAAACTTTTTACTTGAGAGGTGCTGTTTTTTTGCAGCTTCTGAACCTGTGGATTATTGTTGAAGTAGAGTAGCATTCAGGACAGAAATGTATTTTGTCTGGTTCACTGGACAAAAAGAACAAACAGAAACAGAGCCACAATTGAAAATAAAAACCTACTTTATTTCAATTGCCTGGTGATCCCTTTAGTTCCACAAACAGAACTGGCCAACTTCTTGCAGGATTTGCAATGTTACAGCCACAAGCCACGTTTTAAATGTATTCATTAAATTATAACACAATAAGAAGAAATGGTGACTAATTTACCAAGGTAATGAAATGCTTATAAATCTCCCAGCGGATAACCAAAGTCATTTCCTGCAGTTTTACTTGAAAAAAATAATAAATTGAACCACTGATGAATTCTTTAAATCCATTAATCAGGCTGCAGTCAGTCCACCAGCACCATTATTTTACACATTAAGTGACTATTTGTGAACGCCACTGATTAAATGAGGGTGGAACTATGAAAATTACCTTCTCACTTCCTCAATGATAGAGCGGTACAAAAGATCTCGGAAATCATAGGATAGTACAAGTCATGTAGGCCATGATTTTCACCTTCCTTTGTGCAGTAAGTTGGATCCTAAGGCATAGATGTACCATTATAATGGAGTTCAGGAATTTCTGGGCTATTATTTGAACTGAAACCATCAAGATTCACTCATATACAGCACAAAATGAGACAATCTTGTTACATACCTATTGGCTGGAATTTTCCAGCCCCTCATGCTGGCGGGATCTTCTGGTCCCGCCAATGTGAACAGAGATTTCAATGGCAGGGGGAATCCACCCTAGGTGGGGCTGGAAGATTCTGGCCATTGCCTTTTCTTCTTGGACATGATCAAGGAATCATAGAAAGTTTACGGCACAGAAAGAGGTCACTTGGCCCATCATGTCAGCACCAGCCAATAAACAAGTCACCCAGCCTAATCCCACTTTCCAGGATTTGGTCCGTAGCCCTGCAGATTACGGCACTTCAGGTGCACATCCAGAAACCTTTTAAATGAGTTGAGGCTCATTTGTCTGCCTCTGCTACCCTTTCAGGCAGTGGGTTCCAGACCCCACAACCCTCTGGATGAAAAAGCTTTTCCTCATCTCCCCCCTAATCTTTCTACCAATCACTTTAAATGCACCGTAGTGACTGACCTCTCTGCCAAAGTAAATAGGCCCTTCCTATCCACTCTGATATTCTCTGGTGTCAGGTTTCACTGACAGCCTTTGCTTTACACACCTAAAATCATAAGATACTTACGGTTTGCTGCCACCATATATGGTGAGGGCCTTAAATTAGAGCTCAAGGGATCTGTCTCTGTGCTATGTATGCTAAGCAAGATATTGAGACTGACAAGTGTTCTAGTTGAACACAATTACATGAAGTTTATTAATAGCAACAGCTATGTACAGCTCTACAGCCTTTGATCTAGACATTTGATTTTAATGCTTTTCATTTATTGGCTTGCTGTCTGTGTGAATTTTTTCTTGTGATTGCCTGCTTTGATAGCTTGATGACATCATCAGTTTAGATCAAAGGGTCCTAACAGTTATGTAGGCCAAATTTTTGCGTTTGGCGGGCGTTCGCGATCGGGGCCGTACCGCCATTTTGCGTGGGCGAGCCAATTAAGGACTTCCCAGTGCATTTCTGAGTCCCGTGGATAGCGGGAGTGTGCGGGCTGTGGCACGGGCATGCACAGACCGCTGGATCCAATGGCGACCCGTCAGTATGTTTAAAAGAAGGCCTGGCAGCCTCCTGTAGGCTGCTCACAATGGCCACCTCGAGATCCAACCGCAGGGGGTCTGCTAAGCAGGGCAGGCTGCAGGGTCTGCCACAGGAGCAGGCCAGGCTGCAGGGTCTGCCACAGGAACAGGGCAGGCTGCAGGGTCTGCCACAGGAACAGGCCAGGCTGCAGGGTCTGCCACAGGAGCAGGGCAGGCTGCAGGGTCTGCCACAGGAGCAGGCCAGGCTGCAGGGTCTGCCACAGGAGCAGGGCAGGCTGCAGGGTCTGCCACAGGAACAGGGCGGGCTGCAGGGTCTGCCACAGGAGCAGGCCAGGCTGCAGGGTAGGCCAGTGGGGGGCCAATGCGCCCCTCACTTTTCTGATAAATGCCTTGCTGCCCTCCTCGAGGAGGTGGCAGCACGGCAGGAGGTGTTGGTTCCCCAGGACGGGAGGAGGAGCCCCCCCACATGACCAAACATGCTTAGGAGGAGGTGGCGGAGGTGGTGAGCTCCCGTGACGTGGTCCAGCGCACCAGGATCCAGTGCCGTAAGCGCTTCAACGATTTGTTGCGCTTTGGCAGGGTGAGCACCATGTTGGCATTGGTCATTTAATCCAGCAGGTAGTTTAGCCTTTGAGGGCCCCCCCACCAAGTCTTACTGTTGTGACTGCATTGAATCATGTTGGCCATTTCTCGTACTCTGGGTGGGCTAGCAGACTGTGCCCATGCTGACATCAGGCTGAGTGGTTCATGAGGAGATGAGTTCTCCCCCGCATCATGTGTTGCTCTTAGTCGCACATGACTAATCTGGGGGCAACTTGCAGGAGATGCAGCTAGGCGCATACTCAGAACTCCAACACATGTCTTATTCACGGTGATGAGATTGTGGAAGGGGAGCCTCAAGGTGTCATGGCCAAGAACCATCTGCTGCCCTCGATGCTGCACGCATTTGCGCCTCCTTGCTATGGGAGCAAAGACTGTGTGTTTCCTAAAGTGATGTACGCAGAATGTGTCCAAGGTGGCAGTTGGGGAGTGCTGGGAGCAGGCGTACTATCTTTGTGTGAGTGATCAGCAGTAGTGGGGAGAGGAGGCACTGGAGGCCTGATATGGCCCACTGTGGTTGGGGTGTGGTGTGTGCGTGTGCAGAGTCCTTGTGCAATTGGCCGCAATGAATTGGCTTCTCTGTTTTGCAGGGGAAAAATGCTCACAATGCGTTTGAGTGTTCGAGGACTGGAGGCGGCTAGGCCCAGCTGCTGATTTTAAGCTGTTTTGAGCAGGAGGCCCTGGAGCTTTAGAAGCGCCATGTGCCCAGGTCAACTGGTGTTGATGAGGCTGGGGTGGAACAGCCAGGTATTTGAGGCCAATAGTGAGATCCGCTATGTCCTCCCAACATCCATAGCACTGATGATTGTTTAATTTGCTATTGTTGCAACATTGCTCAGTCACAGAGTGATAGAGTCAGAGGTGTGGGTCATAGGCAAAGGTCCCTTGGTCCTTCGAAGATGCGCGCATTAAACACCTTCCAAAGTCACCTTATCCTATTTCTGACCACTATCCCCATGGCCTTGTATGCCATGGCATCGCAACTGCACATCCAAATACTTATAACATGTTAGGAGGGTTTCTGCGTCCACCACCCTTTCAGGCAGTGCGTCCTACATTATTGTGTGCAAAAGTTCCTCATCACCTCACCTGTCAACCTCATGCCCCTTACCTTAAATCAATGCCACCAGGTTACTCATCCCTCCGCCAAGGGGAAATATTCCTTTCTGTCGACACTATCTATGCCCCTCATTATGCTATAAAGCTCAATAATGTCACCCCTCAATCTCCTCTGCTCCAGGGGAAATAACCCCAGCCTCTGCTATGTCTCCTCATAAGTCAAACTCTCCAGCCCAGCATGCATCCTGGTCACAACTTCTGCACTCTCTCCACTCCAATCACATCCCTCCCGTGATGCGCAGATCACAACTGCACGCAGGATTATAACTGTGGCCTAGGCAGCGTTTTCTGCACTTGGAACATGACCTCCCTGTTCCTATATTCTATTCCTCGGCTAATAAAGGCAAGTATGGCATTTACCTTCTTAAACGCCTGATGTACCTGTCCCACTACCTTAACGGGCCTGTCGATATGCACAGCAAGGTCCCTCTGATCCTCCTCACTTTCCATGGTCCTACCATTCCTCGTGTATTCCCGTACCTTGTTTCTCCTGCCCAAGTGCATCACCTCACACTTATCCACATTTCATTTGGCATTCCTTAGGCCATCTGACCAGCCCGCCTGAATCCGCCTGTAATGTTTGGGTCTCCTCCTGACTATTTGCCACCCCACCAATATTCGTCTCCATAGGTTCAGGAAGGTTGAGCGCATTATGAGCCAGGGGGAAAGGGATGAAGTGTGTCACTGTGTGCACGCTAACTGATCCACTGTCCTTGTTGTTATTTTCAGCATCATCAGAGCCTGTCCACCAGGAGGAATTGCAGATGCCCCCTCTCACACCTGAGGGCCCTCAACTGTCACCTGCGTCACACCATTTCTGCGAGGCAGGCACCAGCGCAGATACTAGCACATCAGTGGGCATTGCAACATCGGCTAGTGTCCCGGGGCACAGTGGAGAGGACACTTCACAATCGCTGGAGGAGCTGGCAGAGACAGAGAGTGCTGATGGCGCCAGCAGCCGGAGGACTGCAGGGGACCAGGCACATGCTCAGTCAGGGTGCGATGATGTGCCTCTGGAGTCGTCCGCGACACAGCAGCTGCAGGAAATGTAACCGGGTGTGCGGGAGCATCTGGGAGTGTTGCATGAGTGTTCCATGGTGGAGGAGTCCACACGGAGCATCACTGATGCAATGAGCCTCATGGTAGACTGTCATGCTTCCTCCATGGAGAGAATGGCGACTCTCCTGGAGAGGGGCTTCCAGGAGAACAAGCAGCTTCTCCTGGGGTTACACCCGGACCTGCAAGCCCTCACAGCGCCAGTGGCCATAGCTGGTCAGTGCCAATGTGGGAGATGGTGTGGGCTTCAAGCTTCCCAGCTCGTTGCCCATCCATTGACGGTGAGCAGGGAGGTCCGGGGCGACCTCACGTTAGTGCAGCAGCTGCCTGTCGTATCTGCAGGCTCCTCTCACGGCGCTCCAGATGAAGGCAACAGCTGCTCCGTCCCTCTCCCAGTGACCGCTTCATCGGGTGAGGCTGCGATAACTGGGGTGATGCCAGCTGTGGAACTGGCAGATCCTTCCCAAGTGGGGCCAGCACAGGCTTCACGGGCCAGATGGTGGCCGCCAAGGTCATCGAGGCCAACAGGACAGCAGAGTCAGCAGGCTGTCTCAGATGCTACTCTGAGCGATGGGGCAGCACCAAGACATAGCAACCTTAAATGTAAGCAAAAGGCACCTTAGGCACACCACGGGTTTCTCACTGGTGCTTTTGTGTTGGCCCAAGATGAGGCCTTTATTATTTGTTTATGTTTGAAAAATGTTTTGGTTTGACTTTGTGTGACCTTATGATGGTAAAAATTAAAACCAGATGTGTTACCATGGTTGAAGGTGGCTCCTTTGTCCTGCATATTTATGTTTTACGTACATGTCATGAGTGTTTGAGTGGCTGTTGAGCTTTATGTCCAAAGCCCTTAGTTGCAGCTGATGACCTGGCAGATTTAACACTTAAGTGCCGACTATGGAAGCACCAGGCAAGGCTGGTCCTGCTGATCCATTTGTGTGGAGCTAGCTGAAGGTTTGTTGGATTAAAGCATCCCGGGTGTCCCTGCCTCCTTGGTGTAGTCCCGGGTCAGTGTTTAGCCCTTCAGCATTTCCCTGTGCTTCCTCATCCTCCGAATCAGTGCTGGACTCATCGTGTGCAGCTGCATCCACTGTGTCTTCATCGTCCACTGCATCCCCCCTTTCCAGCGCAAGATTGTGGAGAGCGCAACATGCAACCACTATCACTGAGACAGGATCTGGGGCGCACTGGAGTGCCCCCCTTGAGCGGTCCAGGCATCGGAAGCGCATCTTGAGAAGACCGATGGCTCTCTCCACTACAGCCCTTGTGGTGCCGTGGCTCCTATTGTAGCGCTCCTCAGCTTCTGTTCTTGGATGGCGCAGAGGCGTCATGAGCCACCTTCGCAGGGGATACCCCTTGTCACCCACCAGCCAACCATCCAGCCGAGCCGGAGCACTTAAGAGTCCCGGCACCTGGGTGTGTCTGAGGATGTAGTCGTTGTGGGAGCTGCCTGGGTACCTTGCACAGACTTGTAGAATCTGCATCCAGTGATCACACACTATCTGCATATTCACGGAGTGGAAGCCCTTCCTGTTGAAGAAGGCACCGGGCTCACCTGCTTGTGCCTTGATGGCCACATGTGTGCAGTCTATTGCACCCTGGACACGGGGGAAGCCAGCAATGGCCGCGAAACCTGTGCCTGACTTGCGTGGTCCCAATGGAAGTGGCTGAAGATCAATGCCTGTCTGAACAGAACGTTTGTGACCTGCTTGACACAAGTGTGCACAGCTCATTGGAAGACATCGCAAAGATCACCCACTGAGCTCTGGAAGGAACCAGATGCATAGAGGTGGAGGGCAACTGTGACCTTCAGAGGCGCTGGTATGGGGTGTCCACCCACACAGTTAGGGGAGATCTCAGGGCCTATCATCTAACAGATATTGTTGACTGTCTCCCTTGACAGTCGGAGCCTCCTTCGGCACTGCACCTCAGTCATAGTGAGGTAGCTGCTTCGCCACCTGTATACCCTGGCAGCAAGATAGTGATGTCTTCTGTGGCCCTTCCACCTTGGACTACCTCTTGGCCCTGCGTCCCTTGTGCCTGTGCCTGTACTCCCAAAGGTGGCTCCCCTGGAGGCTGATTGTGCACTCCTGGCCTCCTCCTTATTCTATCCCTCCCTTCCTCCTCAGAGGAGCTGCCTCCAGTGGACATGTCAGGCCAAAGGGAGGCCACCAGAAAGCTGCAGGCCCGATAAAGATTACTGACTGCAGAGTGCTGACCAGAGAAAGCTGCTGGAATTCTTTCTGAACTGCTACAGATCACGCAGGCAAGTTTAAAAAACTTTCTGCAATAAATACTCACAGACCAGATTGACAACCCCACTGAGCCCTCTTATCCCGCCTGTGGATGAGTTTTATTAAAAAGTATCTTACCCGACTGCCCATTGCACCCGTGCGGTGAGCCGAAGATCGCACGGGCACCTAAAAATCAGCATCGATTGCCGATTTAATTAATGGCGGGCGCGCGTCAAACTTCATCGTGTGCCCGCCCAGTGAAATATCGCGATGGCACGCGGTGACGTCGGGACACTTGCCCAACGTCAGCACACGTCATTTTACGCGCTGACGTGTGGGGCCCGCCCCCTGCCCGTCAAGCAGAAAATTCTGCCCATAGGCTGATTACTTGGCTATATGCCTGACTCATAAGGCATAAATAAAGACATACTGATACAGAGTCACCAGCAGTAGTGAACATCTGCAGTAGAGATTACAGGCAACAGTGAACATCTAACATGGAAGCTGTGCCTTTTATCCTCCAGCCCTACACATGGTGATATCAGAGTGATGTCACTATGCAGCTTCTTAAAGGTAAATATCATTGTCTACATTGGCATGCATACAATATCACAACAACACCGCAAAACAGATGGAGACCATTCAACCCAATAGGCACAAGATGGTGCTAGCCCTCCTGCTGTAGCTGTCTACTTTTATTTACCTCTCCCAACTAGCTACTATAACCAAACAGCCATTCTTCAATCGATGAGTATAGGCGGTAAGTGTTAGCGGTTATTTGGTTGTGTAAGGATTTACAGTACAGTCAGATCCTGTCCTCACTTCTCGTCAATCCTTTTTAATTTCTCAGTGTAAATGATTGGATAACAATCAAGAATGGGAACCCTGGCTGAATTCCCTCTCCCTTTCTTAGCAGAGGGACACTAAAGCCAAACTGTAAATTTGTTACCACCATCCGTCAGCAAACAAATAACCTGAGAGCAGACCAAGAATCAAGACTGGGCACTTTCTTAGACTTTATGACTCAGTGGCATACCTATCGCAACATTTATACATGAAGCAATCATGACTCTTGTGTGTACATGGAATCATATAGCACAGAAGATGGCCTGTTGCCCCTTCATGCCTGTGTCAGCTCTTTGAAGGAGCTATCCAATTCCTCCCATTCTCCCCTATAATAGCTCTGTGTCAGGAAGAGATATTAATGTCTGCAATGTTATTGAACATTATTTTTAAATTGGGATTGTAGTAGGGTTGGTGTCTGTGTGTGTCTTAATTGGATTAAAGTCTGGGTACTTTGATGTATAATAGTTTGACATGTTAAATAGATAAACGTAAGGAAGTTAAAAGGTAAAGTGCAATTTGTATTTTTAAATAAACCATTCAATGAATGGGTGAAATCTTGCACCTAGCTGGGAGATGCCAACCAATGTGTTTATATTACTAATAACATTAGTGGGATGAAAGGATTATTGATAGGAGAGGTATTTTTTTTACAACTAGTAATACAATGAAAAATTTACATTCAAAGGGGAAGCTAGGTATAAACAGAAAGGAGTTTGAATGTATAAGTCAGAGGCATTTAAGATTAACCAGCCTGTAAACCAACAACGGTGTCTGGAAAGTAACCAAATTGAAAGGGATCTCAATTTGAATTCATAAGGTCAAATGTGCTTTGCCTGGTGTCTGTTTAAAGTCTATGGGTTATTGTTGCCTTGGTGAAGATTTACCTGGGAGTGATTAATTTGTGGATTTGTTTAGAAGCTATTGTGGTAATAATTTGTAGACATGTGTATGTGTTTAATTTGTTTTTAAATTAATAAATGTTTAATTTAGTTTTGCATATAAAAAAGCCTCTTGAGGTTCGGTGGTCTTAATCCTGAATTCAGAGCTGCATCTCAAACATACCAATTAAAAATATAGGTTATGACATTTGTTCAAGTTTCCCTCTGGGATTTAAACAGCTCAGCCTTTACCAACTGCTTTATCATAACATTTTGGAAATATCTTCTCTTTAAGTATATATTTGGAAAGTTACTATTGAATCTCTTTAGGGAGGATTTATTGGTCTTGGAAGGAGTGCACCATAAATTTACTCAATTTATACCTGGATTTCAAGCATTAAATTATGAGGAGAGATTGCACAAACTCGGGTTGTATTCCCTGGAATTTAGAAGATTAAGGGGTGACGTGATCAAAGATTTCAAGAGATTAGGGAGAACAGTATAGATTTGGAGAAACTATTCCTACTGGTTGGAGAATCTAGAATGAAGGGGCATAGTCTTAAAATTAGAATCAGACATGAGTGAAATTGGGAAACAGTTCTACACGCAAATGGTGGTAGAAGTTTTGTACCCTCTTCTACAAACAGCAATTAATGTTGGATCAATTGTTCATTTCAAAACTGAGATTGATAGACTTTTGTCAACCAAAGTTACTGAAGGATATGGGCCAAAGGCAGGTGTAGGAAGTTAGATCACAAATCAGGCATGATCTCATGAATGACAAAACAGGCCAAGGGGCTAAATGGCCTACACCTGATCCTTTGTTCTTGTGTTTCTCATCTCCTCCCAGGTTCTTTAGCCAGTTATCTTAAATCTGTGTTCTCTGGTTCCTAACCTTCCTGTGAGTTGAGACAATTTCTCCCTATCTACAGTATCAATATTTTGGACACCTCTACTGAATCTCCCATTAACCTTCTTTGCTTTAGGGAGAGAATTCCCAACATTTCTAGTCTCTCTACATAACAGAAGCTAATGGCACAAAAACAAAAATAGCTGGAAAAACTCAGCAGGTCTGATAGCATCTGCGGGGAGGAAGTTAACGTTTCGAGTCCGTATGACTCTTCATCAGAACTAAGGAAAAATAGAAATGAGGTGACATATAAGCTGGTTGAGGAGGGTGGGACAGGTAGAGCCTGATAGAGGGTCAGTGATAGGTGGAGGCAAAGAAGAGATTACCAAAGATGTCACAGACAAAAGGATAAAGAGGTGTTGACGGTGGTGATATTAGCTAACAAACGTGCTAATGGTGACATTAAGGGTAGAAAGCAGGACGAGCAAGTGACAGATAGCCCAAGTGGGGGTGGGGTGGGGGAAAGGGATCAAAATGGGCTAAAAGATGGAGATAAAACAATGGATGGAAATAAATTTAAAAATAATAGAAATAGGTGGGGAAAAAAATATATTAAAAAAATATATTTGAAAAATTATAAATTATTGGGAAAAGGGGGATTGGAAAAGGGGTGGAGATGGAGGAGAGAGTTCATGATCTGAAGTTATTGAACTCAATGTTAAGTCTGGAAGGCTGGAAAGTGCCTAATCAGAAGATGGGGTGCAGTTACTCCAGTTTACGTTGAGCTTCACTGGAACATTGCAGCAAGCCAAGGGTCCTCCCATGCCCACCCCCACTAGGGCTATCTGTTACTTGCTCGTCCTGCTTTCTACCCTTAATGTCACCATTAGCACATTCCTTAGATAATATCACCACCACCAACACCCCTTTGTCCTTATGTCTATGACATCTTTCGCAATCTCTCCTTTGCCTCCACCTATCACTGACCCTCTATCTAGCTCTACCTGTCCCACCCCCCTCAACCAGCTTATATTTCACTTCATTTCTATTTTTCCTCAGTTCTGATGAAGAGTCATACAGACCCGAAATGTTAACTATATTCCTCTCTGCAGATGCCGTCAAACCTGCTGAATTTTTCCAGGTATTTTTGTTTTTGTTTCAGATTTCCAGCATCTGCAGTATTTTGCTTTTATCTTAGAAGCTATTTGTGTATTATTTCAATAGGACATGTTTTATAAAGATACAAGTCGCTTGATAAAAGATTATTTTGTGTTGAACATCAATGCATTCCACTAGGGTTTAAAGCTGTAAAGTTTTTTGACAGCTCATCTGAGAAAACTGGCCAGTGCTTACAACTGAAATTGGTCTCCTGCTGCTTGGACTGAGTTAGATAGGACCAGTTGAAATGACTTGATAGCTGAGGTTAATGACTATCTACTGAAGTTAATTCAGCTGTTCAATACTGGCAGCTCACCAGGCAGGGAAAGTTACAATGATCTTATTATTTCCATCGGCCTGCTTATTTAAACTGGTGAGTTTGATAACTCCACTAAGCCAGTTTGGATGACAACATAATGTTGGCAGAACTGTGCAAAGCAGCTGGGCAATAAACACTCTTCAGAGATATCATATTGCCTCGGGATTACACTAAAAAGCAAGTAAACCTCCCACCTCAGAATAGCAGCAGTGGTAGTGGGAAACTACAGGCAAGCACAACATGTGGCACCGAGGCTGCAGTTGCTGCTAATTGGTTCATCCATCAGAGCAAGTTAAATTTTATTTTAAAATTCAAATTAGTTGCTCAAGAAACAATTCTCTAATTTATTTTCTAATGCTCCAATCTCTAACCTTTTAGATCATTTCTAAGCCTGACAGGGGAATGCTGTAAATAGAAAGAAAGAGTGCCTTGCATGACTTGAGGACATCCCCAATCACTTTACAGCAAATAGTTTTGAGTGTATTTGAAGTGTTTTCATGTAGGAAACACAGTGGCCAATTTTCACACACCTAAACCCCATAAGCATTATGGACCAAATAATGTGGTGTTTGTTTTGGTCTTAGTTAAGGGATAAATGTTAGGCTTGCAGCCTCCTGATTCAAAGGGAGGAAGCTACCTAAGCTGCAGCCGCCACCACCAGTTTTACAAGAAAATAAATTATCGTTCAGATAAAAGCAAAATACTGCGGATGCTGGAAATCTGAAACAAAAACAAAAATAGCTGGAAAAACTCAGCAGGTCTGACAGCATTTGTGGAGAGGAACACAGTTAACGTTTCGAGTCTGTATGACTCTTCATCAGAACTAAAGAAATATAGAAATGAGGTGAAATATAAGCTGGTTGAGGGGGGGTGGGGGGGTTGGGACAGGTGGAGCTGGATAGAGGACCAGTGACAGGTGGAGGCAGAGGAGAGATTGCCAAAGATGCCATAGACAAAAGGACAAAGGGGTGTTGACGGTCATGATATTAGCTAAAGGATGTGCTTTATATCACCATTAGCACATCCTTAAGCTAATATCACCACTGTCAAAACCCCTTTGTCCTTTTGTCTATGACATCTTTGGCAATCTCTCCTTTGCCTCCACCTGTCACTGGCCCTCTATCCAGCTCCACCTGTCCCACCCCCTTTAAACAGCTTATATTTCACCTCATTTCTATTTCTCTTCAATTCTGATGAAGAGTCACATGGACTCGAAATGTTAACTCTGTCTTCCTCTCCACAGATGCTGTCAGACCTGCTGAGTTTTTCCAGCTATTTTTGTTTTTGTTTGAGTTTTCTAGCACACTGGGCAAAGTGGGTGTGATAGCAAAATGGTGGACGAATGCATGGTAGGGAAGCCTGATGTGTTGATGCCAAAAGTGAATTTGACTAGAGGCGGCTGGGCTGTTGGGGAACACAAACAGTGGCAGAAGTTTTTTTACTCTTCTCTGCAAACAGCAATTGATGTTAGCTCAATTTCTCAGCGGCGGAGAGGCAATGAGCCCATAAAGCAACCAATTGTCAGGTCTTTTCCGAGGATTTGGAATTTTACCAAGGGTGCACTTGAAGAGTAGAGCTTCAGTGCCTTGACAGCGTTAGGGATGTGGAAGCTCAGTGCCAGGTCAGTGTTGGCAGCATTGGGCAGCCATTGCGAGCAACAACATCTCAGCGCAAAGAGGGTGAGAGTGAATAAATCCCAGGAGTGGTGAGCTGGAAGCTGGGCAAGTTTGCGACCACTTCAGAGGTGTAAATGTTGATAGTCTGTCTGAGGCGCTCCTTATGCCTGCAGTGTATGGGGAGTGTGAGACCTTGAGGTATGAGCGTTGTGAGTGACAATGGTCTCAGGCACTCTGGTTTTGAGACCCCAAATGAGGAGAAGCATGAGGCAGTGTGGGAGGTGCAGCTAGGGAGGGGCAGGGCTGCAACATGCAGAGGGAATGGAGGATCATAAGGGTGGAAGAGTGGACGGGTGGGATGGCTCAGAGGGGCAGAAACCATCATTGTGTGAGTTGAAGGCACTACCCGCCAGAGAAGGTTTACCAACAAAGGCTCTGCTTCCTGCAGATGGTGGAGCTATGGTGGCACCCAACCTGTGTCTCTATCCGAGAGGCAGTCACCGAGCTTCAGTCAAAGGCTGAACAATGCGTGCCATGATGGAGGAGGATCTGAGCCCAATGGGAAGTGGGGGATACACATTGCCTGTGGTGGTGAAGATCACTGTGGTGCTGAATTTTTAAGCCTCAGGATTATTCCAGGGTCCCTCTGGTGAGATCTCTGAGATTTCCCTGTCAGCGACCCAAGACTGCATCAAGCTGTTCAGAGAGCTAGCCAATATGTGCAGATCCGCACTTCCAGACGGTCAGGCAGAGAGAACTATAGGGTTCGAGGCCATTGCTGGTTTCTCCCTGGTGCAGGGTGTCATTGACAGCACACAAGTGGCTATCAAGGCTCCCACAGAGCAGGCAGCAGTCTTCAACAATAGGAAAGGCTTCCACTCACTCATTGTACAACTGGTCTACGACCACCACAAATGGATCCTTCAGGGTACCCAGAAAGCTGTCATGGCTCCTTCATACTAAGGCAGTCCCATGTGCCCAACCTTTTCAGGGGTGGCTGTTTGTTTATTTTGACAGCTTTGTGAACTTCCCAATGTTATTATAGGGCTCATGAATTCTGTCCATGGTGAATACTGGATGAGTGGGCATTGCGGGTATGGAGGGGGCATGAAGGTGGGGAGTAAGCAGGGGGGCATGGGATGGGTGAGGGGGTGGATACCAGGTAAGGGCATAAGAAGTGAGGAGTGAGGGTTAGGGTGCCTAACACTCTAACACTCATGTTTAGAGCTGGGCGGATGTCCTAGGGAATGGAGATGGGCCTCTAACATGCCCACTTCAACAACGGCCTGCATTCCTTCCCACCTCAGGCCTGCTTCGGAAGACAGCAGGCCTCACTCTAGCCTGTCCCAGCCTGCCCACCAAGAAGATAGCGTGGGCGGGCACTGCCCATTGGGGGGCGGGATTGCAATGTCGGGAAATGGCTCAGCTCGCGATTCCCACCTCGAAAGGGAAACTTGGGCCCGTTCTCTCCACAGATGCTGACTGAGCTGAGGAGTCCCCAGCCTTTCCTATTTTTACATCAGATTCACAGCATCCTGGTATTTTGCTTCTGTGATAGAATTCAGTAAGACCCTTCCATGAATTTTGACCACTAGTGTTCTGTGTATTATTAATAAATGTAAAAGCCTAAAATGTGTAAAGAATTTCATGGGGAGAATTTTCGCCCTGTCAGGCGGGCTGGTTGGGAGCGAGCGCGTGCATGCGCGGAGCTGATCACCGCCCACAATTGGCTGCATGCCGCCATTTTGCGTGGGCGGGCCAATTAAGGCCTGCCCAGCGTGATACGTGCCCGGAAGTGCTCAGCGCTACCTGTGCGGGCGGGGGGGAAGAGGGAGAGTCGGGGCCTGTGCTCTTCCCCTGTGGCACGGAGCTGCCTCAGGTGGGTTAATTTCATAATGTTAATTCTAAATAAAGAAGCTAAAAAATCATTTACACATGTCCCCTCATGTGACAGTGTCACATGCGCTGGGGCATCTTTTTCAAATGGTCCAAAAATGTTTATTAATGTTATAAACCCTTCACGATACTTCATCCTGCCCATGGATGAGGTTTCATGAAAAATGCAAAGGCCGCCTGGGCTCTTCGCCTGCCCCCCGCCAACCTTACGGTTGGACAGGCAGCTTTCTTAATAGGGTTAATTGCTTGATTAATGGCTTTAACAGGCCTTTGACAGCCCAGCGGGCAGGCAGCCGACTCTGGTGCACACCCGCCGAACGGAAAATCAGAATGACGCGCGGTGATGTCGGGATGCACGACTAACGTCACCGCGTGTCATTTTACATGTCGCCATGCGGGGCCCACCCTCACACGCCGAACAGAAAATTCTGCCCTGTGTATATTTTGTTTTCGAGCTACTTAATTAACATCCAGTGGGCATTAAGCAGAAAAGAAGCAGCTGAGTAAAAATAACAGGAAAGACTGGGCTAGTGAACTGCCTCAGGACATCAGACAGCAAGGGCTGCAAAGTATGGCCCTGAATTTCCTCTATATTTACACCCAAGCATATGCATGGTCACAAACCAATTACGTGGCTTAAAAGATTCCAGGATTTGGGGCATAAATGAGTTAGGTGCAGAAGCACTTTACGTCCAAATCACCTCAATCTTTTACAATCATCCATTAAACACTGTCCGAATGCACCTCTGCCTATAGGACAGCATTGCCGCCACGTTACAGAAAATTAGAAGTGAGTTCCCTGGAACTGCTCTTCCTCAAAGCAAATTATGATTATTTTCTGGTGTTTTATCACAACTATTTTGAGCATTTTTAAAATGCACTTTCATTGAGATTTGCTCTATATTTTTTTTTATTGCAGTTTTATTGAAAAAGTTCCTAAACAGGCTATGCCTGGAGTACATGAATGATGGTTGCTTGAGTTGAATCTTTAATATGCATTCTTAAGGAAGAGAAATTTATGGTGTGCGTTCAACGTTTTCCCTAGGCCTTCTTTGTTTACATGAATTAGCACCAATTTTACACTCAGGCATAATCTCATGTGGTTTGCAGGATCTTTAAGCGTAACTAGGCACTGGCAGAATGGGCATGGGGAAATGTCAGGCCTAACTTCCAATCAGTGCTCACTGAGGAAATTCCAGACCAGTGTCCATTGGCTGGAGTATCTTTGCTAGGGATGGTTCGAAATGAAAGGTCCAATAATGACACTGTATCAATGCTATCGGGACTGTTGTCACAAAGTTGCTTGAGAATCCAAGTCTGGATTTAGCTCAGAGATGCATTCCATGCAGGGGGATTGTTTTGAGGTCAGGAAACCCGGAGGTACAGGTTTCCCAAATGTTCTACAGTTTTTAACAGCAGAACACCTTTATTTTTTTTTTTCTGTAGGTTTCCTGTTTACAGCATTGACAGGCTAGAGGCCCTGTTGGACAAGAAAGCCAACAGCATAAGGCCGACAGCACAAGGTTTCCTTGGGGAGGATGTGTCTGGGTGATTTTACACCAGTGGAGGCTGCATCACTGATTCATGATAATTGATCATTCGAGGCTGAGTTAGACAGATTTTTAATTTACAAGGGAGTTAAGGGTTATGAGGGGCAGCTATAGGCAGGAAAGTGGAGTTACGGCCACAAGCAGATCAGCCATCATCTTAATGAATGGGGAAGCAGGCTCGATGAGCCAAATGGACAACTCCTACTCCTATATCTTATGATCTTAGGAGAGATTGTGGGGTGGGGGTCCGACTGTTAGGAGAGGGGTGTGTGGGGTACGGGAGCAGGTCTTGTGGGGAGGGAGAGGCTGACAGATCATGGGGAGAGGAATTTACTGGCTGTTCTTTTTGGGCCTGAGGGAAAAAGCCCTGCTTCTCCTCGCCCACAAGCTATCTTATAAAGCCACTTACCTTATGGATGCAGCCCTTCTCATTCTTTCATGAGTATTTCAAGGCCTTGAAATCCCAGCCAACAAGAGTTAAAATGAAAACTCATAAGCTTATTACACTATCTATGTGGCCAACCCATTTCCTGCAAGTGGATTGGTTACCTGCCCCTCATCCTGCCTCCAGAAATGTTCTTGTCCCATTTCAGATTTTTTGAATTGAAACCACTGAAGTGACCCAAACTCAACTATTTTTGGGAGTTAAGATTCATCCCATTCCTTACTCACTGATGAGTTTCAGGACAAGGTATGTGCGTCTATGGGTGAATTTTCCCTGCCCGCTGGTGTTAGGTATCACGGTGGGCGTGAGTGGACAATATGGTGGGAAGGCCAAAAATTGGATTCACGCCGTCGTGAAACCAGTTTGCAATTGTCCGCTCTGGCCATCAATGGTGGGCTGCTTTTCCTGCCATCAGACAATGGCTACTTTATTGTAATTCATATGCATATTATTATAAACCCAGTTTGCTGGAATCATCCCCCCAGGTCAAATTTACCACATACGTCAGTGGGAAAACACGCTGGTGCACAACATGTCTTGACAAGTGTGACATGCAGAAATTGGTTGCATGGGTGAACACATTTTGTCACTTTATAATCTGAAAATATATTCACTTTCTTTTTTCATTCATTTGTGGGATGTGGGCATTGCTGGCTGGGCCAGCATTTATTGCTCATCCCTAATTGCTCTTGAGAGGGCGGTGGGTATCTTTCAGTTTTGTTTACAGGCTTCATGAGTCATCCCTCTGAATTCCCCCCCACCCCCCGCCCCCCCCACTAACAGCACGAAGCCAGACCATGAGTGATTCTGGAGGGAGAAGTGTGTGTGTGGCAGGGCCTTTCAAAGCCTCGTGCATGCATGCTCCCAAACACATGGATCCTTCTCCCATCACACTCATCTCAATGTCCTGAGCATTTTCAATCAATGGGCTTGGGTCGGTGAGTTTTGAGTGATGAAATGGTTGCCATACCCTGGCTGCATGGATGAAATCATTCATCCTCTATCTGCGTTGGATAGCCAACCTCTTTTATGCAACAATGGCACCGATCACCACTGCCATCGCCTACCAAGCTGGAATGGTAATGTAGCTGCCCCTCCTGCGGCCAGAGTGGGGGTAGAGGACATCACAGTGGTCCTCCATGTCCAAAAGGTGCTTGAGGGCTGCAGTCTTCTTATCTTCCTGGCCCATGTTTTCTTTGCTGCAGTCCTGGGCTGAAAGCACTGAGCGCAACTGTACTTTAAATGTGTAAATGCATGATAAAGCAACGAGCTGACGAAGCGGCAGGCGAATCGGAGCTCGCCCACCATAGAAACGGCATGTTTCCCGGGAATGCAGAATTAATGCAGCGGGTTTGGGATGTTATGGCGTGAAAACCCACCATTGTGACCAGGGTGGGGAGGTGAGGAGGGGGTGTAAAATGTCATTTTACCTGCCTGCTACTGCACTTAGTACAAATCTGGGATGATTCTGCCCCATGTAAATTTATTGAGATGTCAAAAGCAAATGAATGAGTAGATTTAGTTATCCAGGTATTTTAAACACAGCCAACAAAAGAATGAATGTCCCTGGAGTGGTTACCATGTCAGTAGGGCTGACAGTCAATGTTCAGCTTAGACAGTGTTTGGAAAACTTATAACAAGACAGCAATGTGATCAACGTACAATAAATTGTTTTCAATGATATGATTTATAGGGTAGTAGTTTACAATAGGAATTCCTAGTTGCCTGAAAAATTGCATTTTCAAATACAGAAGTGTTCGCTTTTAATTTGTGATCTGTATCTACATAAAACCAGGACCAGCCATGCTTAATCATTATAACTTTAGCTGCACCACAGCAATATGTAAATATTATGCGAATGAATGCAAACAATGCTACCAAATTAATGTTCTTTATTAAGTAGAGCTTTCTAATGCAAGGAAATATGCCATAATGATTTTGAAATATTTCCATAAGAAATAAAATTATGTACGTATAGGTGGATTTTAAACACAAGTGGGCTTCAAACAATCTGCTAATGGAATCTGGCATGTTCAAAATTCTGAACCAGAAGCTAGGAGTGTCCATCGAGAAATGTCTGATTGTCATCCGGGGACTCGGAATTCCCATTGGAGTAAGTGCTGAGTAGTATCCAAGGACCTGAAATATGGGTCAGAGGAAGGTTGGAGCAGCATTCTAGGTACTAATTGTAGTTTGCACAAAGTTGTAGGAAGTCCTGGGCCAATGGGAGCATTGTATGATGTCTTCATTGTAAAGCTGCCTACCTAAAGGCCGGAATGTATCGTGTCAGTTCTAACTCCATTGGCAGCATTTTTCTGTGATTTAGAAGGATGTGGGTTCAAGCCCCACCCCACAAACTTGAGCACAAAATCTAGGCTGACATTCCAGTGCAGTACTGAGCGAGTACAGCAACGCCCCAGGTGTCATCTTTCGAGAGAGGTGTTAAAAAGGAGGCTCTTTCTACCTCTCAGGTGGATAGAAAAGATCCCATCTCATTATTATAAAGAAGAGCAGTTTTGCAGGTGTCTGTGCAAATATTTATCCCATCACAACCACCATCACAAAAGCAGATTAAATGGTTTTTATCACATTGCTGTTGTGGAACTTTCCTGCGCATTCATTGGCTGCTGCATTTCCTATGTTATTGCACTTCAAGGTACTTCATTGGTTGCAAAGCACTTTGGGTTATCCAGGGTCATGAGAAGTGGTGTATCAATGCAAATATTCATTTTTATTCAATTTCAGTGGCAATTTGCTTCGCTCTTCTGTCCAGCATCCTTCCTCGTCCCCTCCCTGCCCCCTCCCTAGATCCTTGTGCCCCGAATCAACTGCATTATTTCCTCCGATGGGTCCAAAAAAGGGAGTCCCCTTTATTTTTTAGGGGAGCACTAATATAGGAATGCATCAAATTTGTTCCCTGTCCATATCTGGCACTGGCACATACTCATATCTAGAAACATAATGCAGAATCATCCCAGGTTTGCACTAAGTGGAGTAACGGGTGGCCTGTCTTGCTGTATCGCTCCAATCCCATCTCATCTCAATCATGCACTACCGGGAAACAATCTGTTTCACTGCAGGCGGCCTCTGTTTCACCTGCCATGCTGTCACCTCCCAGACCGGGGTGGAGTGGCCCACATTAAGCCCCTCACTCACTTTGAGGAGTGTGCCTTCGCGCTGACTGGTGAGGATGTGGACTGTGCCCGCGGTGATGGTGAGGTCGGTGGTGAACACCCTCGTGAGGATACTGCACCACATCATCTCTCTCTCAATGCTTTTGACTCTGCTGCCATGCACTAATTATCTCTAGAACATAAGGACATAAGAACTAGGAGCACGAGTAGGCAAGTCAGCCCCTCGAGCCTGACACGCCATTCAATACAATCATGGCTGATCTCATTTCGGCCTCAACTCCAATTTCCCACCCTCTCCCCATAACCTTTCAACCTGTTACTAATTAAAAATCTGTCTATCTCCTCCTTAAATTTATTCAGCGTCCCGGCACCACTGCACTCGGAGGTTGTGAATTCCACAGATTCACGACCCATTGAGAAAAGTAATTCCTCCTCATCTCTGATTTAAATCTACCACCCCTTAGCCTAAAACTATGGCCTCCCGTTCTAGAATGCCCCACAAGGGGAAACATCCGCTCCACGTCTACTTTGTCTATCCCCTTTAGCATCTTATATACCTTAATTAGATCTCCTCTCATCCTTCTAAACTCTAGCGAGTATAGGCCTAAACTGCTCAATCTCTCCTCATAAGACAAGTCCCGCATTTCTGGAATCAATCTAGTGAACCTCCTCTGAACCACCTCCAATGCAACTACATCTTTCCTCAAGTAAGAGGACCAAAACTGTGCACAGTACTCCAGGTGCAGTCTCACCAATGCCTTGCACAGTTGCAACAACACTTCCCTATTTTTATACTCTATTGCTTTAGCAATAAATGCCAAAATTCCATTTGCCTTCCTTATTACCTGCTGTACCTGCACACTAGCTTTCAGCGATTCATGCACAAGGATACCCAGATCCCTCTGCACTGAAACATTCTGAAGTTTCTCTCCATTTAAATAATAAGCTGCCTTTTTATTCTTCTGGCCAAAATGGATAACCTCACATTTATCCACGTTAAACTCCATCTGCCACATTTTGGCCCATTCACCTAACCTGTCCATAACCATTTGTAAATTTCTTATTTCTTCATTGCAACTTACTTTCCCACCTATTTTGGCGTCATCTGCAAATTTAGCTATAGTACCTTTTATCCCTGAATCCAAGTCATTAATATAGATTGTAAATAGTTGGGGCCCAAGGACTGAACCCTATGGCACCCCACTAGTCACAGCTTGCCATCCAGAAAAAGACCCATTTATCCCGACTCTCTGCTTTCTTATTCTGATTAGCCAATCCTCTAACCAAGCCAATATATTACCCCTAACTCCGTGTGATCTTACCTTGTGTATTAATCTTTTGTGCGGCACCTTATCAAAGGCCTTCTGGAAGTCCAGATATACTACATCTACAGGATCCCCATTATCCACTTTGCTTGTCACACCTTCAAAGAACTCTAGCAAATTAGTCAAACACGATTTACTCTTCATAAAACCATGCTGACTCTGATGGATTGCATTTTGACTTTCTAAATGCCCCATTACTACTTCCTTAATAATGGATTCCAACAATTTCCCAATGACAGACGTTAAACTAACTGGTCTATAGTTTCCTACTTTCTGCCTCCCCCACTTTTTGAATAAGGGTGTTATATTAGCATTTTTCCAATTCACTGGAACCTTTCCAGAATCCAGGGAATTTTGGAATATTATAGCCAATGCATCCACTATCTCTGCTGCCACTTCCTTTAAGACCCTGGGATGTAAGCCATCAGGCCCTGGGGACTTGTCACCCTTTAATCCCAATAGTTTGCTCAGTACTTTTTCTCTAGTGATGGTTATTGTTCTAAGTTCCTCCTTCTCTATACCCTCTGCACTATCTGTTACTATTGGGTTGGTACTAGTGTCCTCCACTGTGAAAACTGAGACAAAATATTGAGTAAACGTCTCTGCCATTTCTGCGTTCCCCACTATTAACTCCCCAGTGTCGCCCTCCAAGGGACCAACATTCACTTTAGCTATTCTCTTTCCTTTCATATACTTGTAGAAGCTTTTGCTATCAGTTTTTACATTTTGCGCTAGTTTTCTTTCATAATTTACCTTTGCTCTTTTTAGTATTTTTTTCAGTAACCCTTTGTCGAGCTTTAAAAGTTTCCCGATCTTCCAGCCTGCCACTGACCTTTGCAATTTGGTATGCCTTAGTTTTTGCCTTTATGTTATCTTTAACTTCCTTGCTTAGCCATGGATGTTTTTTCCCCCTCTTACCATCTTTATTCCTCTTTGGAATATATTTTATATAGAAGGAATTGAATATCTCCTTAAATATCTGCCACTGTTCATCAACTGTCCTACCTTGTAGTCTTCCTGCCCAGTCCACTAGGGCCAAATCTGCCCTCATGCCTATGTAGTTACCTTTGTTTAACTCCAGAACACTAGTGTGGGACTCAGGTTTCTTGCTCTCAAACTGAACTTGAAATTCTAGCATGCTATGATCACTCTTCCCTAAAGGATCCTTTACTATGAGATCATTAATTAATCCCATCTCATTACACAAAACCAAATCCAGAATAGCCTGCTCCCTGGTTGGTTCCGCAACATATTACTCCAAGAAACAATCTCTCATACACTCTATGAAGTCTCCCTTGAGGCTACCCTTGCCAATTTAATTAGTCCAGTCTATGTGCATATTAAAATCACCCGTGATTATTGCCATGCCTTTCTTACATGCTGCCAGTATTTCCTGGTTTATACTGTGTCCTACTGCTGAACTACTGTTTGGCGACCCATAGATTACTCTCACCAGGGACTTCTTTCCCTTGCTAATTCTTATTTCTACCCAGACTGACTCTACATCTTGCTCTCCAGTGCCTATATCATTCCTCACTATAGCACTGATCTCTTCCTTTACTAACAAAGCTACACCACCTCCTTTTCTTTCATGCCTATCCTTCCGAAACACAGAGTACCCTTGGATATTCAATTCCCAAACCTGTTCCCCCTGTAACCATGTCTCAGTAATCGCCACCGAATCATACCTACTTATCTCTATTTGCACTGTTAACTCATTAGCTTTATTCCAAATGCTACGCACATTCAGATACAAAGACTTTAAGTTTGCCCCATTGTCAATTTTCCCTACTCTTCTATGATTCTTTGGTGCAATATGGCGTTTAGACGCTCTGCCCCTTCCTTTCACTTTTTGGTAACAATCAGCCTCGTCACTAACCTGCACTCTTACCCTCTCCTTAAACTTTGATTTTTTATATTTCCATGCAACTAAACCCTCCTCCCCACTATTTAGTTTAAAGCCCTATCTACAACCCTAGTTATGCAAATCGCCAGGACACTGGTCCCAGCATGATTCAAGTGGAGCCAGCCCAAATGGAATAGCTCCCTCTTTCCCCAGTACTGGTACCAATGTCCCATGAATTCGAACCCATTTCTCCCACACCAATCTTTGAGCCACACATTTACCTCTTTAATCTTATTGACCCTGTCCAATTAGCTCGTGGCTCAGGTAGTAATCCGGAGATTATTACCTTTTTGGTTCTGCTTTTTAATTTAGCCCCTAGCTGCTGGTATTCCCTTAGCAGAACTTCTTCCCTTGTTCTACCTCTATCGTTGGTACCTACATGGACCACAACAACTGGATCTTTCCCCTCCCACTCCAAGTCCCTCTGCAGCCCAGATGAGGTATCCTTAACACAGCCTTCAGGACTCTCAATCCTGGCTACAGAGAACAGTATCTATTTCCCTAACTATACTATCCCAGATTACAACTACGTTTCTTTTTTCTCCCCCGACTTGAATGGCTCCCTGTACCACGGTACTATGGTCAGTTTGCTCATCCTCCCTACAGTTCCTGATCTCGTCCACACAGGGAGCAAGAATCTCAAACCTGTTGGATAAGGGCAAGGGCTGATGTTCCTGCAGTGCTACTTCCTGGATCCCTCTACCTGCCTCACTCATAGTCACACCCTCCTGTCCCTGACCACTGGCTGAATTTAAGGTAGTTAATCTAAGGTGTATGACTGTCTCCTGAAACACAGCGTCCAGGTAACTCTCCCCCTCCCTGATGTGTCGCAGTGTCCGAAGCTCAGACTCCAGCTCATCAACTCTGAGCTGGAGTTCCTCGAGCAACCAACATTTGTTACAGATGTGGTCACTGGGAACCACAATGGAGTCCACCAGCTCCCACATCATGCAGCTACAACACATTGCCTAGCCCTGCATCTCTATTTTATTTAATTAGTTTTTCAATTTGTTTTTAAATTTCCTACTGGTCTTTGGTTTATCAATCTGTAAAATATTTCTCCTTTTTACCTTTAATCTGAAAGCAAGTTAGAAAAGAGGTTCAAAATGCACTTTTTAAAATCAGCTGGAACTCACTCTCTCTGCTGAGTTGAAGCTGAAGTGTTAGGCCTCCGATCCTGGGCCCCAGTAGTCCCCTTTAATCTGAAATCAACTCAGAATAGGTAGTTCAAACTAGCAGTTACTTACCAACCAATGAACTTACGGTTTTCCTGTGATGTCACTCTTGGTTTTTTTTCACTCGGCGACAGTGACTACAGAGGATGCTCTTCCCAGACTGCTTCACGGCGACGGTGACTGCAGAGGACACTCTTCCCTGCCTACTTCACGGTGAAGGTGACTGCAGGGGACACTCTTCCCAGACTGCTTCCCAGTGACGGTGACTGCAGGGGACATTCTTCCCAGACTGCTTCCCAGCGACGGTGACTGCAGGGGACACTCTTCCCAGACTGCTTCCCAGTGACGGTGACTGCAGGGGACACTCTTCCCAGACTGCTTCCCGGCGACGGTGACTGCAGAGGACACTCTTCCCAGACTGCTTCCCAGCGATGGTGACTGCAGGGGACACTCTTCCCAGACTGCTTCCCGGCAACGGTGACTGCAGGGGACACTCTTCCCAGACTGCTTCCCAGCGACGGTGACTGCAGGGAACACTTTTCCCAGACTGCTTCCCGGCGACGGTGACTGCAGAGGACACTCTTTCCAGACTGCTTCCCAGCGATGGTGACTGCAGGGGACATTCTTCCCAGACTGCTTCCCAGCGACGGTGACTGCAGGGGACACTCTTCCCAGACTGCTTCCCAGCGACGGTGACTGCAGGGAACACTTTTCCCAGACTGCTTCCCGGCGACGGTGACTGCAGGGGACACTCTTCCCAGACTGCTTCCTGGCAATGGTGACTGCAAAAGACACTCTTCCCTCTACTTGGGTTCACAGGGAGCTCTGCCAAGTGACTGACACCCTCAGATCCATTCATGTCCTCATCTCTAGCCTAGAGCACACCTCTTCCATTGAAGAGCTGGAAATAGGAAGACCCAACACAGCGCTTACCCACACCCTCCACCAGAGCAGATGCACACACGTGGGTGGGGCCTAGATGTTGAGCAGGCTCAGACTCATAATCTGGTGGTCACCGCATGGGCATGTGCCTGCAGCAGGAGGAGGCAGGTTCAGCCAAGTTCCCCGACATGGGGAGGACTGCTGGGGAAGAGGCATCGGTGAGGTCCAAGTCAGATGATGAGCCTCTGGATTTGGCCTTCCAACTCATTGTAGAGAATCAGCAGGAGGTGGGGGAACATCACACAGAACTGTTGTGAGCCCTCAACTGAGTGGCTTCAGAGGAGTGTGTCCGCCTGCTCTCTGATGAAGTGGTGCCCATATGTGTGTGTGAAGGTCTCCATGGGAAAGATGGCAGACACCATGGAGACCCTGGTCCAGCAGAATGCGGAGATGCGTGCAGGCCTGGGTGAGTTCCTGCAGAGGCAACGTGAGAGGAAAACAGGGTACCTCAATGTCCCCTCAGGTGCTCCTTCCCCTCAAGGAGTGAGGCCAGTCCCCTCGGGCACCCAAAGGGAGGAGCAGCAGGAACACTCAGGCATCTCAGAGGCTGCCTGCTCCCCCTGAGTCTCTTTTGCCTTTGACCCGAAAGAAAAGGGTTGTGGCTGGTGGGTGACAGTGAGGAGGTGGAAGGTGATGCCAGGTGAGGTCACAGTGATGGGGGAAAGGACATGAGTGACTGGGGGAGTGGAAAGGATGGGGGAACTGAAGAAAAATGTTAGGTGCACCATGCTTGCAAACCCAAAAGTGAAATGAGACTTGTGTTGAGTGGAAACAGGTGTTGCATGGCAGTGTGACCAGATGCAGGTCAGCTCAAATGAACAACTGAAAGAGAACCCCAGCAGGCAGCATTGAAAATGCTCAGGACATTGAGATGAGTGTGATGGGTGAAGGCTCCACATGCGTGGGAGAGTGCTTGCACAAGACTCTGAAGGGCCCTGCCACACACACATTTCTCCCTCCAGAATCACTCATGGTTCAGTTGCATGCAGCTGAATTGCCAATGGTGGGGGGAATACAGGGGAGCATTCACGAAGCCTGCAAATGAAGCTGAAAGACACCATTACACATTATTCAGTTAAAGTGAATATATTTTCAGATTATAAAGTGACAAAGTGTGTTCACCCAAGCAACCCCTTGTGATCAGGATTTCTTAATTCTTCTAGGCCTATCACTTCTTCTAGGTGCTGCCCTGACATCTGCAGCAGGGGTGGAGACAGCCTGAGCAATGGTTGGTCCTGTTGCCTCTGATGACTTTGGTCTGGGTCCTCTGGAGAGCTGTGGGGGCCCTGGCTTCCTTTGGCTGTCCTCCTGTGGGACAGCTGCTCCCTCTGCAGTGACAGAGGATGAGGTTGAGGGGGTTACAGGCAAAAGGGACATAGAGGACTACCACTGAGGTTCCTGATTGGATGATCGAGGGGTGTCCAGCTGCTGCTCCTTCTCGTTTTCAGCTGCCCAAGAGCCCTGGCCTTGCTCATTGAGGGTAATGGAGCACCTGGAAGGATGTTGAGGTGCTACATTACCCTCTTGTGTCACCACTGCAGGAACTCACCCATGGCTACTGTGATGCAGTACAGCTCTGTGTGCATCTCCACATTCTGCTAGACCAGCGTCTCCATGGCATCTGCAATCTTTCACAGGGAGACTTCTATACATGTACGAGTGGGCACCACTTCAGAGAACAGGCGGATGCAGTCCTCTGACTCACGTGCCACTCTGTTGAGGGCTTCTAATAGCTCTGTGTGATGTTGCACTGCCTTCTGCTGACTCTCCAGGATGAATTGGAAGGCCAAATCCAGAGGCTCGCCAGCTGACTTGGAACTCACAGATGCCCCTTCCCCAGTAGTCCTTCGAGTGCCAGGGAGCTCAGTTGAACCTGGCTCTTCATACTGCAGACACGTGTCCATATGGTGACCACCAGATTGTGAACCCGAGCCTGCTCTAAATCTAGGTCCCATGGAGAGCTATGTCTCTGCCCTGGTGGAGGGTGTGGGTAAGCACTGTAACAGGTCTTCCAGGCTACTTATTTCCAGCTCTTTCATGGAGGAGGTGTTCTCTTGGCTGGAGTTGAGGACCTGGATGGGGCTGAGGGACTGGCTGACTGAGAGCATCAGTCACTTGGAAGAGCTCCTTATGAACCAAAGTAGAGATAATTAGTGCATGGCAGCAGAGTCAAAAACACGAGAGGCACTCTCAGCTGCGATGAGTGAGGGATGATCTGGTGCAGGATCCTCATGCTGGTGTTCGCCACCAACCCCACCATCACCGCAGGCATGGTCCATGTCCTCACCAGCCAGCCTGATGGCACACTCCTCCATGTGAGTGAGGGGCCTAATGTTTCCCACTCCACCCCTGGGCTGGACCTTTCCCTCCAGCTGTGAGCCAGCTTCTCCTGTAGGAAAACAGATGGCGAGAGTGTGAGCAGGATGCATGCCGAGCAGATAAGGATGCGTGGACTGTTTGTGTCGAATCCCAGTCACAGTTTGTTGGGACTTATGTATCCTGGTTGCATGCTTGATGTGGGCTGGCTAAGTTGGTGTAATAGATAGAGTTGATCACAGAATCACAGAATCACACAGTGCAGGAAAGGCCCTTCAGCCCTTCGAGTCTGCACCGACATGTGTGAAACCCCTGACCTACCTACCTAATCCCATTTACCAGCACTTGGCCCATAGCCTTGAATGTTATCACGTGCCAAGTGCTCATCCAGGTACTTTTTAAAGGATGTGAGGCAACCCACCTCCACCACCCTCCCAGGCAGCACATTCCAGACCGTCACCACCCTCTGGGTAAAAAAGTTTTTCCTCACATCCCCTTTAAATCTCCTGCCCCTCACCGTGAACTTGTGTCCCCTCATGACTGACCCTTCAACTAAGAGGAACAGCTGCTCCCTATCCACCCTGTCCATGCCCCTCATGATCTTGTACGCCTCAATCAGGTCACCCCTCAGTCTTCACAGCTCCAACGAAAACAACCCAAGTCTATCCAACCTCTCTTCATAACTTAAATGTTTCATCTCAGGCAACATCCTGGTGAATCTCCTCTGCACCCCCTCCAATGTAAGACACTTCTTTCATGGAACACATTCTGTTTATTTACAGAGGTGCTCAGCAGGTACACTTGTGTGCTTTCACCTCACACCCTATCTCCATACTTCTGACCACTAATTACAGACTACTGACTACAGACTACAGAGGTAGCCTGCGCTACTTCTCTATATGCTACATAAGACCATGTGATCTTCCTTTTTAATATCCTTCTTAAAGGTATACTACACATTACATAAAAACATAATTACCGCAGTTTGTGTGGTAAGCGGAGCCATGGATGGGATGAGGATGCAAGATCTAGAAGATACGAGTCTGATGGAGATGTGAGGGTGTGTGTGTGAGTTAGTGGTGTTGTCCCTTGAGGTCTGGGATCCCTATGGATGTGTGATGGGTTCATGAGTTTGTGAGTTGAGAGTGATGAAGTGGTTGACTTACCCTGGCAGAATGGATGAGACCATTCATTCTCTTCCTGCACCGGATGGCTGACCTCTCTGTGCTCCGTTGGTGCTGACCGCCACTGCCACCAACTCCCAGGCCGGATTGGTGACTCTGGTGGACTTTTTGTGGCCAGACTGGGGGTAGGGGACATTGCAGTGGCCTTCCACTGCATCCAGCAGATGCCCCAGAGAAGGCCACTAAATTTGGGGACTGCCGTCTTCTTTGCTTTTGAGGCAATGTGTCGCCTGGAGCAGTCCTGGTCGGTAGACATGAAATAGGCTGCTCTATGGTGCGCTTTAAATAGGGCACCTGAAGTGAGGAAGTGGCGGTCTTGGCATAGTGGGCAACCTGAGCCCACCTGCCAGCGATCCGGTGTGCTTCTCATGAATGCATTATTAATGAAGTAGGATGCACTAGGAAACAGACAATTTGGCGTGAAAACCTACCATTGCCTTTCTGTGTGGCTCAGCATCAAACATTGTCTGATAACGGTCCTGGGCAGTTCCCTTGGGATGTTTTAGTGCGTTAAAGGTGCTACATAAATGCAAGCTGTTGTTCTTGTTGGCATTAACCATGTGCATCATCTCAAAATGATTTCCAATGTCTCTGGGCTTTGGAAAAGAACAGGCCACTCCGTTTATGTGTGGAGTAGCGACACATTAGCCCATGTGCTGTAACTTTAATTATCTATTTCTGAATCATGGACTTAATGTTATTCCACATTCAAGCTGCCTGTTCAGAATTAGGCATGAGTAAAAACAAAAAACAAAAACTGGAAAAACTCAGCAGGTTCTGGCAGCATCTGTGGAGAGAGAAACAGAGTTAACGCTTCAAGCCCAATATGACTTCTCTTCAGAAGTTCCAAAGAAGAGTCATATTCGATGTTATGTATTGAATGACTTGTTTGGCTTGCTATACTTTGAAAGCCAATGCATTGTGGGATCGCAGAATCCATGTCTTTTTGTTAGCTCTGTAACTGCAGTAGATTGAAAGAGATGTTCAATCACCTCCACATCTCCAAGAAGATTGATTAGTCTTTAAAAAGCTAGTGACCGAACCAATGTTAAAATATAACATTCGACTTGAAATGTTTCTCTCTCTACAGATGCTGCCAGTCCTACTGAGTCTTTTCCAGCACTTCTTGTTCTTATTTCAGATCTCCAGCATCTGCAACATTTTGCTTTTATATCAAAATTTGGCAATTACTTTGATACACAAGATTTCAGTGCATATTATTCTCAAATGGACAAATACCATCAAACCGGATTCTTATTTTCAAAAAAATGCATTTTTTTGTATCAAATCTATCATCCACCTTTTCTCCCCCGAACACATGCTTTCTGTTGCTAGCTGCATTTATAAATACACTTTTTTTATGGTTGACGGCCTGAATTCCCTGCTATAGAGCATTGGTGCACAGTGTGTGACAGCCAAATTCAAAAAATGGTGCCAATTCAAAGAAGTAGGTCTTAGCAGAGGAGACCAAATGCTTAGACAAAGAATTGGATGTGAAGGAGGGTCTTAAGTATGAAGTGGAGATGATTCCAGACCATGGACCCCAGCGGTCACTTATGGTGGGGAGCAGAAAGTGGAAGGGACAAAAGTCAGAGCCAAAGCATAGAGAGATTAGGGCTGGAGGAAGTTCGTAAGGGAAGGGTGAAGACGTGAATGGATTTAAACACAAGGATGTGAATTTTTCAGAAGTGTCACCTGGTTTAGTTTGTGTATAAAATAAGTACTAACATAATAATAGGTACTCAGTGGATAAACTCACTGAGCCATCACAAGCCACATTCCTCTGAGCCATCTCACAGGAAGAATGAAGCATTTTCTCATTAAACTTGAAACTACTGTAAAATGTGTCAAAGCACCATCTAAAACGAATGTGACATCAGAGAGTTCTGAACTAATATTGTTTTCCCTACAACACAAGTGTAAGAAATTGGCAAATGCAACTTGAACACTTGGCGGCATAACTTAATTTCTGGCATCTTTGTTATGATTTAAAGAATGGAATGTGAGTTTGGCACATTAAATCAGTTGATATAAGTAGATTCTTATGCAGTGAAGTGGTGTATGACACAAACATGGAAAACAGTGCATACACCAACCAATTATATACTAGGATATACTGTGTCACAAAGCAGCACAGAATGCAAAACCCACCACCCAGGCATCAATGTGTTTGAGGTCCTTTTTAAAAATTCTTTCATGGAATGTGGGGTTCACATTCTGGGCCAGCATTTATTGCCCTTCCCTAGATGCCTTTGAGAAGGTGGTGGTGAGCTGCCTTCTTGAACCGCTGCAGTCCATGTGGTGTAGGTACACCCACAGTGCTGTTAGGGAGAGAGTTCCTGGATTTTGATCCAACGACAGTGAAGGAACGGTGATATATTTCCAAGTCAGGATGGTGAGTGGCTTGGAGAGGAACTTGTAGGTGGTGGTGGTGTTCCCACGCATCTGCTGCCCTTGTCCTTCTAGGTGGTAGAGGTCGCAGGTTTGGAAGGTGTTGTCAAAGGAGTCTTGATGAATTGTTAGATTCATGGATTAGAAACGAAAGTCTTGGATTTAAATAGTACGTTTCATGACTTCAGGACTTCCTAAAGTGCTTTACAGCCATTTAATATTTATTAAGCGCATTAACAATTTAATAAGGACTAGATTTTCTGTTTTTTAAGTGACATTGGTTGAGGGATACATAATGGCTAGAACACTGTGGAGAACTTACCTATGAAATATGGCCATATGATCATCTACGTCCATCTGAGAAGGCATACTGAGCAGTCCAATGCCGGATCTGAAAGATGGCACCCCTGACAGCTGTAACGCTCCCTCAGTATCCCACTGGTGAGTCAGGTTAAATTTGATGCTCCACTCACTGGAATAAGAGTTAAACCCAACTTTCTGACTCAGAGGTGAGAGTGGAGCCAACTGATCCATGGCTGATACATTAGGAGCCAATATACTTTCAACATGTAAAATGTTGCAGGGGCCATTCCTGGAATCGTCATCAATCTCTCAGAGACTAAAGAAATCATTCAGAGTGATCAGAATGTGCCTGTTTCCTTGTTTGCCAGTATCCATCCTGAGCATGTGCACGATGATGAGAAACTTGGTTCTGCAGCGTAGCTGAAGAGGCTGTCCTATTTCCTTTTTGATTGTGGCTTCTGCTGAGCCTTGCGCCCAGCAACAGAGAGAGCGAGAGAGCGAAAGAGAGAGGAAATTGCAACTCTTTTCGAGTACAATCACAGTTCTTGGTTTCCGGGAGTGGGATATGAACCCACAACCCTCTGATTCAAAGGCGAGGGTGCTATGAACTGAGCCACAGCTGACACCTAGAGAGAGAGAGACTTTGCCTGCAACTGCAGGGGTGGCTAGTTGGTCTTCTTGTGCTGTCACTCTCACAGCACACCAACACACACTGCACTGCAGCTAGCTTTTTAACCCACTTTTTCTTCTGTATTCCAGGAGAGGAAATAGTCGCCTTTTATTCATACCAGAACTATTTACTCATTGTGTGATATAAGTCAACAGGAGATCGATTTTTAGGTGGCTGTTGAGACATGCAAATCAGTCTTTTGTCTCCGCAACCACAGGAGATTAAAGTTCAGACTTTTGCATCTTTCCTATCTCTCTTTCAAGTGTCTCTGCTTGAAGAAGGCCATGACGCCTTTTCAGGTGCAGCATTCTATGTTCTCTCTGGACAGGTCTGTCAGAATAATCCACATAGGAGTTTTCCAGAAAGAGGTCACTTTACATTATCAGCCATCTTTTGCTCAGTGTCCTTCTTTGTATTTATTTAAAAGCACACACATTTTCCTCAAGAAGTTCAATATGCCCATAAGTAATTCATGGCTGTAATCTGCTTTTCAAGACAGTCTACACCACCTTTAATGCAGGTAGCTGACACTGCATGTTGCGCAGCTGCACCTTCAGCACTTTGCTTGCGATGTCAACAATCACAATGGTTCTTAAAGGGGTTGTGGGAGGCTGTTCAGGAAAAGATAATCAGATTTCTTTTTCAAGAAAGATTTTTGATGTGGTCAGATGGAGAAACAATGCCAGCCTGTTTGCATCCCCAAATGTTGTTGTTGTGCGCCCCCAATATCTTCAATGTGTTTTATCTTTTAATATTTTTGCATGGCTTCTCGCGCTCTATATTTAGCACATAACAGGGCCTATGCAGAACCTTCTGGGCTACTGTCCATCCACAAACCAGGCCAGTTTAATGGGAACATTGCTGCCGAGAAGCCCTATTTGTCGGCAGGCTTGGTGTAAAACTTGACCATCTAAAACTAGCAGATTGCAATGGAGTGCTCGTTTGGTGGGTATAGCTCTAACTTTAAGATTATTGTCTCCTCCTTGATTTCCCCCAACAGAGGGTCTGGTTTCACCTGCTTATGCCATGCTGTCGACTTTCTGCGACATCACTTCCAAGAGCTTTCCGTGACAACACTTTCGGGAGTGTTCCATGATGCCACTTCTGCCAATGTCTCCTGGAATATGTCCAGCCAGAATTGACAACTCAATTGCGATCCTATAGTGAGCGTGATAATTGCGCTTTCTATAATTCAATGTATGAAGGCTGCTGCACAGATTATACATTGTGCATCCATCTGCTGCTTTATTTATTTACACGTAAGACTGTGCATAGTACTTCTTCCCTCAACTTTTTAAAATCAAAACTCTATGTCATCGAAGTTCTACTTGCTGAGTTGGTCCAGCTACTTTTTCTCATTCTTGGCAATAGGTGCCGTAGGAGTGTTGGCCTTCCATTTTGTTTAACAAAAAAAGCAACACACTGTATGCTTGACAGACTGCAGCAGTTTAGATCCTTGGAAGTGTCACTCACCTTCCTCCAGCTCCCCCTTCCTTCAACAAAGAGAAACAACACCTAGGTGAGCAATTCTCAGTTGCTGTAGTGATCAAATTAACCAGCTATCATTTATCAGGACAAACGACAATGCTTTGAAGCAAGTATCAATTTATTGTTCAGTCCGTGGAAGCCAGCTAACATGGTACAGATCAGTTATGGCGTGCTATACAAAAGCAACCATTTAGTGTTCAGCACAAACAATGCACTTATTTTGTTTGGACAAAATATCGTAGATTTTCAAAGGATGTTAATTTGACTGTTGAGTTTAGTATCTGTTGGGGATTGTTTTGTTCTATAAATATTTACATATCTGGTATGCTTGTCAGTCTCACAAAAGAGCTTAGCTTCAGTCTTTATTGCATCAAGCTCCTGACTAGATTGGCAGCCTTTGATAAAAACAGCTGTGAGCCTTGCCAAAAGACTTTAAGGTCTGAATTTCACTTTTGGCAGGCAGCCGGGAAAGGGACCGCCGACATCTATCGGCCCCCGACCGTGATTTCACACTGGCTGGTCAATTAACGGTGCCGGGGTGGAGGCGGGAAGAGGGCAGGCAATGACGTCACCGCAGGCACGGTGAGCACTGCGAAAAAGCTCCCCGAAGGCAGACAGCTACCTCAGGGAGCTGCAGACATTCAAATGATGAAATAAAGGTTTATAAAGCTGCGAAAATATGTACGTGCATCACAATCAAGCACCTGAAAATATACCAAATAAAAACACTGTCCAGGATATTTATTTCTATTTCATTTCATAACGGAGATTACATTCTGCCCTTGGATGAGGTTTGATGAAAAATGTAATGGCCGCCTGGCCGATTCGCCCGTCCGCCAACCATAAGATTGGACAGGCCACGAAAAATCGGAGACAATTGCTCCGTTATTGGGTTTAATTGCCATCTTAATTGTCAGCGAGCCGCTTCCAACTTCTGCGTGCGCCTGCCGAGCGAAATATCGTGCGACTGCGCGATGGCGCTCGCCCGAAGTCATCTTGCACGATTTTACACCCGATCAGGTCAGGCGCGCACCCATCCGCGAGATGTAAAATTCTGCCCTAAGAATTATTTTGCGGGGGGCAATTGTGATTTTAACAGTTGATTGCCCCATCACTTTAAATCTGACTTCCACACAACTCTCCTCTGCTACCGCTAGCTCTCTCCCTGGTCCTGTGAACAATGATGCGAAGGAAGATACACTGGAAAATTCAGGGTAACTTCCGCTTGAGGTTTTCAGTGGAGCGTCCACCAATTCTAAATCGTTCAGAACTGATTTAGACTGGACAATGAAATTGTGAACTTCTGTGCTCTTACTCTTTTTTTTGAGCGTCTAATAATTCAGGACTGAGTAACGTCTAAATAATTAGATTTACAATGGTTTAAAACAACTTCAAATACATCTGCACTATTAGTTCTTGTCAGCTTACAAAATCCATCTTGAAGACCAACTGCAGTATTGATTAAACCATTGACAAATTGCACCACTTCTCAATTTCTGAATGATGTTAAGAGAAAGATCCAGATTTTGCGGTAGTAATGATGGCAAAACTGTCAGCGCACGCCATCACTACTCTTTTCTAAAGCTGCCAGCAGCTTCCTATGGCTGCACCAGGAATCAGGAAGTAGTTGGCTACGGTTCCACATTTCCCCATAGGATGTGCTGCTGAGGACCCAACCCCAGGTTGCAATCAAGTAGAAATCACTGAACTGACAAAAATATGTCCTTTTACACTATCAGCTCTGTTTGAAAGAGTTATACCTTGTAGAACGAGGTGTAACTGGGTTTTTAATGCCATACTAAGTTATAATTTCTGCTGAACAGCTCAGTGCCTCTGAAAAATTTCATATTTGTAGACTGTCACATTTCCGCATTATGATAAAAATAATCACATTTTTAATGTTTTTTGTGTGTATGATATTTCATCTTTCACATTCATCTTATGCATTTGTTCCAATCATTTATTCTGCTCTCCATAGTATTTTAATTTTAAAGTGAAGCATGGCTCCTGGTTACACTTCCAGGTTTAAAAATGACAAAACCTTCCAGTGAATTAGCACCAACCAAGTTACCTGCAATAATGTGCTATTTCTATCCACACAAGTGCGCTTTGTTAACAGGGAAATTACAATTCGCATTGAGTGACAAATATTTTCTCATTTTAAATTGAAACCAACCACACTTACAAATGCCCAGCATGGAGCATATAACAAGAGAGAAAAGTACTGCAGATGCTGGAAATCTGAAATATAAACAGAAAATGCTGGAAATACACAGCAGGCCAGGCAACATCTGTGGAGAGAGAAACAGAGTCCATGATCTGCACGAGTTCTGAAGAAGAGGCACTGACCCCTTTCTCTCTGGACAGATGCCGCCAGACATGCTGAGCATTTCCAACACCTCTACTGAAGCAAAAATAACCTCTTTTGCCAGCCCTCCAAAAAACAATCAGACTTCTTGTGAGCTTCTCGTTCTAATTCAGTAAGAAACCTAGCAGCAGCTACCCGAGACCTGTTTGGGCACAACATTAAACATGAGTTTTTTAAAAAAAGTTAAGGTATGAAGAAAACATAAACAGCATCAATGTCAAAGCAATAAATTGATGATTTTTAAAAAGAGCAATTCATAAAAATGTCCATTAAAAAGCACTAATCAGCAAAGCTAATTAATATATACCCTTTTTTGCCTTTTTGCTTAAGAAGCAGAACTTGGGAGAGACAGACTGGGCCCCGAGTCCTGGTCACCAGGGAAGGGGGAGGGGAGCAGGGCCAAGCTAAGGAGTTAACTTTAACTAACACCCACCTTAAATTTGCCACTGATGGTGTACACTCCATGCAGGTCTTGGTGGAATTCATATGAAAGAAGGTTGCCTTTCATCCTGGATTTTCCTCCTTTCCTGGCCTGGTGTGTTGATAGGTTTTTGAAATGGAAGAGGAGGGGGAGGTGTGAGCTTGTGTGTGTGTGTGTGTGTGACTCCCAGTCTCAGAATTCTTTCTCTCACACACTCACTCACACTCGCGCACACACTCACTCACACGCTAACTAACTCATGTGCACACACTATCTCACACACATTCTCACACACTCACTCTCACACACTCACTCTCACTCATATACACACACAAACTCATTCACACACACTAACTCTCTCACACATAATCACTTGCTCTCACACACACTCACTCTCTCACACACACACACTCACACTCACTCACTCTTTCACACCCATCCTGGGCAGAATCATCCTGGGTTTGCACTAAGTGTGGTAGCAAGGGGGGTTAAAACAAAATTTTAACGGGCCAGCCATGATGGCGGGTTTTCACGCCGTATCATCCCAAATCCGCCACATTATTTATGTGCTCTTGGGAAACACGCTGTTTCCATTGCGGAAGGGCTCTCATTCTCCTGCCATCAGTTCACCACTTCATCACTCTGGGCACCATATTTAAAGTCCAGCCGCAAACACACATCTCAGTGGTTCCAGTTTACCACTACTGCACGGAAGACATGGCCCTGAAACTGAAGGAACTGCAGCCCCCAGGTTCAGCAAAACTTCCCTCGAGCACCTTTTGGATGCCGTGGAGGCCCGCCGGGATGTCCTCTACCCCCACTCTGGCCACAGAATGGGCAACAACAGCACTAACCTGGCTTGTGGGGTGGTGACAGCAGTGGTCAACGCCAACGTCCTTCAAAAGAGGACAGCCACCCAGTGGCGCAAGAGGATGAATGACCTCCTCCATTCTGCCAGGGTAAGTCACCCTTCTCATGCTCTCAACTCACACACGCACAATCCCATCGCACATCCACAAGGCCCTCACTCACTGCCATTTCAAGGGACATCACCATTCACTCTCTCACACTTGCAGTCATTTTCCTCACCCCATCCATGGGACCACTCACCACCCACACAGGCCAGGTATACTTATCATCTGGCCTGGCAGGCGTCCTGCTTACACTTTCTCCATCTCTATTTATGCAGGACAACTTGGCACACAACAAGAGCGAGAGGACGCAGACCGGTGGAGGAATTCGTGAAATCAAGGTCCTCACAGACTTTGAAAACAGAGCCATCCAGCTGGCCGGTGAGGATCTGGACTGGTCCTGTGCTGACGGTGAGGTCGGCGCTGCTCTACCAAGTGAGGGTCCAGCAGTGCAACATCCATCAGGCAACCATGCTATGAGTGATGTGTCCTCTTTCACAGGTACTGCCATGCACTAATTATCTGCCCTTGCTTTCGCAGGCACATCTGCCAAACAGCCGATGGAGTCAATGAACCAGGGTCTCCAATCAAGCTCCTGAGAAACCTCTGAAGAGTAATCTGGAGGCACCCTCCCTGAAGTCCCGTCACAGCGCTCACCCATACCCTCCACCAGCGCAGAGACACACACCTCAGTGGAACCTAGCTTTAGAATAGCCTTGGAATCACAATCTGGTGAGCACATCGCACTGTCTGATCCACTGCAGGCGGCAGGAGGGACTTCCCTGGGGTCCGGCACTCGGAGGACTGCTGGAGGCCAGAAAATTGCTGAGTCCGAGTCAGATGACGAGCCTCTGGACTCGGTCATGTCACAGTTGCTGGAGCTGCAAAGACAAGCTCAGGAACATCAGGAAGGGATGTCCGCTGCACTCCTCAGATTGCAAAGCACAATGGAGAAGTCACCTCCGAAGACCTCATCATCTTCATCCCCATCGGCATCCTCCTCATCAGAGGAGACATGCAGCTCCTCCATCTCCTCCTCAGCCAGCTCATCACCTATTTGGAGTGCCAGGTTGTAAAGGGCACAGCAGACGATGATGCGTGACACCCTCTGTGGACTGTATTGCAGGGCTCCACCAGATTTGTCCAGACACTGGAACCTTATCTTCAACATCCCGATGGTCTGCTCCACCAAGTTGCGAGCTGCAGCATGAGCCTCATTATAGCGTCGCTCTGCTGCAGTCTGAGGCCGCCGCACGGGTGTCATCAGCCACGGCCTCTGTGGGTAGCCCTTGTCCCTGAGGAGCCAACCCTGCAACCTCTGTGGACTCTGGAAGACTGCAGGGATCTGCGAGCAATTCAGGATGTAGGCGTCGTGCACACTCCCTGGAAATTGTGCGCACACCTGCAAGATGCTTTTCTGGTGGGTGCATACCAGCTACACATTCAGCGAATGAAACCCCTTGCAGTTGATGTATTTCACCATGTGTTGCGACAGAGATCTCAGCATCACATGAGTGCAGTGATCGCATCCTGAACCTGTGGAAAACCCAAGATCTGGGCGAATCCAATCACTCTTGCATCCTGTCTTTCCAGGTCCTGGGCAAAAATCACAACTTTGTGTGCTCTTGCAAAGATGGCATCCATGACCTATGGATGCATTTGTGGGTGGAGGCTTGTGATATCCCACAGAGGTCACCTGTGGAGCCCTGAAAGGAGCCACTGGCATAGAAATTGAGCATCACGGTCACTTTCACTGACATAGGTAGTGGATGCCCTCCATGTCCCCTTGGCGCCAAATCCTGCAGCAGGCAGCAGATATGACCGACCAGCTCCCTAGCCATATGCAGTCTTCGGCGACACTGGTTCTCAGTCATCTGCAGGAATGAAAGGCGGTGTCTATAGACCCTGGGTGTCGCTAGGCGCCGACCAGCGATGGCTCACTGTGACTCTTGGGCGGCAGAAGCCCCTGCTGCCTCTTCTTCCTGAGTTTGCTGCTCCTGCCTCTGCACAGCCTGGAGCCCCAGTCGCTCTGTCCTCTGTTGCCTTCACTCTCTGTAGGCCATCAGGCATACAGCTGGTTCACCAGCCTCCATGATCCTGATGTACTCCTCCTGCAGGATGAAAAAGAGAGACACAAGATTAGCAATGGTGAACTAAGAACCTCTCCTGGTTAAGTGCGGCAGCCACTTAACGCTTACCGGAGAGTGCTGGACACCGCTTAAATGGCTCAAGATTAGTGTGCAGCTTGGCTGCCCGAAACCCCATTACATCCACCCCACTCCACTTGACCGATTGGTGGCAGATTTTCCCATTACACTGCATGCTGTGCCCCCAGCTCAGGCGCAGGCATTCTCCTAACCCGCACTGCAAAGCTGCACTGTTAGCTTGGACCATGGGGGAGTCTGTAAATTGCAAGGGGCTGTTAGCACCTCAGAATCACAGAATCACACAGTGCAGAAGAGGCCCTTCGGCCCATCGAGTCTGCACCGACACGTGAGAAACACCTGACCTACCTACCTAACCCCATTTCCCAGCACTTGGCCCATAGCCTTGAATGTTATCACGTGCCAAGTGCTCATCCAGGTACTTTTTAAAGGATGTGAGGCAACCCGCCTCCACCACCCTCCCAGGCAGCGCATTCCAGACCGTCACCACCCTCTGGGTAAAAAGGTTTTTCCTCACATCCCTCCTAAACCTCCTGCCCCTCACATTGAACTTATGTCCCCTTGTGACTGACCCTTCAACTAAGGGGAACAGCTGCTCCCTATCCACCCTGTCCATGCCCCTCATAATCTTGTACATCTCGATCAGGTCGCCCCTCAGTCTTCTCTGCTCCAACGAAAACAACCCAAGTCTATCCAACCTCTCTTCGTAACTTAAATGTTTCATCCCAGGCAACATCCTGGTGAATCTCCTCTGCACCCCCTCCAGTGCAATCACATCCTTCCTATAATGTGGTGACCAGAACTGCAACTGCACACAGTACTCCAGCTGTGGCCTCACCAAGGTTCTATACAACTCCAACATGACCTCCCTACTTTTGTAATCTATGCCTCGATTGATAAAGGCAAGTGTCCCATGTGCCTTTTTCACCACCCCACTAACATGCCCCTCCGCCTTCAGTGATCTATGGAGACACACGCCAAGTTCCCTTTGTTCCTCAGAACTTTCTAGTGTCATGCCGTTCATTGAATACTTCCTTGTCAAATTACTCCTTCCAAAGTGTATCACCTCAGACTTTTCAGGGTTAAATTCCATCTGCCACTTATCTGCCCATTTAACCATCCCGTCTATATCTTCCTGTAGCCCAAGACACTCAACCTCACTGTTAACCACCCGGCCAATCTTTGCATCATCCGCAAACTTACAAATTCTACCCCGCACATGGTCATCTATGTCATTTATATAAATGACGAATAATAGGGGACCCAGCACAGATCCCTGTGGTATGCCACAGGACGCTGGCTTCCAGTCACTAAAGCATCACCCTCTGTCTCCTACAACTAAGCCAATTTTGAATCCACCTTATCAAATTACCCTGTATCCCATGTGCATTTGCCTTCTTTATATGTCTCCCATGTGGGACCTTGTCAAAGGCTTTGCTGAAATCCATATAAACTACATCAACTGCAACAACCTCATCTACACACCTGGTCACCTCCTCAAAAAATTCAATCAAATTTGTTAGGCATGACCTCCCTCTGACAAAGCCATGCTGACTATCCCTGATCAAACCTTGCCTCTCCAAGTGGAGATAGATTCCTTCAGAATTTTCTCCAAACTTTCCCTACCTCTGACATGAGACTCACTGGCCTGTAGTTCCCTGGCTTATCTCTACAACCCTTCTTAAATAGCGGAACCACATTAGCTGTTCTCCAGTCCTCTGGCACCTCCCCCATGGCCAGAAAGGAATTAAAAATTTGGGTCAGAACCCCTGCAATCTCCTCCCTTGCCTCCCTCAGCAGTCTGGGACACAAATCATCTGGACCTGGAGATTTGTCCACTTTTAAGCCTGCCAACACCTCCAATACCTTGTCACTCCCTTTATCAACTTGCTCAAGAACCTCGCAGTCTCCCTGAGATCGATACCTTCATCCTCATTCTCTTGGGTGAAGACGGATGTGAAGTATTCATTCAACACTCTAGCGATGTCCTCTGGCTCCACCAATAGATTGCCCCCTTGGTCCCTAATGGGCTCTACTCTTTCCCTGGTTATCCTCTTCTCATTGATATACTTATAGAATATCTTGGGATGTTCCCTACTTTTACCAGCCAGAGCTTTCTCATATTCCCTCTTTGCTCTCCTAATTGCTTTCTTAAGCTCCACCCTGCACTTTCTGTACTCCACTAATGCCTCCACTGATTTGCTTCCCTTGTACCTGCTAAAAGCCTCTCTTTTCCTTCTCATCGTAACCTGAATATCTCTGGTCATCCATGGTTCTCTGGGATTGTTACTCCTTCCTATCACCCTAGAGGGAACATGTTGAGCCTGTACCCTCCCCAATTCCTTTTTAAACGCCCCCCACTGTTCCTCTGTAGATTTCCCCACAAGTAACTGTTCCCAGTCTACCTTGGCCAGATCCTGCCTTATTTTACTAAAATCCACTCTCCCCAATCCAAAACATTCACCTCCAGCATTGACTGCTCCATGGCCAGCTTTAGCAAGGAGGTTGTACAACGTGTGCAGTCATCCAACTGTTCTGCAGTCCACTAAAATGCTCATGAATTTGTACTTTGTGCCAGTCCGGGGGGGATGGGGGCTGGGGGTGAAAAGCTTTAGAGCACTTGGTGGCACTTTGATGTCTCTGTGTTGCTTGAGTGGGCAGATAAGCTAGGATATCAATGTGGCTGTGCCTGAACTGTCTCAGTTGCAGAGGGATGATTACTTTATACACATTTGCCTAATGCATAGCTGCTTCCCTCGCCCACCCTACCACCCAGCCCGAATGCTTGTGCCCTATATTCAACGGCAGGACTGCCCTTGCATCCTCCCCTGGCACCAGTCACCTCAACGGCAGAGCTGCCCTTAACCCCAACCGCCCCAACGCCCCTGAAGCTTGAAGTCCAACAGGCGACCCTGGTGAGCGCTGCACAATGTTACTGTGCACTCACCCCTGAGTTCCCCTCAAAGTGCAGGCTGCCAAGTGCATGCCTTTTATGTGTTGTTGTGAAACACGTCGGCGTGCTTTCCCACCAACGTGGATGGACGATCCAGCGGGGGAGGGGGACGATTCTGGCAGGCTGGCCTGATAACGATATGCTGATGTATTACAATGAGGTTCCTGATGTTTGATGGCGGGAAATGTGAACCACCATCGGCGGGCTGAGCGAATCATCACGAGCTGGTTTCTCGCCATTGTAAAACCGATTGCGCCATATTTCCCACTCACACCACCGATCATTCCTGATGCTGGCTGGCACGGAATATTCTGCCCACTGTCTCACACACACTCACTCTCACACACACACTCTCATTTACACACACATACTCACTCACTCTCACACACACACTCATTCACACACACATACTCACTCACTCTCACACACACACATTCACGCACACATACTCACTCTCACACACACACTCATTCACACAAGCACATTCAATCGCTCGCGCACACTCTCACTCACTCACTGAAGCTTTAGTGAAAAAGCCAAAACTTCTCAAGTTTCTCTTCTTAACTCTGCCTTCTTGTCCTTCATAATATCCTGGTGAAGCGACAATGCACCTTTCGTTATTATTTTTATATTCTTTCTATTTGAGGTTGCTCAAAACTACACAGCCCAAGTCTTTCACAACCAGCACCTACTCACTCAGCTCTGGCCCCGAGAGTTTTGGAGATTTTCTTGCTGAGGAGGCTGTGAAGGTGGCAACATTCACTTCCTCTCCACTGTGTCTAACACTCCAGCTGCCCTGGGCCTCACTGTTGCTGCAACCACTGCTCGTTCTGGCCTCCAAGGCCAGCTCTGCCATCTTGACTCCTGCCGTCCTTTAGTGGGCCTATGTGGGAGAGTAACAACATAACCAAAGGTGGACTACATCACCCACAATACACTCTGGCTGTCAAAAGAAATGGCCTCGTGGACTCTAATAACCCCTTATACCACAGAACTTTGTCACGGAGCAGAGAGCCCACTGCAAGCTTGTTTGCAAGCACATTGAGGTCGGCAGGCAACCACTTGAGAGAGGGGCAGTGCTGCCCGCACCCAGGCCCCAGTGATGAGCACTATATGCAACCCCCCCTCCAGGGCCCTTTATGAAGCGTCTATGTAAGTCCAGCAAATAATAATTGCAAATGAAAGTAACAACAAGTTTTGTGATTGGTTGAGAAAGAAATCAATCATTTTGATAATAATGGCAGCAGGTAGGGTAATCTTCATCTATACTGTCTCTGGTTTATATTAAAGTTTCACAATGTCAATTATGAAGTTTTTTTTCTGTCACAAAGTGTGCATTTTTGAAGTTGAGCAGCTTCCTTAGAAGAGAAATGTAAGCAATTTATTTCCTACAAGAAAAATGAAACCTGCAAAAGCTGCACTTGGTATTAACTGCATTCACGCAGAGTTCTCATCCTCTCTAATAATGGCAGTTCAAAGGTTTATCTGAAGTTCCTCCTACAAGCACGTTCAAAATCTAATTCACTGTTTAATCAGGATGGCCCCAAAAATTTTCTCGCTGTGCTCACTGTGAGTAAGCGTGCTACTGAATCAGCAGGCAGGGTTTAGCCATTATCCTGTTTGGAAATGCAACCCCGTCTCGCAAGTTAGGGATGAGAGAGACTGCCTGGAGCCTTTAATTCTTATGGGCAATGACCTTCAAAAACCAACCAAGCAGTTAGCCATTCAGAACATTCATGATTATTGTTTTTTTAAACTGATAAGAGAAGGGTTATCTTTTGGCTTCTGGTATAATGCACAATAAAAATTGTCACCTCTGGGCATGAGCTCACACCAGGAACCGACAGTGGGGAGTACTGGAAGACAAATGATAAAGTAAGTGTGTCTTTATCAAGTTGAAAGTGAGACGTGCCTCCGCACTGGTATTGCAAATTCCCATGTCCACCAGCCTCTGTGCATTGATTCTTCTCAATCAAAATCTATAAGAGGGCTAGCCAATAGCAACCTGCTGAAGTTTAAAATAGAAAATGCTGGAAATACTCAGCAGCTCTGGCAACGCCTTTGGAAGAAGAAACAGAGAAAATGGAGTTAACGTTTAAGGCTTTTCATCAGATATGCTGTTGAAAGGTTGTTGACCTGAAAAAATGGGTGGAATTTTACCATCCTGGCGCGGCGGGGGGCAGGGCCATAAAATGCAGCGAGCCATTCAAGTGTCCACTGACTTCAGCGGCAACCGAAAATCCCGCTGGCGGGAGGGGCTGTAAAATTCCGCCCAATAACTCTTTCCCTCTCCACAGATGCTGCCAGAGCTGCTGAGTCTTTCCAGCGTTTTTAATTTTCATTCCAGATTTTCGGTTTTGTGTCTTGAGTCTATGAGTTCGCTAGTTGAGCAAACCCAAATTGCACGTCTTCATATATACTTGTTAGTTAATGCTCGTTATCAATAATGGAGAGACACCGACATAAGAACAACCTGTGATTGTTTATTGCAACAGAAGGCAGAGCAATAAATCCTTGCATGCTCCCACAACCTCCTCCAGCTCCAGGCTTACAGTTAACCAGTAGCCCGCTCTGTACAGTGATTGGTCAGCACTGTCACATGGTTTGTCCACTTGTATTCTCTTAAAGGTACATGGTACTCTACCACATTCAGCATTAGCAGTATTTCACTTTAGTATTCATGAAATTTGATGTAAGTGGTATCCATAAGCCAAAAATATGGGATTACCTTTCCTATTCAAAGCAAACTGCACCACCACTGCTATATAACCTTGAAAGAAAAAAAAGAATGACTTGCATTTATATATTGCTTTTCACTCACAACCTCAATGTCACAAAACACTTCAAAGACAATTAAGCACCTTTGAAGTGCAGTCACAGTTGTAATGTAGGAAAAGTGGCAGCCAATTTGTGCACAGCAAGCTCCCACAAACAGCAATGTCCGAATGACCAGGTATTTTGTTTCAGCTATGTCAGTGGAGGGATAAAGTTGGTCAGAAATCGCTGTTGATGATGTTGCTATATACATGTTTTAACATGTGTACCAAATTCCTCTTTCTGCAAATTTGGCGTCTGTTTCAAATAAATCTGACATCTTCAGACAATAGCATCTTTTATCCTGCCCTTTTATTTGAACTTGATTTTGAACATTATTTTTTTCCGCTATAATCATTTCTGGCATCACAATTTTATCAATTACATCATCTTGATTTGATTGACAAATTGGAACTGTAGTTGGCCGCATGTAGCAACACATTGCTGTGCCCATGGAAACCTCCTCATGATTTGGTTATTTGTTTGCCCAGGTGTTACAATTTGAACAATTGACTTTCTTTTGTTCTCTTTCACTGGTTACACACCATACCTTGTGGGTGAGCTTAAATCTCATGATCTTCTTGTAAGATCTTTCATAGCAGACTTCATGTCTAGCAATTAGACCAATTACCGTAAATTGCCTACTGAGCATTTTCACAAAATAGCCCAAGATCTACTTACCAAGAATATTAGTGAGTCTAGGGTCTCCAGTCTTAGTCATTGTAATAATATTGATTTAAATCCTGAATTATTTAATGCGAGATAAATTTAAGACTGTATTAATATTGATTAATTCTTTAATCTGTTTAGACATGTTGTACAGCTCAGATTTAAAGGCTAGCCTTGAGGTTTTCTACATCCCAGTATGTTGTGCAGCCCATTGTTTGAGCTAGCCTGGGGCACAGGATTATAGCCACTTAAGAATTAATTAGGGTGAGAAAGAAAAATTAATGTTGACTATCGAACTGACATCATGGTGCCTCTCTGTTTCAAAGATCTCATTGCAGATGTGCAACGCATCAGAATAAACTGAATTACTTCTTCATAATTTCTTTAATGCTGTCTCCCCTGCCAACGCAAGATGGCCGTGCAAGCTGGCCGCCAGTACCTGTCCGCGCATGCGCACATGGCCAGGAATGCGCAGAACTCTATGTTGTCATTTTCAGGAGACACAGTGCCAGTTGGAAAACTTTCCCTCAGTTCCTGAGCCCCTCCATGGGTGGTCAGTCAGGGTGCCGACAGGGTGGCTTCTGATTTTGGGGATCGGGATGGGGAGGGAGGGGAGGCTCCTGATCCACCCGGTGATGGCCGCAATTCCGTCTGCAGCGCCAAAGCTTGTTTCTCCCAGCACAGCATGTTTAAGTACTAACAGGGCAGGCAGATGATGGAATACAGGCTCAATTATACATCGTCCCTTCCACAACGCTGAGATATGCTGCTATGATAGCTCATTGGGAGAAAGGTGCCTTTCCAAAAGAATGGGGTAAAAAAGCCAAGAAAAATGTTAAGGGAATCAAATGGGATAAAGAAAACCGTGGGAGTCTTAAGAAAATGGATGTTTTACCTGCTGCCCACAATGGTTGGTTTCCGCGTTGTTACTGTCCCATTCCTGGCTCATTCATGGCATTCCCGGCAAACACGCTAGGTCACTGGAAAGGCGTCATCTGATTCGCCTGCCCTACCACAACTTCAGTCCTTCAGTAAATGCGGTGTCATATTTAAAGGCCGCCCCTGCACAGAGCCAGCTCTCTTCAAGGGATAGGAAGCCGCTGGGAATTGATGGCTGCCAAATAGAGGAAACATGCAGCCCCCAGATTTAGTGACACCTCCCTGAAGCGCCTTCTGGACGCAGTGGAGGCCCGCCACGATGTCCTCTACCCCAGCTCTGGGTGAAGACCAGCAAGCAACATCACCAATCCAGCATGGGAGGCGGTGGCAGCGGTGGTCAGCGGCAATGACCTGCAAAAGAGGACAGCCACCCAGTGCAGAAAGAGGATGAATGATCTCCTCTGCTCCACCAGGGTAAGTCACTCATCTCTTCACTCTCAACTCACACACTCACAAACCCATCACACACCCACAGGGATCTCGCACCTCAAGGGACAACACCACAAATGCTCACACACGCCCTCACACCTCCATCAGGCTCATTCTACTCAAGCTCACATCCTCATCCCGTCCATGGCTCCGCCCACCACACAAACATTCCACGCAGTGCCATGTGCCCTGCTCATGCTCTCTCCATCTGTTTTCATGCAGGAGAAGCTGGCTCAAAGCAGCAGAGAGAGGCCCCAAACTGGGAGTGGAGTGGTCCACATTAGGCCCCTTATTCACTTTGAGGAGGTGCCATTGCGCTGACATGGACCGTGTCTGCGGTGACGGTGAGGTCGGCAGCAAACACCCTCGTGAGGATCCTGCACCGCATCATCCCTCTCTCAACACAACTATGAGTGCTCTCTCTCCTGCTTTTGACTCTGCTGCCATGCACTAATTATCTCTACTTTGGTTCACAGGGAGCTCTGCCAAGTGACCGACACCCTCAGCCAGCCAGTTCCTCAGTTTCATCCAGGTCCTCACCTCCAGCCAAGAGGACACTTCCTCCATGTAAGAGCTGGAAATAAGCAGCCTGGAAGACCTGTCACAGCGCTCACCCACACCCTCCACCAGTGCAGAGACACACCTCGGTGGGACCTACATCTAAAGCAGACTCGGTTTCACAATCTGGTGGTTACCACATGGACTGGGAGCTAAATATCCAAGGATATACATCCTATCGAAAAGATAGGCAGGTTGGCAGAGGGGGTGGGGTTGCTTTGTTAGTAAGAAATGAAATTAAATAGAAAGCAAGAAACGACATAGGGTCAGATGATGTAGAATCTGTGTGGGTAGAGTTGAGGAACCGCAAAGGTAAAAAAACGATAATGGGAGTTATGTACAGGCCTCCGAACAGTAGTCAGGATGTGGGGCACAAGATACACCAGGAGATAGAAAAGGCGCGAAAGAAAGGAAGGTTACAGTGATCATGGGGGATTTCAATATGCAGGTAGGCCGGGAAAATTAGGTACGCAGTGGATCCCAAGAAAAGTAATTTGTGGAATGTCTATGAGATGGCTTTTGGAGCAGCTTGTGGTGGAGCCCACTAGGGAACAGGCAATTCTAGATTTAGTGATGTGTAATGAGGCAGATTTGATAAGGGAGCTTAAGGTGAAGGAGCCCTTAGGAGGAAGTGACCATAATATGGTAGAATTTACCCTGCAATTTGAGAGGAAAAAGCTGGAATCAGATGTAACGGTATTACAGTTGAATAAAGGTAACTACAGAGGCATGAGGGAGGAGCTGGCCAGAATTGACTGGGAGATGAGCCTTGCAGGAAAGATAGTGGAACAGCAATGGCAGGAGTTTCTGGGAGTAATTTGGGAGACACAGCAAAATTTCATCCCTAGGAAGAAGAAGCATACTAAAGGGAGGCCAAGGCAACCATGGCTGACAAGGGAAGTCAGGGACAGCTTAAAAGCTAAAGAGAAAGCATACAATGTGGCGAAGAGCAGTGGGAAGCCAGGGGATTGGGAAGCCTACAAAGGCCAACAGAGGACAACTAAAAAAGAAATAAGGAGGGAGAAGATTAAATATGACGGTAAACTAGCCAGTAATATAAAAGAAGATTGCAAGAGTTTTTTTGAGATATATAAAGGGTAAGAGGGAAGCAAAAGTGGACATTGGGCCGCTGGAAAATGACCCCGGAGAAGTAATAACGGGGAACAAAGAAATGGCGGAGGAACTGAATAGGTACTTTGCGTCAGTCTTCATGGAGGAAGACACGAGTAACATCCCCAAAATTCAAGCGAGTCGGGGGCAGAGGTGTGTATGGTGGCCATTACCAAGAAGAAGGTGCTAGGAAAATTGAAAGGTCTAAAGGTGGATGAATCACCTGGACCAGATGGATTGCACCCCAGAGTTCTGAAGGAGATAGCTGAAGAGATAGTGGAGGCGTTAGTGGTGATCTTTCAAGAATCACTGAAGTCAGGGAGGGTCCCAGAGGACTGGAAAATTGCTAATGTAACCCCCCTGTTTAAGAAGGGAGTGAGGCAAAAGACGGGAAATTACAGGCCGATTAGCCTGACCTTGGTCATTGGTAAGATTTTAGAGTCCATTATTAGGGATGAGATTTCAGAATACTTGGAAGTGCATGGTAAAATAGGGCAAAGTCAGCATGGTTTCATCAAGGGGAGGTCATGCCTGACAAATCTGTTAGAATTCTTTGAGGAGGTAATGAGCAGGTTAGGCAAAGGAGAGCCAATGGATGTTATCTACTTGGACTTCCAGAAGGCCTTTGATAGGGTGCCGCACAGGAGGCTGCTCAGTAAGATAAGAGCCCATGATGTTAGAGGCAAGGTACTAGCATGGATAGAAGATTGGCTGTCTGGCAGGAGACAGAGAGTGGGAATAAGGGGGCCCTTCTCACAATGGCGGCCGGTGACTAGTGGAGTTCCTCAGGGGTCAGTGTTGGGATCACAACTTTTCACTTTATACATTAATGATCTAGATGAAGGAACGGAAGGCATTCTGGCTAAATTTGCTGATGATACAAAGATAGGTGGAGGGACAGGTAATATTGAGGAGGCAGGGAGGCTGCAGAAGGATTTGGACAGGTTAGGAGAATGGGCAAAGAAGTGGCAGGTGGAATACAATGTGGCGAAGTGTGAGGTCATGCACTTTGGTAGGAAGAATATCGGCATAGGCTATTTTCTAAATGGGGAGAGAATTCAGAAATCTGGAGTGCAAAGGGACTTGGGAGTCCTACTCCAGGATTCTCTTAAGGTTAACTTGCAGGTTGAGTTGGTAGTTAGGAAGGCAAATGCAATGTTGGCATTTATTTCGAGAGGACTAGAATATAAAAGTAGGGATGTGCTGCTGAGGCTTTATAACGCTCTGGTCAGACCACATTTAGAATATTGTGAGCAATTTTGGGCCCCGTATCTCAGGAAGGATGTGCTGGCCCTGGAGAGTGTCCAGAGGATGTTCACGAGAATGATCCCAGGAATGAAAGGCTTAACATACGTGGAACGTTTGAGGACTCTGGGTCTATACTCAATGGAGTTTAGAAGGATGAGGGGGGATCTGATTGAAACTTACAGAATACTGAAAGGCCTGGATAGAGTGGACTTGGGGAAGATGTTTCCATTAGTAGGAGAGACTAGGACCCGAGGGCACAGCCTCAGAGTAAAGGGAAGACCTTTTAGAACAGAGATGAGGAGAAACTTCTTTAGCCAGAGAGTGGTGAATCTATGGAATTCATTGCCACAAAAGGCTATGGAGGCCAGGTCATTGAGTGTATTTAAAACCGAGATAGATAGGTTCTTGATTGGTAAGGGGATCAAAGGTTATGGGGAGAAGGCGGGAGAATGGGGTTGAGAAACTTATCAGCCATGATTGAATGGCGGAGCAGACTTGATGGGCCGAATGGCCTCATTTCTGCTCCTATGTCTTTTGGTCTTATGGACATGTGTCCGCAGCAGTAGGAGGCAGGTTCAGCCGAGCTCCCCGGCACTCGGATGACTGCTGGGGAAGAGGCATCTGTGAGGCCCAAGACAGATGATGAGCCTTTGGATTAGGCCTTCCAACTCATCGCAGAGAGTCTGCAAAGTCGTGGAACCCCGCACAGAGCTATTGGAAGCCCTCAACAGAGTGTCTCACAAATCGGAGGAGTGTGTCCACCTGCTCTCTGATGAAGTGGTGCGCACATGTGCACGTATGGAGGTCTCCATGAGAAGGACGGTGGATACCATGGAGACCCTGGTCCAGTAGAACGCAGGAATGCACGCAGACTTGCTCTACGTCGCATTAGCCATGGGTGATTCCTGCAGTGGCAATGCGAGAGGGAAATGAGGTGCCTCAATGTCCCTCCAGGTGCTCCTTCCCCTCTGATTGGGGCCGGGGCCCTGGGGCACCAAAAGGGAGGAGGAGCAACAGCTGGACACCCCGGGTCATCCACTCAGGAATCTCAGAGGCTGTCCCCTCCCTCCGGGTCCCCTGTCACCCCTTTAATTTCATCCTCTGCCAACTCAGAAGGAGCATCTGGCCCACAGGAGGACAGCCAAAGCAAGCCAGGGCCCCCAAGGCCTTGACTCTCCAGAGGACCCACGCCAAAGTCATCAGAGGCAAGAGGGCCAACCATTGCTCAGGCTGTCTCCACCCCTGCTGCGGGTGTCAGGGCAGCACCTAGAAGAAGTGGTAGGCCTAGAAAAGTTAGGAATTTCTGATTGCAAGTGGTTGCATGGGTGAACACACTTTGTCACTTTATAATCCGAAAATAGGTTCACTTTCACTGAATGTGAAATTAATGTGTAATGATGTCTTTCAGCTTCATTTACATGCTTCGCAAGTCCTTTTCCTACATATTCCCCTGCACGCAGCCAGCCCACGAGTGATTCTGGAGGTTGTAGAAGTGTGTGCATGTGTGTGTGTGTGCGTGTGCGTGTGTGTGTTCCAGGGCCTATCGGAGACTCATGCAAGCACTCTCCCATGCAAGCAGAGGCTTCATCCCTCACACTCATCTCAATGTCCTGAGCATTTTTGATGCTGCCTGCTGGGGTTTGCTTTCAGTTGTCTATCTGAGCTGCCCTGCATCTCCGCCCACCCATTGATCACATTCTCATGCAGCAGCTGTACCCGCCCAACACAAGGCTCCTTTCACTTTTGATTTTACATGGTGGTTGTTGTAAAGTCTGTTTTCAGCTCCCCCGTCCTTTCCCCTTCTCCCAGTCACCCATTTCCTTTCCACCATCACTGTCAACCCGCCGGCATCACTTTCCACCTCTCCACCGTCACCCAGCAGCCAGAACCCTTTTGTTTCCAGGATGTCTCAGTGAACGTGCACGTTTCCTATCTCCCCGAGATCCCACCCCCATCCAGGTTGACCTCCCTAACCTCCATCTTCCCACCCTCTGGGTCCATGCCTCTCTTTGCATCCCCACCAACTACTCTTGCTGTCCCTCCTACCGCTGCCGTCGCTCCCTCACCCTCCCACCGTACTGCCTCACTCTACCCCCTCTCATTCTTACCATTCCCTCCTACCATATCTACCCTCATTTTGCTCCTGAGGATACAGTCATCGACTCCACAGTGCTCTTCCTTGCATGTTCACATAGATATCCCCCTCATTACTCCTTCCTCCACCCTAGCTCCCTCATCCACCCTTAATCTTTCCTCCCTCCTCTCCCTGGACACCTTCCCCCTTCCAAACTCCTTCCTCTCCATGGAGTCCTCCCCCCTCCAAATTCCTTCCTCCTCCCAAAGTCCTTCCCCACTCTGAACTTCTTCTCCCTCCGAACTCCTTTCCTTGCACCTCCATCCCCCTTACACTTACCTCCTCAGTTGCCCCATTCTCCCCTGTTACGTCCTCCTCCCCCTCCTGTACTACCTTCCTCTCCTCCCAAACTCACTGCCCCCCCCCACCACCCCCCTGACATCATCATTGCCCTGCTCCCAACCTCACCACCACACCCCCACCCCCCCACCCCTCCCCCCCTCTCTGGTACACCTTCTGCTCCTAGTCAATCCTAAACCCTCCTCTCCACCTCCTTGATGATCATCTGTAGCAGCCCATGGCCAAGACACTGATGTGCTGCAGCTGACCCCACGTATCAATGGTGACCTCCCACCTTCTGGGAGCTGTTTCGCGGTGGAGCCATGTCCATCAGAATCCACGCAGCATGCGATGCACGTGTCCTTCCAGGGTCTGGTAGCTGTAGGGCACCAGCATTTCCTGCCCCTCGGATATCCACGGTATGAGCAAGGCCCTGACGGTAAGTTCCGACTGCTGCATGTCACACTTGTCAAGACGTGTTCTGCACCAGTGTGTTTTCCCGCTCACGTGGGCAGTAAATTTGACGTGGGGGGATGATTCCAGCGAGCTGGGCTCATAATTAGATGCAGGTGTATTAAAATGAAGTTCCTGTTATGCAGCGGGAAAGGTGGTCCGCCATCGACGGGCGGAGCGGGCGATCACAAACTGGTTTCTGACGTCATGAAACTGATTTTTGTCCTTCCCACCATATTGTCTGCTCACACCTGCCATGATGCCTGGTGCCAACAAGGACTGAAAATTCCAGCCTAAGACTTCGCCTTGCCTTATTTTGCTTGTAGTTTGCCATGACGTATAATACTTTCATGTGAAGTGTGAGGGAACCAATATTTTTTGTTTGTGGGGTTTTGCAGTTAGCACCTGTGGGGGTGAAATTTGGTTGATTGGAGTTTGTAACTCTTAAGGTACAGAATGTATGCAGCTTGGGTACGTTAGACCCTGCGTAGAAACAGGGGTGGAACCCAACTGAGAGATTTATAAAAGTCACAGGTCAGCTCAAGGGACAGAGTGAACAGCAACTCAAGGGAGCAGGTAGAGAAGAAGGTTAGCTCCTCGCAGCTTAAGTGCTGCTGTTAGCTCCCTGCTGCCGAGGGAGCTGGAGCTCAGAGAAGCCCTGGGTGCCGCTAGCTCTGTGCTGCTTACAGTAGTGGCTCAGGGAAGCCCTGGAGTAAAGGTTGCTTGGTGCTGCTGAGGAGAATGAGGATCAGGGAAGCCCAAAAGCAGTTGTTGGCAGCAGTGCGGGTGAGAAGCTGGGACGATGCCAGTGATTAGACGCTGGGGTGTAGTCTGACCATCAAAGGGGCATGTAATCTCAGTAATATATCAGCTCAGCTGGAAAAGAGACCAAGGACACTGGACTTCGGAGCAGATTTGAGAGAGATTTGGAATTGCATTTTGGGTGAGGATTGTACGTGTGGAACTCGAATGGAGCGGATTTGCTAACGGCCGGGGATCAAGGCTATCTCTTTGAAGGAGAGGAGCTGAGATCCCTTGTGAGGAAGACAAAGGCCTGGATTTTCTGGACCCATCGTGGCAGGAGCTGCTGGGGGGGATGTGGCCGGCCAACTAAAAGTCCATTGTCTTTCAGCGGGACAGGAAGATTCCAGCCAAACTCTTTAAAGAATTCTTGTGGCTCACAGTGAGGACTGATGTCTGGGTGGGTTTCTGAGAAATTCGGGTGGCCTGTCTTGGTTGTGTCTGCCAATTAACATACAGTTTGTGGTGTGTTCGACCACAGTTTGCCTATTAATTCATGTTTACCTCATTAATTCTGGATGTTAGAGTATAAGATAGATAGTGTTGACTGTTTTCTTTGTTGACTATTGTAAAGAAAATACTTCCTGTTTGTTTAAAACCATGGAATCTTGCGGTTTCATTCTTTTAATGAGTAACTGGGATTTCAAATTTTGTCTACTTTGTAGAAATGGTTACTTGTCCCTTAACCAGATTGTAATCAAGAGATAAAAACAAAAAACTGCAGATGCTGGAAATCCAAAACAAAAACAGAAATACCTGGAAAAACTCAGCAGATCTGGCAGCATCGGCGGAGAAGAGCAAAGTTGACGTTTCGAGTCCCTCATGACCCTTCAACAGAAACCTATTTCTACTTGGTTCTGTTGAAGGGTCGTGAGGACTCGAAACATCAACTTTGCTCTTCTCCGCCGATGCTGCCAGACCTGCTGAGTTTTTCCAGGTATTTCTGTTTTTGTTTCAGATTGTAATCAAATTTGGGGTCTCATTCTGGATCATAACAAATTTGTGGTTCTCGTCCAGGATCGTATCAAGATTTGGGGGTTTAGTCTGGGATCGTAACAGCTGGCACCCGGCACAAAGTGATTCATGTGGCCACTCTATTGGCCAATTCCTTTTTTCAATCGGTGGCTCCAACCACGTCTCCCACTAAGGCAAAATGTCAGCTTTATTCTATTCCGGCTGAACCTTCCTATTCCAGCTTGGGTTTGTCCTGTCCCAGTCATGTACTTTCCATCCCACCCAGCACCCGACTGCCACCCCCACCACCACCCCAACAACTCTCACCAGCTTCGTTCTTTCCTCCCTATTTCTTTGTTGACTCTTCAAATCACCTGGAAACCAAACCACTCGAATTGTTTGGAATTCTCTTTCGGCCCCTTAAATGTTTGATCATTGAAGCACCCAAAGGTTTATTACAAAAAAGCATTTGGTGATGACAATGGGAAAGAACTCTTGTCCATGAAGAAACAGATCACGGAAAAGGTTTGTCCATTTTATTTGGTAAATGGACTATTTATGGAAAGGCTGCTGTCGTTACTATTGGTGGAGCATAGACAGTGACATGGACCGGTTGCACCAAGTGGCTTGTCTCCATTACAAGTTGTACATATTTCTATGATTAAGAGACAATCACTAATATAAAGGTTATTATAGTAATACTGCGGCTCAAATATTAACAGGCTTATTAATGAGATATATGCTTAAACCAATATATTACCCATTTGAAAACATTTGAATTTTAATTTTATTTTTCCTCTCTAACCTATTCTAAATTTCTAACTTTAAAACATTTACATTTCATCAGTCTTTAAATGTCTCATTGTCCATTCTGGAGTAGGTGCCATCTTTAAAAGTACAAGCTTTCCATGGCCTGAATTTTCAGCTCGGCGGAGGGTGGTAGTGGGGCTCAATCGGCAGGCTCGGGATCAGCCGGGAAATGGACTGCTGACCACAATTGGCCCCCAGCCAGCGTGAAACGCTCGCTGGAAAGCTCAGCACTGCCGGGGTGGGGGTGGGGAGAGGGCGGGCGATGACGTCAACACGGGCGCGGGCCAACACTGGCAGAAAGTTGCCTCAGGGAGCTGAAGACCTGAAACAGCAAAAAATAAAGGTTTCAAAAGCTGAACAAAAATGTCCATGTATCATAATTAGTCAGCCAAAAATTTAGCTCATGAAAATGCTGTCCACAGGAATTATTTATATTTCATTTCATCACAGAAATCTCATCCCGCCTGTAGATGAGGTTTGGTGAAAAATGCAAAGGACGCCTGGCCGACTCATCCGTCCGCCAACCGTAAGGTTGGACAGGCCACATAAACTGACTGGCAATTGTACCATTATATATGGAAATGGGCTTTAGAAGAACTCTTTCCATTTGAGATGCACATTGTTGAGCAGTATTCAAATTGATGCTTGACATGATTTATGCATCCAAAGATGCAAAAGCTTCCGCTGTACAGTTAATTTGTCAACAGCCTTTGAATGCAACGGGTTGGACTTTTAATCAATTGGGGGCATGGGGAGGAAATGGGGATTGGAAGAGAAAAACGGTCCATTTGGTGTTTAAATATGAAGCGGTCACGTGTTGTTCATGGTCAAGTAGCAACCGGCTGTTAAGTGGTAACCGTTTTGGACTGAGGAAATGCATTAATCAAAAATGTGCTCTTGTGTGTATGATGAGGAAATGGTTTGGCTCGGTGCACCTCATTTGAGGGACATTTAGGACTTGTAAAATAGCTAAGAGCAAACTTAAATGTTGACAATTATCCAAAGATCACAGATCCAGCAGTTCCGCGCATAAAAGAAAGAAGGGACATTCTGAGATCATCCCATATGTTTCACGGACAATGAAATGTTTTTGAATTGTAATCACTGTCGTATGGGGAGCAAAGGATCGGGAGTGGGCCATTCAGCCCCATAAGCCTGCCCTGCCATTCATTAGATCATGGCTGATGCATCTTAACTCTACTCATCATTCACACTCTTCACTAATGAAATTCTATCAGTCTCAGTTTTGAAATTGCCAATTAACCTCTCTTCAACAGCTTTTTGTTCCAGATTTTACTCACCCTTTGTGTGAAGAAGTGTTTCTTGACTGCACCTTTCAACAGCCAAGCACTAATTTTAAGTTTATGCCCCCCAGTGCTGAACTCCTCCGCTAGAGAAAATGGTTTCCCTCCACCGTCCTCATCAAATTATTTCATTGATTTTTACGTGTCAATTACATCAACCTAAACCTTCTACATTCAAAGGAAACAGAAGCCTAGACTATGCAAGCTGTCCCCATAATTTAACCTTTTTGGTCCTGGTCATTCTTGGCTGTCACTCGATTCGGAGATGCTGTATACTCAGGGTCGTGTGTTTCCGCCATGTGTCTCCATGTGACTGAACACGCAGATTCTCAACCTACAGATCTTTGGGCATTTGGGGAAGGAATTCCCATGACGTAGTGGGATCCGGAGTTCAGGAATTTCCAATTTTTCTTTCCTTCTCTGCCTCTGCTTTGCTTCATCATTACGGCATAGGCCGGGATTTTCCATTCTGGGCCTAAGTGGCATGGCCGGGGCGCCAAATGGGAGTGTTTCTGGCCGCAGAGTCCAGTGGGAATTTGTGCTGAATCATGCGATGCTGGGCTCATTAATTATGCAGTCGGGGGTTTCCCGACATATTGCGTGGCAGGGTGGGCTGGATTGTTTTGTCATGTACCCACTTTGGAAGGAGAAAATGGCTCGGCGATCGCAGGGAGCTCTGGAAATGCATCCCTCGATGTGCTGCTCAATGGAGTGGAGGGATGTCTTGTACCCAGAGGGTGGAAGGAGGAGGCTGAGCTGCGTGACAAACTCTGCATGGGAAGAAGACACCAGGGCGGTCAGTGCTCATGGCCTCCACTAGTGCCAGAAACGGATGAATGACCTCATCAGCGTTGGTAGAGTATGTGATCCCTCAACTGCTCACACTCACCTCACTGAATGGTAGCGGGGGCATGGGCCTCAGTGGCAAGGCCACCATCCGTGCGGCCCATGAGTAAAAGAGCAACTCAACGTGTTAAGGTGATGTGTCATAGCCCCACTGCAATCCATCTAGCCTGCAGATGGAGAGGCCACTGTGGGGTACGGGGAGAGGGAAGGGGGTTAGGCTTTGAGGCACCAGCAAGCACCGCTAATGGCATGCCTCTACGAGCTTTATCCTTATATCTGCATGGGCTCACTGCTCTGGCGGGTGCTGCCCCAGAACCCTTGTGGAAAACCGGCAGTGCATCAATCACATGCCACGCAATCCAGTGGGCTGTTTGTAAGACTGGAAGCATGAGAAAGATACATGAAACCCAATTTTTCTCAACCCCATCTTCTTTCTTTGCACAGGAAAAGTTACGGCATAACAGGAGAGAGAGAGAGAGAGAGAGAGACGATGAGAGGAAGCCTGCCTGAACTGAGGAACCTTACAGAGTTCAAGGAGCAGGCAGCTGAGCTGGCAGAGATGGAAAGATCAGCAGGTGGCCTCCACCCAGTAAGGATCCATGCATAATATCGTCACATAGAAACCTAAGGGTCATGCATTCCTCCATGTGGAGGCAGCTCATACAGTCAGTTGCTCTCTCCTCTCACACTTATGCAGAGAAGCAGGAAGAGGGGAAGGGAACAAGAGGAGACCCTGTCCAGCAGTTCATCCAACCCACAGAGGACTGAGGGCATTGGGGATGAGGAAGAAAGTGCACCTGTAGAGATATCACAGCAGTCACCTGCACCCTCCACCAGGCCAGAGACACAAACCTCGGTGGGTACTAAATCTAATTAAGGCAGGGTTTAACAATCTAGTTGTCACCACAGGGACATGTGTCCACAGCAGGAGGAGGCAGGCTCAGCCAAGCTCACCGGTACTCAGAGGGCTGCTGGGGAAGAAGCATCTCTAATGTCCGGGTCACATGATAAGCCTCTGGGATGGGCCCCGTATGAAATACTAGAGATGTAGCGAAAGATGGAGGAACATCAGGCAGAGGTGTCGGAGGTCCTCAACAGTGAGGCGGAGGAGTCCATGCGCCTGCTGTCTGATGAAGTGGTGCCGACCTGTGCGTAAACAGAGGTCTCTGTGGGAAGGATGGCGAACACCATGGAGAACCTCGTCCAGCAGAATGGCAAGTTTCTGTCGGAGATTTGCGTGGGCCTGTACTCCATCGCTGTAGTCATGGGTGAATTTTGCTGTGGCTACGTGAGAGGGGGATGGGGCACTTTGACCTCCTCCAGCTGCCTCTTCTTCTCAAAGAGCCAGGCAGGGGCCCTTGGGCACTCAAAGCAAGGGGGAGCTGCTGTTGGAAACCCTGGGACCTGCACTCAGGACTCAGGTGTTGGGCCCTTCGGAATCCCCCTTGCCTGTGACCCCTTCAGCCTCGTCCTCTGTGACTGCAAAGGGAACAGCTGCCCCACAGTGGGTCAGCCAAGATAAGCCGGGGCCCTCCAGGCCTCTGGCCTCCAGAGGAGGCTGCAAAAGTCATCCAAGACAAGAGTGCAAGCTGGTCAGCAGGCTGCCTCCACCCCTGCTGCGGATGTTGGGGGAGCACCTAGAAGTGGTAGGGAATGAAAGATTAAGAAGTTATGATTTCACATGCGGTTGCACGGGTGCACACTAATTATTAATGTTCTTACACTTTTGTAAATAGATTACACTTGCATTTATGAAGGCTGATGTGGTTCAATTGTGATTCGTAGTTGTTAAGCTGGTGAGCCCACCCAGTACCTGCCTCTTCAGGGAGAACCCCAGGCTGGGTCTATGTCCCTCAGAATCATGCACGTGCACGAGGCAAGGATCTTTGCCAGGGCGCTTGTGAAGCCTCCCACACACGCTGAGCCTTTGCCCTTCACACGCTCACCTGTTGAAATGCCTTTGCCTCGTCAGTACTACGTGCTGGGGCTCCCCTTCAGTCATCCAGCTGAGCTGACCTGCTGCTCCACTCACCCCTGATGACCCAACTCCCTTGCAGCATCTCGAGATCTCCACCTCGAGGCTCCAGATAGTTGCAAGTGGCCATCATGCGTGTGACTTTTCAGGTAGAGTCCAACACCTTCCAACCTCCCCCAGTGACCATCCTGGTGTGATCTTTGATCTCCTCAGTCGCCCTATCTGACCCCCCGTGACAATAGACATGCCCTCCCTCATCCTGCCGACCTCCCAGGAAGCAGGCTTTACTGTGTTGTCTCCAACAACCTGCAGCCTCCCTTCATACATCATTACAGGACCCTCATCCGCCCATCCTGCCACCTCCCACTGCTTCCTTTAACCCGGTGTGCACTTGCGTGCATGCGTGAAGTTCCCTGCTCGGCCTCCTTCCCTGACCCCCAACACAGGCAGCGCTCAGTGCTGCAGCACGCAGTTCACACTGTGAGGGTCTTAATTGACCCACCAGCGCGAAATGGTGGTGATCAGCTTCCCGACCACTCCCGCTCACCCCCACCGAGCCTGTCCAACAAGGGAAAAATCCTGGCCTTATTCTATAAAACATCCAGTAATGTTACTGCAAGGCACCTGTAAGGGAGGTATTTTGCAGCTTTTCTCTCCTTCTCACTCAATGCAACTCCAAGGCTTTTAACAAAATCTTGCTTTCTGGAACAGCAAACGCTTCTCTGGGGTGGCTAGAGGCTGCTTTTTCACAAGTCTGTCTTCACACAGTGAGTAGTTAGGGTTTCAAGGTCTCATAGGGCCACTCACATACTGCTTTCAATCTTTCCTTGCAATATATTTCTCCCTTTTGATTCTTTAAATCCCAACATTTCAAACTTGAAACTCAAACACTTCCAAATATAAGGTCTTTCATGTTCCCATCTTGTCTTTGCTTTTAGGTCAATAAAACATGATATCCCCACTATTTGTTTACCTATGAACTCTTACAATATGCAAACATTTTCCTTGTCACCTTCTAATTCCCCTTTGAAATTCAAACAACCTCTCAACTTATCTACAAATGCAAATGTTATCTCGCCCATTTACAATTCAATATGCCTGCTTTTACACTTAATCCCTTTGATGATTCAAACCTTGCAGTCTGACTGTCTTTTGTTTAATTAATAACACACACACAAACAAACATACACACACAGCCCCCATAAACCTACTTCAGTATCCCACAGTAATATTAGAAAAAAAATTATACTTCCTTTACAGAATCACGGAATTGTTATGGTGTAGAAGGAGGCCATTTGGCCCATCATGCCTGCACCGGCTCTCTGCGCATTTTAACTTAGTGTCAATCTCCTGCCCTTTCCCTATAACCCTGCACATTGTTTCTACTTAAATAATGATCCAATGCCCTCTTGAATGCTTCAATTGAACCTGCCTCAACCACACTTCCAGGCAGTGCATTCCAAACCCTAACTACTCGCTGTGTGAAAAAGTTTTTTGTCACCTCACATTTGCTTCTTTTGCAAAACACTTTAAAACCGTGTCCTCTGGTTCTCGGTCCATTTACGAGTGGGAGCAGTTTCTTCCTATCAATTCTGTCCAGACACCTCATGATTTTGAAAACTTCTATCAAGTCTCCTCTTAGCCTCCTCTCCAAGGAAAACAGTCCCAACTGCTCCAATCTTTCCTCATAACTGAAGATTCTCATCCCCGGAACAATTCTCGTAAACCTCTTCTGCACCCTCTCCAATGTGTTCGCATCCTTCCTATAGTGTGGCACCCAGGACTCTCCACAATAGTCCAGCTAAGGCCTAACCAGTGTCTTATAAAAGTTTATGCTCCTGTACTCTTGTACTCCAAACCCCTATTAATGAAGCCTAGAATACTATATGCTTTAGTAACAGCTCTTTCTACCTGTCCTGCACCTTTAATGACTTATGTACATAAACCCCCAGGTCTCTCAGCTCCTGTACACCCTTTAGAATAGTATCCTTTATTTTATACTGTCTCTCCATGTTCTTTGTACCAAAGTGCATCACCTCACACTTCTCCGCATTGAACTTCATCTGTCAACTATCTGCCTGCTCCACAAATGTGACAAGATGAGGAATAGTAGGGGAAATAAGTTACTAGTGGGAGTGGTCTACAGGCCCCCTAACAGCAACCATAATGTAGGACAAAGTATGCAAGAAGAAACATTGGGTGCTTATGATAAGGGGATGGCAATAATCATGGGTCATTTCAATCTATGTATAAACTAGAAAATCAGATTGGCAGTAATAGCCTGGATCAGGGGTTCATAGAATGCTTTTGAGACAGTTTCTTAGAGTAGCACATTCTGGAACCAACCAGAGACCAGGTTATATTGGAATTGTTATTGTGTAACGTAACAGGGTTAATTAATGGCCTCAGAGTAAAGGCACCCCTAGGTAGCAGCGACCACAATATGATTGAATTTTAAATCCAGTTTGAGAGTAAAAAGAGTGGGTCTAAGGCTAGTATTTTAAACTTAAATAAGGGCAACTATGTAGGCTTGAAAGCTGAGCTAGCTAAAGTGAACTGGGATACTAGGCTAGACGATAAATCAACAGAGAAGCAGTAGCAGATGTTTAAGGGGATATTTCAGAATACCCAGAATAAGTATATTCCTAATATAAAGAAAAAATCTAAGGGAGGACCCACCATCCATGGTTAACTAAAGAAGTTAAGGAAAGCTTCAAACTTAAGGAAAAATAATTGTGCAAAGATGAGTGGTAGGTCAGATGATTGGTCAGAATATAAAGAACAACAGAGAATGACTAAAAGGTTAATCAGGGGAAAGAAATTGGAGTATGAGAGGAAGCTAGCTAGAAATGGAAAAATGGATAGCAAGAGTTTCTACAGATATTTAAAAAGGAAAAATTAAGTAAAGTGAGTGTTGGTCCTCTCGAGAGTGAGAATGGGGAATTAATAGTAGATAATAAGGAAATGGGGGATGAAATGAACAAATATTTTGCTTCTATCTTCACCATGGAAGATACAAAAAACATTCCAATAATAGCTGTAGATCAGGAGGTGGAAGGGAGAGAGGAACTTGGTGAAATTACAATCACTAGGGAAGCAGTACTGAGCAAACTCATGGAACTGTGGGCTGACAAGTCTCCGGGTCCAGATGGATTCATCCTAGGGTCTTAAAAGAGGTGGTTAATGAGATAGTCATTAGTTGGTGTTAATTTTCCAAAATTTCCTAGATCCTGGGAAGGTTCCATCAGACTGGAAAGTTGCAAATATAACCCCTCTATTCAAGAAGGGATGGAGGCAGAAGACAGGAAACTATAGGCCAGTTAGCTTGACATCTGCCGTGGGGAAGGTGTTAGAATCGATCATTGAGGAGGTTATAGTTGGGCACTTAGAGAAACTCAGGGTAATCGGGGCAGAGTCAGCATAGTTTTGTGAAAAGGAAACCGTGTTTAACGAATTTATTGGAGTTCTTTGAAGGAGAAACATGCGCTGTGGATAAAGAGGAGCCTGTAGACGCACTATACTTGGAGTTTCAGAAGGCACTTGATAAGGTGCCACATCAAATGTTATGGCAGAAAATAAAAGCTCATGGTGTAGGGGGTAACAGGTTAGCATGGATAGAAGATTGGCTGGCTGGCAGAAAACAGTATGCATAAATGGGTCCTTTTCTGATTGGCAGGATGTGACGAGTGGAGTCCCACAAGGGTCTGTACTGGGGCCTCCAATTTTTACAATTTATATCAATGACTTAGACAAGGGGAACGAATGGTAGCAAAATTTGCAGGTGACACAAAGATAGATAGGAAAGTATGTTGTGAAGGGGACATATGGAGGTTGCAGATGGATATTGATAGGTTGAGTGAGTGGGCAAAAATAGGGCAGACTGAGTATTATGTAAGAAAATGTGAAGTTGTTCACATTAGCAGGAAGAATAAAAAAGCAGAATATTACTTAAACGGAGAATGACTACAGAATTCCAAGGTGCAGAAGGATCTGTGTGTTCAAGGGCATGAGTCATAAAAAGTAAGTATGCAGGTACAACCTGTGATTAAGAAGGCTGATGGTATGCTATCCTTTATTACGAGAGGAATTGAACATAAAAGTAAGGATGAAATGCTTCAGTTATACAGGGCATTAGTGAGATCACATTTCGAATAGTGTGTGCAGTTTTGATCTCCTTATTTAAGGAAGAATGTAAATGCCTTGCAGGCGGTTCATAGGAGGTTTACCAGACTGATTACTGGAATGAGCGGGTTGTCTTGTGAAGAAAGCTTGGACAGACTGGGCTTGTTTCTGCTGGAGTTTAGAAGAGTGAGGGGTGACTTGATTGAAGTATATAAGATCCTGAACGGCCTTGACAAGGTGGATGTGGAAAGGATGTTTCTTCTTGTGGGTGAGTACAGAACTAGGGGGTTGCCCTTTTAGGGCAGGGATGAGGAGAATTTTTTTTCTCTCAGAGGGTTGTGCGACTTTGAAACTCTCTGCTTCAGGAGGCAGTGGAGGCTGGGTCACTGACGATTTTTGAGGTGGAGGTAAATGATTCCCTTGCCCAAAAAGAATCTAAAGGTTATCGGAGGCAGATAGAAATGTGGAATTCGAAACACAAACAGATCAGCCATGATCTTATTGGAGCAGGCTTGAGGGGCTGAATGGCCTACTTCTGCTCCTGTTTTATGTGTTCGTATGATATATCTTTCTTAGATCCAAACGACATGACCTTACACTCCACAGGTCAAATGGGGTGAGCACAGAGCTCCAGCTCACAGGAGGCAATACCCCAACACAGGTTTTACAGACAATGGAGAAGCCTGCTGGACAAGACCAAGCACCGGTGCTTCGAGAGGCTCAATGTCAGGTGGTCACTGACATTTACAGCATCCTGGGAGGAGATCTTCTGAACAGTGGACCTAGTGGGCACACATTGCCAGTGGTGGTCAAAGTCACTACAGCCCTAAAGTTATTCGCCCTTGGCTCCTTCAAGGGATCTGAAGGTGATGTTTGCATAATCTCGCAATCTGCTGCCTACAAGTGGCAACTCCCTGGTGACCGATGCCATGTTTGCCAGAGCTGGTGCTTTTGTGCACTCCTCAACTGATGAGATCAATTAGAATGTGTGGGTGCAGGGCTGTGTGTCATGGTCCAGGGAGTGATCATATGTGACAAACAAGGTGTCACCATTGGAGTCCTCATCCACCAGTGGGACTTCATCTCCACTATTGTTCACCTCATCTGCAATCAAAAATCATCATGCATGCTCATGTAAGATTCCCATGGTGCTACCAGGAGGCTTGCATCCTGTGCCAGTCGAACCTCCATGCGATATTCACACCCTGAAGCAGAGTTCGCGGATGGCTCCTTGAAGACAAGGGCTACCGATGAAGACATGGCTGATGACACCAGTGAGAAGCCAGAAAATGATAGGAACAGGAGTTTAGCCCCTTGAGCCTGTTCCACCATTCAATGAGACCATGGCTGATCTGCCACCTAACTCCATACACCCAGCTTTTCTCCACATCCCTTGATAACGTTTGGCTAACAAAAACCGTTCAATCTCATTTTAAATTAAATAGCATTGATTGTCAGTTGTGGAAGAGTTTCAAACTTCTACCACCCTATACATGAAGAAATGTTTCCTAATTTCATTCCTGAAAGGCCTGAGCTTATTTTTTGACTATTGTTATGATCATGTTAGGGACTGTTAAAGAGATTAAAGAGAAATCTAAACACCTCATTTTAACCAGTAGAACTATGCCACAAGATTTTACTTTTTAAACAAAACACATATTTTTTTTCAAATATGATTAAGTTAACTCTACAGCTTATACCCATGCATGCCAGGCCCTTTGGTTTATTTCTTATTTCCCCCAAGAATCCTTTTATAAGACATATCAATCTTAAACCTATTTACTTCTATAGGGCCCCCCCACACACCCACCTCCACACATAGTTTTCTGGAGAATTCTCCTCAGCTCCAGTGATTCTCAGAGGTAAACCTTTAATTTGCCATCTCTTGAATGTGGATGCTTCAGACCCTTGCTCTTATTACTTTTCCAATACTTCCAAGCAAATCTGCTTTCTGTTTTCTTTGACACTTCCACTAGTTTCAAAACAGGCAATCTTCCAGTTTCTGTTCCCTCAAAAAATTCAAACTGAGTTTAAGCCTTACCTGCATTCCACGTGGTGAATGATGGAGTTAGTGTTTCGCTCTGTGTACAGCGCAGGCCAAGCTAACTATCATTTACTTTGGCTATCCCTTACTGAGCTGCAAACCTCACTAGGTCCAAATTGCAACTAATTCTCTCAGCATACACCAGATAAATGGAAATCAGAGAATTTCCCTAAGCTCCATGCATCTCCACATTGACATAGGCTGCTCTGATCTGTCCTCAAACTGATCCCTCGTTTATAATTTCTTCTTTGACTTGCAGAAGTAAATGGGTCTTACAACCTTTCAGGGTTCACTGAACATTTTTAAACTAATTTAGTTCTGACTACAAAACAAAAACATTTCTCTGAACTGCACGTTTTGCAAGCATTGCAGGCTCACAACCTGGATCTCCCAAGCAGCAGCAATAATAATTGGATTGCCACCATGCTTGTAAAATCCCTTGATTTAATACTGCAACACATTTCTTCTGGGATCTGCCAATCCCGGCTGTCACAGAAATATGCAGAGCAATATCCATCAGGGAAGTCTGTTGGAGGGAATCAAGTCAGGGAAGATAGGACATGCTCCATTTTTATGGCACTAGCTGACATATGGTAAGCTTAAAGGTTCATTCTTTGAATGTTTGTGAATGAATAGGTGAGTGGATGAGTGAGTGAATGGATAGGTGGGTATGTAGATAGGTGGGTAGTGTGACTAAGAGTTGAGGTGGGTAGATGGAGTAAGTGGGCTGATAGATGGGTAGGTGGGTGAGGTGTTAGATGAATAGGTGAGCAGTCAGATTGGGGGTAGTTGGATCGAGTCGGGGAGGTAGTTGGGTCTGGCTGTGAGGATAGCTGGGTGGTCAGGGGTAGTCAGGTTGGGTCACGGGTAGTCAGGTTGGGCTGGGGGGTAGTCAGGTGGCTGGAGGTTAGTTGGATTTCTATCCCATCATCTAAGTCATTATTGAATACAGTGAATAGTTGAGGCCCCAACAGAGATGAGACACCACTAGTTGCATCCTGCCAATGAGAGTACCAGCCCATTATCCTTACTCCCTGTCTCCTGTCGTTCAGCCAATTTCCAAAGCAGGGCAATAATTTGCCTTCAATTTAGCAAGTTTCAATTTTAGCTAACAGGGGCTTTAGGCAGTTATTGCTTGTTACATGTAAATTCAGGTCGGGACTCCCATAACAGGCTGAGGCAGGGCTGCCCCCGATATTCGGGCTGGTGGATGAGGCCACTGCCCCCTCCACTTCCTTCCTCCCTGCACCCCCCACCCCCCGCCACCCCCCCACCACCACCCCTGTAAAATACCAGCCTGTGTGTTGATTTTGATATCTCTTGCAAGTATTTTTTCATACACCCATTTTATAACTTTTACTATCTACATTGTCACCCTTTGCTGCTCTTTGCGTCTTTCCCATTCACCAGGTTCTGTGGTGTTGTTTGCATTTTTGGATGCTTTTCCTTTTAGTTTTACGTTGCCTTTTAACCTCCATTATCATCCATGGTTGCCTTTATCGCAAGCAGAATTCATACCCTTTAGGGTTATAAACTGGTTTTATATTACATTAAATGATTGCCAGTGAGTTTTTTTTTTCATTTATTCACTCATTGGATTTGGGCATCGCTGGCAAGGCCAGCATTTATTGCCCATCCCTAATTGCCCTTCTTAAACTGCTGCAGGCCATGCAGTGTAGGTATCCCCACTATGCTGCTAGGAATGAGGGTTCCAGGATTTTGACCCAGCCACAGTGAAAGAACGATGGTTTGGTTCCAAGGCAGAATGGTGTGCAGCTTGGAGGGAAACTTGCAGGTGGCGGTATTCCCATGCATCTGCTGCCCTTGTCCTTCAAGAGGTAGAGGTCGCAGGCTTGGAAGGCGCTGTTGAAGGAGCCTCAGTGAGTTGCTGCAGTGCGTCTTGTAGATGGTATATGCTACTACCACAGTGCATCAATGGTGCAGGGAGTGAATGTTTAAGGTAGTGAATGGGCTGCCAATCGAGCAGGCTGCTTTGTCCTGCCAGTTAACCACATGACTACCAGTTCTGTGATAGAGTAAGGAATTTAGATGTTGAAGATGTGGTTTGGGTGCTTCGACAGATCTATGGGGTGCCACTAATTTTGTGTTAGCTCGGTATCTAGAATGATATTGGTCTACAGTGCCTTGCACAACATTGCATCTGCAGTGTGTACCAGAGCTGCAGGAGAGGGAGGGTACTGAGTGCTCTGCCTCTTTGGTAAAGGAGGTGAAGGAGGAACAATGTGATGTGGTGAAGGCATCCACAGCTGCACGCACAGCTGTCTGGGATGGTATGATTCAGGCATGGTTCACTTAGACTGAACTGCCATCAGGCTGCCAAACCCTGAACTCACTTGAAACCCCACTGCAACTCCAGTACAAAGAAAATCCACAATCACCAATTTATCCCTTTCACAGTCACCCATTGCCCATCTTTAACTCTTCTCTTACCATTCTTCACAAGGCAAAAGGCCACTTGCCAGGCAGCAGGTAAAAATGGACACTGAGAAAAAGGAGCAATCAAATCAATTTTACCATCCAGAAAAATTAGGCAGAAAATTAACAATCTAACAAAATGTTGAAGATCCATGTGCACGTCCTTGTATAACTGCAATTCTTTACTCTTTCTTTTTCACCACTGCGCAGCAAAGATTCTGTGACTTCAGCAGAGTTAGAGACATGCTGCTCATACCCCTCCGCTCTGGGGGCTCAAGTGCTCTCAGTGGACATCATCTGGGTTTTGGAGCCCATGGGGGCCCTGCCAATGACTGCTTCAGGGCCAAACTCAGCCATTGGGACAGGAGCAGCATGGAGGGCTCTGCAGGTGGGACACAGATGCTGAACCTCAGAGACCATCAATGAAGTGGACAAATTTGGAGCAGCACAGAGACTGTGAGAGTTCCTGCCATATCACTTCTAAATCTACTATTACATTGGCCTGAATCTTCTGGTCGGCGTGTGAGGGCGGGCCCTGCTCGCCGACGCGTAAAATGACGGGTGGTGACGTCAGCCATGCGTCCCGACGTCACCGCACGTCATCCTGATCTTCAATACTGTCAAAGGCCTATTAAGACCATTAATAATCTAATTAAGCTGGTTTGTCCAACCTTAAAAGCAGGCAGGCGAAGAGCCCAGGCAGCTCTCCTGCCATGACTTATCCCCTTAAATTAAATCTTTTAAATCAATTACTCTAGGGCCCTTCTTTCCTGATCTTCGTTACTGTAGAATATAAAACTATAAGCCACAAAAAAGACCTTAAACTGTAAGCGATAAAAGTAGCAAATACTTTCCTGACCTTACCCATTACTTACCAATCATTTCTCTCCCTCGTAGCCTCTACTGCTGCAGCAGGGCAAGACCACTCTCTGAAGATTTAAGAAGTTGGATAGCAAAGAAAAAATATAAAGAGCACCTCTTCCCCTCTGCACCGAATTCCCATTGTGCACCAAATTGCCAATACCCACGCTTACTCTGGCTGTGTCTCATTCAGGATGAGGCTTCTTCCCTGCTAGTGTGCAATTTTGATTAAAATTCATTGACGTGTCCCAGCTCATGTGATACTGCCACATGAGGGGACATGTCTGAATAATTTTTTTTTCTTTCTTTCAACTCTTCATAATCAAACTAATCTCCCTGAGGCAGCTCTGTGCCTCAGAGATTTCTGCGCTCTTTTGCGCACATGCCCAGACTGTCCCTCCTCCCCCCTCCTACACAGGGAGTGCTCAGCACTTCTGGGTGCGCATCACACTGGGCGGGCCTTAATTGGTCCAACCACGTAAAATGGCGATGCACAGCCAATCGCGGGCGACGATCGGCTGTGCGCCCACCCATGCCCGCTAACCCACCTAGCCCACTAGATGGGGAGAAAATTCTCCCCATTGTTTTCCTATATATTTATCATTTGCATCCCCAAACGTCAGTAAAACTATGCTTTTCAAGTGAAAAATATTAGTGCTGGTGGACATTTTATTTCAAACCATGTGGCATTTTGAATCATTAGTCTTTAGCAGAGTTAGAATTTCATTATGTAACAGTTTGATTCTTTAATTCGAGACTTTTTAAAAACATGAATTATAGAAAACTTTACTAACTTTGGACTGGGGGCAGGGTGGTATATTGAGTGATCACTACTCTTCTTGATTTATATTAGTAAGCTATACCTGGGTGTATAGGGAACAATTTCAAATTCTGAAGATTATGCAGGACTTGGTAGTATTGTGAACTGTGAGGAGGATAGTGATAGACTTCAAGAGGATATAGACAGGCTGGTGGAATGGGCAGACACGTGGCAGCTGATATCTAATTTAGAGAAGTGTGAAGTGATACAGTTTTGTCAGAAGATCGTGGAGAGGTGATATAAAACAAAGGGTACAATTCTAAAGAAAATTCAGGAGCAGAGGGGCCTGGATGTACTCATGCATAAATCATTTAAGGTGACAGGGCAGTTTGAGAAAGCAATTAATAAATTATACTGAATCCTGGGTATTATAAATAGAGACACTGAGTATAAAAGCAAGTAAGTTATGAACCTTCATAAAACATTGGTTTAGCCTCAACAAGAAGAACTTGAAGCATTTAGAAAGGGTGCAGGAGAGATTTACAAGAATGGTTCCGAGGATGAGAGACTTCAGTTATGTGGATAGATTGGCGAAGCTGGGGCTGTTTTCCTTGGAGAAGAGAAGGTGAGAGGAGATTTGTTAGACCTGTTCAAAATCATGAGGGTCTGGATAGCATAAATGGGGAGAAACTGTTCCCAACGGCAGAAGGTCAAGAACACTAAGGTGATTAACAAAAGAGCCAGAGGCGACATGAGGAAAAGCTTCTTCATGCAACAAATGGTTTAGAGCTGGAATGTACTGCCTAAGCATGTGGTGGAGACAGATTCAATTGCAGTTTTCAAAAGGGAACTGGATGACTAGCTGAAGAGAAAATAATACACAGGGCTACAAGGAAAAGGTCAAGGAGTGGGACTAGGTGAGTTAATGTTGCAGATAATTGACAGAGACAATGTGCTGAATGGCCTCCTTCTGTGCTGTAATCATTTTATGAACCTACTATAGATACAGTCAAGGAATTTTATAAACACATGAGGAAGAAAGAAGCTGAAGGTTACCCTGATAGTGTGATCAAGAAGGATGGGAGGAGACTTGAAATGCAAAGAGAGCCAAAAGAGAGTAATGAAAGATGATCCCCACTCCCCCATACACAGTGAGTGCAGTTTACCTGCCTTAATACAGGACTCAGAACCCAAGAAACAAAGTGGTAAACCCTTGTCCTTGTTGCAAAGCCTTACCTGAACAAGCTTTTCCTGTTAATCACTCACTGCTTTGATGGTGGTGTGAAGAGGGAAAGTGAAAACAGTTCCATTGAACTGTTTTTATTCCTTCCATCGTTAAATAGTTCGGTAAGTAATTTTTTAAATAAAAAAACAAAATGTTTTCATTTAAACTTGTTCGGGAACTTCCTGAATTTGAAACTCTGAGAAGTGGGGAGTGAGGTTAATTTTCTTTGCTCTGCTCGACTGACCCCATGCTTGTGAAACTTCACCAAACAGGACACTCGCAAAAACTTTTATCTGGCCAATCCCAGAACGCATGTAACTTTCAGCTCAGAGTGTAAAATTAGCAGGGGAAAGAGTACACTAAAAATATAAGGACACAGGTTTGAACATTAGGTTAAGCCTACTCACTCATATATATATGAAAGTTTCCTTAGCACTATTGAAACAAGAGCAGGGGAGCTCTTCTGGTCAACATTCACCTCTCAACAAACATCAATAAACCAGTTATCTAGTAATTACTCTTATTACTGCTTAAATATAAAAACAAAAAGCTAAAAGCTACTGCGGATGCTGGAAATCCAAAACAAAAACAGAATTACCTGGAAAAACTCAGCAGGTCTGGCAGCATCGGCGGAGAAGAAATCAGTTAACGTTTTGAGCCTTCATGGCCCTTCGGCAGAACTGAAGCATAGTTAGAATAAGGGAGAAATATAAATTGGTTTAAGGTGGGTGGTGGGGGGGGGGGAGGGGGGGGAGGAGAGAGACATTGAGGGTGTGGTGATTGTGGAGATGAGAAGATAATCAAAAGATGTCACAGACAAAAGGGTCAAAGAGGTGTCGAAGGTGATGACATTTGTCTGAGAAAAGTGCTAATTAAGAATGGAAGACAGGATATTCAAAGTACAGCTCTAGTAGGGGTGGGGTGGAAAGACTAACAAGGTTTTAGTTTAGATTTAAAAATAATGGAAATAGGTGGGGAAAGAAGAATCTATATAAATTATTGAAAAAAAGGGGGGGGGTGAAGAAACGGGGTGGGGATGGGGGGAGGGGGAGTTTAAGATCTAAAGTTGTTGAATTCAATATTCAGCCCGGAAGGCTGTAAAGTGCCTAGTCGGAAGATGAGGTGCTGTTCCTCCAGTTTGCGTTGGGCTTCACTGGAACAATGCAGCAAGCCAAGGACAGACATGTGGGCAAGAGAACAGGGTGGAGTGTTAAAATGGCAAGCGACAGGGAGGTTTGGGTCTTTCTTGCGGACAGACCGCAGGTGTTCCGCAAAACGGTCGCCCAGTTTGCGTTTGGTCTCTCCAATGTAGAGGAGACCGCATTGGGAGCAACGAATGCAGTAGACTAAGTTAGGGGAAATGCAAGTGAAATGCTGCTTCACCTGAAAGGCCCTTGGACGGTGAGGAGAGAGGAAGTGAAGGGGCAGGTGTTGCATCTTCTGCGTGGGCATGGGGAGGTGCCATAGGTGGGGGTTGAGGAGTAGGAGATGATGGAGGAGTGGACCAGGGTGTCCCGGAGGGAACGATCCCTATGGAATGCCGCCAGTGGGGGTGAAGGGAAGATGTGTTTGGTGGTGGCATCATGCTGGAGTTGGCGGAAATGGTGGAGGATGATCCTTTGAATGCGGAGGCTGGTGGGGTGATAAGTGAGGACAAGGGGGACCCTATCATGTTTCTGGGAAGGAGGAGAAGGCGTGAGGGAGGATGCGCGGGATATGGGCCGGACATGGTTGAGGGCCCTGTCAACGACCGTGGATGGAAAACCTCGGTTAAGGAAGAAGGAGGACATGTCAGAGGAGCTGTTTTTGAAGGTAGCGTCATCAGAACAGATGCGACGGAGGCGAAGGAACTGAGAGAATGGGATGGAGTCTTTACAAGAAGCGGGTTGTGAGGAGCTGTAGTCGAGGTAGCTGTGGGAGTCGGTAGGCTTGTAATGGATATTGGTGGACAGTCTATCATCAGAAATTGAGACAGAGAGGTCAAGGAAGGGAAGAGAAGTGTCAGAGATGGACCATATGAAGATGATGGAGGGGTGGAGATTGGAAGCAAAATTAATAAATTTTTCCAGGTCCCGACGAGAGCATGAAGCAGCACCGAAGTAATCATCGATGTACCGGAGAAAGAGTTGTGGGAGGGGGCCGGAGTAGGACTGGAACAAGGAATGTTCCACATACCCCATAAAGAGACAGGCATAGCTGGGGTCCATGCGGGTACCCATAGCCACACCTTTTATTTGGAGGAAGTGAGAGGAGTTAAAGGAGAAATTGTTCAGTGTGAGAACAAATTCAGCCAGACGGAGGAGAGTAGTGGTGGATGGGGATTGTTGGGGCCTCTGTTCAAGGAAGAAGCTAAGGGCCCTCAGACCATCCTGGTGGGGGATGGAGGTGTAGAGGGATTGGACATCCATGGTGAAGAGGAAGCGGTTGGGGCCAGGGAACTGGAAATTGTTGATGTGATGTAAGGTGTCAGAGGAATCACGGATGTAGGTGGGAAGGGACTGGACAAGGGGAGAGAGAAGGGAGTCAAGATAACGAGAAATGAGTTCCATGGGGCAGGAACAGGCTGACACGATCGGTCTGCCAGGACAGTTCTGTTTGTGGATTTTGGGTAGGAGGTAGAAGCGGGCCGTCCGAGGTTGGGCGACTATCAAGTTGGAAGCTGTGGGAGGAAGATCTCCAGAGGAGATGAGATCAGTGACAGTCCTGGAAACAATGGCTTGATGTTCTGTGGTGGGGTCATGGTCCAGGGAGAGGTAGGAGGAAATGTCTGCGAGTTGACGCTCAGCCTCCGCGAGGTAGAGGTCAATGCGCCAGACAACAACAGTACCACCCTTGTCAGCGGGTTTGATGACAATGTTGGGGTTGGACCTGAGAGAACGGAGTGCAGTGAGTTCAGAGAGAGACAGATTAGAATGGGTGAGAGGAGCAGAGAAATTGAGACGGCTAATGTCACGCCGACAGTTCTCAATGAAAAGATCAAGAGAAGGTAAGAATCCAGAGGGAGGGGTCCAAGTGGAGGGAGAATATTGGAGGTGGGTAAAAGGATCCGTTGAACGGGGAGAGGACTCCTGCCCAAAGAAGTGAGCACGGAGACGAAGACGGCGGAAGAAGAGTTCAGCATCGTGCCTTTATTACTGCTTGTTGGGCTTTGCTGTGTGAAAATTGGCTGCAGTACAACAGTGATTACATTTCAAAAAAATTGCCTCTGAAGTACTTTAAGATGACTTATGGTCATGAAATATGAATACAAACCTTGCTTTGTTTTTTCCTGTGTGTTTGCTGCTAATTCCAATATTCATATGTTAAGGAAAGAATGAGTCTGAAGACAGCCTGTACCTTAAGACAGATTTATTTCCAGGCCTGCAGAGCAGAGCACAACTGGCAGACAGCAGAGAGCAAAGTGTAGACAGCAGAAAGCAGAGACTTCCAATTCCCCCCCAACACCCAGTGTGAACACTTTTTTATACTCTTATAATGAAGCCCTAATACCTCCCCAATTGGGGACAGCTGCTCTTGTTTACCAACTTAAAGCATGTACCAACATTGACAGATTCCCTTTTTTGTGAAAAAAAATAACAAGTGCGGTTTCTTTCCAGACAAAAAAGAAAACTGAATACAGAGAAATAAGTCACACATTTTCAAAACTCACATCCTGAGTCATGCCTCTTCTCATACCCCCAATAGTTTTTTACCACAAGAGTTCCGTTTGGTGAAACAATCTGATAACTGATGGCTTGCATCAACCCATTGGAGCTTAGAGATTTCCTTTCTCTCCATTTGTTTTAGACTTGCAATATCAATTTGTAATCTGTTTTCACTCACACTCCCCGCAGTGTGTACATCATCCTAAAGGGATCGATTGTCAATATAACTTCCTACTGGGACATTTTCTTCATCATTTCATCCATGTAATACTTTTCAATAAAAAGAATACCATGTCAACCACCTCTACTAGTGCAAGAGTCTCTGCAGCCAGGGTGTTCTTTACTCCTCATCTTATTTTCTTAACAACATTTCTCATTTTCATCCACAAGAAATATTACGAAACCCGCAGCATTTAAAAACCCACCCACAAGGTTTGTGTGAGAGACATCACTGAACACAATCAATTTTATATTCTTAGGGTGGCCCAAAGATGGAAACTTCAGTACACATTTCTCCATCTTTAACTTTTTTAATGTTTTGTTTGCCTGTAAGATATCCTGGAACTTGGGGTGTTTCTTGTAGTACTCAGTTCCAGAACATCAAAGCTTGCATTTGGCCTCACCAGCCAGTTTAATTGTCCAATTAGACCCCACAGCTGCTCTGTCTCATCTTGGGAATCATCTGCATCTTTTTGTGAAGACCAAGCCCGACTGGCTGTGATAGGGCTAACACTTTCTAAATATGATTGTTGGTGTAAAGTAACCTCAGGCTAATACTGTTTTATTTCTAATCCAATATATTTAAAGGCCCCATTAGCCTGGCTCTCAACCTATAAGTCTGTACTAATCCTGTCAATAACTTTGTTTTGAAACTCACTAGTGCCACCCATAAGAAGCCGTCTACATGCATCATGAAGATGCCTGCAAGTTTTCCACCATGGTACCAGTCGAACATGGCAGAATCCACCTTCAGTTGGAGACGACCCCACTTTAACAACATTGATCGAACTGAAAAGTACCACACTCTGGAAGCAACATTTAAATCGTATACATGCTTAATCAACTTCCAAAATTTTCCTTCTACCTTTGACACCTCCTTAGGTAGTTTGAGAAACACTTCCCTCTGGAGATATTCACCCTGCAGAAATAGAGCTTTTATATCTATGGACTTACACTCCCACGAAAATGTCGGCAAAAGGGCCAGAAAAAATTTCCCTTCCCTGCTGTGGGTGAATCCACTCTGATTTTTTCATCGGGTAAGCATTCTTCAAATCCCCAGGCCACTAACCTAGCCTTGGTCTTATAAGTTCCATCCGGTAGGACCTTTTCCATGCAGACCCACCTATGTGACAATGCTGGCTAACTCTTATTTTGGGACTTCCAAATACACACCAAATTCCCTCCAACTATCCAACACCCTCTGTGTAGCCTCCCATATGGCTTTATCGCCCAACTTGTTAGTCATTACAAAAATCTTTTGGTAATGAGGACTCCTGCTTCTGCTATGTTGTTCTGATGGTTCAGAATTCTCCACTCTACTATGTAGTCTAGTCAAGCCGCATCCCCAACTTGCCTGTTAAAGTTTTTCTGGGATCCCACTATTAGATCCCCTGTATACCTGTCTGAGGCCCTATTCCCTGTACATGAACATTTCCTCACCCAGGATTCATCACCCGACCCATCACTATAACTTGAGCTATGCTTCCTTATTTTCCATTCCTGTACTTCGTGCTCCCAGTCCATGGCCTTCACTGCGTGTCCATCATCCCAGACATTCAGCCAATTCTTATATTTCCCAGTAGACTTTCCTGCCCGTTGCATTCGTGTTGCATCCCTGCAGTTATCCGATCCTTCTGGGTGATACAATACCCAGGAACCCACTTTGGGCAGCTGGCCTCTGGACAAAATAGCCCCTGTTTATCACAATCAAATTTTCTACAGATACTTAACTCCTGATCCATTACATTTTGCCCCTCTGGCTCTGCCCCACAAAATATATGAATTTGCGATGCACATGGTGCTTCATCGCCTTCCATCACATCATCAGCATTCGCAAATCCATAATTCATTCCGATGACCCATTCTGATTCCCATGTTGATTAATCACGGTTTTCCTTTCACATCCTATAACTTATCCTGGACCTTTCCATTGCCTTTCCACCCACCGCCCCAACCTCCTCTTAGAATAAACCAGATTACCTGAAGTAAATTTTACGTCAAATAGTCTTATGCAGTGCCACAATGCTCTCCTAATTCTTTCTGAAACCTCAGCCTTGATGAAAACTTTCCTGCCTGCCTGCAAGGAATTTGAGTGACTAAAATAGAGCTAATGGTAGTTCCTTCAAGCGCAAGGGGAACATCTGATAGCACTGAAGGCAACTTTGGATTCCTACCACACACCAACTGGTGCGAACTATACCCCCAGTCACTTGCAAAGAATTTTTTGCATGCACTGCCCATGCCAGCGCCATTTGCAACTTGCAATCTGGTTGGTCATCAGTATCTTATGCAACATTTCATAAATTACTGCATGGTTCCTCTCACACAAACCATAGCCGAACAGGCTCTCTGCCTCAGTATTCATGACTATGATTTCTAGGTTTTCACAAATGTCCCGAAATTCATCATTTGCAAATTCTCCTCCATTATCCGTGAGGAACATCACTGGCATTCTTAATCCAGTACCCTCGCATTTCTCCATGATGTTGTCTACAATGGCTTGTTTTTGCCATTTATTACTGTAGGTAGACTAAATCTAGTTGCCAAATCTACAAAGTGTATCAAAAAAGTACCCCGATCCTTGTCCCATACTTTTAAGTCCATTGCCACTACATCATTAACTTATCTTGCCAGTGGCATACTCACAATAGGACATGGTGGTGTCCTTCAATATTTAACACAAATGTCACATTGAGCTGTATATTAACTTGCTCAATAAAGGTGTTGTATTCTTTATCAACTACTCCAGCATCTCGCAACAGAGCTTTCAATTTCTTTGATGCTGGATGTGCGAAATGTCTGTGTAACTTCCAGGTAATCCTTTTCTTGTCTACCAAACTTTTAACCCCAGAAGTTAACAATTCTGTTTGGACTCCCCGACAAGAATTATCTGGCTTTCTCAATGATAGGCATTAATGGCCTGATTGTGTAAAATGCAGATCTCTGTTTTTCCCAAACACTATTATTTTGTCATTTTCCATGTTTAATTTCATCTATGCTTTTTTCATTGAAGGTTTGCTCAACAAATGAGGTATCTCACAATAGACCACATCAGTACTGATGAAGAGACTGATCCCAGCTATCTTACATGGAAGAACTATTTTTCTAGAAAATGTTAGCATGCTATAATCCCCAAACCTAAAGCAGGTGGAGCTTCCATATTCCATAATCTTCTGCCAATCTGCCTCATCAAGAGATTCCAGGTAGCGATTAAGCCAATCCATCCCATACACTGTTCAAGTGCAACCACTATCCGGCACTGCACGGCTGAACGAATCAGCAGCCAAAATACCTGTTACCATGTTCAAACTCCTAGTGACCAATACAATTCCTTAATGGCAGTCACCATCAGCATTCTCAGCGTCGGAATTATCTATTTCATGCATTACTTCAAAAACAATTCTTTTGCTTGGGGCAGTTCATTTCGTAATGATATTTAGAATCACACCAGTAACACTGTTTAATCATTCCCCATGCATTTCTCGGTTGTCATCCCAGGCCCACTTTTTGCGACCATTTCAGGCTGCTTATCAACCACCCCATCCTCGTACTGAAATCTAAATCTAATATTTTGGCGATCTCAAATTTTGATAATTGTGGGATCTTCCATCCTTCGCTTTATTGCAGAGTTGTCTGTATGTGATAGAAAAGTGGCTGGAAATGACTGCTTTCCCCCCAAAAAATGTTTTAGGGCAGCAGCTATTTGGTCCAAGAGGGAGTCTTTTTCATGAAACTGAACCCTCGTCAAAACCAAAAATCTATTAACATGAGAAATATGTGCACAGTCCAGTAACTTAAAAGCCAATATGGACTCTGGGATTTCAAAGTTAAACTTTTTCAGACTCCTAAACCACTTATCAAAGTCCATAACGTACTCCTCCATGGACTGATCATCTGTTTTCTTAAATCTATCAAAAGTTGACTGTACTTCATATGCTTCAAACAAATCATCCTGCTGTAAAACTTATCCAAAAACTGTAATAGAAAGGTTAATCCCTCCTTGGTGTCCAAGTCATCCACATTCAATTCTGAAAATGCTTTACTCCTAATCTTACTGTTTGCTTGTAATGACAAAGCGAGGGTCATACCCAGCTTCCTCTGGGGTAACAAGGTAACCCATGTCCATATCTCATCTTTAATGTTCCATTGCTGATATGGTTCCACCTCTGAAAAACTGGTGCATAGTCAAAAGCTGAGATTTTGCATCATCCTTCTGCTCTTCCGTAACCGTGGTTGACTGGAGTAGTATGCTTCTTTTTCCCTCAGATGATAGAGACAAAAAACTTATCCACAGCCAATCACCAGCACTTAATGTCCATCCTCTGCTACCATTTTAATTCCAATATTCACATGTTGAGGGAAGAACAAGTCTGAAGCCAGCCTGTACTTTAAGACAGATTTATTACCAAGCCTGCAAAGACACAGACTCTTCCAATTCTCCCTAACACCCAGTGTGGATACCTTTTCATACTTCTGTAATGAAGCCCTAATTCTTCCCCAATTGAGGACTGCACTTGATTACCAACTTAAAGCATGTACCAACATTAACATTTGCTTGTGACAAGGCACATAATTTGTGAGCTAGGATTCGAGGACAGTGTGCTAGATGGATGCTGGGCACAGAGACAAGCTATTCTTATATGGGTACATAGTGAGTGCAGATTGAGTGACTTGGGGTCCATAAGCCAGCAAATCATCTACCTACCTCCCCACCATGATCCTGTTCCCCTTCCCAGGTACACTGCTAAACTTTGGCTGAATTATCGCAGCAGCAGGGTTATAGACACAGATTGTTCTCTAATTCTAGCACCAATGTAAGGGAACTTCAAACACACTTTCTTGTTACGGTCCCGGGTGATGTTACGGCTGGACAAGACAGATCCCCGGGCTTGATAGATCCTAACTTATTTTTTAGATGCCGTGGAGGTAAGTTAATGATCAAATTCACAGGAGCCTGATGAAAAGCTTTAAATAAAAAGAATAAAACATTTATTAAACAAGAAAAAATAACTATATTACACCAGATAAAAAGATTGGAAAGATCGCAATACAAACACAAGAAAATTATTCAAATTACACTATTCCTTTACCCCAGCAATATCTTTACAGACACATACAAATGCAGACAGATAAACAATTTATAATATTTATCTTATACTCTAAGATTCAGGATAAATATGCGGTACAGGTGAACCAACTGGTGAACTGTGGTCAGACACACCACACTCCAAATAAATGACAGATGTGAACAAAGCAGACTCTATGTATTTCTCAACAACCCACCCAGATGCTTATCACACCTTGAGCCAAGGGATCTCACGAAAGCTCTGGGCAGGACTTTCTGGCCCCGTCGTGGTGGGACCTGCCGCAGAGATCCGGCAGCGCAGCCTAAAGTCCATTGACTTTTGGCGGGAACGGATTATCCCGACGACGAGCGGGGCCAGAAAATCCCGACACCTGTCTTTCTCACAATGGTTTCCAATCTCCGCATTGAAGAACTTTCCTAAGAGTTTTCTTCAAATGTCACTCTGATGGCTTCATCAAGAATCCACCTCCAGGGTTTCAATCTCACCTTCCGAGATTCCTTTCCCCTGGATGGCCGAGTACACTCAGCTTGACCTTCCAAGCACACTTTCAGATCTTCGGCCATGCCAAACAGAACATCACTGCTCCACAGCATGGAATCACCAACCTTTGGCTCTCCTCTCAGATCTTCAGGAACCCTCTTACGTCCACTTTGCTTCAAGTCTGCTCCTCGTAGCTCTTTCTTTAATGTGGAGTCTTTTTTCCTATTCCTTTCTCTCAACTTTGCTTAACATGATCTGTTTCTGCCCTTGTCCCTTACCAGGGGCTGTCTTCTGGGACCTGCTTCTGATCCCTGCCTTTGTCTCTGCCTGGGACTTTTTCCTGGGACATCTTTCTGTCCCACTCTTTGGTCTGGGACCTTCTTCTTTGTTTGTAACCTTCTCCCTGTCCCTGCTCCCTGGGGCACCTTCTCTCAAATGGCGCTCCACTTCAGGTCAACTGATCTTCAGTTTTGCGCTGTTTTCACTTATTTCCTTCTTTATCTTCTGTGCATGTACGCAGGGCTGGTTCCCGGCCTGAAGACCTGAAAGCGGGTGAACTGCGCATGTGCAGCCCTTTCCTGGCCAGCGCATGAGCATGGCCAGGCAGGGACAAAGGTAGGGATCAGAGACAGGTCCCAGAAGACAATCCCAGAAAGGGACACTGGTCCAAGGCCTGCTGGTAACTGGAGTTCCCGAACTCTGAACTCCCAATCTAAATACAAGTTATGTATCGGAGTTTGTTGCACTCTTGAGACATATAAGACAATGAGGGGTAGAGGTACACACATTGCCTAAGAACAGCCTATCACTCATGTTACTAATTATTGACTCATCCAGAAACATTGAAAAGGCAATTCACTGAACAGTCAAGTTTGGATTGAGGTCAGTATGTGAAAATCCTGCATGTACTACTCAGAATTTATCCAGTTATTAATTGTTTGCATATTCAGCTGGCTACAAAGCCTGGACTGTAGGCTTCATTGTTTGTGCAATACAGGAACAGTTGTATGTGCAGTTTTATTCAATAATGCTTTTTATTATGTCTTCACCACAGGAATAAATAAGCAAACATTTATTTGAAATTGCAGGGTTTTTGTGTACACAAAAAGAGTGTACGAGAGCTATTCAATTTGGCAGCATTTTCCAGTTCATGCTCGTTTTGGGTAACTATGATTAAATGTATTTCTCAAGGTTTCAGCACAGGACTTGCCCCATACTCCAGCTATTAGTTGGCCAACGCATCTAACCTTCTGATATATTGCCTTTTTGATGCACACCAATTGGAAAGCTAAAAAGACTCATTACTCAATTGGATGTTGCTTGACTGTTAAACAAAGAGCCTGCCTTACCCATATTTTCAACATTTTTATATCTGGTAAAGAGAAATGCTCAAAGAAAATGACAAACAAAAACATCTTTTTTAATGTCCCTATGATTTTTCTCCAGGGTTCCTGGAGACTTCAGGCCAATCCTGGAGGGCTAACCCTACGCTTGTTCCAGTTCTTGTTGAATTGTGAGCCTCGTTACTTTCTTTTTCAGAAGTGAATTGCAAAGATTGAGTGTGCATTGCGTGAATCTCAGGAATGTTTTTATTTTCCCAGGGCCTTTCCAATCTCAGGGAGCAGCTCCTGATGGACATTAAAGCCCAGATTTCTAAATCCCTCAGCACTGTGCTCAAGTAAAGAGGTTCCAATCTTTCTGAAATCTTTCCAAGGATTTCCCCATTAATTAATACTTTGTGTGTAAATACTGAAGCATTTCTTGTTTAAAAAAAGCACAATGAGGGTAAGGAGAATGGGAGAGTGAGAAGCCAAGAACTGCTGGCATGCTTCCCACACTGTCCTTATGCGCAGTATAGTAATGCCAAGAAGGTAGGCATAGTGTATTACTGGGCCCAAACCAAGATTTTGCCTGATAAGTGAATGCAGATGGTCCTTAAAAAAAATGTATTAAAATAATATGAACTGTGGCTTCAGGATTTGGCTGGATAGAGACATATTTCTGACTCGATGCAGCATATAACTGTGCACTGAAGTTTGTGTACATTCACTTGCCTCCTTCAATATCCCTCAAGAACTACACTGCAACAGCTATTGGGGAGGCATCAAAATTGAACTTATTTGCACATTCTGTGATTTGCTTCTTAGGTTTGGATGGATAACTTGCTCATCAGGGTGTAGAAATAATTGACTCAATCCTGGGACATCCCTGCTTCAGAGCACGCTAATACATTAAAGAGTGAGAGAGTAATGCTATCTAGTAGATTAAAGAGTGAGGATAATATTTTCTGATACATTAGAGACAGAGTAACATTATTTGATGAGTTAAAGAGAGACCATAACACTGTACACATTGAAGAATGAGAGTAACATGGACTGTAGTAAGTTAAAGAGTTAGAATAATGCTGTCTAATATTTTATACTCTGAAGAAGAATCCATCTTCAAAACTCCAATTCAAGCTTCTGGGCTCAATGCTGATACAATCAAGGATCATCAAGGAGTGCTCTGTTTGCAGGTTTCGATTAGTGAAGAATTGAATATAATTTCTCCCAAACAAATCCAAAAATTAGTCCTTCTGTCTAATTAGAAGTTATATGATTAAAGATATAGTTTTATTTTGTGCACGGAATTCAAAATTCTTTGAACACAGCTCCTAAAACCTTTAAACAGGGTGACTTGATATTTAGCATTTATGGGTAATTAAAAGAATACAACATGTAAACTATCCAGCCACATAAGACTAAGGGATAAGGCTAATTCTGTTTTGAAATATTAAGGAAAATATAACAGAGGCTAAGGAGAAAATTCTTCTTTGTGTGTAAAGTTAAAGGTAAAGGGTCAGAGTTTCCATGGAGTTATTGATCAACGTGTTTGCACTAGTCACTCATCTAGGAATGGTAATATTCAACTATTAGATACGGGATTTGTATGGTGGTCTGACTTTACAATTACTTCCTGGTCCTTTCCCGACTGAATGTAAGGTCTATGCTGCATCTGATGAATCTTGGACTGCTCCTTCACTCAGGACTGACACTGGGATTGTACACCCTCTGGAACTGAACTGGACCCTGAGCTAGTCAGGGTCAGAATGGATCCAATGATAATCTTAAGGGTTGAGATATATTGAACTCCACTATACCAAGGTGCCCCAAATCGAATCTTTGAACAGGGCTCCCATGACACAAATAGTGGCCCTGCCTTCATTCTAGAATGATTCCTGACTCTATGCACTAATTGGCAATGAATAAGACTTTTGCCTCATTTCTAACCATAGACCATTTCATGGACATTGGAGTAAATCTCAGAGGAGAGATTGAATCAGGTGTTCTATTGGTTTGTACCATGCTCCATGAGCTCCTGTGCCATTAGTAATTGTTTGCTAGTCGCTATGATTGATACTGACAGAAAATTCCACCAGCTCCCCTCTCAAGACTACTAAAGAATCAAAACTGACCTGATCAAGAATGCCTGATGTAATTTTGAACTGAGACTCAACACATGAAACAACCTAGATGCCTGGTAGGATTGTAGTACTGGAAGACGTGGTACCAAAGCAACATGTTGGGTGGGAATGCCACATAGATGTCATTGCATCTGTCACCAGTTGCACTCCATGTTCCATTGATGGGTACTGCATTGCTCAAAATGAACTTCATCCCTGTTACCTTTTAAACAGCACCTGAAAGGTTAACAAAGTTCAAGTGTGAACTGAGGTTTGAACTTTATTTTCCCTTTAGTTATGGAATAGACTCTAAACTAAAACAGTTCATCAATTAACATGGCTAAAAAAGCTGGTTGAGTAGCTGGTTGTGAATGGAATTGGTAGTTTTTAGTGTGGATGTGAATAGTGAAACATTTGTGTGCCACAGTGTAAAGTAAAAAATCACGGACATATAAAGGTCGATTTTAAGGAGACCCACCTGATGGTTACCTATATCAGAAACAGAGCATCAGAGAGATAAGAGACAAATGGAGCTCAAAACAAAAAGCTAAAAGCTACTGCGGATGCTGGAAATCCAAAACAAAAACAGAATTACCTGGAAAAACTCAGCAGGTCTGGCAGCATCGGCGGAGAAGAAATCAGTTAACGTTTCGAGCCTTCATGGCCCTTCGGCAGAACTGAAGCATAGTTAGAAGAAGGGAGAAATATAAACTGGTTTAAGGTGGGTGGGGCGGGGAGGTGGGGGGGTGGGGGGGAGAGAGACATTGAGGGTGTGGTGATTGTGGAGATGAGAAGATAATCAAAAGATGTCACAGACAAAAGGGTCAAAGAGGTGTTGAAGGTGGTGATATTTGTCTAAGAAAAGTGCTAATTAAGAATGGAAGACAGGATATTCAAAGTACAGCTCTAGTGGGGGTGGGGTGGAAAGACTAACAAGGTTTTAGTTTAGATTTAAAAATAATGGAAATAGGTGGGGAAAGAAGAATCTATATAAATTATTGAAAAAAAAAGGGGGGGGGAAGAAACGGGGTGGGGATGGGGGGAGGGGGAGTTTAAGATCTAAAGTTGTTGAATTCAATATTCAGCCCGGAGGGCTGTAAAGTGCCTAGTCGGAAGATGAGGTGCTGTTCCTCCAGTTTGCGTTGGGCTTCATTGGAACAATGCAGCAAGCCAAGGACAGACATGTGGGCAAGAGAACAGGGTGGAGTGTTAAAATGGCAAGCGACAGGGAGGTTTGGGTCTTTCTTGCGGTCAGACCGCAGGTGTTGTGCAAAACGGTCGCCCAGTTTGCGTTTGGTCTCTCCAATGTAGAGGAGACCGCATTGGGAGCAACGAATGCAGTAGACTAAGTTAGGGGAAATGCAAGTGAAATGCTGCTTCACTTGGAAGGAGTGTTTGGGCCCTTGGACGGTGAGGAGAGAGGAAGTGAAGGGGCAGGTGTTGCATCTTCTGTGTGGGCATGGGGAGGTGCCATAGGTGGGGGTTGAGGAGTAGGGGGTGATGGAGGAGTGGACCAGGGTGTCCCGGAGGGAACGATCCCTACGGAATGCCGTCAGGGGGGGTGAAGGGAAGATGTGTTTGGTGGTGGCATCATGCTGGAGTTGGCGGAAATGGTGGAGGATGATCCTTTGAATGCGGAGGCTGGTGGGGTGATAAGTGAGGACAAGGGGGACCCTATCATGTTTCTGGGAAGGAGGAGAAGGCGTGAGGGAGGATGCGCGGGATATGGGCCGGACATGGTTGAGGGCCCTGTCAACGACCGTGGATGGAAAACCTCGGTTAAGGAAGAAGGAGGACATGTCAGAGGAGCTGTTTTTGAAGGTAGCGTCATCAGAACAGATGCGACGGAGGCGAAGGAACTGAGAGAATGGGATGGAGTCTTTACAAGAAGCGGGTTGTGAGGAGCTGTAGTCGAGGTAGCTGTGGGAGTCGGTAGGCTTGTAATGGATATTGGTGGACAGTCTATCATCAGAAATTGAGACAGAGAGGTCAAGGAAGGGAAGAGAAGTGTCAGAGATGGACCATATGAAGATGATGGAGGGGTGGAGATTGGAAGCAAAATTAATAAATTTTTCCAGGTCCCGACGAGAGCATGAAGCAGCACCGAAGTAATCATCGATGTACCGGAGAAAGAGTTGTGGGAGGGGGCCGGAGTAGGACTGGAACAAGGAATGTTCCACATACCCCATAAAGAGACAGGCATAGCTGGGGTCCATGCGGGTACCCATAGCCACACCTTTTATTTGGAGGAAGTGAGAGGAGTTAAAGGAGAAATTGTTCAGTGTGAGAACAAATTCAGCCAGACGGAGGAGAGTAGTGGTGGATGGGGATTGTTGGGGCCTCTGTTCAAGGAAGAAGCTAAGGGCCCTCAGACCATCCTGGTGGGGGATGGAGGTGTAGAGGGATTGGACATCCATGGTGAAGAGGAAGCGGTTGGGGCCAGGGAACTGGAAATTGTTGATGTGATGTAAGGTGTCAGAGGAATCACGGATGTAGGTGGGAAGGGACTGGACAAGGGGAGAGAGAAGGGAGTCAAGATAACGAGAAATGAGTTCCGTGGGGCAGGAACAGGCTGACACGATCGGTCTGCCAGGACAGTTCTGTTTGTGGATTTTGGGTAGGAGCAAAACGGTCGCCCAGTTTGCGTTTGGTCTCTCCAATGTAGAGGAGACCGCATTGGGAGCAACGAATGCAGTAGACTAAGTTAGGGGAAATGCAAGGGAAATGCTGCTTCACTTGAAAGGAGTGTTTGGGCCCTTGGACGGTGAGGAGAGAGGAAGTGAAGGGGCAGGTGTTGCATCTTCTGCGTGGGCATGGGGAGGTGCCATAGGTGGGGGTTGAGGAGTAGGGGATGATGGAGGAGTGGACCAGGGTGTCCCGGAGGGAACGATCCCTATGGAATGCCGCCAGTGGGGGTGAAGGGAAGATGTGTTTGGTGGTGGCATCATGCTGGAGTTGGCGGAAATGGCGGAGGATGATCCTTTGAATGCGGAGGCTGGTGGGGTGATAAGTGAGGACAAGGGGGACCCTATCATGTTTCTGGGAAGGAGGAGAAGGTGTGAGGGAGAATGCGCGGGATATAGACCGGACACGGTTGAGGGCCCTGTCAATGACCAATAATTTATATAGATTCTTCTTTCCCCACCTATTTCCATTATTTTTAAATCTAAAACTAAAACCTTGTTAGTCTGTCCACCCCACCCCCACTAGAGCTGTACTTTGAATATCCTGTCTTCCATTCTTAATTAGCACTCTTCTTAGACAAATATCACCACCTTCAACACCTCTTTGACCCTTTTGTCTGTGACATCTTTTGATTATCTTCTCATCTCCACAATCACCACACCCTCAATGTCTCTCCCCACCCCCCCCCCACCCCCCCCACCCCCCCCACCGCCCCACCCGCCTTAAACCAGTTTATATTTCTCCCTTCTTCTAACTATGCTTCAGTTCTGCCGAAGGGCCATGAAGGCTCGAAACGTTAACTGATTTCTTCTCCGCCGATGCTGCCAGACCTGCTGAGTTTTTCCAGGTAATTCTGACAAATGGAGCTCTCCAGTTGTAATGCATGCTGTGATATCACTTTGAGAGAGAATATGCTAACGAGTAAGTAGCTGGGAGGTAAACTATGTGACCAGCAGACATTGTGCAGGGTAGCTTTCTGTTTAGCTAGCAGAATGTGGTGTGAAACAATTACAGCTGTACTTTCCTGTTAAAATAGCTGTTGAATATTTATAGTAAACCTGTCTGCTGAGCAAACCTGTTCTACATCTTCAAATAAACCGAACCTATGTTAAGTTTACCAATCCAGCATGAGATTGACAAGTTTGTATGAAGCAAACATAGAGGTACAAAATGGTGAGCAGCAGTGGTTCCTCTTAAATGAAATAATGAAGAATTGAAGATCACAGGAAAAACCACAGACAAGACTTTGTACATGCATTGAGGAATCTAGGAGGCAGAGTCCCTCTACAGACAGTGTTTCACAGAGCAGTGAGTACCTATTTGTGGGTTAACTGGATCAGTGGTGAACCGGGCAGTCCATTTTGAATCCAGTAGTCAATTTTGAGTCAGATAGTACAAGCAGCAGGGCCAATGTGACATTCTCACAGTCTGAAGAAGAGCTGGTTAGATGGATTTACTATGCTTAAATCACCCATGAGCATGTGTGCTGTGATGGACTGGTATCCCATCCTGTTTGTACCTTGCCTAGCACCCATTGCCAGTCGGGATAGCTCCAACTCCCCACGACCTTGAATTGGATAATACGATTCTGGGAAAATGAGTGAAATAATGGATTCAATCATAAAATATAAAGGCGATTGAGAATGACACACTCAGTACAGAGCCTATATGGAAGGGGTGGCCAAACCGCAGCTCTTTGACACACAGCGTGTGGCTCATTCTGTGTGTTGTTAAATTGTGTTTTGGAGGGAGATAAATAGCCAGGTGCAGCCTCAGCTTCACAGAGGGAGAGAACTGGAAAGCAGGCTGCAGCACTGGGTGGAGGGTTAAGATCAATGATTCATTCCAGCACTGTCATGAGATTTCTTTTGTAGCTTCCTGCTGGTCCTACGTAGGGCTGTGTGACCCTCAGTGCCATTTTCTCTGGTTCCCTAACCCACTCTCTCACTGCTGACCCCCCAATTTGCAGCATCTGTCTGTAAAGGGAAGAAACAGTTTCATTCAGAACAGGATTGCAAGTATCTACTATGTTGGGACACAGATACTCTGATTCAAAATTGTTCAGTCATTGGTCACAGTTTTTTTTCCCTAAGTAAAATCAATCATTTTTGTTGACCTCTTGACTGATTTTCCATATTGGATGAGCAAGGCTGCTAAAGTCATTTAAGTAGCGAGCATGTGCTAGCTCTGATGTGCATCAATGAAGCAGATTTATTTTTGCCACAACCTGCTTAGTGTGTGAAGGAAGCCTGGAAGGAAAGAACAGAAAAAGCTGTGCCAAGGAAGCCTGGAAGGTTAGAGAGGAAAAAGCTGAAGATTTAAGTGTTAACCCTGTGTAAACTTGGTGAATGAAAGTGACATTGTCAAACTGTGAGAAACAAAAGTATGAAGATGAAAACAGAAATTTTAAGCCAGAACGAGAGGAAGATTTTGCATTTGCCATTACAGGTGGGAAACCTATGTGCCTTATCTGCAATGGATCACTCACTCACTATAAAGCCAGTAACTTGAAACGCCACTTCTGAGTATATCCTCCTAAATCAGAATTACAGAAAAACAAGTTAACCAAATCATCCCTAAATAGCCAGCAGACACTGTGTTATGTCATGGAATCTTGCTCATGCTAAATGTTCATACGGATAGAGAATTTGTTAAGAAGAATATTGCTGAAGTTGTTGCAGTTTTAGAGCCAAAGAACACAAAACTTCAGCGGCTAATAACGCAAATTTCAATTTCAGCCAGACTACGGAGAGGCATATCTCCCAGATCAGTGCTGATGCTGCAAGCTAGATACAAAACGATCGGAAGAATTCTCTAGCATTCAGCTTACCTCTTGATGGATCCACAGATGTACAAGACAACCCACAACTGGTGATATTTGTTTGTCCTGTTCCCTCGGGTGTAATTGTGAAAGGAGAAACATTGGACTCAGTGGTGCTAAAAGAAACAACGCGTGGTGCTGACATTAAAAAAAAATGCACTTGACAGAGCATCGACAAATGCCGATGTATCATTGGATAAACTTGTCAGTGTTGCAATGGATGGAGCACCTGCAATGGTGGGGAAAATGTAGGCCGAGCTGCACTGAAAAGTGATCCCAAATTTCTGGAGTTTCCCCCTATTCATTGCATCATGAATATCTAGCAGCCAGATACTTCAGGTACCAAAATCTTATGAAAACGATCCTTGAAATTGTTAATTTCATCCACTCAAATGAGAAGACTTACTGACTGTTCAGAAATGTTATTGAAGAGCTGGATCTTGAATAACAGTCTGGCGACATCTCTTTCTACTGCATTGTGAGATGTTTGTCAACCAGCAATGTCTTGAATAGGTTTGTGAACCTGTCGGAGCCTAGCATTGCTTTTCTTGAAGAAAAGAAAAGATCCTATCCACAGCTGGAAGATGATGAATGGATACAAGATCTGATGTTTCTTACTGATATTATGAAACATCTACAAACTTTCAAATTGGCACTCCAGGGGAAGGATAAATTTGTTTCTGACCTTACTCAGACAGTTTTCAGCTTCCAGAATAAAGTAAGGCTTTTGCAAAGATACATTCTGTTGAGAAACTTCAACCACTTTCCCCATCTTAAAAGGAAACACGCTCCCTGATATTGTAGTAAAAGATCACAAACTCGAGGAATACAGAGATAAATTATAAGGACTGCTTGATAATTTTTGAGCCAGGTTTGATGATGTGCAGAGGTTGAGATCCTGCTTTACCTTTCTTGTAAACCCATTTATGGTTGATGTGGTCAACGATGGTTGTCCGATTCTCGAATCTCTGGTTATGGAAACATCTGCTATAGAAATGGAACTATCGGACTTCCAGGGGGGCCAGGTACTAAAGGTGATGCATAATTCACAGTCCACAATTGAGTTCTGGAAGCAAGTGCCAGAAACAAAATATCCTCAACTCAAGAAAACTAGTGAGAGACTCATTTTAATTTTTGGCATAACATATTGCTATGAATCGCTGTACTCTGTATTGAAGTTTGTCAAGTCGAAACATTGTGCAGTCCTTACAAATCAAAACCTGACGCAGCTCCTTCGTACAGCCTTGACAACATATCAGCTGGATTTTCAAAGACTTACGACCAGGATGGAGACCCACAAGACCTCTAGTAACAGTAATTAGCCTGTGTAAAATTTGTTCATGTCTTGTGGCTCTTGAACATATGAAGGTTATAGAGTGTGGCTCTTAGGTTCAGTAAGCTTGGTCACCCCTACTATATGGGAATGCTAGTTACAGGGCAGTGTACAAAATCTCCCTTTTTTCCAGCCCTTCGTTTTACCTGCATCCGCCACTCCAAGCCAAGACCTTTGTCTCACCAAATTTATTACAATCCTAAAAATCCCACAGGAAAAAGTTGAATTTTGATTGACACTGTTACAATGAACCCATGGCACTAATTGTAACCTGATGGAATTATGAAATATCATTTTCCTTTCACTTGTGAAAAGAAATCTTTCTTCTGGAAACCCAAGTGTTCTATTCCTGTACAATGAAATCTCTCACCTTAAGCACAGAAATTTAGACAAAAGCACTATGGCACTGAAGTAATAATATTGATACAGTTCAAAAGGGAGGAATGCTGGTACAAAACTGGATACGGATGCACATAGGAACATAGGAACATTAGCAATAAGCCATTGTTGAAATACGGGGGAATGTAGTCGCCAATTTGTACATGGCAAGAACCCATAAACTGCAAAGGCATAGATGACCAATTATTTGAATGTGTTGGAGCTGCATATCTTAAATATTCATAGCTTGAGAAACACTAAAGCACTTTTGGTCAAGCCCATCCAGTAGAATAGGATAATAATCTCTCGCTGTATCTCAACACTCCCAGATTTTTAGTGTAGTCGACCGATTTAAATAATGAAGTACTCACCAAAGGACCAGAGGTCATCTCTCACCAGAATTAGATTCACCCTCTCATTGGACAAAAGGAGACATCAAGATTTATAAGAGTTAATAAAATTAACATTTAGATATGAGCAAATAAAGGCAAAGATTTTTTACAGGAATTCACTGCCAAGGGCTTAATGCTGATTAAAGCAAATCAATCCAGCACATGAAATGAGCTTTGCTCAATTTCCAATTGGGCAAATAATGATGGAATAAGTTTAAAAGTTTGAAGGGAGAATAGATTTTGAAGTGTAAATTAAAGAGTAGGAAATGAGAAAGGTTTAGGAAGAAACCTAATCGTACCGAAAGCATGAAGGGGAGTTATTTTTTGAGCTAACCAATGACAGCCCTTATTTCATAGATTTTTATGAAGAGACGTTAAGCTAACATTTTCGTCTCATACAAAAATCTCAGCTGCAGAAAGATTACAAAGTTTTTCAGAAGTCTGTCTCCGGTGATTATTACTGGAAGTGAACCACTTGGCCTATGCAAATAATTCTTGCCCCTTCCCTAAGGCAGTAAAATGTAAAAATTTGTATCCACAGCAGATACCTAGTGGCAAATTACATTTTCTGCAAATCCTTTGAAGAGAAATAATATTCTACATCCTTTCCTCCTAATCCCTAAATGCTACAGAGGCGGATCTATAATGCTTGTTTCCATGGTTTATGCTTTGTAGCAGTTGCTTATGTAGATCTTAGAAGTAACTTACACCTATGAGGTGCTCCCTGCATGACATGGATGACTTGCATTTATATAGAGCCTTTCATGATCTCAGGACATCCCAAAACGCTTAGCAGCCATTGAATTGTGGTCAGTGCTGAAATGCAGGAAAACAAGGCTGACAATTTGCACGCAACAAGGTCTCACATACAGCTATGAACTAAACATCATAGGGGCAAAATCAGGCTGGGTAGCGCCCATTTTCAAGGTTTCAAAATGGCATCTGCAGCACGCCATGTGAAGCATGCTGGATGCCATATTAGTAAAGGAGTTGGTGCACAAACCGATCAACTCAAAGTCTATAGGCAGATCGTGATATCAGGCAACATGGAACACCGATTTGATACCAACACTTCCATTTTGGAGCTCCATACTCTAGCCTGTGCCCTCTAACCTCAAACTCCCATAACTGAACTTGCATTCAGCAGCATGAAAGATACTCCCATCAGCACTATTTACAGGGACCACCAACTACAAGTCAGTTGCTGGATTATTTCTTCCAGCTGTTGCTTCAATGCCATGACCTGAATTTTACCCTTGGTGAGCGCACGCAATCGGCGGGCGCAGGACTGGTCGGGAACTGGACAACTGTCCGCAATCGGCCACCGACCACGATTTCACGCTGGCTGGCCAATTAACGGGCAGCCAGCGTGAAATGCGTGCTGAGAGCTCAGCCCTGCTGGAGTGGGGGCGGGAAGAGGGTGGACGATGACATCTCCGTGGGCACGAGGGAGCGCTGCGAGAGAGCTGCCTGAAGGCCGACAGCTGTCTCAGGGAGCTGCAGACCTTCAAATGATTAAATAAGGTTTAAAAATCTGCCAAAAATGTCCACGTATCACAATCAAGCATCTGAAAATATACCGAATAAAAATGCTATCCACAGATATTTATTTTACTTCATAACGGCGATTTCATCCCGCCCTTGGGTGAGTTGTGATGAAAAATGCAAAGTCTGCCTGGCCGATCCGGCCATCCGCCAACGATAGGGTTGGACGGGCCATGAAAAATCGCTGATAATTGCGCCATTAATGGGCTTAACTGCCCTCTTAATTGTCGGTGGGCACGCTTCCGACTTTTGCATATGCCCGCTAAGTGAAATATCACGTGAGCGCACGATGATGTCGGGATGCTCGCCCGACATCATCTGATGCGATTTTACGCCTGATTGGATCGGGTGCGCGCCCGCCCACGGGACATAAGACTCTGCCCTATGTATTTTGCATGCTTTTCTTCTAAAGGGGCATACGCTTGTTGGTGACAGAGATGCTTGTGCATAATTCAATTGCTTCCAGGTATGAGTAGCCTTTTTGGGCTTCCTCTTGGCATTGTGCATGGCTGGGAGAATGGGCAAAGGTTGTTGCGGAGAAGAATGGCTGATGGAAGAGGGAGGAGGAGGATGGGAGAAAGCCCCCCAGCAGTAGGCCATACCTGCAGAACTGTAGGAGATTACAGACATGCTGTGACCCCCCTGGGAGCCTGTCTTCATACTATTACCCAAGGGTCTGAGGGCAGCAGTCTGGGCTTCTATTGCAGCACTCGGGAATTGAGTGGCTGCAGCCTGTGTAATGGAAACTCAGACATCCGCCAGCATGTTCTGCATTGTGATTAGCTGAAAGGATGTGCTGCTGGAGGTGACCACCAGTTGACATTGGAAAGGATGAGCTCCAAACTGTGTGCAAAACCCCATGCTAAATTTGTTGGACTCTTCTCTGTTCCATGACAGCAAATACAAGCCTTCACATAGAACTGCAATGCAGCAAGCATTTGGTTAGGTACACCCATCAGCCTTCATCTGTAGCCTGACCTATCAATGTCCACATCTGAGTCCTCTGCAGCAGAACTAGTGCATGACCTCACTCTCCAACAAGCTGGCACTTACGTCATCCTCTCCCCCTCCTTTGGTTGCATTGCACTTGTGTCTGGTGTCCCACCACATGCAGAACCTGCCTCAGTGCTTTCCTCTACATTATACTGTGCCAATGTTTGACCTTGTGGCTGTGACAGTAAAACCAAATGGGTGTCCCTTCACCTTCACTGTGCTGTTGCTCTTCCTCCACTACTTAGCCAATTTCCAGGATATTTGAACTTAAAAAGGGCCAAGGGTTGAGTTGTGCTGATGGGAGAGGAGAAAGTAAGAAATGTATGGTTACACCATCGACAGTTTTTCAGTCAGAATGATGGGGGAGAAGTAGGATAAGAGAAGAAGGATTAGATATATGGATATCTCATCTTTAGTGGATTCAGACACATTTGTGAACAGGGTCTCAGAAATGACCCTCCCCTTAATGGACAGCATCATATACTTCTTAACAAACCCTATCACATGGAAGTGGCTGGTGCTGCATTAGCAAAAAAGAAGGGTGAACACAGGAGACGCACTTGATATGGGGGAATGCTGTAAATGGATGTTATCTTGATGTCACATGGAGGAGATAGGGAGCAGAAGCTCTGCAAAGAGGAAGCAGAAAATGGGTTCTCCATTAAAAGCCCGATTCACCACAGGCCTTCTGGGAGCAATGTTCTTAAATTCATGTGGGAGAGTGGTGTTTGGGTGAGCGAAAAGTTGGAGGGGAGGAAAGCATGAGTTTTATGGTTACATCATCTTCAGCTTCCACCTGATGCCACATCTCAGGATGAGGGTGAGGAGGGAGTTGAAAAAAGGCATAAGGCTGTTACTGCCATTCTGGACAATCTCTGCAGTTTCTTTTTATTCATTGATGGGATGCGGCTCGGCCAGCATTTATTGCCCATCCCTAATTGCCCTTGAGAAGGTGGTGGTGAGCTGCCTTCTTGAACTGCTGCAGTCCATGTGGTGTAGGTACACCCACAGCACTGTTAGGAAGGGAGTTCCAGGATTTTGATCCAGCAATAGTGGAGGAACAGTGATATATTTCGAAATCAGGATGGTGAGTGGCTTGGAGGGGAACTTCCAGGTGACATGTTTCAATCTATCTGCTGCCCCTGTCCTTCTAGAGGTCGTGGATTTGGAAGGTGCTGTCTAAGGAGTCTTGGTGAGTTGCTGTAGTGCATCTTGTAGATGACATACACTGCTGCTACTGTACGTCGGTGGTGGAGGGAGTGAATGTTTGTGGATGGGATGCCAATCAAGCGGGCTGCTTTGTCCTGGATGGTGTCAAGCTTCTTGAGTGTTGTGGGAGCTGCACTCATCCAGGCAAGCAGAGAGTATTCCATCATACTCTGACTTGTGCCTTGTGGATGGTGAATAGGGTTTGGGGAGTCAGGAGGTGAGTTACTCGCTGCAGGATTCCCAGCCTCTGACCTACCCTTGTAGCCACAGTATTTATATGGCTAGTCCAGTACAGGTTCTGGTCAATGGTAACCCCCAGGATGTTGATAGTGGGGATTCAGTGATGGTAATGCCACTGAATGTCAAGGGGAAGTGGTTGGATTTTCTCTTGTTGGAGATTGTCATTGCCTCACATTTTTGTGGCACGAATGTGACTTGCCACTTGCCAGCCCAAGCCTGGGTATTGTCCAGGTCTTGTTGCATTTGAACATGGACTTCTTCAGTATCTGAGGAGTCGCAAATGGTGCTGAACATTGTGCAATCATCAGCAAACATCCCCACTTCTGACCTGATGATGGAGGGAAGGTCATTGATGAAGCAGCTGAAGATGGTTGGCCCTAGGACACTACCCTGAGGAACTCCTGCAGTGATGTCCGGGAGCCAAGATGGTTGACCTCCAACAACCACAACCATCTTCCTTTGTGCTAGGTATGACTCCAGCCAGCGGAGGGCTTTCCGCCTGATTCCCATTAACTCCAGTTTTGCTCGGGGTCCTTGATGCCACACTCGGTAAAATGTGGCCTTGATGTCAAGGGCAGTCACTCTTACCTCACCTCAGGAGTTCAGCTCTTTTGTCCATGTTTAAACCAAGACTGTAATGAGGTCAGGGCCTGGGTGGCCCTGGTGGAACCCAAACTGGGCGACAGTGAGCAGGGTATTGCTAAGCAATTGCCGCTTGATAGCACTGTTGCTGACCCCTTCCATTCTTGATATCATGTGGAGTGAATCGAATTGGCTGCAGACTGGTACCTGTGATGCTGGGGACCTCTGGAGGAGGCTGAAATGGATCACCCGCTCATCACATCCGGCTTTAGGTTGTTGCAAATGCTTCAATCTTTTCTTTTGCACTGACGTGCTGGGCTCCCCCATCATTGAGGATGGGGATATCTGTGGAGCCTCCTCCTCCAGTGAGTTGTTTAATTGTCCATCACCATTCAATGACTGGATGTGGCAGGACTGCAAAGCTTAGATCTGATCCCTTGGCTGTGGAATCGCTTAGCTCTGCCTATTGCTTGCTGCTTATACTGTTTGGTATGCAAGTAGTCCTGTGTTATAGCTTCACTTGGTTAACACCTCATTGTTAGGTACACCTGGCATTGCTCCTGGCATTTCCTCCTGCACTCTTCACTGAACCAGGGTTGATCCCCTGGCTTGGTGGTAATGATGGAGTGTGGGTATGCCAGGCCATGAGGTTACAGATTATGTTTGAGTACAGTTATGCTGCTGCTGATGGCCCACAGTGCCTCATGGATGCCCAGTCTCGAGTTGCTAGATCTGTTCGATATCTATCCCATTTACTGTGGCGGTAGTGCCACACAACACGATGGAGCGTATCCTCAATGTAAGGTGAGACTTCACCTCCACAGTTGTGGTCACTCCAACCGATACTGTCATGGACAGATGCATCTGTGGCAGGCAGGTTGGTGAGGATGAGGTCAAGTACGTTTTTCCTTCATGTTGGTTCCCTCACCAGCTGCCGCAGACCCAGTCTAGCAGCTATGTCCTTTAGGACTCTGTCTGCTCAGTCTGTAGTTGTGCGACCGAGCCACTCTTGGTGATGGACATTGAAGTACGCCACCCAGAGTACATTCTGTACCCTAGCCACCCTCAGTGCTTCCTCCAAGTGGTGTTCAACGTGGAGGAGCATTGCATTATTAGCTGAGGGAGGGCAGTACATGGTAATCAGCAGGAGGTTTACTTGCCCATGTTTGACCTGATGCCATGGCATGGGGTCCGGAGTCAATGTTGAGGACTCCCAGAGCAACTCCCCACCGACTGTATACCACTGTGCCTCCACCTCTGCTGGGTCTGTCCTGTTGGTGGGACAGGACATACCCAGGGATGGTGATGATGGTGTCTGGGACATGATCTGTAAGGCATGATTCCATGAGTATGACTAGTCTTGACTTGACTAGTCTGTGAGACAGCTCTCCCAATTTTGGCACTAGCCCCAGATGTTAGTAAGGAGGATTTTACAGGGTCAACAGGAATGAATTTGTCATTGTTGATTCTGGTGCCTAGTTTGATGCCAGGTGGTCCATTTGGTTCCATTCCTTATTGACTTTCTAGCAGTTTGATACAACTGAGTTGCTTGCATTTAAGAGTCAACCACATTGCTATGGGTCTAGAACCACATGTCAGCCAGACCATGTAAGGATGACAAATTTCCCTTAAAGGGAATTTGTGAACCAGATGGGTCTTTACGACAATGGTTTGATGGTCATGAGATTTTTATTGAATTCAAAAGGCTGGGATTCAAACCCAGGTCCCCAGGGCATTATCATAGGTCACTGGGTTACTTGTCCCGTGACAATACAACTATGCCACCACCTCCCCCATATGAAGATGGCTGGGCCTAGGGCACTACCCTGAGGAACTCTGCAGTGATGTCCTAGAACTGAGACCCTCAACAACCACAATCATCCTCTTTTGTGCTAGGTAAGATTACAAACAGCGGTGAGTTTTCCCCCTGATTCCCAATGACTCCAGTTTTACTCGGACTACCTGATGCCACACTTGGTCAAGTGCTGCCTCGATGTCAACGGCAGTCACTCTCATGTCACCAGGTGCCTCCAGTCCCATGTTGTACCATCTCTGCCACAGAGCTCAGGCAATGGGTTTGTGGAACCCTACTTCCCCACCCCCCCATCCCCGGCACCCGACCCCCACCCCCGGTCCCTGTCCACCCCACACACCACACTCCAGGCTTCAGCCTCTCCCTGATATTATGGACAATCTTTTCCTGCAAGAGAGAGGCAGGATGTCAGGGATTGTGTGGATCAAAGGCATGATGCTTTGAGTAGAGTGAGAAGTTTTTGGTGTTGTGGCCATGCGGTGTACTGCAAGGATTGCATTCAGTTACCGTAACCACTCATGTGAGGTCATTGTATTTCTTCCTGTATTGTTGCCTGGTCCGTGTTGTCAGGCTCCAGGTGAAGTGCTCCCAATCCTGCTTCTTTCCAGGGCATCTTTCCTATATTGCCTCCCTCCTGGAGTGCACCTCAAACACAAGAGCATCCAGAGTGACATTACTGAAGTGGGGAGCCCTCCTTTTTGCCTGTTCTGACATCCTTGGAATGGTGGAAACTAATTTTCTGGCAGGTATGATTGAAGGTATTGTAGTGAGCCTTTAAGAGGAGCAGGCTGCATGGATCATGTGATTGCCAAGAAATGCTGCCAGGGCCTCCTGCTGTGTGCAGAACCCACAGGCGGCTTGGAAGACAGGATCAGCGATGGGGCCACTTCAGCTAAATCACAGAAATCAAAATCAATAAAACTTTGGAAATGGCTAGTACTGGAATGGGGAGGCGATGGTGTAGTGGTACTGAAGTAGTGTCATACGGACTCGAAACGTTAACTTTCTTTCTCTCTCCACAGATGCTGTCAGACCTGCTGAGTTTTTCCAGCATTTTCTGTTTGTGTTAGTGATATTGTCATTGGACTAGTAATCCAGAGACCCAGAGCAATGCTCTGGGGACCCGGGTTCAAAGATGGTGGAATTTGAATTCATTAAAAATCTGGAATTAAAAGTCTAATGATGTCCATGAAACCATTGTCGATTGTTGTTAAAAAAAACCACCTGGTTCACTAATGTCCTTTAGGGAAAGAGATCTGCCACCCTTACCTGGCTTACATGTGACTCCAGACACACAGCAATGTGGTTGATTCTGAAATGGCCTAGCAAGCCACTCAGTTGTATCAAATCGCTAAAAGTCCTGGCATCAACCTAGGCACTTGAACCGACAACGTCAGTCTCAGCCCTGTCGACCCTGTAAAGTCCTCCTTACTAACATCTGGGGGCTATAGCCAAAATTGGAGAGCTGTCTCACAGACTAGTCAAGCAACAGCCTGACATAGCCATCCTTACAAAATCATACCTTACAGATAACATCCCAGACATCACCATCCCTGGGTATATCCTTACCCACCGAAAGGACAGACCCGGCAGAGGTGGCGGCACAGTGGTATACAGTCGGGAGGGAGTTGCCCTGGGAGTCCTCAACATCGAATCTGAACCCCATGAAGTCTCATAGCATCAGGTCAAACATGGCCAAGAAAACCTCCTGCTGATTACCACATACTGCCCTCCTTCAGCTGATGAATCAGCACTCCTCCATGTTGAACACCACTTGGAGGAAGCACTGAAGGTGGCAAGGGTGTAGAATATACCCTGGGTGGGGGACTTCAATGTCCATCATGAAGAATAGCTCAGTAGCACCACTACTGACCGAGATGGCCAAGTTCTAAAGGACATAGCTGCTAGTCTGGGTCTGCAGCAGGTGGTGAGGGAACCAACAAGAGGAAAAAACATACTCGAGCACATCCTCACCAACCTGCCCGCCACAGATGCATCTGTCCATGACAGTATCAGTAGGACAGACCACCGCGCAGTCGTTGTGGAGACGAAGTCCACCTTCACATTGAGGATACCCTCCATCGTGTTGTGTGGCACTACCGCCATGCTAAATAGGATAGATTTTGAACAGATCTAGCAATTCAAGACTGGGCACCCATGAGGCACTGTGGGCCATCAGCAGCAGCACAATAACACTTGAACACAATTCGTAACCTCATGGCCCAGCATATCCCCCACTCCACCATTATACCAAGCCAGGAGGTCACAGCAAGAACACAGGGTTATTTGCATGCCAAACAGCACAGGCGGCAAATGATAGACAGAGCTAAGCAATCCACCAACCAACGGATCAGATCTAAGCTCTGCAGTCCTGCCACATCCAGTCATTGAATGATGGTGGACAATTAAACAGCTCACTGGAGAAGGAAGCTCCACAAATATCCCCATCCTCAGTGATGGGGGAGCCCAGCACATCAGTGCAAAAGATAAGGCTGAAGCATTTGCTACAATCTTCAGCCAGAAATGCCGAGTGGATGATCCATCTTGGCCTCCTCCAGTGGTCCCCAGCATCACAGATGTCATTCTTCAGTCAGTTCGATTCTCTCCACGTAATATCAAGAAATGGCTGGATAGTGCAAAGGCTATGGGGCCTGGCAATATTCTGGAAATAGTACTGAATATTTGTGTTCCAAAACTTGTTGCGCCCCTAGCCAAAATGTTTCAGTACAGCTACGACACTGGAGTCTACCTGGCTATGTGGAAAATTGCCCAGGTATGTCCTGTACACAAAAAGCAGGACAAATCCAACCCGGCCAATTACAGGCCCATCGGTCTACTCTCGATCATCACTAAAGTAATGGAAGGGGTCATCAACAGTGCTATCAAGCGGCACTTGCTTAGCAATAACCTGCTCACTGATGCCCAGCTTGGGTTCTGCCAGGGCCACTCATCTCCTGACCTCATTACAGCCTTGGTTCAAACATGGACAAAAGCTGAACTTCCGAGGTGAGGTGAGAGTGACTGCTCTTGATATCCCAAGGACGTATTTGACAGAGTGTGGCATCAAGGAGTCCTAGAAAAACCAGTCTCAATGGGAATCAGGGGGAAAACTCTCCACTGGTTGGAGTCATACCTAGCACAAAGGAAGATGGTTGTTGGAAGTCAATCATCTCAGCTCCAGGACGTCACTGCAGGAGTTCCTTAGGGTAGTGTCCTAGGTCCAACCATCTTCAGCTGCTTCGTCAATGACCTTCCTTCTATCATAAGGTCAGAAGTGGGGATGTTCGCTGATGATTACACAATGTACAGCACCATTCGCGACTCCTCAGGTATTGAAGCAGTCCATGTATAAATGCAGCAAGACCTGGACAATACCCAGGCTTGGGCTGACAAGTGGATAGTAAGATTCGCACCACACAAATGCCAGGTAATGACCATCTGCAACAGGAGAGAATCTAACCATCGCCCCTTGACATTTAATGGCATTACCATCACTGAATCCCCCACTATCGACATCCTGGGGGTTACCATTGACCAGGGGCTGAACTGGACTAGCCATATAAATACTGTGGCTATAAGAATATGTCAGAGGCTAGGAATCCTATGATGAGTAACTCACCTCCTGACTCCCCAAAGTCTGTCAACCATCTAGAAGGCACAAGTCATGAGTGTGATGCCTGGATGAGTGCAGCTCCCATAAGAGGCTTGACACCATCCGAGACAAAGCAGCCCATGTGATTGGCACCACATCCATAAACATTCAACCCCTCCACCACCGACACACAGTAGCAGCAGTGTGTACCATTCACAAGGTGCAACGCAGGAATTCACCAAGGCTCCTTAAGGCAGCACCTTCCAAACCCATGACCACCACCATTTAGTTGGACATGGGCAGCAGATAGATGGGAAGGAACACCACCAGCTGAAAGTTCCCCTCCAAGTGACTCACCAACCTGACTTGGAAATATATCGTCGTTCCTTTGCTGTCGCTGGGTCAAAATCCTGGAACTCCCTCCCTAACAGCACTCTGGGTTTACCTACACCACATGTACTGCAGCAGTTCAAGAAGGCAGCTCACCACCACCTTCTCATGGGCAACTAGGGATGGGAATTAAATGTTGGACCTGCCAGTGAAGTCTACATCCCGTGAATGAATTTAAAACAGTTTGGACCAGGACCAGTTATTTCTAAGTTTTACTGGTTTTTCCTGTTTTTGGGGTTGGTAAACATCGTCCCCAACTCTAACTGCACAGGTGTGGGCTGGTCACAAATTGTAACCCCTGTGCCCAGAAATTGGCTGTATCCAATTTCTTGTCCTCATATCTTTGTCTGCCTCACTAGGATGTTACAGAACCCATTGTGCAGAACATATAGAGTAAAATCAGGGGACATGGGTTCAAATCTCACCACGGCAGCTGGTGGAATTTAAATTCAAATTAATAAATCTGAAATATAAAACCAGTCTCAATAATGACGACCATGAAACGATCATAATTTGTCATCTGGTTCAGCTAATGTCCTTTCGGGAAGGAACTCTGCCATCCTTACCTGGCCTGGCCTACATGTGACTCCTGATCCACAGCAATCTGGTTGACTCTTAATTGCTCTCTGAAATGGCTGAACAAACCATTCAGTTCAAGAGTAACTAGGGATGGGCACCAAATGTATCCCAGACTCCCCGTAGATTCCTGCTTTACCATCTCCATGCTGGACCATCACAACATTGTCCGAGCCACAATTCTGAAATAAAAGCAACCGATAATCAACCTTTCCATACCAACTTTATCCAACAACAGATTCATTATTCTACAAAATATTCAGCGAATCATTCTTGTGCATTCCTGTCATGTCTGCCCTGTGGGTGCCTCTGTCTCTCTTAGCGCTCCTATACAGTGCTACATCGGCGACTGCAACATGGCTGGTAGAAGGCTGCTGACTTTAAATGGGGGGCACTGCAGATTCTCCTGGATACCCTCAAACAGCTCCCGGTAAAGAAGGTCTGGCTTTGGACCAACTGTAACCCTTTTTTTCTCCAATGCTTGGGCAATTTCTTTAAATGCGCGCCATGACCGCTTTCTTTTTATTTTTGCGTGGCGACGGACGTGGGTAACCTAAGGAAACGGACTTACGTACAGCCTGACCGGGGACTTTCAAGTTGCATTGCAGCCGCAAAGCCACACAGCTGAGGGGGACCATTGTTTTGGACTGTGCCACTTTGGCATGAGCAGCAGCAATCTGGGCTGACTGACTGACGGGCAACAACAGGGGCACTGGCTGAGTGGCAGTGATGGGTGCCCAGAGGCTGTTGTCCTGAGGGAGGACAGCAATTCCACGATTCATGGAAACATTGCCACACTACAGGGGCAGTGCCTCAGCCACCTTAGTAACCTGTTGGAGCACAGAATGCTGGACTGTTGTGAGACCCTGAAAGCCCCTTTCAGCACTGTTAACAACAAGTATGGCAACTGTCTAAATCTGCATGGCAACAAGCTGGGTCTTGCAACAATTTCATGACCTCTGAGCTTCCACTGTAGTGCCCAAATGTTGGGAACCAGTATCTGTGATTGTGAGAATCAGATAGCATGGTGGTGTTTCTTCCTCCTCAGTCTGCTCTCCCTCCAGGCCAGCCTCAGGCAGCACAGGCTGTCCAGGCAGCAGTTCTTGGATATCTGAAAGCATAAAGGCACCAGGGCAAGATTCAGGTGAGAGGAGTTGCCAGAGGAGCAAGAGGAGCACTGAAGAGAGATCTCCCTGTGACACAGGAAATGATCAAGAAAAAAAATTCTAAATCTAACAAGATGAATGAGAGGAGTGGTAAATTCCAAGGAACTCTAGCTGAGTGATTCATTTATTTTATAAGCAAGTCAAGTGTGTAATTTATTATACAATGAAATTTAGTGTTTAACTGATTAATCAGATCTAAAGGAATAAAATTAAAATTAACTAGATAAAGAATTAAAGAGTTATGAACTTTTATTAAATTAAAATTTGATAAATATAACTCATAAAAGCAGTAAAATAATAGAGCTGATAAACAAAATCAAGGAGCAGAGCAGAATAAAAAATATGGGAACCAGGGCAATTTAAAAAGAACCCCAAATGTTGCTATAACTTTATTTAAATAATTTAAGAATAAAACAAGATTTGGGGGCACAGCCATCAGCACTGGAGAAAGAGGGAGCAGTTCCAGTGGGACAGGCTACAATTAAACTGGTCTGGGGCCAGTATCCTGGCATATTGAATAACTAGGGCAGTAGACAGGACTTTAAGTTAATGACACAGGTGGTGGAATGGTAAATTTAAAAGCAAAAGAAAAATGTTAAGGCTGTTGAGCAGAGCAGTGATTTGGATGAAAATAAGTAGAGTATGTCATGAAGGGACAGAGAGCATACCAAATGGAATAGGGTGTATGTGACTAAGGTGGGTTAGGGTTAGGGTTATGTACAAACTCACAATGCTCAGTTAATTGCTTCAAGCTGGCCACATAGCTTGCAACTGTCTCCCCCAGGGCTCTAATTCTTGAATTAAACTTGAACCTTTGCATCATTACTGAGGGCTTAGGTTGGTAATGGCCCTTCACCAGGTCCACTAATTTATCAAAACTTCTCCAGTCTGGGGCATTGGGTGCCGTCAAACTTCGAATCAAGCCATAAGTCTTATTCCCACATCTCCTTAAGAGGATCGCCCACATTTTCTCTTCACCCATAATTTCATTTGCTTGGAAAAAGAACGAGAGACCATTGTCCGTTGCTGGATTGAAAGGATCAATTCTTCTGAATTGTGGCATGCTGTGAAGGGATTACTTCGACACATTGAACGGAACTTATACTTACAACTGCTGTGTGAGGTAAAATACCGATTTCGTTTCTATTGCTTGTTTCTGTTTTACTTGTTTAATCCTCGTTGGCAGTTGTTGGATCCTAGTCACCAGATGCCTCCAGTCCCATGTTGTACCTTCTCTGCCACAGAGCTCAGGCAATGGGTTTGTGGAACCCTGCTTCCCCACCACCCCCCACCCCCAGCCCCAGCCCCCGTGCATCCCACGCACCACACTCCAGGCTTCAGCCTCTCCCTGATATTATGGGCAATCTTGGGACAGAGGTGGTGGCATAGTGGTATTGTCACTGGACTAGTATCCCAGAGATCCAGGGTAATTATCTGGGGACATGGGTTCGATTCCCACCACAGCATTTGAATTCAATAAAAATCTGGAATTAAAAGTCTGATGATGACCATGAAACCATTACTAATTGTCATAAAAACTCTTCTGGTTCACTAATGTCTTTCAGGGGAGGAAATCTGACATACTTGCTGGGTCTGGCCTACATGTGACTCCAGGTCCACAGGAATGTGGTTGACTCTTAAATGCCCTCTGAACAAGAGCAATTGGAGATGGGCATTAAATGCTGGCCTAGCCAGTGACACCCACATCTTGTGAACAAATAAGTAAATACCCACCAGGATACTGTTGAAGCTCAACTTGTGGGGGATCATCCCAGCTTTGCAGTAACAGGCAGATGAACCAGCATTCTGGTTGTGATTACAGGTTTTCACACCATATTGCCCCAAACCCACCACATTACTTATGCATTCCCGGGAAACATGCCATTTCTATGGCGGGCGGGCTCCAATTCGCATACTACACTGTAACCTCGCTGCTTCATCATGCCAGGCACCATAATTGAAGTACAGCCACGTTCAGTGCTTCCAGCCCAGAAAAGAAGACATGGTCCTGAAAGGGAAGATGGCTGCAGCCCTCAAGCACTTTTTGGACAACGTGGAGGCTGTGATGTCCTCTACCCCAGCTCTGGCCACAGGATGGACAGCTACATTACCACTCTGGCTTGGTAGGCGATGGCTGTGGTGGTCAGTGCCAATGTTGCACAGAATAGGTTAGCCATCTGTGATCCATGACTGGGTTTGATCTAATAGCCATTACGGAGACATGGTTGCAAAGTGACCAAGGTTGGGAACAAAATATTCCAGGATATTTCAGGACAGTAATTCCATGATTCATGGAAACATTGCCACACAACTGGGTCAGTGCCTCAGTCATCCTAGCAATTTGTTGGAGCACAAGATGCTGGACTGCTATGGGACCCTGAATGCCCTTTGAACACTGGAAACAACAGGACATGACTTTTAGATAGGTAAAATGGAAAAGGAAGATGGATTTCCACTCCCTTTGGCCCTGCACCATAAAACCTTTCTGTCATTTAACCTGCCTTGCCCTCCACTCTATCACATTCCTTCTCTTTTGTTCCCCATCCCACATTTTTTCCCGTTCATTCTTTCATGGGATGTGGACATTATTGGCAAGGCCAACATTTGTTACCCATCCCTGGTTGCCCTTGAACCAACGGCAGTTAAGAATCAGCCACGTTGCTGTGGGTCTGGAGTCACATTCAGGCCACACCAGGTAGGGATGGCAGGTTTCCCTCCCTAAAGGACACTCGTGAAGGCTTGATGAGAGTTATTACTGAAACTAGCTTTATATTCCAGATGTATTAATTGAATTTAAATTCCATCATCTGCTTTGGTGGGATTTGAGCCCATGTACCCTGAGCATTAGACTGGGTCTCTGGATTACTAATTCACTGATATTACAGTTGGACCATCACCTTCCTCCGTTTTCACTTGCTCGAAACCTATTATGTTGCTAACCTTTTCCAGTTCAGATGAAAGGTCAAAGGCCTGAAACATTGGGTGGAATTGTCCCAGAACCCAGAATTGCATTAAGTGTGATAGCAGATGGGAAAAAAATGTTTTACCTGCTGGTCGCAATGGCGAGTTTTCCCACCATATCATCCTAAACCTGTCTCCAGGAAACATGCCATTTTGATGGCAGACAAGTTTTCATTTGCCCACCACACCATCACCCCACTGCTTCCTCACGCTGGGTGCCATATTTAAATGCAGCAACACACACACACCTCTCAGTGCTTCAAGCCCAGGACTACTGCACAGTAGATAGGGCCCCAAAACGCAAGAAGACTGCGGCTCCCTGATTCAGTGACATATCCCTGGAACACATTTTGGCTGCCATGGAGGCCCACTATGATGTCCTCTACCCCCGCTCTGGCCACAGGAGGTCCAGCAATCTCACCGCCCCGGCTTGGTGGGCAATGGCTGTGGTGGTCAGTGCCGATGCTGCACACAAGAGTTTGGCCATCCAATGCAGAAAGAGATGAATGATCTCACCCTTGCAGCCAGGGTAAGACAACCACCTTATCACTATAAACTCACACACTCAAGCCCATCACACATTCACTGGCATCTCACTCACTGCCAGCTCAAGGGACATCACCACTCACTCTCTCACACACACCCTCACATCACCATCTGGCCTCATCTCCTCTGGAAATTGCCTCCTTAGCCCTCACTATCTTGAAGCCACTTGCACAGATCAACATGTGCACACACACACACAAACACCATGGGATCCCCCTTCCCCAGTACAGCCCTCACCCTGCTGCCTCTTCCCTTGTCTGAGGCCACTTCTCCCCTTCCCCAAGGAAGCCCGAGCCCTGCAGCTGTTGAGAAGCCACCCTGGCCTTACAGCTGGTCTGATAGGTAGTGATGTGGTGCTGTCTGCAAAGCCTGGCGCTGATGACTGTGAGTGCAGCCCGAAGCACGGTAGGCAAACAAACCTCAAAGTTCCAAGTGAAGTGCAGCTCATCAGGTGCACGTCACTCATGTACAGTTGTGAAGCACTTCCGATGTGCTCGGATGATCCAGCATGGGGGGATGATTCCAGCAAGCTGAGCTTATAATGAAATGCAGATGTATTACATTGAAGTTCCCAACGTTCAACAGTGGGAAATGCGGCCTGCCATTGACGGGCAGAGCGGACGATTGCAAACTGGTTTCACGATGTTGTGAAACCGATTTTTGGCCTTCTTGCCACATTCACCGCTCCCGCCACCAAAAACGCCCGCCGCCAATGAACATGCAAAATTTTGCCTATTAACTCTGTTTCCCTCCCCAGAGATGCTGCCTGACTTGCTGAGTGTTTTCAGCATTTTCTGATTTTATGTCCACAACAAATGTTCAAGCCTGCATCTCTTGGATTTATGGGAGTACAGATGGAGGCCTGCAATTGCACAAGAACTGTACAATGAATAGCAAAGGGAAGTTGCAAACTGCTGTTTAAATTATGGATACAATTCCTGTTGTACTCCATTTGATAGTTTGAAGGGAAGATTGTTTAATAATCATGACATTTTTGGAGATCAGGCCAGATCAGCTGCATGCCTACACTGATTACAATGATAAAATACTGAACTTATGAAGGCTGGAGGAGCAATGTTTTTAATGTACTGAAACCAGAATCTTTTATTACTATAATGGCCTTCCGAGGGATTGAATGTTTTACTAAACGAGTGAAGTGGCCTTGCTCACAATTGTCTGTCAACAGCAGAGCTATATTCTGTAGCTGCACTGCCTAAACTATAGTATCATAATTTATTTCTCAATTGCATTGCACTGTAACTGATTTAGCTTTCTGCTTCTGCCACCACCTCCCTCCAGTTTGTTTATTAGTGGTAGCTAGTTATCAGAGGTTCTAAATGCTGTCCCCATCATTTAAACCATCCCTGCTTGTCCTGGACACTCACCTGCAGGCAAATGCCCCTCATCATTTGCCATTGTGGTAGGCATTGATTAAAAAGGTGCCACTTAAACTATATTAAATGTGATTACTACTTCCAGTAGTGCAAAGAGAGGGAAAGAAAAATTAGCATTTATATAGCACTTTTCATGACCCCAGTCCACCCCAAAACACTTTGCAACCAATGAAGCACTTCTGAGGGGAGAAATTCACCCCTGCCTTGCCACTCGACTTACATCGATATCCCAGGGGCAGACAGCACCTTGATCCACTGCCTGTGTGGCTCACATGGTCTTCTTTATTTCATATCATTGAAATCATCATGCATGCCGCACAAGTCACAGCCTGTGGCGCTGTCTGCTGCAGTGAATCGACCTAAGTCTGTATACAGCACTGCTAGAACATGAACAAATTCCTCCCCTTTGAAGTGTAGTCACTGTAGTAATGTAGGAAACCCAATAACCTATCTGTGCAGAGCAAGCTCCCGCAGACAGCAATTTGCACATCCTCTTTTACAATCCTAGTCACAAATTCCAGACTGTTTCCCAATCAGTTTTGCATCACCTTCTGTAAACGGAACAGTTTGCACTCATGCAAAAGCAGCCCCACCGTTTCCAGTCACCTTAAGAGCTCTGGACATTCTTACCAGCCCTTCAAGGGCATCTCTTTCTCCTTTCTGCAGCGGCCACCTCTATCGCTGGGGCTGCCGAGGCTGCAGAGCTGCAGGCCCTCTGATTAGAGGGGCAGGCCGCTGTCCTCAATTGGGATGCAGCATTAGCAACGGCCTCTTAATTAGCAACTGCCAGTAAAATTGCCACTGTGGTCCTGCCATCTGCCAGCGCACGCTCAGGACTCATATTTGGTCCTGATGCTGGGACTCATGACATGCAGGTGAGATCCCAGTCAATGTTTCCACTTGTGGGCCTAGAGGCCATCATATAAGATAGTCACCATTAAGTCTAATCAGGAATTCAGGAGGAACTTGTCTACCCAGAGAGTGGTGAGAATGTGGAATTTGTTACTACAGAGGACAGTTGAGGTGAATAGTATAAATGCATTTAAGGGGAAGCTAGATAAATAGATAAAGGAAAAAGGGATTGAAGGTTATCTGGTAGAGTTGGATAAGAAAGGGTGGGAGGAGCACATATACCGACATATACTGGTTGGATCAAAATGCCTGCTTCTGTGCCAATGTAAATTATGTTAAAATGAGGCTGAGCAAAGTTCCCTGATGGAAAATACACCATGGGTGATAAAGGGAAGCCACTTTCTTGGCTGCTCAAAAACAGGCTTCTTAAAGCTATACTGTTGGGCTTTTCCTTGCCGCAACTCAAATTCCTAAAATGGATTGACTACTTTTGTCTGGGAGTTTTGGAGGTAGAAGTGTTAAAAAGAAGAGATGCTTGAGTAAGTTCATTTGAATTAGAGATGGAATGTTCTGCCACTCCCTCATCATTATTGAGCATACTATAGGCCGTGGGTAAAATCGTCCCAGATTTGCACTAAGTGCGGTAGCAGGCTGGTAAAATGTCGTTTTACCAGTCAGCCGCAGTGGCGGCTTCTCATGCCGTATCTTCTCAAACTCACCACATTAATTATGCATTCCTGGGAAACATGCCATTTCCATGGCAGGCGGCCTCTCATTCTCCCGCCACATCATCACCTCGCCACTTCATCTTGCCATGCACCATATTTAAAGTGCAACCGCATTCACACCTCTCAGTGCTTCCAGCCTAGCATTGCCGCATAGAAGACAGGATGGCCCCAAAAGGCAAAAAGACTGCAGCCCCCCCACTTCATTGATGCTTCCCTTTGAGTGCCTTTTGAATGCCCTGGAGGCCCGCCGTGATGCCCTCTACGCCCTCTCTGGGTGCAGGATTGGCAGCTGCATCACCAACCCAACATGAAAGGCGGTGGCAGTGGTAGTCAGTGCCAATGCCCCGCAAATAAGGATAGCCACCCAGTGCCATTACAGGATGAATACCCTTTCACCAGGGTAAATCACTCTTCTCATCACTCTCAACTCACACACTCACAAATCCATCACCCATCCACAGGAATCCCACACCTCAAGGGACAACATCACTAACTCTCACACACCCTCACATCTCCATCAGCCTCATATCCACTCGAGCTCACGTCCTCATCCTGTCCATGTCTCCACTCACCACACAAACATTCCACACAGAATCATGTGTCCTGCTCACACTCTCCCCATCTGTTTTCATGCAGGAGAAGCTGGCTCATAACAACAGGGAGAGGTCCCAGACCAGGGGTGGAGTGGCCCACATTAGACCCTCACTCACTTTGAGGAGTGTGCCATCGCGCTGACTGGTGAGGACATGGACCATGCCTGTAGTCACAGTGGGATCGGCAGTGAACACCCTCATGAGGATCCTGTACCACGTCTTCCCTCTCTCAACGTAAACGTGAGGGCTCTCTCTCCTGCTTTTGACTCTGCTAATATGCACTAACTATCTCAACTTTGGTTCACAGGGAGCTCTGCCAAGCGACCGACACCCTCAGCCAGCCAGTCCCTCAGCTCCATCCACGTCTTCACCTCCAGCCAAGAGGACATCTCCTCCATTGAAGAGCTGGAGATATGCAGCCTGGAAGACCTGTCACAGAGCTTACCCACACCCCCCACCAGTGCAGAGACACATACCTCGGTGGGGCCTAGATCTAGAGCAGGCTCAGGTTCACAATCTGGTGGTCACCACAAGGACAAATGCCCGCAGCAGGAAGCGGAAGGTTTGGCTAAGCTCCCCGGCACTTGGAGGACTGCTGGGGAAGAGGCACCTTTGAAGCCGAGTCAGATGATGAGCCTGTGGATTTTGTCTTCCAGTTCATTGTGGAGGGTCAGCAGAAGGTGGGGGATATTCATGCAGAGCTGTTGGGAGTCCTCAACTGAGTGGCACAAGTCGGAAGAGTGCGTCTGCCTGCTTTCTGATGAAGTGGTGCCCACATGTACGCGTGTGGAGGTCACCATGGGGAGGATGGCAGATGCTATGGAGACCCTGGTCCAGCAGAATGCCAAGATATATGCAGACCTGCACTCCGTCATGGGAGCCTTGGGTGAGTTCCTGCAGTGGCAACACAAGAGGGAAATGAGGCACCTCAACGTCCCTCCGGGTGTTCCTTCCCCTCAAGGAATCAGGCCGGGCACACAAAGGGAGGAGGAGTGGCAGCTAGACACCTTTGGGTCATCCACTCAGGAATCTCAGAGGCCGTCCTTTTCCTCTGAGTCCCCTTTCCTGTGAGCCCCTCAACCTCATCCTCTGTCACCGCAGAGGGAGCAGCTGGCCCACGAGTGATTCTGGAGTGAGAAGTGTGCGTGTAGCAGGGCCTTTCGGAGCCTCGGGCAAGCACTCTCCCACGCACATGGATCCTTCATGTGTCACACTCACCTCAACGTCCTGAGCATTTTCAATGCTGCCTGCTGGGGTTCACTTTCAGTTGTCCATCTGAGTTGACCTGAATCTCTGTCCACTCACTGATCCCACGCCCATGCAGCACCTGATGTCGCCCACCACGACTCTCGTTTCACTTCTGATTTGGACAGCATGGTCATGATTCGGCTTTTCTTGCATTCCCCTGTCTCTTCCCCTACCCCAGTCACCCATTTCCTCTCCCCCATCACTGTTGACCACTCTGGCATCACCTTCCACCTCCCCACCGTGACCTACCAGCCGCAATCCTTTTCCTTCAGGGATGTCCAGGTGAGCGTGCACATTCCCTTCCTTCCCGAAAATTCCACCCCTATCCACTTCAGTTTCCTGAGGTCCTCCTCCTCCCTATGCCAGGGTCCATGTCTGCCTCTGAGTCCCCACCAACCACCCTCGCTGTCCCTTCTACCACTACCGTCAAAACTGACCCTCCCACCCTACCGCCTCACTCTGCCCTCAGTCATTCTCACCATTCCCTCGTTCCACGCCCACCCTCAGTTTGCTCCCCAGGAGGCAGTTATAGGCTTATCAGAGCCCTCCCTTGTGCATTCACCTGGACATCCACCCATCCAGACCCCTTCCCTTCTTGGAACCCCTTCCCCCATTAGAAGCCCCTCCCCCCTTGGGATCCCTATCCCACCCAGACACTTCCCCCCACCTTGGTCCTCCCCCACCCCAGACTCCACTCTCGCTTAGTCCACCCCCTTCCTGACTCCTTCAGGCACAATTACTTCTCCCGCCACCCTTAATCCTTCTTCCCCACCAACTCTTTCCTCCAGCCTTACTTCTTCCTCCAGCATTATGCCATCCCCCTTCCTGACTCCTTCAGACACCCTTACTTCATCCTCCAGCCTTACTCCCTTCCCTCTTCACACTCCTTCTTGCCCCCAGACCCCTGTCCCTCTCCGTACTCCATCTTCCCCCGGACTCCCTCCCCTCTCCACACTCCTTCCTCCCCCAGACTGCTTCCCTCTCCACACTCTTTCCCCCTCTCCGAACTCCTTCCCTTGCACGGAACGCTGCCCGCCATTGACGGGCTGAGTGGACAGTCGCAAACTGATTTCATGACATAGTGAAACTGATTTTTGGCCTTCTCGCCACATTGTCTGCTCATGCTGCCGAGCATGCCTGATGCCAGCAGGCACGGAAAATTCTGCCCCATGTGTGCCACTGTCATTGGGCAGAGTGTATGTGGCAGATTCTCCATCATTTGGCACTTGGCATAACAAGGCCTTACTAGAGGATTTTTTTATCTGCCTTTTTTTGGTGTAGAAATAACATAAAAGCATTCCAGGAATAACCCTTGGAAATGTATTTTCCAGAGCATTGCCCCTGCATAGAAGTATGACCTATGTACTGTCCAGACAAGAAACGAGGACTTGGGCATCTGATTGTGGTCGTTCCTGGTCGTCATGAGAAGGGAAGATTAAGAGTTGCTTTTGTTATTATATTGGCATGCATCCCTGGCAACCAAAGTTGATGACAACATGCTAAAATATGTTTCAAAACCTGCACGGGTACAGGAATCTATCATGATGCTTTTCCTTCATGCTTTCTGCATAATTAGATTGGCGTAATTGCCAAACAAGAATATAGCAACTGAGTCACTGTCACTTTCCGCTTAATGTGCCATAATGGAGAAAAATTATGACACAAAGCAGATTTAATTATCATCTAAAACAGCAAGAGGGTAGAAATAATTCGATGTCTAATCATTTTGTTATAACTGAATGAAATAGTTGCAACTGAAGTTAGGAATAAAGCAAAGGTATGATGATGAGCAGGATCCATGGTAATACTGCTCGCAGGTGAATTAGATACATGTTCAGTAGACATATTTAAATTGTAATCTGCCCGCTGCCATTTCCCAATGAATGTAAGATACACAAGCGTGATTCTGAGTGAATTGTTTCTTACCATGCTGGTTTGTCTTATGACAAAGTACCTCCCTATCAGCTGTTGTTATTCATGAAGGCTTTCTTCACTGAATTAATTTACAGTTTGAATCAGAATTTTATTTCAAAGTCACTCATGCAAAGAGCTGCTTGATGAAAATACAGTCCAAAAGACTGCAGATGCCATCTGTGATATTTTAACAGCAGAATTTTCTCCTTTATATATTTATGGTACACACCAGTTAATAGGTATTCGACTAAAGGGTGTGTTTGAGCTGTGGTTCTTGCTTCTGAGGCACAAAGTTCTGGGTTCAAGTCCCACTTCCAGGGCTTGAGCGCAAAAATCAAGGCTGACACTCTAGTGCAGTACTGAGGGAGTGCTGCATGGTTGGAGGTGATGTCCCTTGGATGACATGTTAAACCTAGGCCTCACCTGCCTGTTCAGGTGGGTGTAAAAGATCCCATGGCACTACTTTGAAAAAAAGCAGGGAGGTTCTCCCCAGGTTCTGGCCAATATTTCTCCTTCATTCAACATCATAAAAACAGGTAATCTGGTCATTATTACTGGTTGAGAATTTGCAATGTGCAAATTGGCTGCTGCATTTCCTACATTACATCAGTGACTACAAATCAAAAGTATTTCATTGGCTGTAAAGTGCTTTGTGACATCTGGTGGTAATGAAAAGCGCCAAATAAATGCAAGTCTTCTTCATCTTTTGCTTAATGTATTTAAAGTGATCAGTTCTTTAGCCATCAATTCTAACAGAGGATGAGTTTAGTCTGTGCTTTCTTCTGGCATGTCATGACTGACTCATTATCATCTAGTGCCCAGAATGATTTACCTATGCCAGCTGGGCAAACCAATGCCTTTTCCTTTTGACGAAGGCGTTCATTTATGGTGAAAGATTTTCCAAATTAAGTTCAACTAGTTAGAAACTCCAAAATTTAATGTCTGATAACCGTTGGTCATATTTAAAAAAAATCATACTCCCATGATGATGGGTTTAAGGATGACCAAACATGGCAGAAGGACCGCCAGGTTTGATTTTCAACCTGGACTGAATTATCTGATCTCAGCTGGAGCAACAGTACAACTGGCTATAGCAAGACTAGACCAGGTAGAAACCAGACTAGGCAAACTAGACAAAGCCAAATCGAAAACTATTGTCATGACACCCAGCCTAAATGATGTATTATAAATCTTTAAAGACACATTTTAAAAGACACCAGGTGGGATTTTCATGCCCTGACATGGTTATGGGGGGGGGGCGGTGCTGAAAATGCAGCGGGTCATTTAAAAGGCCATTGACTTCAGCGTGGCTGGAAGATCCCACCGGTGGGAGGGGCCAGAAAATTCCGGCCTACATTTTTTAAATAAATAAAACTGGAACTTAAGATGGCTGCTCCGAGCTAACAGTTTTTTGTAGGTTAAACCATCTTATCTCCCAAGAGGACAAAGAGGATAACGATATATTTCCTGATATTGATTCACTGTAGTTTATCCTGCTTTTCAGAAACATCTTCAGAGGCACAGACAGAATTCCATTCGAGAGGGAGAGAGAGAGAGAGGGAGGGACAGGAGCGGGCAAGCATTGCCAATGACCGCTGAAGTCAGTTAAGCACCAAAATAACTACCAACAAATCTTGAAAGAGAAACTAAGCGTCTCTCTTTCTTCTAACCTGTTTCATCTTCAGGGTCAGAATCTTCCATTTGGCGTGTGGGGGCGAGCCCCACATGCTGACGCATAAAATGACACGAGCGTGCGTGCCGACGTCATTACAATCTTCAGTTCGGCCGGCGCGCACCAGAGTCGGCTGCATGCCCACCAAACTGTCAAAGGCCTGTTAAGGCCATTAATTACCCAATTAAAGTGATTGTCTGTGCTGCCCGTCCAACCTTAAGGTTGGAGGCAGGCGAAGAGCCCAGGCGGCCTTCGCATTTATCACAAAACCTCATCCATGAGTGGGATGACGTTTCATGAAGGGTTTATAAATTAAATAAAAACTTTTATTAAAATTTACAAACATGTCCCAGCTCATGTAACACTGTCACATGAGGGGACATGTCTGAATAATTTTATTTTTTTATTTTAAATATCTTTTGAACTGAACTTAATCTCCCTGAGGCAGCTTCATGCCTCAGGGAGATTTCCGAGGTCTTTCGCACATATGCGTGAAAGAGTGCAGGCCCCTACTCCCTTCCCCCACTCGCACAGGTAGCGCTGAGCGCTTCCAGGTGCACGTCACGCTGGGCGGGCCTTAATTAGCCCGTACACGTAAAATGGCGGCGCGCAGCCAATCGCGGGCGGCGATCGGCTCCGCGCCCGCCCGCCCGCACCCGCTCCTGGCCGGCCCGTCCGATGGGAAGAAAACTCTCCCCCAAGTCTACATGTGATCGCAACCTCTGGGCAGATCAGCTCTAGGAACCATCACAACTACTGAGAAATCTTTGCATTTCGGAGACCTTCATTTCAGTTAAAGTAGCAACTCAACTACAAAACATCAGGCCTGCACCAAAATAGGGATTAAGTTAAATTCCATTTTTATAATAAGTTTACCTTAAGCTGTATCTAGTTTTTGTGTGCGTGATATAAGGATGAGCTGTGCGAGTGAGATATCATGTTTTTGTTGATCTCTGTGACAAGTGTGTGAGAAAGAAACTAAGCATCTTCATTTTTTAAAGTACAAAACCTTGCTCCTGGGTTGTTTAAATTGACTCAGTCACTCCGAGGGTAAGAAACTACACACATCCACATACAAATATATTTGATCACAGGCAATAAAAGGTAACACCTTAAGATTGTCCATGACATTATCAGCAGCAGCCCAAATGGGTTGCAGTCCTCCTGAAGAGGTAAAGCATGATAGTCTCAGGGGGGGTTAATACTGGTGAGAGGAAGCAATGGTTTTGGGGAATGGTGTAGAAATGGATATAAGTGTTTGGCCCCCAGTTTCTTTAGCAGATCAGATGATGTAAGTAAACTAACATTTCATTTTTAAATCCTGTACTGGTTGCAGCCGTGATTGTTTTGACTTTTGAGTAGAATTTTCACAGTACTTACCAATAGCTAGAGTCTCAAGCAGCTCCAAAGGGCATCTACGCCTTATCTAATAAAAACCTATTGTTTAGATGAAGAATAAAGAGACATTGATTTTTCTTGGACGCTAAAGCCCCATTTAATTTATGGCACAGGCCTGATTTAAATAAATAAAGGGGCACTGCTGTCTCCAAATATGCCAGGAAGTGGGTTTTATTAGTTTCTCCTGAAACAGTACTCCCTTTGACAGCAACAAAACACTGCCCACTGAGGATAACCTTCTATTGTGTCCTCAGTGGGTTGAGTGGGACTTTGGTTACTCAGGCAGAATCTTAGTGAAACGTGGGGGCCTCGCCTGCCGGATGGAGAAACCAATGCTGCCTCTTTTTGGGAAAGCCCACTGAACCACATGACAATCAGGCAGTGACAAAGGGGTAGAGAGGGGAGGGGTTGTATGGGGTGGGGGGAAGGGGGAGGGCAAGGGGGGGATGGGTTCTATGGGAGACGGGGTAGGGGTTGTATGGGAGGAGGGGTTGTATGGTGGGGGTCAGGTTGTTTGGGGGAGTAGGGAGGGTGGGAGAGGGGGAGGGGGAGGGCAAGGAAGCGGAGGGGTTATATGGGGGGAGGGGTTGTATGGGGATGGTGAGGTTGTATGGGGAGGGAGGAGGTTTTGTATGGGGGAGGTAGGGTTGTATGGGGCTGCGGAGGAGGAGTTATATGGGGGGGGGGGGGTTGCAAGAAGAGGGGTGCAGGTGGCAAGGGCACAGGGGTAGCTCTCAGCAGACCCTCCCCACACTCTGACCGATGTCCAGTCCCTCAATCAAAAATACTGAGTGCCTTTGATCAAGGGAGTTACCCCACCCGGAGGTGACAAGCTAGCTGCAGGTTTTTACCTGTCTTGCATGTTGCATGGTTAATACCAGTGACAGTGGAATGAAGCCCTTAAGTGGTTGTTAATTGGCCACTTAATGGCCTCAATGGGAGCAGGAAAGCCAACCATGGGCCTTCCCGCTTAGAACTTATTTGTGGCGGAGGTGGGAAGGTGGTGGGGTCAGATATGCCACCATCCTGCCTAAGTAAATGCCCTTCCTGCTCCCACACTCACCACCAGCGAGTGTGAGTCCAGCCTAAGCCTCCACAATTGAGAAAGTGGCATGGATAGTATCTCTTACGACTGGGTTAACATGAAAAAAATAAAACTTGCATTTATATTGCACCTTCCCAACCATAGGGCATCTCAAAGTTCTTTACAGCCAATGAAGTTTTTATGACTTGAGTATATGAGTTCACTAGTTGAGTAAACTCAAATTACACACCTTTATATATACTTGTTAGTTGATGCTCGCTATCAATAACAGAGAGAGACCGACATAAGAACAAACTGTGATTGTTTATTGCAACAGAAGGCAGAATCCTTGTGTGCTCCCCAAACCACCTCCAGCTCTAGACTTACAGTTAACCAGTAGCCCGCGCTGTACAGTGATTGGTCAGTACTGTCACGTGGTTAGTCCACTTGCATTCTCTTAAAGATACATGGTACTCTACTTTATCACAGTAGTACATTTGAAGTGTAGTCATTATGTAATGTAGGTAAAGAAAACTGCAAATTTTCACACAACGTACATTGAATGATTCTTTGGTGATAATATTTAGGGAGGAAGATTGTCCAGAATACTAGAAGGACATCCTGGTATTAAATAGGGCCTTTTACTTACAGCAGGATATACAGATTGGGCTTCAGTTTAATGTCAAAACTGAAGGATGGCATCTCTGAAGGTTCAGCATACCTTTTGTAATTCAATCGGACATCGGTCTAAGTTAAGCGCTCAAGTTCCAGTGCGTGGCTTGAATCCACAATTTTATATATCCGTGGCATTTTAAGGGCCTTGGTAATTTTTGTGACAATAAAGGCACTATGTAACTTCAAACTGTTGTCTATCTATACAGTAAAAGAGAGTCAAATCGGCATATGAATTAAAACAGTCAACAAATCTGTTTTGATTTTATTTCAATCAGGACTTCATTCTGATGTCTAGCTGTACATCATTGCACCTAAGCATTGGTTTACATTTATGCAAAAGCAGCACAATAAGAAATGTCCCTCTGAGCTCAGGTGATCCATCAAAGCTGACTGTGAATCAGTGACTCATCAAAAGCACGGCAAACCAATTTTGTGATGTTGTAAGCTATCACCTGCATTCACACAGGAGGCGTGGGAGCTTGGTGGAATTCTCAAAGAAATGCCGTAAATAGCTTAAACATAAGGGACATTTCTATTCGTTCTCTAGGTTTCCATTAATCTTTCACCAATGGTACAACTAGAGGTCAGGAGAAGTTCATGGAAATTCAAGACCTGAAGACCATAGTGTTACTTAAGGGTGTGGTGTGGGTCACTTCATGGTAGATGGTCATCTTGGGAACTATGGTGGAGCCAGTCAGCCATGGTTCAGTGAGCTTTATAAAGAGCACCCAGTTCTAACATCTGCATTTTCAAAATGGCACTATCAAATCAAACTCACTGTCTCATATCTCGATATATAGCCAATATAATTGAGATAAACACCAGTTCCACAGTGGTTTCTTAATATCCTGCAGAAAATCAGAGGAACCTCAGGAGAAGCCATGTAAACATTCACTTTCAATCATTCATGTGGAGGTTTCATTGATCACCAGTTGAAGCTGCAGTGTGGGATTAAGAGAACTCCACAGAATTTCTGGGCCAGGCACTTCATCTCAGCAACCCAGTGTAAGACTAACACAAGGCTAAAGAGATGATTTGCAATTTGCTTTTGAAGGAAAAGCTCTTCTTGTTGGTACTTTACCATTGCTTTTGCCTATCTTAAGCTTCATTTGGTTGGATTTGTATTTAGAGTTAGAAAGAGCTCAGCTGCTGTAGAGAAACAAAGCAGACCAGAACTGGTGTCTGGACAATCTCGTGAAACATGCATTATATTTGAAGCATTCAGTTTGAACTGATTTGACTTATCAAAGTTGACCAATTGTCTGGAACCACAGATATTTTCAAGACAGAAAGAGACCCTTTGGTCCACTTTGTGCTGGCTCTTTGCTATGTGGAGCTTGCTGTATCTTTGAGAGCCCATGCTATTTGTTTCAATAGCGTGCTCACTAACTAGAAGGTGATGTGGATGAAATAACACATGATGGTATTCATTCAGTGCCCAATTCATGGAGATGTATTATTTCTGATTTGCGACACTGCTTCTTTCATGGAAACCTATTGTAGAATGTGTTAAGACTTCTTTCCCAGCCTATCACTGATAAAGTATAATGAATAAGCTGCTGGTATATATATCCTTCCCTCTCAGATCTTCTTTCCTCTTCTTCAAGCATGGGAGGGACATTAAAAGGCCCACAGTCTGAGAATAATCATTTCTTCCTTCAGAATTTCTGTGCTTATAAAGGAAAAGAAATAAAAAATCCTTGCAATTATATAATGCCTTATCATGCTTTGAAATGTCTCTTAAGTGTCTCTTTGCCGTGACTAGCATTGTAAAGACAAACTCAGCAGTCACTTTGCACCCAGCAAGAGCCCAAAAAACAGCAATGAAATCAATAACCTGTCAATCTCTTATTTTGTATATGTTAATCTATTTTTCACATTTAAAGCACCCGCGGTATTTTGCCTTTTACAGCCTGTTTCTTTCTTTGGTGGCATTGTTCTTTTTTGAATATATCTATATCATCCATCTGAACCACTAAAACAAGCAGATGTCCAATAATATCTTATTTCCCTCCCAAAGAAGACAATGTAATACAGGAGTGTATTCTTAGATTATGAGCTCAAGTTCCAGTATGGGATATGGATGTGCTAACCCAGAGGTGAGAATGTCTGCAGTTCAGCTAACATGCAACAAGAATCATAAAGGCTTTCTGAGGGCACACTGTAATGAGTATTATACAAGACCCCTGCCGTGTCTCTAACACATATTTAGTAGCTTTGCAAGAGGAAGAGAGCACATCTTTTCTCTAATTTATTAGAATGTTTATTGCGTGTGCTGAGGGACAGTAATGATTGACCAATGTTTTACATCAAAATGACATGTACTTTTCTCCTTCAGGAATGTGGGCTAGAGTTCTTAAAGTTTCTATCTAGAAATCAGAACTTCAATAAAATTAGTAAGGGCACAGGTGAAGAACAGTTTGTCAAAACATTCAGAAAATAGATGGCCTTCCTTATTGATATGAAGCACACATTCTTTGTGATAATGTTGAGGCAGTGCTCTGCATTTAGTGTTTTCCATTGAACAACTGGCTGATCCCCTGCAGAAATGATCAATTCTCTGTGATGACGATCAATTTCCTGTAATAATGATCAATGCTTTATGATACTGTTTGACTCCCTGTGATAATGATTGACTCCAAATGATTAAGATTAAATTCCTGTGTTAATAGTCAATTTCATGTGATAATGATCAATTTCCTGTACTCCAGATGTGGTCTCACCAATGTCCTGTACAGCTGCAGCAAAACTTCACTACTTTTATATTCCATTCCCCTTGCAATAAACACAAACATTCCATTTGTCTTCCTAATCACTTGCTGTACCTGCACACTAACATTTTGTGACTCATATTAAGGCATTCAGATCCCTCTGTACCACAAAGTTCTGCAATTTCTCTCCTTTTAGATAGTAAAATACTTTTCTATTCTTCCAGGCAAAGTGGACAAGTTCACATTTTCCAACATTATACTCCATCTGCCAAATTTTTGCCCACTTGCTTAACCTATTTGCAGACTCTTTACCTCCTCTGACAACTTACTTTCCTACCAATCTTGGCATCATCGGCAAATTTAGCTACCTTACATTTGGTCCCTTAATCTAAGTCATTGATATAAATTGTAAATAGTTGAAGACCCAGCACTGATCTCTGTTGCATTCCACTAGTGGCTCCCTTCCCTTTGGAGGAACTATCACTCATCCTCCCCACAATAAGATATCATCCTGGCTGGTTATTTCGTGTCTTCTGTTGAAGTACAGTTTAATTTCGTCAGATACGGGCTCCTTTGACCAACTATGTAGCACTTGATCTCATACTTGAGATAGGACTGGGTGCTGACTCGTCCACTCTCTGATCTGTCGAGCACATACCAGCGAGGAATCCAAGACATTTAACAGTAAAACAAATTCCTGTGGAACTGGGGCATGCTCATTATTTTCTTGTAAAGGCAAAAGACTAAGGGCATCGGCGTTTGCGATTTGATTGGCAGGCCTATGTAAAAAAAGTGTATTCATACGCTGCCTGGATTAAAGCCCATCACGTATTCTTGCCGAGGCTATCGGTAGTATAGCTTTGTCCTCACTAAACAATCCTAGCAATGGTTTATGGTCTAAAATGATTGTAAAATGGTGGCCCTGTACATACTGGTGAAATTTCTTGACACCAAAGATGATGGACAGGCCTTCTTTTTCTATCTGCAAGTATCCCTTTTCCGCTGTGGTGAACATTCTTGTTACATAACATACTGGCCTTTCCATGCCATCGTTCATCCAATGAGAGAGCACTGCTCCCACTCCATAGGGAGATGCATCATGTGTCAGCACCAATTCTTTCCTCTGATCATAATGCACTAATGAATTGGACGAGTGCAACAATAGTTTCACTTTTATGAAAGATTCTTTCTGGGGCGCCTCCCAAGACCAGTGTTAGTTCTTTTTGAGTAGGGAATGCAGGGGGGCCAGCACTATAGACAAATTGGGTAAGAACCGTACATGATAGTTGATCATCCCTTGGAATGATTTGAGCTCTGAGGCGTTCTTTGGAGCAGGTGCCTCTCTTATGACTCACTTTTCCCCAACTGGGCGGAGGCCCTGTGGATCTACCCAGTGACTCCCTTGCTTGGAAAGTGTACTTTTCTTTTTTTAAACACACTCCAGCTTGGAAGAAACATTTTACGACTTCTTCTAAGTTTGTCAAATGTTCTTTTTCAGTAAATCCTGTCACCAATACATCGTCTAAATAGACTACAACCTGGGGCAGCCCCTGCAGTAAACTTTACATTGTTCTCTGAAAGATGGCACAAGTGGAGGAGATACCAAAAGGCAATTGTGTATATTGGTACAACCCTATGTGGGAATTAATTGAGGCATTATCCAACTCTAGCTGTTGATAAGCATGGCTCAAGTCAAACTTTTTTGTACGTTGTCCCTCCTGCCAGCTTGGCATACAGGTCTTCAGTTTTTGGAATGGGGTGTCTGTCTAGCTTAGCTACTTTACCATCAATTTGTAGTCTCCACAAATTTGGGTGCTTTGGTCGGGTTTAAGGATGGGGACTATGGGTGCTGTCCATTCTGAGAACTGAACAGGTTATATAACACTCAATTTCTCTAGTCTGTTCAATTCAATATTGACTTTTTCTTACAGGACATATGGCACTGGTCTCACCTCCATGAAACAAGGTGTTGCATCCGGATCCCCATGAACCTTGGCCTGCAGGCCCTGGATTTTCCCCAGTCCGTCCTTAAAGATGGTAGCGTACTTTCTAAATAGCTCTGGTAGCTCACTTGCTCTCAACTGGAAAATTTCAGACCATTCTAATGTAATCTCCTTTAACCAATTTCACCCTGGGAGGCTTGGCCCTTCACCTGCTACCACCATCAAGGGTCGCTTTGCTGATTGGCTTTCATAATGGACAGTTACTCTGCTTAATCCTTTTTCTGGAACGTCTTCACCCGTATATGTTTTTAGCTTGGTGTCTGTTTCTTCTAAACTTAATTGATGTTCACCATTATTCAAATATCTGAAGGTATGTTCCTCAATTACTGTAGTGGAAGCTCCCATGTCCACTTCCATTCTAACAGGTTTGCCATTTACTTTCACTGTGACAAATATTGGTTCTGTCTTTCCAACTTCTAGATTAAACAACAAGTAAATACCTGAATTTGTTGTTTCAGGCTCTTCTACATTGTAGATTTCATTGGGCTTCTTCTTTTGTTTACAAGCCTGCTTGAATCTTTCCTTGCATTGCCTCATCATATGTCCATTCCTGTGACAAAAGTAGCATTCATTTTTTAGAAGCTTGCCAATCACTAAAAGACTGATTGTTTCCACCTTTGTTAAAATTATTCTTCAATCTCACTGCTAAGTTATTTTTCTTTATTCTTTGACTAGCGGGGGCTGTTTTACACTTCTAGGCATGGTCTTGTTTTATCGCGCCTCTTTTGCCTGAGGTTTCCTGCCCAACGTAGAGGACAGCACCATTTTGCGCACCCTGTATTGCTTTTGAATCTCTTACTGTGCTTTCCATGGTCAGCGCTATCTCTAGCACCTTCTTGAAATCCAGATTCACTTTGGACAATAATCTTTTCTGAACAGTGTCTTCTTTCACACCACACACTAAACGATCTCTGAGCATGTCGTTCAGAATCGTACTGAACTCACAATGTTCCATTAGCTGCTTCAAATTTGCCACGTAGCATGCAAATGTCTCATCCAGGGTTTTATTTCATGAAATAAACCTGAACCTCTGCATTGTGGCTGAGAGTTTAGGTTGAAAATGACCCTTCATGAGGTCCACCAATTCATCAAAATTTTTGAATCTGGGGCACTGGGTGCCATCAAACTTTGAATTAGACTATAGGTTTTGCTCCCACAAGTACTCAAGAGAATTGCTCACCTCTTCCCTTCTAAACCTCATTCGCTTATAAAAAAGAACGTGAGGCATTCTATGTATTGAGACCAATCGTCTGTGGCAGGTTCAAAAGGATCAATTCTCCCAAATTGTGGCATTTTGAGAGGGCATACCTTCTTCAATTCGAACAGTGGATGAGGCACAGTACCAATTTATTTCTAACTTGATTTCTTCTATTCAATCCTGTTTTATCCTCATTGCTAGTTTGTAGTCAGGTGGCTGAGTTGTATTATTAATGATAGAGTTAATCTGCAGACACTTCTAGGGTGGATATATTAAGTTTATTTACAATATACTCAGCAGCAACTACACGTATGCTTTCAACTCCGATTCAATCTCTACACTGACTGCTGAGGTAGCCCGCACTTCTTTCCTATTGGTTACTACAGATCATGTGATCTTCCTTGACAAGTATTATTCTTAAAGGCATATTACACACTAAATAAAACCATAATTACTACAAACCTCCTTAAGTAATGGATCCTAGTAATTTCCCTGTGACAGATGGTAGGCTAACTGGCTCATTGTTTATTGCTTTCTGTCTCCCTCTTGAATAAAGTTGCGACATTGGCTATTTTCCAATCTGCTGGAACTCTTCCAGAATCTGAGGAATTTTGGAAGATTATAACCAGTGTATTTACTTTCTCTTCTTTTCTTTTAAGACCCTAGGATGCAAGCATTTGGTCCTGGGGGCCTGCCAGCCTTTACATCAAATCTTTTCTCTGGTGATGTTGATTGTTTTACTTTCCTCCCTCCTGTTCACCTGTATTCCCTGTGATGATGATTGATTCCCTGTGATAATACATCTATTGACTTCCCTCCTGTGAGCTGGTTATTTGCACGCAGCCAAATTCACGTTTGTTAAATGCACAAGCGGCTGCCATGAATTGTGGCCGGCTTTGAAAATTTTCCAATTTTGACATCCTATCGGCTACCAACTCACCCAATCTAAGGGGCTTAGTTCCCACCTCCAAGCTGTGAATATGAGGGGTAAATAAGTTGAAAGGTTGTTAACATGAGGGTAAATGAGACCAAGGCAGTTAACACGAGTGCATGATATTGTAAGTTTGCTATGGTACTGGTATAGTTCAATGGTGTATAACCCAAGAATAACCCAATGTGTCTCATTGTATTAAAATAATGGCTAATTTGAGCATTCTAAATTCATATTTGTAAATTTGCATAGATTTTGTTTTATTCTTTCTTGGGATTTAGGGGTCACAGGTTAGGCCATTTGTTGCCCATCCTTAATTGCCCCTGAGAAGGTGGTTGTGAGCTGATTTCTTGAACTGCTATAGTCCACCTGGTGTTGGTACACCCACAGTGCTGTTAGGGAGGGAGTTGGGGTCTTTGACTGTAAAGGAATGGCAATATAGTTCTAAGTCAGGATGGTGTGTGGCTTGGAGGGCAACTTGCAGGTGTTCCAATATGCCTGCTGCTCTTGTCCTTCTAGGTTATAGAGGATGCAGGTTTGGAAGTTGCTGTTGAGGGAGACTTGGCGGGTTGCTGCAGTGCATCTTGTGGATAATACATACTGCAAGCATAGTGCATGCATAATGGAGGAAGCAAATTTTTAAGGTGGTGGATGGGCTGTCAATCAAGTGAACTGTTTTATCTTGGATGGTGTCAAGCTTCTTGAGTGTTTTTGGAGCTGCACTCATCCAGGCAAGTGGGGAGTATTCCATCACACTCCTGACTTATGCCTTGTAGATAGTGAACAGGCTTTGGGGAGTTGGGAAGTGAGTTGCTCATTGCATAATTTCCAGCCTCTGGCCTGGTCGTGTAGCCACAGTATTTATATGGCTGGTCCAGGTCAGTTGAAGAAATGGAGCCATAAAACAGCAGGTGGGCTTACTTAACTGGAGACATTATAAAGGGGGGATAATTGGCTTAGAGGTCAGTTTGAGAATAGGCCAGATCAGGCTATGTCATCATGAAGATGGGTGGAGCTTAAAAAGGTTCTCAGGTTTCAATTTATCTGTGTGTTTCCTGGGAGAATGCATGTTCTGCAGCAGGGAAAGAGGCTGGATACTGAAAAGGTGCTGCTGTTAACAGGATCCAGGCAATTTGGGCTCAGAGGAGCCCTGGAGAGCTGAGAGCGTGGCAGAAGGTCACTGGTTCTTTGCTGGAGGCAGTTAGGACTCAACAGAAGCCCGGGTAACCATTAGTAGCCCGGTGCAGCTGGGAGACTGGAGTTCGGATAAACCCAGGGGCAGTGCCAGTTTTGTGAAGCTTTCAGAAAGAGCTTTAATTGTGCTGGTAATTAGAGGTAGAATCGTAGCTTTGTGAATCCCACGGAATGCAGTCTCATGGGAAGAGATTGAGCAATTGACAGGTGAGCAGTCGTTGAGACAGCCTGAGTCAGAGTGGTTTTTGAGGGATTTCAAAGGCTAAATCTTTGGAAGTGAAGTGTTGAAATCCCTCGTGAGGGAGACAGAGTTTTAACAAGATTTTGTGACTCACAGTGGTTACTGATATCTGGTTCAGTTGCTGAGAAATCTGCGAGATCTGTCTCAGTCACATCTGTCATTTAATGTGCAGTGTTGTGTATTCAAGCAAAGTTTGCCTGTCAATTTATATTTACCTCAGGTTAATTCTGAATGTTAGAGTATAAGCTAGATATTGTAGATTGCTTTATGTTTTTGACCTTATAAAGTTTATTTTGTTTGTTTACGACTGTGGAATCTTGTGACTTTATTCGCCTAGCAGGCAGCTGGGTTTTCATACTTTGTCTACTTTAAACGAAAAGTTACTGGTCCCTAACTGGATTGTAACAAATCCCATTAGACACAGGTTGCCTTGCATCGTGGCACACAGCTCGGTGATTGTCTCCCAGGAGAGGCAGAGTCTTCTCTGCCACTGCATCTTGAAAATCTGCAGGTAGTTCATGTGGCTGCATTATACTCTGGATTGTGTCGCTAACTTCCGTCTGCCTTTCCCCCTGCTGACCTTGTGGTGCCTCCTGACCAACTGTGACTGTTACCTCCTGCGGCTTCTGCCGAGCCTGAAATAGTGTTTCTACACCAGAAGTTGTCTTTCTGTGTGCATTTCCTTCAGCACTCTTGGGTGCAACAGGACTGGGTAAATAATTGCCATGTTTAAAAGACACACCCTTTACTGTCTGATAGCCTTGGATGTGTTGACACTACTCTGACCCCTCAGATCTTATGTTCCCCTTTAAGGCTCTGGCTCCTCAGTGCCTCAGAGTTATCCCTCTCTTCAAGAAACTTTTGCTTCTCTCTCTCCTCGTTCCTGGACCTCATTTCAATGGAAGTCAGTCAACTTTCAAACTGAAAATCAGAGATGCCGCCTGAAAACCACTAGCTTTTAACAGACAGGTTTCTGAAGACACAGGATCTCTGTGCACCTCCCATTAAATTCGGGTGTGAGGTAACTAAATTAACATTTACAGGCTTCACAATGACCTTAACGAGCTTCCTGAAACTTCCGGGCAGCATTGATGCCTCGTTTTGCTCCCTCCAAGTATTTTATAGTGCTCCATTTTCCCGCCATTGGGACACCAATGCGAGTCCTCTCGTGCAATTTCCTGACCCCACCTGCCATGCTTCCCACTCTAGCAGGCTCCATTAAATTCCACCCAGAGTGCTTCTTAACCTGTGTCCTCAGTGACCTGACTACGAGTTTAAGGTTTTCTCCTCGTCCTAAACTCCACCCATCAAGGAAGGATTTCCTCTCTGTCAATCTAATCAGTTCCCTTCAAAATCATAAAAGCCTCAATAAAATCACCACTTAGCCCTTTATAATCCAGAGAACACAAGCCTGTGTGACTTAACCTATTTTTTCTCCGATAACACTCCTCTGAAGTACCATCTACTGTATTAAAGCTGCTACAGAAATACAAGTTGCTGTTATTATTGGTGGGGTCACATTTTCAGCAAAGGATGCATTTTTTGAACATTTTTCTGACTGAAATAAATTTACATGCTGCTGTAGTTTAGCTAAATTGTGGGCTATTAATAAAAACTAGGTGCCTTTATGAGATGGAATCTTGTGATATCAGTAGAAAATTGAAATGCTGGATTAAGAATTGGCTCCAAACTCAAAAGCAGAAATTTGCACTAAATGAATGTGGTTTAGTTTGGAGAAATTATATTACTGGTGTGTCCAGGAATCAGCCCTAGCCCCTTAGTGTTATTGTGCACAGGTCACTGAAGATTCATGACTAATGTAGAGAAACTGTAGCTAAAGCTGACAAGGCATTGCCTTGTATTAACAGAACCATTCAACACAAATCAAAGAACACCATTTTAACAATAAACAGGTCATTGGTCAGACTTCAGATAGAGAACTGTGTCCAGTTTTGTCCCGCACCCCAACCTCTTCCCTTGGTGGGTGATAAAGTGGCCTTGGAAAAGGATCAGGGGAGAGTTACGAATATGATTCTTAGCATAAAGAGCCTTAGCTCCTGAGAGAGTTTCAGAAACCTCTGTCTAGCCCAGAATAGGCCTGATGGAGGTTTACACAGTAATTAAGAGCCAGTATATCATCCCTATTGCTAGATTATTCCAGTTTGACAGACTGGGGCGAACAAGAGAACCTGAGTTTAAACTAAGACTCGGAGTAGACTGAATGTTAGGCACTTCTTCATTTCCCAGAAGGTAGGGGGCCTCAAGAATATGTTGTCGGCTGGTGCAGGGTATGCTGTCTCTCTACACATCTTTAAGAGGCTGGACCAGTTCCTTACTCAGGCAAAGTTCACGTCATATAGAAGGTATGTGTCTTTAAAGGTACCACTTGATCCAGATAATCTCTTGGGACTGGTTTCAATCACTTGAGGGAGTTGACAAATTTTACAGAGTCATTTTCTCCCCTTATTGGACCTGTTTTTTTTCTGCCTCCCCCAGGAGATTACACGGCTATGGGGGTGGGTATGGGGTGGGTGGGTGTGTGGGAGCAAAGATATATTTAGCTGCAAATGTCCAGCTATCATGGTGTGGGGGAGGCTTGATGGACCAACTAGCCATTTCCTGTCCATAACTTTCATTTTTTGGAATATGATCTTTCTGAAAATAAATGACTTATTGCCTTCACTGAAATCAAGAACAAAACTATTTCATACAAATATGTTCCATACTAATTGTCTGTTACATATGTGTATTCAAGTGGTTAGTGTTTATATCCAGATAAGGCAAGTTGCTTGTCTGAGCAACTGCAGTTTGATCACAGGTGGCCCCTAGCAGTCCCAATACATTAAAGATCATGAAACAATAATAACTAACATGCCTGCCTGCATCACCTCCTTAGAAAGAAGCTCTGTTGGAATCAGTACAGTTTTACTGAGATTAGCTTCTAATGTGCTGATATTAAATTATTAAGAAGACTTTGATAATTCCATAATCTGAGTTGACAGGGAATATTGAAATTGTTCTTAGGTGGCCCAGGCAATTATGATCAGTCCAGGGTAAAAATATTCTGTGTTCTGATTATCAAGGTCAATATTCTCAAGCAGAATGACAAATTTCAAATGTTTCCGATAAGGTTACTGATATTTCCAAAGTCTGAAACTATGCAACATATTCCTCACTGTGTTCAATGTCTTGGGAATCGAAGTTTGATGCCGATCAATGTAATAGACTGAATTACTGTTTCTTCCAGTTTTCTACTTTTGTCTCTTGAAGATGCTGACTTGAGGTCGGGTATGTTTGCACAGGCACCAACATCCCTTATCATTTTTGCTATGTTAACATGTACGATGAGTAATGCAGGTTTGTTGATAGTGGATAACATTGCACCAAGTCAACCCAGCTCCTACATGGTGGAAACCAGGCAGGGTAGGCAGTTAAACGAGTTGATTGATTTAATTGCTCCAATCAAAGGCGAAGCCTGATTATGACCCTACTCTTTTGAACAAGTGAGCAGGCCACATCATTGGATGCAATCTGCTACTTAAGTCTGAGGGGAGCAGTGATGGCTTCCGGACCAGACCAAACATGCCAGAAGGTGGATTATGGGAGAGAGAGGCCCAGGTGGGCAGGTTATTAATTTTAATTTTAGGTTTCCTTGTGAACAAGTAGGAATGATAGTTTTCGTCTAGACTCCAAAAGTAAACCTTCAGCTTCCCTCACTCTGGGATTATCCCCTCTATTGCCTTTGCCCTCTCCTCACTTTCTTCCCTTACTACATCATGCTACAGAGACCTGATCCCTGGGACGGGCTGCAGCCTCCTGTCTACAATTTTCTGCTCTCGTCCAGAGGCCAAGTCATGTACCTGCTTTGGACAGGACTCCAATGGTAGTTATAGTCATGAGGCACAGCTATTGAGATTGACCAGGCCTCGATTTGCCAGATTCCATGGCTACATTGCCCATTTTGGGGCTTAGCCTGCACCTTACCCAACCTTCCTTCCTTCAAAATTTTGGCCACAGTGTCCAGGGTGCCTAAGGACAGCAATAGTGCCTCTATTGCCATCCAACCTTAGTATCAGAGAACGTTAAAGCCAGGTCTGTATGACTTTGTACACAGCAATATACTTATCAATTAAGCTTTGGCTAATTTATTTTGTAGCTTCTGGATAAAAACGATGTTTGTTAAAGTGAAGTAGAATCTTCAATTTTCAAGTCTAACTTAGTGATTGGATATAAGTTACCAGCTGGTACTGGTGGAGGACACCAAGATCTGTGAAGAAAAAAAGTTATATGTTTCAGCTACATCATAGGTGAAGTACCTACAGTTTATGATCCTAGTAGTTTCACAGAAACAAAAAAAAATAATCAGAAACCACCTTTCAGCTCATCCTCTATTCTAATTATCTCTCAGAGGAATGGACTGCATTATTCATGGATGTCCAAGATAATTTAAAGCAAATTGGAGACCTTACTGATTTTTAATTCATGTATTCCTCTGAATGTATTAGTATGTAAATCAAATGCAAATAAACTCCAGAGATCAAAAGGAGAAAAAAAAGTACTAGCCTTTACGTCTTTGAATTCAGATTATTAACATTCAAAGTACCAATAAAATCCATGTAAACTGCAATCTTCAAAGGAACATCAGGGCTTATTATGAGCTTGAAGGTTTTTTGATTTATTTCTTAAGTTAGAATACAGCGAGGTAATGAATGAATAATGAATTCTATTTTGTAATGTAATGTCAATGATGCATTGGGTCATGGTTTTGCTGACTGCAGGAAAAATCCAGTTAAGAACTGCATTGTGGAGATGATCAATTTAATTTTTTTTTCAGTTTTACTTCACGGCATTAAATTATTTCTGTATCGCTACAACAAGCTTCATCCAGATACTAACAAGAGGAACTGTAAAGGGCCGTGAACCAGACTTTGTGTTAAAGTTGGAGTGAAGAACATGCCAGGTAAGTCCAGCAACTGAAAGGAGAAAGCTAGGTTAAAGACAAGTAAAACTCCCGGAAGTGATCTTTTGCCGGCAGAGTTGTGTTCAACTCTGTGGGAGTGGATGAGCCAAGACCTCTATGAGAATATTTCTTCTGACCAGCAGCATGTCAGAACCTATGAGGAAATGCATCATCACCCTCATTTACAGGTGGAAGGTGGGGAGGGAAGAAATCAGAAATTGGCAACACATTTCACTGCTTAGCATGGACTATAAAATTCTGTCCAAGGTCATTGCCAATCGAGTTATGTCAGATCTGGAGTCAGTAATCCACCTTGACCACACCTGTGTTGTACCCGGCAGAAAGATCTGCAATAGCTTCATGCTGCTCAGGGATATGATCGTCTATGTGTGGGGCAGTGGGTGGACACATGCTTCATAAGGTTGCAACAGGAGAAGACCTTTGACAGAATGTCACAAACTTGCATGATGTGTGTGTTCTCCAAAATGGGGTTTGGGGAAAGAATCGCAATTGGATCCAACTGCACTACAGAAGCATCAGTAATGCAGCTTCAATTAATGGGTGGGAATCTGAAAGCTTTCCAATTAAATCTGGACTCAGGCAGGAGTGTTCTCTCCCCTGTCTTGTTCATGTGTTGCATTGAATCTTTTGCTGAGTCAGCCAAGAAAGATGTGGGTATAAGAGAGGTGACAATCCCAGGCAGCAAAGGTACTCAAATCAAAGCCTCCCTGTAGATGGATGATGTCATCGTCTTCTGTTTGGACCTGCTGTCACTGCACAGAGGTACGAGCATCTGCAACTACTTTGAACAGGTCTCAGGAGCCACAGTGATTTATGGCAAGAGTGAGGTGACATGTCCTTTACCAATTTTTTTTTCCCTTTTATGGAATATGGGGGTCAGCATTTTAATTACACCTAAGTGACTTGCAGATGGCAATTAAGAGTTGACCACATTGCTGTGAGTCTGGAGTCACATGTAGGCAGATTTCCTTCCCCAAAGAATATTAGTGAACCAGATGGGTTTTTATGACAATCAATGACAGTTTTGTGGTCACCATTACTGAGACTAGCTTTCAATTCCAGACTTCATTAATTGAATTTAAATTCTACCAACTACCATGGAGGGATTTGAACCCATGGCTCCAGAGCTTTAGCCTGGGATTCTGGAGTACTCATCTAGTGACATTGCCACTACACCACCATCTCCCCTTAACTAGGTCACCCGATCCTTTGTCAGATCAGACAACCTTAAGGTGTTGGGTTATTGTTCAGAGGGCCTGAGACCTGCACTAAGAACTAGAAGGAGCGTGTAGCCATGATAAAACAAAAACTAGGCATGTGGGAGTGACACTCCCTCTCCATTGCAGGTAAGAACCTGGTCATCAGTTGCAAGGTGCTCTTGGTGGCACTGTATATGGCGCTGGTCTGGCCATGGTGGTCACTTGGCCCATCTTCCACTCTATCTGGAGATTGAAAATGGATCATGTCCATGGGGTCATGATGTATAAACCTCCAGGTAAAGTGGGACAAATGAATCCAACATCACCCTCATCCTGATGGCCACCTTTGTGTGTGGCTGCATTAAGCTGTATGTAGACCCTCAATATGCAAACACCAAGTGCTGAGGTTCTACCTGTCCCCAGTGTTGCAAAGGATGGGTCCAGCCACATTGCCATAAAATGCTCCATTCAGTTGGACCATACTGTACTCACCTTTGTGGAAAGATTTATGGAGAAAAATGCCTTTGACCACAAGCCCATCAGGCAGTGGTCAGCATGTGAGGCCCTGTGGAAAAAGGAGAAGGTGGATCCAGTCAGATAGGTATCTGAGCAGACTGTCAAAGAACTTTCAAACAAACGCAAAGACCTAGCTTGGCTGGTGGTGAGAAGGGCCTTCCCCATCAGATCTTACATGCTGGGAGTCTCACCCCTCCACATGTTGCCCTTTAAGAAAGAATATACTTGTATTGGAGGCGGTGCAGTGAATGTTCACTAAATTGGTCCCTGGGATGAGGGAGTTGTCCTATGATGAGAGGCTGAGTAAATTGGGCCTATATTCTCTAGCGTTTAGAAGAATGAAAGGCGGTCTCATTGAAACCTACAAAATTTTGAAGGGGCTTAATAGAGGGGATGCTGAGAGATTGTTTCCACTGGTCGGAAGATGAGGAGAAATTTCTTCACTCAAAAGGGTTGTGAATCTTTGGAATTCTGTACCCCAGAGAGCTGTGGATGCTCCACGAGTGAATACATTTAAGGCTGAGATAGACAGATTTTTGGTCTCTCAGGGAATTAAGGGATATGGGGTGCGGGTGGAAAAATGCCATTGAAGCCCAAGATCAGCCATGATCGTATTGAATGGTGGAGCAGGCTTGATGGGCCATGTGATCTACTCCTGCTCCTATTTCTAATGTTCTTATGTCAATTCCTTCTGCAATGTGCCTTTGCAAAGAAGGTCTGGAAAGAGATGGAGTGGTTTTTGTCGAGGTTCACCCCGAGCAGCTCCATGACGCAGGACTCTGTGCTCTATAGGCTGTTCCCATGGATGCACACTGAGATAAACATTGACTGTGGCTAGAGGACCATCAACTCAGTGTAACTTCGGTCTGCCTGAAATTTGCTGGTCTTCCAGTATGAAGAGTTGTCCACGACCAAATGTTTCAGATTGGTACTTTCCAAGGTCCAGAACTATGTGCTGAGGGATGCACTTAAGCTTGCGCAGCAGCCACAAAGGTACAAATGGGGAAAGGTCAACATTCAAGGTCTTCCAGCCAGAGTACACTGAGGGCCTGGAAACTAACTAAAACTCCTTGGGATGTATGTTTGACGTGTGATGAATCTTGTAAATATGAATTGTAATTCCAAATGAAGTGAATAATATAAGAATGTTGGAAGAAACCGGTTTGGTTTGCACCTTACGCAATCTCAACTTTAAAAGGTCATGTAATGTACTTTTATACATTTTATGAACAAAGAATATTTTTTGGGGAAAAAAAGTTAACAATTTGTTTAAAGTCCAACATCAGAGGCTGGTCAGGCAAGAGAAGCCTCTCTGTAGGGCTCCAAACACACAGGAGAGAGACAAAGGGCAGAAGGTCACTCATGAGGGTTCAATTGGTCATTCTCCTGCCAGGGTTTCAGTTGGAGATCTGTGAAAACTCCAAATTAATAGCTGCAAATGGAAAGGGGCTTTTGAGAACTCCACATAATTTCAGGTCTTGTATTGTTATCTCCCAGAACTGCTGTTTAATCAAAATGCCTCACTTCCTTTGTAGGTTTTATTCCAGGATAGGCCTAGAGCAGATTTCAAAGTCTTCAGTGTAAACTATGAACCCAGCCCAATGCTGCATGCTTAGCTTTTGGATTTACGCCATGAAAAGGATGCCTGAAAGCATAAAACCTCATTCATCACGATACCTGATCTCATGCCTGCCATCTCAAAATTTTAGTGAAAGCTTTCTTTTGTATTAGAGGGCAAAATCGTCCTAGATTTGCACTAAGTGCTGTAGCAGGTGGGAAAAAGGATGTTTTAGCCATCAGCAGCAATGGCGGCTTTTCACCCTGTATCGCCCAATTCAGTCTCATTAATCATACGTTCCCGGGAAACACGCCATTTCGATGGCTGGCTGACTCTCATTCATGTGCCGCACCGTCACTATGCCACTCCCCTACACTGGGTGCCATATTTAAAGTGCAGGCGTGTGCACATCCTCAGTTCTTCCAGCCCAGGACTGTTGCATAGAAGACATGGCTCGAAAAGCAAAAAGACTAGCCCCCCCAGTTTAGTGACACGTCCCTTGAGCATCTTTTGGACACCATGGCGACCTGCTGTGATGTCCTGTACCCCCGCTCTGGGTGAAGACCAGCAAGCAAGGTTACCGGTCCAGCATGGGAGGCGATGGCAGCGGTGGTCAGAGCCAATGCCCTGCAAAAGAGGACAGCTACCCAGTGCCACTACAGGATGAATGATCTCATCTGTTCCGCCAGGGTAAGTCACTCTTCTCATCACGCTCAACTCACATGCTCACAAATCCATCACACATCCACAGGGATCTCACACCTCAAGGGACAACACCACTAGCTCTCACACACACCCTCACATCTCCATCAGGCTCATATCCTCTGGAGCTCGCGTCCTTTTCCTGTTCATGACTCTGCTCACCATACAAACATTCCACAGAGTGTCATGTGTCTCTTTCTATCAGTTTTCATGCAGGAGAAGCTGGCACAAAACAGCGGGGAGAGGTCCCAGACCGGGTGTGGAGTGGCCCACATTAGGCCTCTCACTCATTTTGAGAAGCGTGCCATCAAATTGACTGATGAGGATGTGGACCATGCCTATGGTGACGATGAGGTCTGCGGCGAAGACATACGTGAAGATCCTGTACCACGTCATCCCTCTATCAATACAAATGTGAGTGCTCTCTCTCCTGCTTTTGACTCTGCTGCCATGCATTAATTATCTCTAATTTGGTTCACAGGGAGCTCTGTCAAGTGACCAACACCCTCAGTCAGCAAATTCCGAGGCTCCATCCAGGTCCGACAAGCTGAGTGAGTGGGCAGATGCATGGCAGGTGAAGTATAATGTGGATAAATGTGAGGTTACCTACTTTGGTAGCAAAAACAGGAAGGCAGATTATTATCTGAATGGCTAATAATTGAGAGAGGGGAATGTGCAATGAGACCTGGGTGTCCTGGTACACCAGTCGTTGAAGGTAAGCATGCAGGTGCAGCAGGCGGTAAAGAAGACAAATGGTATGTTGGCCTTCATAGCGAGAGAATTCAAGTACAGGAGCAGGGATGTCTTGCTGCAATTGTACAGAGCCTTGGTGCGACCACACTCGGAATATTGTGTGCAGTTTTGGTCTCCTTATCTGAGGAAGGATGTTCTTGCTATAGAGGAAGTGCAGCGAAGGTTTACCAGACTGATTCCTGGGATGGTGGGAATGACATATGAGGAGAGATTGAGTCAGTTAGGATTATATTTACTGGAGTTCAGAAGCATGAGGGGGGATCTCATAGAAACCTATAAAATTCTAACAGGACTAGACAGGGTAGATGCAGGAAGGATGTTCCTGATGGTGGGTGAGTCCAGAACAAGGGGTCACAGTCTGAGGATATGGAGTAGACCATTTAGGACTGAGATGAAGAGAAATTTCTTCACCCAGAGAGTGGTGAGCCTGTGGAATTCACTACCACAGAAAGTAGTTGAGGCCAAAAAATTGTATGTTTTCGAGAAGGAGTTAGATATAGCTCTTGGGGCAAAGGGGATCAAAGGATATGGGGAGAAAGTGGGAGCAGGCTATTGAGTTGGATGATCAGTCATGATCATAATGAATGATGGAGCAGGCTTGAAGGCCGAATGGCCTACTCCTGCTCCTATTTTCTATGTTTCTATGTTTCTATGACCTCACCTCCAGCCAAGAGGACACCTCCTCCATTGAAGAGCTGGGAATAAGCAGCCTGCAAGGCCCATCACAATGCTTACCCACACCCTCCTCCAGTGCAAAGACACACATGTGGGTGGGACCTAGATCTAGACCAGGCGTGGATTCGCAATCTGGTGGTCATCACATGGACACGTGTCTACAGCAGGAGGAGGCAGGTTCATCCGCGCTCCCCAGCACTTGGAGGACTGCTGGGGAAGAGGCATTTGTGAAGCCCGAGCCAGATGACAAGCACTGGATTTGGCCTTCTAACCCATTGTGGAGAATCAGCAGAAGGTGGGGGAACATCATGCACAGCTGTTGAAAGCCCTCAACAGAATAGCTCGCGAGTCGGAGGAGTGAGTCTGCCTACTCTCTTATTAAGTGGTGCCCACATGTGCACGTATGAAGGTCTCCATGGGAAGGATGGCGGACACCATGGAGACCCTGACCCAGCAGAATGTAAAGATGCGTGCAGGCCTGTGCTCCATTGTGGTTTCCATGGGTGAGTTCCTGCAGTGTCAGCCAAGGGAAATGAGGCACCTCGACATCCCTTTAGGTGCTCCTTCCTCAAGGAGTCAGGCTGGGGTCCTCAGGCACCCGAAGGGTGAAGCAGTGGCAGCTGGACAGCCCTGGGTCATCCACTCAGGAATCTCAGAGGCTGTCCTCTCCCTCCAAGTCCCCTTTGCCTGTGATCCTCTCAACCTCATCTTCTGTCACTGCAGAGGGAGCAATTGCCCCACAGGAGGACAGCCAAAGCAAGCCAGAGCCCCCAAGGCCTCGGCTCTCCAGAGGACCCACGCCAACGTCATCAGAGGCAACAGGGCCAACCATTGCACAGGCTGTCTCCACCCCTGCTACAGAGGTCAGGGCAGCACCTAAGTCTAAGGTGTAGAAAAGTTAAGAAATTCTGTTCACAGTTTGTTTCATGGGTGAACACATTTTATCACTTGACAATCTAAAAATATATTCACTTTCACTGAATAATTCACTTTCAGCTTCATTTACAAGCTTCACAGGTCTTCCTGCATCCAGCACCCACCAGCAGGTCAGCTGTACGCAGCCCCCCCCAATGAGTGATTCTGGAGGGGGAAGTGTGTGTGTATGTGCGTGTGCGCCTCATGCAAGCACCCTCCCACACACGTGGATCCTCCCTCTATCACACTCATCTCAATGTCCTGAGCATTTTCAGTGCTACCTGCTGGGGTTCTCTTTCAGTTGTCCAGCTGAGCTGACCTGCATCTCCGCCCACCCACTGATCGCACTCACATACAGCACCTCTTCCTGCCTAACACGAGTCTCGTTTCGCTGTCGATTTAACAGGCATTTTGGTGGTACAGCTTGCCTTCAGGTCCCCCATCCTTTCCCCTCCCCTAGTCAACCATTTCCTTTCCCTCATAACTGTTGACCCACCCACCCCCGCCTCCCCCCACTAGCATCGCCTTCCACCTCCCCACTGTCACCTACTAACCATAACTCTTTCCTTTTGAGGATGTTCAATGTCCAGGCGAACATGCATCATCATTACCTTCCCAAAAATTTCGCCCCCATGCAATTGCAAACTGGTTTCATGACGTTGTGAAACTGACTTTTGGCCTTCTCGCCATGTTGTCCGCTCACGTTGCTGAACATACCCGAAGCCAACGAGCACCGAAAATTCCACCCCATAATGTTTTTAGCTTTGTTTTCTGGTCTTCTCTAGACTGGACCATTGTCTAAATAATATTATTGTCACCTTGGTGACCTTGATCTCAGTAGAACCTTCTGAATCACTCCAGTTAACAGTATAAAGAGGCCAGTAAAAGTCTAATGTCGGAACTTGAAAAAGGTTTGTCACTAGACGTAGCATAGTTAACAGTTTTTTTGTTTGTTTGCTTAAGCTATTATAGAGTGCTGGTTGTGAAGTGAAGTTGAGATATTGGAATGGACTTCGTGATGTTCAAAAATTTATTGAGGCATTCTGTAACATGTTGTTGATCCAGACAAGCATTGCATTCAGAAAGAGAGAAAGACCTATATTTCCACTCCTCAAAATGTCATAAAGCGGTTTACAGGCTGTGAAGTACTTTTAAAGTACAGTCACTATTTTAATACAAGGAAAGATGGCAACCAATTTGCGCACAGCAAGCTCTCACCAACAGCTATATCATAACTGACCAGATAGCCTATTTTCCTGTTATTGCTTGAGGGTTAAATATTGGCCAGAACACTGGAGAGAGCCCCTCCTGCTCTACTTTAAAAAGAGTATCATGGGATCTTTTACATGGACCTTTGAGGGCAGGCAGGGTCTTGGTTCAATGTCTCATCCAAAAGTCCAACAGTGCAGTGTTCCCTCAGTACTATACTGCAGTATCAGCCTAACAGTCAGCATGCAACAGAAGACATTTGTGTTCCAAAGTTTTTGCACCAACAGTTCAAATTCTCCCTTTCTATCACAAACTTATCTTGTTCCTCTATTTTGTCAACACTAATATAGTCATATAGCTGCACTGGCTTCATGATTTCTTTTCTCCTGTTCTGGCCCCCATTGGTGTTTAAAAATCAAGGCCCGCCTGAGTGAGAACATTAAACTTTCTACAGCATTGCGTCTAGGCCTTCCAGGCTACACTTCTGGCATTGACCACAGCGGATATCTGCTCCAACTGTCTTCACCATACCTGTCTGGAGGGACCCCTGTCCTCGATGATGAGAACACCTCCCTCCTCTTGTCCTCCAAGACCTCTACTGCTGTGCCAGAGAACCTTGCCTCTCTGCCCTGCGTCAGAAGGTTATGGGTTCAAGACCCACTCCAAGATTTAAGCTCAGGAATCAAACCTTATACTCCAGTGCAGTACTGAGGGAGTACTGCAGTGCTGAAGGTGCTGACTTACAGATGAGCCATTGAACAAGTGATAAGCACTATGAAAACAGTTTTCATTCAGAATATATTAAAATGAGTTGTCCTTTTGCCCGCTGTCATTTTAAATCTTTATTGATATTAATACTTCTGCAAATACTAAATACAATTCTACAGCTAATTTGATTGATACATATTTTCTTGTTCATTTTGAGAAGTGTTTACGCTAAGTCAATAATGTTAGTTTCTTTGTGAAGCAGATTAATCCTAGTTGATAAATATAAAAAGTCAATACTCCATCTCATTTATATGCAGTTGGTGTTTAGTTAACCAGCTTTATGTAACTAATTTTTTTCTCAAATAATTCTTTTCTACTTAGAATTTGTTATTAGGGACAGAGTGATTGAGCAATCGGACAATTCTCAGCTGCTTAGTGTGAGCCAACATGAATTTGTAAAGGCTGAACCATGTTGAATAAACCTTGTTATAATTTTTTAAGGAGGCAACAAACATGATAGATAATGAGTGTCCATCAATGTTATTTATATGGACTTCCAGAAGGAATTTAACAGGCAGTTAACAAAAAGGAAAGCTCATGGAATTGAAGAAAACCTATTGATTTGAGTAGGGGATTGTTATGAGGCAGGAGATAGAAAGTAGGGATAATGAGTATGTACTATAATTGATAGGAGGTGACTCTCAAGGATCAGTACAAGGGCTTCAGCATTTCTCTCTGTTTATAAATGACTTGGACAAAGGAATAGAGAGCTGTGTGTCTAGACTTACTGATGACAGTAGGTCCAGTGGCAGAGTAAATAATGCAGGTGGGAGCAGAGTGTTATAAAGCTACAGTGATAGATTAAGTGAGTTAAAAATTATGGCAGCAGCATAATGTGTGAAAATATGACACAATCTACATTGAACCAAATAAAGCAAGAGCAAAATATTTTCTAAATGGTGAGAAGCTGAAAACTGCGGATATGAAGAGAGATTTAGGGGTTGAAGTACAGAAATCATTAAAGGCTAGCGGACAGGTACAAAAACAACACTATCAAACGCTAATAGAATATTTGCCCTTATATCAAAAGGAGATCAAAAGGGCAGGCATTATGTTACAGTGAAATAAAACTCTGGTAAGATCCCCATCTGGAATGGCGCACTCAGTTCAGAACATCATGGATGGAATCATCTCAGATTTGCACTAAGTGCGGTAGTGGGTGGGTAAAATGAGCTTTTCACGCCATATCGTCCCAAACCCGCCGCATTATTTATGCATTCCCGGGAATCACGCCGTTACCATGGCTCTCATTCACCAACTATGCCATCATCTTGCTGCTTCATCACGCCGGGTGCCAAGTGAAGCCACACGCACACCTCTCAGTGCTTCCAGCCCACAACTGCTGCAAAGAAGACATGGCCCCAAAAGGTAAAAAGACTGCAGCCCCCAGATTCTATGATGTGTCCCTTGAGCATCTTCTGGATGCTGTGGAGGCGCGCCGTGATGTCCTCTACCCCCGCAGGATGGGCAGCAACATCACAAATCCAGCACCAATGCCCTGCCAAAGAGGACAGCCACCCAGTGCTGCAAGAGGATGAATGATCTCCGTTCCACCAGGGTAAGTCACTCTTCTCATCACTCTCAAATCTAACACTCAAAAACACATCACACAACCACAGGGCCCTCACTCACTGCCAGTTCGAGGGAAATCACCATTCACTCTCACACACACCTTCATTGTACTCATCTAATCCATGGGACCACTCACCACCCACACAGGCCAAGCATATTTAATATCTGGCCTGGCAGGTGTCCTGCTTACACTCTCTCCATCTCTATTCATGCAGGACAAGCTGGCACATAAAAAGAGAGAAAGGATGCAGACTGGTGGAGGGATGCCAGAAATCAAGGTCCTCATGGACTTTGAAAACAGAGCCACCCAGCTGGTAGGTGACAATCTCGACCGGCCCTGTGCTGACGGTGAGATCAGTGCTGCTCTACCAAGTGAGGAACCAGCAATGTAACATCCATCAGACAACCATGCTGTGAGTGATGTGTCCTCTTTCACAGGCCACTGCCATGCACTAATTATCTCCCCTTGTTTTCGCAGGCCCATCTGGGAAGCAGCCGACAGAGTCCCTGACCCAGGGCCTCCAATCAAGCCCCAAAGAAACCTTTAAAGAGGAGTCTGAATCACAGCACTCACCCACACCCTCCATCAGCATAGGCACACACCTCAGTGGGACCTAGCTTTAGAGTAGCCTCGGGGTCACAATCTGGTGAGGGCATCACACTTTCTGATCCACAGCAGGCAGCAGCAGGGACTTCCCAGCTATCTGGCAGTCAGCGGACTGCCGGAGGCCAGAAACCTGCTGAATCTGAGTCAGATGATGAACCCCTGGCTCAGTCATGTCACAGTCGCTGGAGCTGCAAAGGCAAGCTCGGGAACATCAGGAAGAGATCTCCGTTGCACTCCTCAGATTGCAACTCACAGTGGAGGAGTCCGTCCGTCTTCAGGTTGAGGTGATAGGACCGGCATTGCAACGCACCGAGGTCAACCTTGCTCCAGGATGTCGCTCCTGCACTGCTGAGCGGTCTGAAGTCCATTGCTGACACCAAAGTTGGCCTCCAACAGTGTGTACGTGGGAGGGGTGTTGGGCAGCCCAATCTCACCCCAGCTACCCCTTGTCCCCAAGAAGTCAGTCTGGGGCCCTTGGATTCCCATAGGGAGGATGATTAGCAGGTGTACCTCTGGGGCCATCCATCCAGGTGAGTCTGGGAGTGTCCAGCCCATCCGAATCCCCTCTTCCTGAGACCCCAGCAGTTCCAGCTCCACAGGCTGAGGAGGGTGCGACTGCCACACAGCAGGAACCCAGAAGCAGGCCGGGGCCCTCCAGGTCTCAGCCCTCCAAAGAACACCCACCAATGTCATTACAGACAGGGTGTAGCAGTCAGCAGGCTGCCTTCAGCTCTACTGTGGATGTCCGGGGTGCGCCAAAACATAGCGGCAAGGTTAGGAAAGTTAAGAAGATGAAATTGCACAGCCTGGGCATGGTTGTTAATCACTTGTCCATAATGTTCACTATTGTCAATAAACTCCTAAGAATGTCTCCCTGCCCATGGCTCCTTGTTCTAATGAGTAGTGTTTGTGTCACTCAGATGTGAAACCTTTCTGCACAAGATAAAGGCAGGCATCTCAGTCGAGGGCTCCTTCCCTGTGCCTTGTGCAGCCTTCAGGCCAAAGTGATGGTCTGGCCTCACACTCCCTGGACACATTGATGATGCCTGCACCTTGACGGTTCTTATCATTGTTGCCAGAATGTTGTGGGCAGGCATCACAGAGTTCCATCACTCTCTCTGTGTGCTCTCAGCACCTTTATGGTGGGTCTGGCTCCCATCTCTTCAGTATCTGTGACCAGTGATGCTGTGCTCCTGAAGGGGTCAGGTGCTGAAGGTGGACAAAGGATGGGATGCTCTTAAAATTTAATGGCTGCGTCTCTGTATGACCCTGATCACAGAGCGCAAGTGAGCTGCCCTCGGCCAGACAGGAGTCAGACATTCTCAGAGGCTATGTGAAGGTCTATGGAGTGTCCTCACTGTGTGTCATCATCATCCTCCCGGAATCGAGCGATTATTAGGGCCTCCACTGTGTCGCCATTACAGGGTCATTCTCACAGAAGATATGTGCGCTGCCATAAGCCAGACTGGAGTTAAACATTTATAGATGGAATGTGAGGATCTATGGGGTCTCCTCACGTCCTCTGTGGGTAGCCCTTGCCTCCAAGGAGCCATCCCTGCAGCTTCTGTGGACCTGGAAGACATCAGGAATCTGTGACCGACTGAGAATGTGAAAGTCATGCATATTCTTTGGTAACCATGTGCAGACCTGCAAGATGCATTTGTGGTGGTCACACACCAACTGCACATTCAGCGAATGGAATCCCTTGCGGCTGATATAGTTGACCGCATGTTACGACAGAGACCTGAGTCAGCACTTGAGTGCAGTCGATGGTGCCCTGCACCTGTGGCAAACCCGAGATCTGGACAAATCCGATCACTCTTGCATCCTGGCTCTCCTGGTCCCAGGTGAAATGTGTGAAGTTGTGTGCCCTCACGAAGATGGTATCTGTGACCTCATGGATGCATTTGTCGGTGGAGGCTTGTGATATCCCACAAAGGTCACCTGTGGAGCCGTGAAAGGACCAACTGGCATAGCAATTAAGTGCAGCTGTCATTTTCACGGCCCCTGGTAGCGGATGCCCGCCATGTCCATGTGGCACCAAATCCTGCAGTAGTTGACAGATTTGACCGAGCAGTTCCCTAGACATGCGCAGCCTTCAGTGACACTAGTTCATGGTGATCTACAGGAATGAAAGGCACCGTCTATAGACCTTGGGTCTAGCTGGACACCGACCAGCGACAGATCGCTGTGGCTCTTCGGCAGCGTGTGCGGGAGCCCCAGCTGCCCCTTCTTCCTGAGGTTGCAGTTCCTCCCTCTGCGCAGCCAGGCACCTCAGTCACTCTCTTCTCTGTCATCATCGCTCTCTGTAAGCCACGAGGCATATAGCTAGTTCACCAGGCTCCACGGCCCTGATGTACTCCTTCTGAAGATGAAAAAGAGAGATGTGTGGATTAGTATGGGTGTACTAAGAACCTCTCTTGGATAAATCTGACGGCCCCTTAATGCATCCCGGAGAGTGCTGGCCACCACTTGGATGGCCAGAGATTAGTGAGCTACATGGCTGCCCGAAACCCCACCCACATCCGCCTTAATCCACCTTACTGATTGGTGGACGCTTTGCTCATTGAACTGCATGTTGTGCTCTCAGCTCAGGCACAGGCATTCTCCTAACCCACACTGCAAGGCTGCACTGTTAGCTTGGACCATGGGGTAGACTGGTCCAAACCAGGATGATGACATTGCAAGGGGCTGTGAGCATCTCCATCAGTGACTGCTCCATGGCCAACTTTAGCAAGGCGATTGTACAATGTGCCCAGTTGTCCAACTGTTCTGCAATCCACTAAAATGCTCTTTAGTTTGTAGCCTGTGCCCGATGGGTGAAAAACTGTGGAGCACTCGGTGGCGCTTTGATGCCTCTGTGCTTGAGTGGGCAGATAGGCTGGAGGCCCGACTCCAATCATATAAATGACTGGATCTGAACTGACCCAACTGTAGAGGAATGGTCACTTTATACAAGATGTCCCTAACGCATGGCCATTTCCCTTGACCACCCACCCCCACCCTGCACGTGCTTGTGTGCTAACTTCAACTGCAGGGCAGCCTTTACCTCCCCCACCAAAGTCGCCTCAACCACAGGGCAGCCTTTTCCCCCGCCAGAGTTACCTGAACCTTAAAGTCCAACAGCCGTTCTTTATGAGCGGCCGGCAACATTACTGTGCATTCACCTCCGAGTTCCCCTCAAAGTGCATCCTTTTTATATGCTGCTGTGAAGCATGTTGACTTGATGGTGGACGATCCTGTGGGGTGGGGGGTGGTGGGGAGGTGGGGGGGGGGGGATGGTGATGAGTCTGCTTAGCTAGCCTTATGATATGCTGATGTATTACAATGAGGTTCCTGATGCCTGATGGTGGGAAATGTGGCTCACCATCGATGGGTTGAGCAGACAATCGCAAACTGGTTTGACAACGTCGTGAAACCGATTTTTGGCCTTCTCGCTATATCGTCTGCTCACGCCACTGAACATGCCCGACGCCAGCGGGCTCAGAAAATTTTGCCACATGCCTCACGAAGGACATACTGGCCTTAGGGAGATGCAGTGCAGATTCACCAGAAATATACAGGGGCTAAAAGGTTTAAATTATGAGGATAGGTTAAACAGACTAGGTTTCCATTTCCTTGGCCAATGTTGAGGGGGTCATCTCATGATCAAAGGAGTTGATAGATTAGATAGAGAGAATCTTTTTTCAAGCATGGGAGTCTGGAACAAATTTCGTAATCTTAAAACATGTTCCTACAGTCATAAGAGTTGTAATATGCCTTTAAGGGACAACAGCATGCCATCACTTTAAGGGAAGTGTGTCATGTGGTCCAGTTTCAGTTTCACTTCAGCCTGGGGCAGAACACAGGCACACAACTCTGCAGCTCTGATGTCCTCAAACTTTCAATCTATATATATATGTTCACATGTGCCAAGGATTATTAAATAAACCCACAACCTGTTTGCACAATTGCTTATAAGTGATTGGTGCCTTTTATTATTATAAAAATAACAACCATAAAAAATAAGAGCACATGGCCTGTCAAACCTGCCCAGCCATTTCATATGATCATGACTGATCTTCTGCCTCAATTGTACCTTTCCGCCTGCTCACCATATCCTTTGATTCATTGAGAGACCAAAAATCTATCTCAGCCTTAAATATAGTCAAAGATAGAGCATCCAGAACCATCCGGGGCAACCCTTCGAGTGAAGAAAATTTCTCCTCACCTCAGTTGTAAATTATCGGTTCCTTATCCAGAGGCTTTGCCCTTGTTCCAGGTTTTCCAGCCAGGGTAAAACAACCTCACAATGTCTACCCTGGCAAGCCCTTTCATAATCTTGAATGTTTCAGTGAGATCACCTCTCATTCTTCTAAACTCCAGATAGACTCAGTCAAATTTACTCAGCTTCTCATCATAGGATAGCCCTCTCATCCCAGGAACTAATCTGGTGAACCTTCGCTGTACTACCTCAAAGGAATGTATATCCTTCCTCAAATATGGGGACCAAAACTGTGCACAGTACTCCAGGCATGGTCTCACCAAAGCCCTGTACAAGTGCAGTAAGACTTTCTTATTCTTGTACTCCAAACATTTTGCAATTATAGATTAACATGCCATTTGCCTTCCTAATTGCTTGCTGTGCCTGCATGCTAACTTTGTGTTCCTTGTACGAATACACCTTAGTCACTCTGAACATGAACATTGACAATTTCACACCTTTTAAAAAAGATTCTGATTTTCTATTCTTATTGTCAAAATGAATAACTTCACATTTCTCCACATTATACTCCATCTGCCACCTTGTTGCCACTCGCATAACCTTTCTATATCTCTTTGCAGCCTCTTTGTGCTCTCCTCACAGCTTGCATTCCAACCTAGGTTTGTAATGCCAGAAAACTTAGATGCATTGCTCTCTGTACCTTAGTTTAAGTCATTAATATAGATTATAAATATCTGAGGCCCCAGAATTGACCCTTGCAGCACTCCACTAGTCACAGCCTACTTACTTGAAAATGCCCCATATGCTCTCTGCTTCCCATCTGTTATCCGATCTTTTTTCTGTGCTAATATATCACCCACTCCCTGTTCTTTCCTATGTTCTTTTGATTGCATCGTAACAGCTCCCTTTCTACATCACCCAAGTGGCCACTCTTCATCTTTCAACTGGGGTAATGAATTTCAACCATGGTATTCATCTAAACCCTGCCCTTACCCAATGTCTACGGATTAACATATCTCAATAGGAGTCGTTCAACAGCAGTTAGGAGCAGCTGTATCTGCTGGTTCTCTAGCCTCATCAGAAAACAATGGTTACATTCTAATATCTTCATGGCTAATTCAGCAATGGGTGGAGCCAGGAACATTCCTAGTCTGTATGGTATGGTTGTACACCATATTGTGCATGGCAGACAGAAAAATGAAACAGAGGTCCCATCTGCCTGCTCCAGTGGTTATTAAAGATCCCAAGGCATTATTTAAAAGAAGGGCCAGGAGGTCCAGGCCAACATTTATCCTTCAACAGAAACAGATTGAAGCCAAATTCCCTCCTTCCACCAAGGCTAACTTGAGCACTGCTCTTTAGATCGGACAGAATGGACCTGAACCCTGTATTTTGAGGTGTGCATCCTTACTATGACTCATATGTTCCCTGGTCCAGGAATACACTCAGAATTGGTGTGCACCCATAATCATGGGGAGGGTATAGGGGATAACTTCATCAATGCTGCAGGCCTGCCTGACGCATTAAACCAAGGCCTATATGAGACAGGAGCCCAATATCTGAGACCAATGATACTACAGAAAGGCTCCTAAAGCATGAAGGGGATGGAGACCCAAGGCAATTCCAATGAAGGAGAGGGTGAAGTAGAGACAATGTTTGCTCCATTATTTGATCATTTGTCTTATTTGGAATATAAAAGTGAAGAAGTGGGGCCTTGGTCATACCCCTAGCTGGGATTTTGGACTGTAATTTCCCACCCAAAGTCAATGGACCTTTGGCTGGTCTGTCAAATTTCCTTTCCCACCCATGATTCCCACCATGGAAGGGACAGAAAATCCCGCCCCCACCTGGAGAAATGCATTCAGTTTTGGACTCCACACCAAAGGGAGGATATATTGGTCTTGGAGGAGGTGCAGTGCAGGCTCACTGGAAAGATACCAGGGCTTACTATGGTAAATTATGAGGACTGGTTACATAAACTTGACTTGCAATCCCTTGGGTTTAGAAAGTTGAGAGGTGATCTCATTGGGATGTTTAAGCTGCTAAAAGAATTCAAAAAGCTCGATTCCGGAAAGTTATTTCCTCAGAATGGTTTATGGGAGCCCTGAACAAGATGACATAACTTTAAACTCAGAAATAGGCCATTCGGAATGAAATCAAGAAGCAGAAGCATATTTTCCTATAAAAGAGAGTGGGAATTCAGAACTCACCCCTCTAAAACAATGGGACAATGTAAAATTTTTAAGACCAAGATCGATAGTTTTTAAAAATGAATTAATGGTATCAAGAGATGTGGGTCAAAGGAGTGTAGATGAAATTGAGGCACAGGTCAGCCATAATCTAACTGAATGGTGGAACAGGCCTACTCCTGTTGCTATCTGGTGTTTGTGGAACCTTGCCATGTGCAAATTGGCACAACAGTGCTTACACTTCAGAAGTAATTTGCTGGCTGTGAAGTGTTTTGGCACACCATTGGAATATGAGAGATACTACCTTACTGCTCGTTCTTCTTCATTTCTATTTACTAACTAAGGCATCAGGAAGCATGTGGCGTAATCATTTATCAAAGATTAAATTGCCAAAAGATTTTACAAAACTAGAAACACAAGAAGTCTATTTTCGATAAATCTTAATCAGTTGTTTACAGGTTGCCCATAAACATGTTAACAAATGAGGACAAAATCCTGAGACTTTCTGACTAATTATTAATAACCCCAGTGCTGGCACATTATATAATTTAATGAATTAATCACTGAAACATAAAAACTAGTTCATTCACTGATTGGCACCAAATGTGTTGCTACCCAACTTTACATGAAGAAGGTTAAAATGATCAGGCTTTAAAATCATTGAACACGATCCCAGCACTTATGCCAGGATCTCACACTGGTTCCAACATTGCAGGATTATTTGGAGGCACCTTATGTGCATAGATCTGGTGGGCACCACTACAAACATGTCTCACTTTCAATTTAAAAATAAGCATTTCCTCATCTTGGTTGGTTCAAGGCTGTTTCCATGGCCCACAGTACTCCATCCATGGGGCATGTTGTGCCCTTCTGAAGGTCAGTGTATCTCATCCTATTGAACATGGTCAGTCTCCAAACAAGCCAGTCTCCTCAGTTGTGTCAAGGCTTAGGAAGGAGCAATTTTCACTTTGGAGTGTCCCTACTCTCTGCCTCACCACTCACCTCACAACACCCCTCCACCATTTGTTGTCTCATCCCTTTGCATCACAGCTCCTTCCCATCCAAGGCCATTGAGAAACTTGCAGCACATTTTGAGTCCTAGTCAATTGCCATGCTGGAATCTCTGAGCGTCGGCCAGAATCATGGCAGGTTGTCCATTGGAAAGGCCAAATCAATTTGTCCCGTTCATCTTTTACTTATTTTGCTTTCTGTTGTTGTTACCAATGATAGTGAAGACTAACAGGGGTGCTTCCATTCAGAATGGTTCTATACAATGGGTATGAGAAGAGTTGCTGAGCTCAACAGGCATCATTATAGTACAGCTAATAGCACAAGACACTGTCGAAGGGGAGTCCCTGAGCATAACAGTCCAAGGGATACAGGGGAATTACAATAATTAATGCAGGCTTCTGTCAGCAGGGGAAGGTGCTGAGTGTACCAGTGTGAGCAAACTGAATCACAATCAGCAAGTGATTCCATCATTAAAAGAGAAAGCCGGCTAGAAGGATTTACGAAGCACAACCGTGTGATATAAATTCTACAGACAAAGTCGTTTATCTTAAATGATCTCACACTGTCAATTAAAAAGGTAACTCCTCCAAGTCTGTCTCCCAATGAATGCTTTTCATACACCCAGCTAGAACAAACATAAGAGCAAAATCAATAAAAACAGGAAAGCGAAATTTTGTTCACCATAAAATTCTGAAAATGATTTTGATGTTGAAACTCATTCTTTCGAATCAGCAAAAAAAGAGTGGAAAACTTGGAATTGGAGGCCACAAAGTTCTGAGTCTTGTGATCTGTCTCCAGCATGGTGAGGCAGAATCTCAGTTTCAGTCTGGGAACACAAATTGGGAATCTTGGTATCAGCTCATTATAAGTTTTCTGGGCATGAACACCTTTTTTATTTGGTGAGGCATGTCTTCAAGGGCTGCAAATTCCTGGGGCTGGGGGAAGGTAAGGAAAATCGTTCTGAGAATAAAAAAAACATATTTAAGGCTAGGCTGATCAGCAGGAAGGTGACTAGGCTATAATAGAAGAAAATAAAATTTGAAAGAGTTCAGGTGGAACACATAGTGGAGAAATGAAGCTGTGCTGGAACAGGAAATTATGTCTTTTTACTGCACTATCATTGGACTCCTGCTATTAATAATGAATGCAATGTTCTGAAGGTTGTTCATTTAAATTATGTGGAGCATCCCAATTGCTACAGATGTTGTATAGATATAATATGATTAGATATTACATAGAATTAAATAAAATCTGAAAGCACTGGAACAGCCCTTTCAACTCAACAGGACTATGTTGGTGTTTATGCTCCATAAGAGCCTCCATCTGCTTAACTTCACACTCTCAACATGTCCTTCAATTCCTTTCTCCCTCGTGCACTAACCTAGCTTCCCTAAACATGCATCTGTGCTATTTTTCTCATCCACTTCTTGTGGTGATGAGTTGCATACTCTAACCACTCTCTGAATAAAGAATTTCACTGTAACTCCCAATGTGAATTGAAAATCTTGTTTGTGTACGTGTGTGCATGCACCAAGAAGGTGGTGTTGCCATCAATACGGTGTCAGCAGTTAGAAGCATAGAGTAAAGTAGAAATGTTGGGTTGGTGAAACTGTCAAAGAAAATGGATTAAATCTGACTTCTGAATTTATCTTGTTGACCTGCTCAGTAGGTATTTGTGGAATGGGTTTTGTTGAGATTGTCACGATGGTCCCCAAATCTATCGGCTGGGAACAGATTGAAGCCCACCTCCTCATTGAATCTACTGCCCACCTCCTCATTGAATCTACTGCCCACTTCCTCATTGAATGTATTGTCCACCTCCTCACTGAATCTACTGCTGGATAGTCTTCAAAGCGAGACTTCACCTGCTGCTTGCAATGTAAGAGTGTGTTATGAATTGTCTCTGTCTGGGTGCAGGAGTGCATTCACAGCTGGCTGTCCTGAGTGACCAGGTTAAATACCAAGCACCAAGCAACAGTATAATGTGGTAGCAGATTGCTAAATGCTAAAATGGTAGAGATAGTGCACAGCATTAACATATTTAGAGATTTGTCTGTGAATTTTGCAGATTTTTCCATGTTGCTCTTTAAATATTTTAGCTCCTGTTACTTTTGGAGGACAGGGTAAGCCCTCCCCTTACCTGCCCTCTCACTCCCGCAATTTGATTTAAATGCATGTGATCGACTGTATTTTCTCCACCCACAGAAAGAATAGTTCATGTCTTTTACTCCCATCCTAAGATCTTGTGTGGTACTGTTTCTGTTTCAAGATGAGTCACTGAGAACTGTCTCAGGTCAGCCCGAAACAGGTGGTTCTATAACTCTTGCTCCAGGAAATTCAGTCCAATTTACTGTCAGTACAGATACCACTTTTAGGTTTTAATTTACCTTTCGAGAATTAGGGAATTAATTCCCTATTCCTGCCTGGCGGGGCGTCGCTGAATAAACATCACTGATTGCAGCTGCACATGCTTTGCGGTGTCAATAGATGCAGCCAAAGAAATTTCTCCTGAATTCCCTACTGGACTTATTAACAACTGTTTTCTATGTATGGTCCTTAGTTTTGAGCTCTCTTCAAGTGGAAATACCAGACTGAATTTTACCTCTCAAAAATGAACGAGTTAGGGATATGCCAATGGTTAAAATGTAAAAAAATCAACACACCACCAACCTGCCACTCCAGCTTAAATGGAGGTGGAAGAAGAGCAGAAATACTGCTTGCAGGAAGCAGGTGGTTCATTTCAATGTTATAATGAGGCGGCCTCCCTTCCTTTAACAGTCATTCTATTTTTGGCACACATTGGCCTGGTTTCCCCAGCCTCAGGAAATGCAGCAGATGGGAGGTGAGAAGGGCTGAGGGAAGTCTCTTTGCAGCACTACTTGTGGGCCCAAAGAAGCAGGACAGTTTTCTCCAACTCCCCCCGTCCCCCACATCTTGTGATCTGCCTACTCCCCTCACCAGCCGCACGACAACCATCTGCTCCCCCCTTCCATGACCAGCGCCAGACCAGGCAAGTCATCATTCACCCTGACCACCATCCAACTCGTTCCTGTAATCAGGACCCCCTCAGCGATTGGGTCTTCCCACATGATCTGAACCTCTTCCGTGACCTGGACCTCCCCACTATGATAGGAACCTATCCTCCCCTCCCCCAAACTACCATGCAGTCAGGAGTCCTCCTACAATCTCTCTCACTACCCAGTTCATCTGCCTGCTCTTGCAGGCTTTCTGTCCAAATGGTCTCGCGCCTGTCAATCAGGCTGTCTGTGAGGCAGAAACCCTGGAGTTGAAATCTACAGGACATTTGGGAAACCCATCCTTTCAGTCTTCTGACCACACAGAACAAGAACAAAGAACAAAGAAAAGTACAGCACAGGAACAGGCCCTTCAGCCCTCCAAGCCTGTGCCGATCATATTGCCCGTCAACTAAAACATTTTGCACTTCCGGGGTCCGTATCCCTCTATTCCCATCCTATTCATGTATTTTTCAAGCTGCCTCTTAAACACCACTATCGTACTTGCTTCTACCACCTCCTCTGGCAACGAATTCCAGACACTCACTACCCTCTGCGTAAAAAACTTGCCCCGCACATTTCCTCTATAGTTTTCTCCTCTCACCTTAAATCTATGTCCCCTAGTAATTGACTCTTCCACCCTGGGAAAAAGCTTCTGACTATCTACCCTGTCCATGCCACTCATAATTTTGTAAACTTCTATCAAGTCGCCCCTCAATCTCCGTCGCTCTAGTGAGAACAATCCAAGTTTCTCCAACCTCTCCTCATAGCTAATAACCTCCAGACCAGGCAGCATCCTGGTAAACCTCCTCTGCACAGCAACACTTCTGCATGCCCCTTTCCTTGTTTCCCACCCTCGCCGCCCCCGGTGCGCACCCCCACCACCACCACCCCCCAACATCTCCCCTACCCCCATTTAGGTTCTTAGGGCAGAATTTTCCTGACTCTGTGGAGTGGAGGCAGGAGTGGGGGCCAAGGAAATAGTGGGGGAACCACAACAGAATGGTTCCCTGATGCTTTCCTGCTCTCGGGGAAATTGCCCGGGCAATGACCTGGGAAGCGAATCGCCTACTCGCTGGATGGAGCCTGGAAGGCATTTTAAATCGCTTGCAGCCCCAATAATCCAACTGGATGGGCTTCCCCTCTGCAGGGCCTGCAGCCTTCCCCACCCAAAGTATTTCATTATTTTATTCTTTATGTGCCTCCATGTTGAGGCACTCTCATGTTCCCAGGCCTGTCTCAGCAGCACCCACCTCTTCCAACCCTAGCCTCTGTCTAGGTTCTAGAGCTGTCAGCCCTCTGATTGGGCTGGGACCATTGGGACACCACTTGTTGTCCTTAATAGGACTGGGAGATTGGAAGCGACCAATTAAGAGGCCATCTCCGGGCAAGCCTGGCTCCTGACAAGTGCAGACTTAGAACCCCCATTTGGTCCTGATGTCAGAGTTCGGAAGACTGTAGGAAAATCCTTCCTTTATTTTCCATGGTGTATATTGGCTTCTTGTTGTTACTAGCCAAATGCACCACCTCACATTTTTCTATAAGGAAGTTCACTTATCATTTTCATGTCCATTCTCTATGTTTGCTAATGTTGCCTACTACAATCCTGCTCAGTAGTAGCTATACATCTCAATTTGCTGTCATCTACAAATGTTGATATTTTTCTTCTGATTCCCAAGTAGTAAGCAACAGTGCCCCAGCAATGATTGAAAGCCATGCAACCATTCTTTATTATATTTTTGGTTTCTAAGACCTTGATTTTCATCCTTGAGGTGGGTAGTTGGAGTCGGGGTAATTCCCAGCTTGGTCCACTGCCCCCCCCCACACCCCTCAGGAGAAAGTGCCCACAAGGATGGGAGTTTCATTGTGGGTGGGCAGGTGGGGGGTGGATTTTGGCCTGCTGGCCCAGGACAAAGTTTGAAGGCAGCCGCAGGAGCTGCCGGAAGCATATGTGTGGTGTTTAAAAGGCCTGCCTCAGTGCTGTGGGGATTTGTCTCAGTTAAAATAAAAACGGAAAGGCCCTCCAGCCCTCACCCCTCACATCCCCTCAACACCACACAGCCTCCATGCTCCGTCCATGTTACCCCATGGCCCCATGCCCAGGTATGCCCCACCACCCCCTTTGGCTCCTCAGCCCCCCCATGCCAAGGTATTACCCCACCCACCAATGTCCCATCATGCTACCCATGCCAAGCTATGGCACTCCCTGCTCATTCACCACCTATACATTGTATAGAACTAATTAACCCTATAGCAACAGTAGGATATGTAAATAAGTTTTTTAAAGTCATTAATTGATAATTTTCCAGTTTAAAAAAACTCATTTTTACTGCAGACCAATAAAAGCATCAATCATCCAGACCCTTGAAAGTTTCAATAGCTGAAACTGCAAGCTCTTGGAACCTCTTTATCATATGTAAATAAACATTGTGAAATAGACAGTGTAGATCAGGGAGGCAGAGCTGTCAATCAAGCAGTGTTTTCTCTGGGGCTCAGGTGTTTCAACAGCCTAATGGGTTTCTGGGCTCTGAGTCATGCCTTATTATGTATTCTCTGTGGTGCAGTAAACAGTGAATCATTGAAAAGTTGGCCTGACTCCATAAAAATTGTGGAGTACTAGGACATGCCTATCCCCTTAATAGAGACAACCATGTCAGGAGTGCAGGGTGTCGGCTTTTGTCCTGAACTATCCCATGCCCTTAAAAGGCACTCCCAGTAATTGGAAACCCCAGGAATGGGGTCAGGAAGCCTGCCATTTTTAAAGGGCTCCTGAGTTAACCCCACTCAATGAAAATCCAGGCCTAAATGTTTTTTGTTTTCTAATATCTTTCCTACCACTAGCATTAAGCTAACTTGGTCAATGGTTCCCTGAAATTGTTTGATCTCAGTTTTTTGTATATAGGAATTGTATTAGCTGTCTGCCAGTGCCTCTGCTATCACTTCCATAGCTTCTTTAGATATACATGGATATAATGCATCTGGACCTGAGGCTTTATTTTCTCAACTTTTATCTTTTTTATCACTTATCTTTTCCCTATCTACCTGTATTTTCTCCCAACCTTTCCAAATACATCTTCAGTTGCCTTGAGTTTTCTTAACTTTGATACCAGGCTTGGAGTTCAGCTCTCCTGGACTTCGGTTTTGACTGCAGAGGATATTATGTATTCAAGTTTACTATGACTACGGCTGAAAGTTGTTACTGAAAGACTGTCTGATGTGCACTGTCTTGGATCACTCTTCCAGCTGCTGTCTACATCCTCAATTGTAGGTCCAATTTAGCTATCTCCAGGGGTGCAGTTTCTGAATATGTCTCCTGCTCAGGATTTTCAGTTCCCAGGACCTTCTGAAAAGCAAACTTTGGAGGGCCACCATAATTCATGAGAGCACATTAGAAGTATACTGCAAAGAGCTCCCAAATCTATCCCAGTACCTGAATCATCCCTTCAGAATGCAGTGGCTCATTCAATTTTCATTCAATTCAATAACTGAGGGTATATGCTTCACTATAGACTTCTTGTACTTCACTCGAGGTCATTCTCAATGCTACTAGAAGCTTTGACAGTAATGGATAACAAGAAGCCAGACAACGCCTTGCCTTTGACTTTAAAAGAGACTCTTGATCGCAGGAGAATAATTGAATGATGGCAGTTCCTTCAGCACTGGTGATTGTGTGCAGAAAGCTATGTGTGTAATTGCACATTAATTGAATGATAAGGGAGTGAAATCTCTCTCAGCTCACATGATGTTGTGGGCTGACAGCTGGCCACATGAGTGCAATCTACAGCTTCAAGCACCCATGAAAACCTTGCAATCTGATGAGAGTTAATGGCCCATTATCTCATTTCTTTTGTTACATGATATCATGGATAAAACAGCTCATTTGAGGAGCACTGTTAAAATTCCACATGAGATTTAGAAAAATTGAACTAGAAACATGGCAAACTGTCAGCACCTTCCATTTTACCATCTACAAGTCAATTTTCCCTTCTGGTTGAATTGCTTCCTGTGTGCAGAAACCAATGGTTAGCAAATGAGAACAGAATATAGTGGAAATGCTCAGTCAGCAAGTCAAAGACCATCTGTAAAGAAAGACACAGGGCAGAATTTTTAGCTCAGTAGGCAGGCGTGCACCCGACCCTCTCAAGCGTTAAATAAAGCGCGTTGATGTCAGCCGAGCATGCCGACGTCAACGCACACTCTCACAATATTTCGCTTAGTGGGCGCACAATGGAGACAAAGGCATGCCTGCCATTAATTAAATGGCCAATTAAAGCCCTTGAGACACCAATTGTCTCTGACTTTAGGCCGTCACATGGGCAAAATGGGCAGGCAGGTGGGCCAGAATTCGCAAAACATCATCCATGGGCGGGATAAGAGGGGTCAGTGGCCTTGTCTATGAGATTAATGAGGCGTGCAGGATATCACTTGCTGCTGGTTGCTTCTGTGAACAGGACAGATTCATCTCGCTTTAGAGCTGCATTCTGAGAATTTCGAGGCTTCAGTTCAGGACTCAGTGTTGTTTTCCAGCTCCCCGGGGGATTACACCATGTGGGGACTTCCAAGTATCAGACAGCCTTTATTTATCCTGGTAATGTGGATTGTGGTCTCCGCTGGAGATACCTCCTCTCAGGAGGAAGAGAGGACCAGAAGGGGAAGGAGGTCAGTGTCCCTGTTCAGTTTCCAGGGGAGCGACCTGTGGGAAGAGAGGCGCAGGCACAAGAGGCGCAGGGCCAACAGGAAGTCCAAGGTGGAAGGGGCCACAGAAGACGGCACTATCCCACTGCCAGGGTTTACAGGCAATGATGCAGCTGCCTCAATATGTCTGAGGTGCAGTGCTGAAGGAGGTTCCATCTCGAAACGGAGACAGTGATCTCCATCTGTCAGAGGATCAGCCCTAAGATCAGCTGTGTGGACACCCCATGCCAGTGGCGCTGAAGGTCACGGTGGCCCTTAGCTTCTATGTCTCCAGCTTTTTCCAGGGGTCAGTGGGGGATTTTTGTTGAGTCTCCCAATCAGCTGTCCACAACTGGGTCAAGCTGGTGGCAGACGCTCTTTTCAGGCGTGCGTTGACTTTCATTCACTACCGTATGGACGAGGCCAGCCAGGCAGAGTGAGCCAGAGGCTTCACAGTGATTGCTGGGTTCCCCCGTGTCCAGGGTACAATAAACTGCACACATGTGGCCATCAAGGTGCCAGTGGGTGAGCCAGGACCTTTCGTCAACAGGAAGGGATTCCACTCCATTAACATGTAGATAATGTGATCACAGGATGCTGATTTTACAAGCCTGTGTAAGGTACCCTGGCAGCACCCATGACACTTACATCCTGAGGCACTCCCGAGTGCCGAGGCTCTTCAGTGCTCCAGCCCGACTGGATGGATGGCTGCTGGGTGACAAGGACTATCCATTGAAAAGGTGGCTTATGACGCCTCTCCACCAACCAAGAGCAGCGGTATAATAGGAGCCATGCCTCCACAAAGGCGGTGGTAGAGAGAACCATAGGTCTTTTCAAGATGTGCTTCCGATGCCTGGACCATTCAGGGGCCGCGCTGTAATACGCCCAGAGCGTGGGTCACTGATAGTGGTTGCGTGCTGTGCTCTCCATAGTCTGGCACTGGCAAGGGGGGAACCAGTGGAGAAAGAAGATCTTGACGCAGCTGCACAGGCCACAGTTGATGAGTCCATTAGTGAGTCCGAGGATGAGCATGGTGAGGAGAATGCTGAGGACATGGACTCTGACCTGGGTAACCTCCAGGGAGGCAGGGACACCCGGGATGCTTTGATCCAACGCTCCTTCAGCTAGACAACCAAATAAGAACCATCACCACATGCCAGGGCTGCAGGCTCCATATTCAATCCCTGACTGGACCAGTTTCTTGGTCAACAACATACACTATGTGCCTTTGCAATAAAATTTCGGGAGACACACATCCATCATAACATCATGGCCTACTCTGCACCTACAGAACAAATGAAACATACAGAGACCAATTGCACAAAATAACATCTCATTTACTTGTGAATGTGAAACGTTGCTGAAATTAACATTAACCGGTGTTTTCCATCACACCATTAAAAAATGTAAAGAAAAATGGGAGAACCAAATATCGCCCATGATAAGCCTTAAGGTGCTTTAAGTTATCGTTTGCGGGTGCTACGTCTAGGTGCTCCCCCTTCGCTGGCACTGGCATTGAAGACAGCCGGCTGACTCTGCTGTCTTGTTGACCTTGATGACCTTGGCGGGCATCCTCTGGCCCCTGGAGGCTGTGCTTGCCCCGTGTGGGAGGGAGCCACGACTGGCATCTCCCCAGTCACCGCAACCTGATTAGATGCCACGGTCACTGGCAGAGGGGCGGAGGAGTTGCTGCCGTCATCCGGAGCGCCCTGAGAGGAGCCCGCAGAGTCAACAGGCAGCTCATGCGCCAACGTGAGGTCGCTTTGGACCTCCCTGCTCACCATTGATGGACGGGCACCTAGCTGGGATAATATCCATCTCCCACACTGACACTGACCAGCCGAGGTCATTGCCGGTGTGAGGACTTGCAGGTCCGATCGCAAACCCAGGAACCCCTGATTGAATCCCTGGAGCAGCCTCTCCATGAAAGTCGTCACTCACTCCAGGAGGAGGCATTGCACTCAGCCATGAGGGTCAACATAGTGCTTATGCTCCACAGGGACTCCTCCACAATGGACACCATGGCACGCATTCCCTCATGTATCGCCACCAGATCCTCCTGCACACCCTGCTGGACTTCCAGCCTCTGCACCCTAATGGACGACTCCAGAGGCCCATCATCAGCCCTCAAATGAGCATTGTCCTGGTCCCCAGCAATTCTCCAAATGCCCTGGGCACTCTCTGCCTCCACCTGCACGTCAAGCGAGTGTGAAGTGCCCTCACCAATGTGCACTGATAGACTACACAGCGATGTTATGCCCACTGAGGTGCTGGTATCTGCGCTGGTGCCTGCTTAACAAAGAGGGTATGACATAGGTGCCTGGTGAGCATGGTGGTCCTCAGGGGTCAGGGGTGGGCCTTCAGGCTCCTCATGATGACCAGCTGCTGGTGAGCCTAAAAGGGAGAAGAAGACATGTCATAGTTTAAGTCATGACACTGTCACTGTGTATGCCAAGCACCCTGATGAGACAGAGATATGCATCGTCTTTCAATTATCAATGGGGATTCCAGGTTAGAGGTTCACATCAATATAGAGTCTACACTGGAATGATTACAATAACCGACAGTCTCACCTCAGTGCACTGCACTCTTACCTTCCTCTGGCGCCCCAACCTCACCGCGGCCTCTTGACCGAGGTGCATGGCGTCTCTCCAGTTCCAGGGCCTCCTGCTCGTATCGCGTGAGGATGAGGAGGTGTGTGGGTCTCCTGCCAGACTACGACCTCTCAATATTGTTATGGGATCTCTTCTCCTGAAAGGGCAGAGGAGCATTGATTAGTCCACTCTCTAGCTGCAGTGCCATTGCAGCCTGGCCAATCCAACCTGAGGAACACCTTGTAGGGCTCAGCTGATTCGTGACCCTGGAGCTGCAAGGCACTCAGTCCAAGAGCCAGGGCTCACCCCCTTGGCCAGCTCCTGCCTCATTGACATTTGCCACTCACACACTAACACCTCTGAGGTCCACAGGAGGATGGACAGCTCTTAACTCTTCTGCAAAGTGACCCATGCCAACACGGTACTCACCCTTCCTGATCGCAGGAGATTGTTAACGTGCTTCCGGCACTGCACCCATGTGCGCCTCACCACACTGTGGCTGCTGACCCTGGATGCCACCTGCTCCCAAGCCTTTTTGATGAGGTTGGGGGTCCTCCTCCTCCCGTCCTGGGGGACAAGAGTTTCTCTCCTCGCTGCCACCTCCTTCAGGAGGGCTGCGAGGCACTCATCCTAGAAATGCGGGGCTGACTGCCCCACCTGCCGTGTACACCCGCAACGCTTTCCATTGACAAGACTTCAACATCCTTCCGTGGCAGCTTTCCAGGGGCTGCCGAGACTGTATTTGAGTTAACCGCCAGGTCGCCATTGGACCCGGTGGACATCATGCCCCCACCTCAGCCCGCCCCTTCGCGCTCATTCCCAAGCCACGTACCATGCTGGGCGGGCCTTAAATGGCCTGCCTGCGTAAAATCGCGGAGCACTGCTGATCGCGGGCAGCGGTCAGCTTCCCGACCACCCCCGCCCACCCTCGCCGATCCCGCACGCTAAGGGCATATTTCTGCCCACACTGTTGATGCTGCAGGTTAAGCCCTTGATCAGAACTCAATTGGCTGGATTTTATGATCAGCAATACAGCATTGGCACTCATTGTTCACCTTAAAGAAAGCTACCATCAAATATCTAGTGATCTCTGTGCTATGGTTTTCCCCTTTGAAGGCGGTATCAAGTTAGGGGGTATTTCCTGGCCTCAGTAGCAGTGCTGTCAGCAAATAGGGCAAGTAACCAATCATATTGACCTCACAGCCTACAAACCAGGAAGTTAAATGCCGATTATGCTTCACTTTTAAATTTAAATATTCAGATTGTGAAATAAATGATTATAATTGAATTTAGACAGGTTAAAATATCAATATAAACAATTTTTAAAAAGTTATAAGTATGTGGAATCTTACATCATAGTGGAGAAATTTGATATTCATCACATTTAAATTAATTTTTCAAAGACAGTGGGGCTGTTTCACAGTCATTATGAAATTAGTGCACTTTAAAACCCGATTACAACTCATTCAATAAGATGTAACTTTTTCAAAGGTTTTTACAGTGAGACTAACAGAGTAAGAATGGATGTTCTTGATTTTCCCATTGATAAGTCTGGTGATGGAGAAGGCTGATAGTTTTGGCATCATTCCCACCAGAAATCTGGGCCAATGTTTTGTAAAACTATTCTGGTTATCACGCTTTGGCCTCTCCCCACTCCTCCTTTGAACATTTCACTCTGTTCCAACACTCTTGCATCTCATTTCAAATCTTCGCTCTTTACTGCCCACCCAAATAGCATAAAAATGTTCTCACCGAGCTATCTTCCCTGATTTCCTCCCCTTACACTGAGCAACTTCCCATCCTCAGTGCTTTCAACCTTGTCTCTATTGTATATTCAGTGGACAAAATTTTCTGGCCCTGACGCGACAGGCATTCTGGACAGGACTGATAGGAAGGACGGGAAAATTTGGGGAGCTGTTTACAGCTTCTTTGTGTGTAACAGGTTTTATTCACAACACTCTAAAATGTCTACTCCATGCTTCAGCTCTGGCTTCCAACTTTTTCTACAGTTTGTTTACTTTTTCTGAGTCCACACCCAGGCTTAACCAGCCAAGCACAGTGAGTATCAATAGTAAATGGACTCACATAGTCAAACACAAAAAAATTGAACACTACAGTCTCAACTTATCAAGCTGTCTCTTCTATAAGTTCACTGCTCTCATATGCTTCCTTAATCTCTCCCTCCATATAAACACCCTAACCCATATTCATAGTCACCCCATTGATTTTTCTTCTTATTCATTCACGGGATGTGGACATTGCTGGCTGGGCCAGCGTTTATTATCCATCCCTTGTTGCCCTTGAGAAGGTGGTGGTGAGCTGCCTTCTTGAATCACTGCAGTCCATGTGATGTAGGTACACCCACAGTGCTGTTAGGAAGGGAGTTCCAGGATTTTGACCCAGCAATAGTGAAGGAGCGGTGATATATTTCCAAATCAGAATGGTGAGTGACATGGAGGGGAACTTCCAGCTGGTGGTGTTTCCATCTATCTGATGCCTTTGTCCTAGATGGTACAGGTCATGGGTTTGGAAGGTGCTTTCCAAGGAGCCCTGGTGAATTCCTGCAGTGCAACTTGTAGATGGTACACATTGCTGCTCCTGTACATCGGTGGTAGAGGGAGTGAATATTTGTGGATGCGGTGCAAATCAATCGGGCTGCTTTGCCCTGGACAGTGTCACACTTCTTGAGTGTTGTGGGAGCTGCACTCATCCAGGCAAGTGGGGAGTATTCCATCACACTCCTGACTTGTGCCTTGTGGCATAGTGGACAGGCTTTGGGAAGGCAGGAGGTGAGTTACTCATCACAGGACTCCTAGCCTCTGATCTGCTCTTGTAGCCACAGTCGCAACAGTATTTATATAGCTAGTCCAGTTCAGTTTCTGGTCAATGGTACCCCCCAGGATGTTGATAGTGGGGGATTCAGTGATGGGAATGCCATTGAACATCAAGGGGCGATGGTTAGACTCTCTCTTGTTGCAGATGGTCATTGCCTGACACTTGTGTAGCGTGAATATTACTTGCCAATTGCCAGGCCAAGTCTGGATATTGTCCAGGTCTTGCTGCATTTGGACATGGACTGAGTCAATATCTGAGGAGTCGTGAATGGTGCCAAACATTGTGCAATCATCAGCGAGCATCTCCACTTCTGACCTTATGATGGAAGGAAGGTCTTTGATGAAGCAGCTGAAGTCGGTTGGGTCCAGGACACTACCCTGAGGAACTCCTGCAGTGATGTCCTGGAGCTGAGATGACTGACCTTCAAAAACCACAACCATCTTCCTTTGTGCTAGGTATGACTCTAACCAGCAAAGAGTTTTCTCCGATTCCCATTGACCCCAGTTTTGCTAGGGCTCCTTGATGCCACATTCAGTCAAAAGCGGCCTTAATGTCAAGGGCAGGCACTCTCACCTCACCTCGGGAGTTCAGTTCTTTTGTCCATGTTTGATCCAAGGCTGTAATAAGGTCAGAAGCTGAGTGGCCCTGGCAGAACCCAAGCTGGGCATCAGTGAGCAGGTTATTGCTAAGTAAGTGCTGCTTGATAGCACTGTTGATGACCCCTCCCATCACTTTACTGATGATTGAGAGTAGACTGATGGGGCAGTAATTGACTGGGTTGGGATTTGTCCTGCTTTTTTGTGTATGGGACATATTTGGCCAATTTTCCACATAGCCAGGTAAATGCCAGTGTTGTAGCTGTACTGGGGCATAGCAAGTTCTGGAGCACAAGTCTTCAGCGCTATTGTCAGAATATTGTCAGGGCCCATAGTCTTTGCAGTATCCAGTGCCTTCAGCTGTTTCTTGACCTAGCCATCTCACGTGACCTCGCTACTCTCATCATGTCAATCACAAATAAGGCCATCTCTGATCACTTTTCAGTGTCACTTTCCACCCAAATGCCTCTTCACCTCCCAACCACACTTCCATCTGTATCCACCCCCAGAAAAACTCCCTCCCAATTCACTTACAACTGCACTTTCGAAATCCCAACTACCCAGTCTTTAGCTCTTCATTCACTACAACATTTCTGCAATCTCCTCAACCACAACCTTACCTCTACCTTTATTGCCCTAGTCCACATTGCAACAATTATTCTCTCTCATGCTGGCCAATCCCTTTGTTTATGGTCCTCATCTCCAGGAGGTTCAAGGAACATAAACTTGAATGGATATGCTGGAAAATTGATTTAGCTATTCACTGCTGGATCTGAATTTCACTGGCTGAAACAAAGAGTGCTATCAGCAGCTGGTCTCCTCTGCTAAAACAGCTCACTATGCTATGCTCACCCTGGAATTCAAAGAATAAACCCTGACTTCTTTTCTGTACTCCATTTTGTCATTTTTAAAAATATATTTGTTCATGGGATGTGGGTGTCACTGGCTAGGCCAGTATTTTTTGCCCTAATTGTCCCTGTTCAGAGGGCATTTAAGGGTCAACCACATTGCTGTGGGTCTGGAGTCACATATAGGCCAGACCAGGTTAGGATGGCAGATTTCATTCCCTAAAGGACATTAGTGAATCAGGTGGGTTTTTACGACAATCAACAATGGTTTCATGGAGGCTCGAAACGTTGACTGATTTCTTCTCCGCCGATGCTGCCAGACTTGCTGAGTTTTTCCAGGTAATTCTGTTTTTGTTTTGTTTTGGATTTCCAGCATCCGCAGTAGCTTTTAGCTTTTTGTTTTTATCTCAATGGTTTCATGGTCATCATTAGGCTTGTAATTCCAGATTTTTATTGAATTCAAATTTCACCATCTGCCATGTTGAGATTCGAAGCCAGGTCCACAGAGCATTACCTTGGAGCTCTGGAATACTTCCAGTGGCAATACATTACGTCATTTTAAACCCCTCTCCGTGTCTCCTCCACCCTAACCTCTAACAATAAGTACAAGAAGTTCATCGACATCCCTGCCACCAAGATTGAGATCTTCCAATCAGCTGCTATGCAGTCTGCCCCTCTTCCACTAGCTCACCAGGAACTTCCTCTAAAGTTGTCCCCGACCCCACCCCAACCCTAATGTTAATTATATTTCCAACAGTTCTCTCTCCTCGGGTACTGCCCCCGCTCCTTCAAAACTGTCGTCATAACCCTTCTCCAAAAATTAACCCTTCATGCCTCTGTCCTTGCAAACTACCGTCCTACCTATAATCACTTTTCATCTTAAATGTCCTGAACATATTGTTGCCTCCCAGATCCATGCCTATCTTTCCCTCAACTCCATGATTGAATCCCTCCAAACAGAAATCCATCCTTGTCCTAGTACTGAAGTCTCTCTTATCAAACACAAAAATGACAACCTATGTGATAGTGACAAAGGTAAACATCTCAACCTTGACATGGTTGACCACATCTTCCCATCATCCTCCCCTAATGCCTGTCCAGCAATGTCCAGTTGCACTCATCATTTCCAGTCTTAACTATCCAGTCATAGAAAGAGAATCACCTGCAATGGCTTCTCTTCCTGCTTCTTCACTGTTATTCTGGTGTCCTCCAGGATCTATCCTTAGCACCCTCCTAATTTTCATCTACATGCTGCCCTTGATGACATCATCCAAAAACACAATGTTAGTTTCCACATGTACGTTAATGGTACAACTCTAACTCAACCACTTGATGGCTTGTTTGATTCTAATATTGGGTGGGCAGAAATTTTTTCCAACCATTGTCTTCAGTCCCTGGCACAATCACTGCTTTTTCAATGCTAACTCCATCCTGATCCTGGGTAAATGTCTGAGGCTGAACTGTCAGCAATCTTGGTGGTGTCAAATGCTTCCCCTGAGATGAGCTTCCAACATAATATTCATGCCATCACTAAGGCTGCCTATCTCTGTAACATCACCCAACCTCACCCCATCTCAGCTTTTCAGCTGCTAAAACACTCATTTATGTCTTTGGTGCCTCTACACTAAACTATTCCATCGCACTCCTGGCTGGAATCCCAGATTCTACCCTCTATAATCTTTGGATCACCCAAAAATCTGCTGCCTGTGTCCTGACTCGTACCAAGTTCCATTTGCCCTGCACCCTGTGATCACTGACCTACATTGGCTCCCAGTAGAGCAACACCATGATTTATAACTCTCATCCTTGTTTTCAAATCCCTCCATGCCCTCAACCCTCTCCATCTCTGTAATCTCCTCCAGCCTCATAAACCTCTGAGATATTTACATTCCTTCAATTCTGGCCTTTTAGACATTTTCTGTTTTAATCACTCTGCCATTGATGGCTATGCCTTCAGCTGCCTAGATCCGAAACTCGGGAATTCCCTCCCTACACTTCTCGGCCCTTCTACCTCGCTTTGTTCCTTAACATCTACCTCTTTAACCAAGTTTTTGATCATAGACCCTAATATCTCCTTATGTGGTTCGGTGTTAAATTTTGTTTGGTAACATTCCTGTGAAGCACCTTGGGATGTTTTACTATGTTAAAGTCACTATATGAATGCAAGTTGTTGTTGTTGTTGATGGTTGTGTTTCGATGATATGTCCAATTTTCACAGTCTGGACCTGGTCATTTGCTGAGCAATGGCCTGGAATTTATAAGTGTGTCCACAACCTCCCCACCAACACTGGGCAACAACAGCACCAGAACCACCCAGTGCTCCGCTAACAGTACCCAACAACAGCTTGAGGGTAGGGAAAGTTGAAGTTAGAGAGGTGCAGCATCAGGAATGGAAATGTCGTTCAGCAAGCCAAGAGGGTGAAGGAAGGTTTATGCAAAAATATCCGGTTGCAAATTTATGATGAGTCAAGGGAGGAAAACGTTTGCTATTTTTGGCTCATTCAGCCACTTGTCTAAATGCTTTTACAATTCATGCACAGACTATGATGGCTGTGTATGTATTGTTGTTTAATGGAGGAGAAAATTCAGCATGGGGTAAGAGAAATATTGGGCCGGATTTTCACGACCAAGGTGGGTAGCTCAAGTCAGGAAATTTCCTGGCTCGCTGGACCTGCATAGCTAAAAAGTGCTGCGAATCACTCAACTTTTGCTCCAGGGAATTGGGTGGAGTCCAGCCCACCGACCCCTGATTATGAGGAGCACATACAGGATCACATAAAAGGCCTGATATAAAGCACCTCCCTGGATGCAGTTCCTGTTATGAGTGAGGGAGCTGTTGTAGTGTTGCTGGTCTGTAGGAGGAGATGTCATTCAGCAGTCAGGTGACTAAGAACTGTAATTGTTGGTCAACTGGTTAGTTACACTGCGAGAGATGGCCCATCATGCCCCTTTCATTGAAAACTATAGAGTTTAATGCTGCCTATTGACCTTGTCTAATGAAGGACCACAAAATAGTAACTTCATGCTGTCATAAAGATGGCTGCATCTTGGCAGCCTCAGTAGGTTCTGACACTCTGCATGAGGTGAGATTATCATAATGCCTCAGGGGATGATTTTTAGATGCTGCATACAGAACCTTTACCCTTCCACTTATCCGTTCAGCAACCATCAGGGTCTGGGCAACCAAATGGTACCTACACCACATGGACTGCAGCGGTTAAAGAAGCCAGCTCACCAACACCTTCTCAAGGAAAATTGGGTGTGGGCAATAAATGCTGGCCTAGCCATCAATGCCCATATCCCATGAATGAATAAAAAAAATGTCCCTTGTCTATTATCCTCACAGCAACACACTGTGATCGCAGACAAGCATGACTCAGGGAGCAGGCCAGCAGGGGCATGTGCACTCAGGAACAACATACCATGTTGATATGGCAGGAACAAATGCCAGGCCACCCAGCATTCATGCTTCCCCCACCACCCATCACGCCCACCCCCCACTTTCCCCACCCTGCAACATCAGTCTGTGCATAATTAGATAATCAGATTCCTGCACCCAAATGGATACAGGTTATGTGGCACACCAAACTAAACGAGAAGTTGTACAAGTCCATGTGCTTTCTTCATTGTCATGCCAGAATGTCACAGAAGAGGATAGGTGCAGAAGGTGTGGGAGGGGTAGGGCCCTAGTTCTATGGCCTGGACCTCAAGGTTCTGGACCAGGAGGTGTATTAGGGACATTTTCTATTCCAAAGGAAGGAGGAATGCTCCCAGCATTTCGAAGCGAGCTTGGCAGAAGATTGCAGCCATTGTGAGTGTAGCAGGGAAATACCATTGTTCATGGATCCAGTCCCCAAAGTGGTTCCATGATCTGTTGCACTCAGGCAAGGTGAGTTGTTTGGCAGAAGCACACTGATATCTTTGTGATGACGATTGACAGCTGAATGCTGCAATGGGTGGCTCACACTTGGCACATACACATGTCCATGTTATGTGAGAGGTATGCCCAAGGCAATCATGTAGGTCCAAATAGTTATGGGATGACATGTGAATGCCCCATGTGATCCACCACCACATTGATGAGTTTTGTCCCTGAATGTAGCATTTAACGGCTTTACATCACTTGCTAATTTGTGGGCTCACAACACCAGAGAGATGGCCTGGACCAGGCTTTTGGGTAGGGTGGGCTCATGTCAGCACAGCTAAGAGGAGATGGCAAGGAAGATTGCAAATGTGTCCTACAAGCTCATTATAGCCCTTAGCAGGTGCCAAAAGTAGTGTTGGAGACACTTTTGGTTATAGTGTCAATGGTGGAGGTGATCCCGTTCTTGCACTAAACAGTTTGGGAAGTTGGTTTGAGGGGGAGAGCAAAGAGCGGGTTGCATAAAGGTTCCGCTAAGATAGTTGAAGGCGCTTAAAAGAAGTGGTTAGTGAGGTAGTTGATGCATTGGTTTTAATTTTCCAAAACTCCCTAGATTTGGGGAAGGTTTCATTAGATTGGAAGATAGCAAGCGTAGCTTAATTATTCAGAAAGGGAAGGAGACAGAAAGTAGGAAACTACAGGCCAGTTAGCTTAACATCTGCCATAGGGAAAATGTTAGAAGCTATTATTAAAGAAGCTATAGCAGGGCACTTCAATAAGTTCAAGGTCATCAGGCAGGGTCAAAACTTGTGAATGGGAAATCATGTTTAACCAACTTATTGGAATTATTTAAGGAAGCAACATGTGCTGTGGATAAAGGGGAACTGGTGGATGTACTGCACTTAAACTTCCAGAAGAGATTTGACAAAATGCCACATCAAAAGTTATTGAGGAAAATAAAAGCTTATTGTATAGTAACACATAGGCATGGATAGAAGATTGGCTAGCTAACAGGAAGCAGGGAATAGGCATAAATGGGTATTTTTCAGGTTGGCAAGATGTAATGAGTGGTGTACCACAGGGATCAGTGCTGGGGCCTCAACTGTTTACAATTTATATAAATGACTTGGATGAAGTGTTCGAATGTATGGTTGCCAAATTTGCTGATGACACAAAGATAGGTAGGAAAGTAAGTTGAAAAGAGAACATAAGGAGGCTACAAAAAGATATAGATAGGTTAAGTGAGTGGGCAAAGATCTGGCAAATGGAGTAAATGGGGCAAATGTGAAACTGTCCATTTTGGCAGGAAGAATAAAAGAGAAGCTTATTATCTAAATGGTGAGACTGCAGAGCTCTGAGATGCAGAGGGATCTTGGTGTCTTAGTGCATGAATCACAAAAGGCTAGTATGCAGGTACAGCAAGTAATTAGGAAATCTAATAGAATGTTATCATTTATTGCGAGGGGAATTGAATACAAAAGTAGGGAGGTTATAAAGAGCACTAGTCAGACCACAGCTGGAGTACTGTGTACAGTATGGCTCACCTTATATAAGGAAGGATGTAAATGCGTTGGAAGCTGATCAGAGAAGGTTTACCAGACTAATACCTGGAATGAGCAGATTGTCTTATGAGGAAAGGTTGGAAAGGCTAGGTTTGTATCTGCTGGAGTTTAGAAGAGTAAGAGGCGATTTGATTGAAACATCCTGAGGGGTCTTGAGAGGGTGGATGTGGAGAGGATGTTTCCTCTTATGGGACAATGTAGAACTAGGGATCACTGCTTAAAAATAAGGGGTCGCCCATTTAAAACGGAGATGAGGCAAAATTCTTTCTCTCAGAGGGTTGTGAGGCTTTGGAACTCTCTTCCTGAAAAGGTGGTGGAAGCAGAGTCTTTGAATATTTTTAAGGCAGAAGTGGATAGGTTATTGGTAAGCAAGGGGGTGATATGTTATCGGAGGTAGGCGGGATGCAGATTTGAGGTTACTATCAGATCAGCCATGATCTCATTAAATGGTGGAGCAGGCTCGAGGGGCCAAATGGCCTACTCCTGCTCCTTGTTCATATGTTTGTATGTTCACTGGTCTAGATCTGTGAGTACTTTCAAAATGTCCTGGCCTTACTCTAGTTACCACCTTTTGTGTATCACACAGATCCCATTGGCGCTCACCCACCCCCTCCCCCTGGGCCAGCTCATCCCTTGGGCATCAGGAGGAGGAGGAGATGTCCAAGGAAGCACCATCACATCTGATCAGCCCACACTCTGCCAACACAGAATAATAAAAGAAAAATATTGTGGATATTGGAAAGCTGAAATAGAAACAAAAAGTGTTGGCAAAACTCAGCAGTTCTGGCAGCATCTGTGGAGAGAAAAACAGTTAACATTTTGAGCCCAGTATGACTTTTCTTCCACACTTTCTGTTTTTATTCTGCCAGCACCGAAGATACTAGGACATCAGGGAGTGTAGCACACATTTAGAGTCAATGGCATGTGGTGATGGGCACCGCACCAGAGTGTAGGGGGAAGTACCTTTCTCGTTTATTTGTTCATGGGATGTGGGCATCGATGGCTAGGCCAGCCTATATTGTCCATCTTTAATTGCCCTTGTTCAGAGGGCATTTTTTTACAAGTCAACCACATTGCTGTAGGCCTGGAGCCACACACATTGAGGTCAGACCAGGTAAGGATGGCAAATTTCCTTCCCTAAAGGGCATTAGTGAACCAGATGGGCTTTTACAACAATTGACAGTAGTTTCATAGTCATCATTAGACTTTTAATTCCAGATTTTTATTAAATTCAAATTCCACCATCTGCCATGGTGGGATTTGAAACCAGGTTCCCAAAGCTTTACCCTGGGTCGCTGGATTTCCAACCCAGTGACAATACCACTACTCCACACATAGATATCTGTGTACTGCCCCCCTCGGAGGAGGGGAGAAGGTCACGATGATGCTCCAGCAGGCATTGAGGTGGGGCCTCAGGAGTTACCTTATGGGGCAAGGTACTTGGAGTAGCAGCAGCGGCTGTGCAAACATCTGGTGGAATTCTTTGAGGCAATGTGAGCTCATGCACTTCAAGCAGAGGAGTCCATTGTTCTGATGAGCTTGACTATGTCTCGGAGGCTTGATCGCATGAGCACCATCCATGAGAGAGTGGCCAATCTCATGGAACAACACATGTAGCATCACCTCGAATGCATGCAAGAGCAGTGTGACATCCTGCAAAGGTTGCAAGGCTTCCTCAGTAGCCTGAAGCAGGTTGTTCAGAGTATGAGCACTGATCCCCATGGAGTATGCGAGGAGCTGCATGCCCACAACAGGATGTTCATGCTGGTGGCACAACAGTGGCTGGAAGGGACGGTTGCTGCGCCCTACCAACCAGCCCTATCCATCCTGCCTGAAAGCCATCCCAGGACTGTGGAGGTTGGCAAGGAGGATGAGGGTTCCAAAAACATCTCAGCAACATCATCTTCCACTGGTTCCCCATCCCTTCTGCTGGAGCCCTCATCTGTGGTATACATCTCAGTGACAAGGCTGACCCTACAGAAATGCAGAGCCTTGGCTCTCTGGTAGGTCCCCACAAGTCCTTCTATGATGAGGTTGGCCACCACATTCCTCAATCCCGTATAGCAGGAGAGGAGAGCAGCCTCCACCTCCCCAAAGCAACATGGGGTGCACTACGTAGGAGTGTTTGTGAGTGCAGGGCGCAGCATTGCCCTGATCGGTTCACAGTATTATTTACTATCACTATGTTAATAGTAACTTTCATGCACGTTTTAAATGCACTACATGCTTTCTGCAATGGTTGCGGCAGTCTATCATTGTATAGGAATAACTACAATTACCAGGTTAATAAAAAGCAGCAGTTTTTACCAGTAGCAATGGAGACTGCAGCCAGTAGTCCATCTCTTAGTGATGGAATGAGTATGAAGGGTGTGGCTGTTTATGTTCAGAAGTAGAAGGCTGAGTCTTTATTCAGACATTCAGAGAAGGTATATTCCACCAAGGGTGGCGGATGTCGGGGGCCATTCCAACATTTGTTATCATCCATGGGTGCATACGAGGCAGGAACACTAATCAGACTTCTTGATAAGATGCAATCTATGTGGTATAGTTCTGTCCTTAGTGCTGTGCAGAAGCCAGTGAGGCACACCTGAGTGTTCCACAGTGACTGTCCAGTTGCTGCTCCACAGCTCAGTATGCTGTGTGTCTTTGAGTGAAGCTTGCATGTGAGGGGCTCCCATGCAATTGAAGCCTTTGTCCTTCCAGGGGGTAGAAGCTGTGGGTTGACGAGGAACCTCGGTGAATTGCAACAATGCATGTTGAAAGAAGTGGATGACGTAGTGAGCACATGTGTGGCTTGTTCCTGCACAGTGTTCTGTCACTGCATTGCTGTTGGCCCTTGCACTCATATCTGCAGGTCCTGTGGGCTCTTGGCATGGTGGACATGCTTTGGCTAGGCACAAGGTGAGGTTGCCTCCGGTTAATTTCCAGCCTCTAACATACAATTGCAGCTCCAGCTTTTAAAGGACATCTAAAGGTTGACCTGTGGACAATGGTGAACCCAGGGCTGATGATGGTTCAGGCTTTAGCCATGCTGATGTTATTGAATGTCAAGGGTTGCTGTTGGCATTCTCTCTTGTTATGGATGGGAATTCCCTGGAAGATGTGTGGTGCCAATGTTAAGGGGCTTTGGGGGAGGTGGTGGCATAGTGGTATTGTCACTGGGTTAATGATCCAGAGACCCAGGGTAAAGCTTTGGAATGAGGTCCCCAGCATCACAGATGCCAGTCTTCAGCCAATTCGATTTGCTCCACATAACATTAAGAAATGACTGAAGTACTGGATACCGCAAAGGCTATGGGCCCTGACAATATTCTGGCAATAGAACTGAAGACTTGTGCTCTAGAACTTGCTGTGCCCCTAGCCAAGCTGTTACAGTACAGCTATAACACAAGCATCTACCCGACAATGTGGAAAATTACCCAGCTTGTCCTGTACACAAAAAGGCAGGACAATCCAACCCAGCCAATTACCGCCCCATCAGTCTACTCTCCATCATCAGTAAAGTGATGGAAGGGGTCATCAACAGTGCTATCAAGCGGCACTTGCTTAGCAGTAACCTGCTCACAGACGCCAAGGCCACTCAGCTTCTGACCACATTACAGCCTTCGCTCAAACATGGGCAAAAGAGCTGAACTCCCGAGGTGAGGTAAGTGTGACTGCCCTTGACATCAAGGCATATTTGACTGAGTGTGGCATTAAGAAACCCTAGAAAAACTGGAGTAAATGGGGATCAGGGGGAAAATTCTCTACTGGTTGGAGTCATACCTAGCATAAGGGAAGATGGTTGTGGTTGACGGAGGTCAATCATCTCAGTTCCACGACATCACTGTAGGAGTTCCTCAGGGTAGTGTCCCAGGCCCAACCATCTTCAGCTGCTTCATCAATGACCTACCTTCCATCATAAGGTCAGAAGTAGGGATGTTTGCTGATGATTGCACAATGTATAGCACCATTCGCGACTCCTCAGATACTGAAGCAGTACATGCCCAAATGCAGCTAGACCTGGACAATATCCAGGCTTGGGCTGACAAGTGTCAGGCAATGACCATCTCCAACAAGAGAGAGTCTAACCATCACCCTTTGACATTCAATGGCATTACCATCACTGAATCCCCCACTATCAACATTCTGGGGTTACCACTGACCAAAACCTGAACTGGACTAGCCATATAAATACTGTGGCTACAAGAGCAGGTCAGAGGTTAGGAATCCTGCAGCAAGTAACTCACCCCCTGATTCCCCAAATCCGGTCCACCATCTGCAAGGCAAAAGGCCAGACAGAGTGTGATGGAATACTCTTCAATTGCCTGATGACTGCAGTTCCAACAACATTCAAGAAGCTTGACACCATCCAGGGCAAAGCTGCCCACTTGATTGGCACCCAATCCACAAACATTCACTCCCTCCACCACCGACGCACAGTGGCAGCAGTGTGTACCATCTACAAGATGCAATGTAGGAACTCACCAAGGCTCCTGAGGCAGCGCCTTCGAAACTTATCATCACTACCATCTAGAAGAACAAGGGCAGCAGATAGATGGGAACACCACCTGGAAGTTCCCCTCTAAGTCACTCACCATCCTGACTTGGAAATATATCACCTTTCCTTCTCTGTCACTGGCTCAAAATCTTGGAACTCCCTCCCTAACAGCACTGTGGGTGTACCTACACCACATGGACTGCAGCAGTTCAAGAAGGCAGCTCACTACCACCTCCTCAAGGGCAAGTAGGGATGGGCAGTAAATGCTGACACCCACATCCCATGAATGAATTTTTAAAAAAGTTTGCAAGTGACTTGCTCTTAGATTTACAGTGAGATCCTCAAGGCTACTTTGGAGAATCACCTCAGTGTTAAGGGGTCCCAGGTGACAATGAGATTCTGTAAACATTTGGCCATGAGTATCTGGGCCTGCTCCTCAGGATGTCTCCCAATGTCTCCCCTGCTCCTTTGTGTCATCTCGACCAGAGTTGACAGACTCCCTTGTCGGAGATTAATCACACCGAGACATCATTTCATACGTAGAAACCCCATTTATTACTTGTGCACAAGGGAGAACAATATAGCGAGAGCCATTGTACCGTCTCAAAGCAGAATACACAAACATTTGCTTAAAAGCATTTTACAACCAATCAGTAAATTTTGCACATCTCAATCCACTTATTTGCATATGTTAACTGACCAATCCATGTTTTAGTTAATTTCCATTCCTACACGACAGGTGCAGTGCCTACTCACTTGGTTATCACAACTTTGATTACATTCGGCCCGAGAGAGAGACACATGGAATGTCTCAGGGCTCATCTTACTATAGTGGTCAGACAAGATGCTATTGTTCATCAAGGTTGCAGTATTTTTCTCTTAGGCTAATCATTTAATTCAATTTCTCCATTAACCTTTTCAATACTGAGTGGGCTCCCTATAGTTGTCTAGGCCACCACACTTCCCCTCTTTTGTCCTAAAAGGACAATCCACCACCCTTAGCCAAGTTCTATGTATTCTAGTTGCCGAGCTTCTTCCTCAGTGGAATCCTGATTCTAGAGGATAGGGAGGGAATAGATAGCTTGCTTGAATCAGCAAGGAAGGCACAGGAACCCAATGGCAGCTCACCCACCCTTGGTATAATTTCTCCTGACGCATAGCCAGGCCAGTCCCTTTACAACCACAAAGGTGGGCTCCCGTCTCCAAATGGGCGTTTGCTGAATGAGGGCCCCTGTGTTACCTAGGGACCATGCGGAATCTGAGGGGGCAGCCAGAAAATGCATCTCTGAGAAGGAGGGGTTAACAGGAAAATGAGTACAAATTCAACATTTAGTTCGATTAACTTGCAAGGCTACGGCCTGCATTTGTTGAACCGCAGAATTGGTATTTCATGCCCCTGCTAGGACCACGCAGGACAGGACCCAAATCAAAGTCAGCATTCTGACGGCTCAGTTAAAGTTCCTGCACAAGCACTTCCGTCCGAGGTCAGCGTCCGCTTGACGTGCAATGTGTGGATCCACAAGGGTCGTCCTTCAACCTTCACGGCCGTATGGGTGGTGAGCAGGACTTGGAAAGGCCACTCCCATCGAGGTTCTAAACAGTTCTTTTCTCCTGAAGGTCTTTACCAGGGCTAAGTCCCCGGGCTGGTATTGATGGCAATCTTCAATGGTGGGCTTTTTCTGAGCTTCTACTACCTGTATATGCAAGCTCTTGAGAGAATTAGTGAGCGCTATACAGTATGTAATCATTCCCTCATCCATAGCATGGATGTCCATTTCCCTAGCAGGCAAAGGCGGGGCCACTGGGAGGCGCATAGGACATCCCATTATAACATCATAAGGAGAGAGGGAGGTGGTACGGTTAGGGTGAGAGCGCATAGTCATGAGCGCCCAGGATAGAGATTCAGGCCATTTCAAACCGGTTTCTTCACATAATTTAGCTAGTTTGTTTTTCAGAATACCATTTTGTCTTTCCACTGCCCCAGTAGACTGGGGGTGGTATGGGCAGGAAAGGTGATGGTTGCATTGTAAGGCCCTCAACAGTTCCTTTATCACTTTAGCGGTAAAATAAGGCCCATTATCACTCGATAAAATCTCTGGTATCCCAAATCTGGGTATGTATTCACGCAACAACAATTTTACAACAATAACAGCATCATTCCGTCGGGTGGAATACGCCTCCACCCATCGCGAGAACAAACATACTATAACTAAAACATAATTATATCCCATACATTTAGGCATTTGTATAAACTCCATTCGTAGGTGTACAAATGGGCCCCATGGCTGGGGTCCTGTACCAGCAGTCACTGTGGGCGTCTTGCCTGGGTTATGTCATTGACATAGGTATGACAGGTATTGCTAATACAATGCCTATTAGCATATTACTATTCACTATACATTCAACAGTCATTCTATATACATGTGTTAAACCTCTGAGCTGGCAACCGGTCAAGTCATGAATAGTGTCGTGAGAGATTCAATAAATGCTCATTAGTTACCCATAAAGGGACTACCCCTTCTTTAATCTGTCTTAAATTTTCTCGGGCTTGTTCCAGTGCCCAAGATCCATAGGTGCTGCATACATCATTTCTGCTCGTTTCGTCTGAAATATCTTTCCCTATTTCAATTAATTTATTGATAGTCCCTGCATGACTTTCGAACACAGTAGCCAGGCTTTGGATTAACTAATGATGTCCCTATATTGAATATCATAGCGGCATCATTTATCAGGCTGCGCTTAATGCGGTTCCCTCCCAAGCCTGATCACATCTCGCCATTGAACTGAACTGCTTCAGTCATCAATTGGTGCGTCAGAGCCGTTCAGAGTGCTTGAGTATGGGTTGAGCACCACTGGGGCAGGACGACACTGGATACATTCAAGACCACGGGTACCAGCTCATGGTGTACATTATCATACAAAACTTCTGATTAACCAGTACCAAACCGTTCGCCGGTCCTGGATGCATAGTCAGACAAGATGGGTCAGTCGGTGTGGTTTGGGGCTTCAATTATCTCTACTTGGACTGTGGAAGCAGATGTGGAAGGTGGCTGGGTAGTGGCGGACCACCCATGCCCTATCTGAAGCAAACCCTTACTACAATTCGAAAGCACTTGCTCTCCTACTGTTACATTTATCATTCCCCGTTGCATGTTTGTACATTATGTCCTCTTTCCCTAACTCTTTCTCCTACTTTCCTCATACCAGTTTACACATGCAACAACTACCATCTTATCTTGTTCAGGTTGCCTGGAGAGACTTTAAAATAAATAAAATATTCTCATAACAATTTTAAAAACAGAAATCAGGTATTGACATGTTTTGCTTCCTTATCTTCTCAAACATTTTATTGTCCCAAAAGTAACCCACTAAATTGTGTCTGACCCTGTTCTTTTAGAATTATCCCAGATTCATTAACTCGGCCAAAAATTGGATTTCTGCCAAACTTTGTCAAGGTCTTGAGTTTAGCTTCATATTTTGGGAACAGAATTTACAAATACAAAAGCTTGCAGCATTTGAATTAGTGCCAATTGTTGTCAAGCCTTTTAAAATGAAAATTCCCTTTTGAGAACTTTATCAAGACTTTATCAAGAACCAAACCTCAAATTTTTAAACTTTGTAAGAACTGTAATTTACACTATCAAAATTAAAACAACCTCTTTTTCATGTGTAATGATTTTTATCCAAATTATAATTTCCGTATGTTTATCAACACATTCTTTATCTTAGATAACATCCCCGTTATTCAAAGTAACCTGTTAATTTACATCTCAAGATTGTCCCAAATTCAAATTCCAGTGCTTTTGGAAAGCAGATTTCCTTAAATATTTAATTCATCTCTTCATCAAGAAATCCCTTTTTATCCATTGGAACCACCTAGACCTTGTGTTTATGTCTTTTGGTTTTCCTAGAATCTTTCTGAATTTCAAGTAATTTTTTTTTCCCCTCAGAATTTTAGAATACTAACTCGTATGTATTAATCCCAATCAGCTTGGAAACTGATGATGAGGGTTATTCCTTACTAGTCTGCAAGGGGCTGGTACAAGGGTTGGTTCATCTCAAACAAAGGCAAGCCCTGTTTTATCTTTACACTACCTTCAAATTACGATTTTTGCCAGAAATCTCAACTCAAACCTTATACTCAAAACTTTGGAATATTTGAATAAACTTTTCCTTTAATCTAATATGGGGCTTTCGACTCTAAAGTGCTCAACTACACACACAAAAGACAACTCAGGGAAGAACAACTACACACACAAAAGATAATTCAGGGAAGAAAACACATTAAAGCTCACATACAAATGCTTCATTGCACACAAACAAACACATAGATAAAGGTATGTATCGATACTCCTATAATATTAAACTTAACTCTAAATGAAGCTTCAAGTAGCTGTGGGGGAATAAAGGGATCTTGAAGGCTCCACCTATAGGGACCTTCAAACTGACGAAAGCTCACATTTTCTCTGCTGCTGCTTGTCAGTTGCTCATTAACCCCCTAGGGGTACCCTTTCTCTCTCTCTCTCTCTCTCTTCAGCACAAACAGCTCTTGTAACTTAGATCAATTCATTTTTTTTTAAGTTACAGAAAATTCAGTAGCGGACTATCTACCTCCCATAAAAAATATTATAAGTGCTCAATTCTGTCCCAATTAAAAGTTCCATCTGGTGGGAAGCTCTCTCCTTTACTTTGAGTCCATTTAACCCAAACAGAAACATATTGGACAATTTCAGGACCGTAATGGACATACATATAAGCATTTGGGGTTCCCTTCAAAGGGGGAACCTAGGGTTCCTTTGATGCCATATTTCCCATTTTTATTTAATAGTATACACAAAAATACACACAGAAACTAAATCTTCAACTCCAGGGGACTCGAACCCCTGGGTATACTACGACTACTTTTCAACTCCAGGGACTCGAACCCCGAGTACACTAAATTACTGGCCAGACTAATCCTAAATATTTAAATAGATGACTTACCCTAAGAGTCAGCCACAGGCAGGTGAAGGCAGATCGCAGGTTAACGAACCCCAGAAGCCCAAATGGGGCTGCTGCGGACTGAGGAGTCCTTGAACCGCGAGGTCCTAACGCTGGCGCTCCGTGACTCAACCCTAGGGGTTAGTCATCTCGGTGGAACCTCCAGAAACTGTCAGAGATTAATCACACCGACACATCATTTCGTACGTAGAAACCCCATTTATTACTTGTGCACAAGGAAGAACAATACAGCGAGAGCTATTGTACCGTCTCAAAGCAGAATACACAAACACTTGCTTAAAAGCATTTTACAACCAATCAGTAAATTTTGCACATCTCAATCCACTTATTTGCATACGTTAACTGACCAATCCATGTTTTAGTTAATTTCTATTCCTACACAACAGGTGCAGTGCCTACACACTTGGTTATCACAACTTTGATTACATTTGGCCTGAGAGAGAGACACATGGAATGTCTCAGGGCTCATCTTACTATAGTGGTCAGACAAGATGCTATTGTTCTTCAAGGTTGCAGTATTTTTCTCTTAGGCCTAAGCATTTAATTCAATTTCTCCATTAACCCTTTCAATACTGAGTGGGCTTCCTATAGTTGTCTAGGCCACCAGACCTTCTCGACCTCCTCCTCCTCCAATGTTATAGCTCTTTTGACGGGGTCTGGCCCCTCTCTGTGAATGCCTCTCTGCTGTGTCATTTTATGGAGCATGCAGAAAACAACCACTATCCTTGAAATCCTTGCAGGCATATACTGGAGTGCTCCTCCCAATTGGTCAAGGCATCAACCTGTATCTTCAACAGGCCAAAAACCTGTTCAATTACTGTTCTTATTTGCCCCATTTCCAGATGCCTCAAGGGAGTCAGCAGCCATCTCTTTAATGCATACCCTTTGACCCCAGAAGCCAACTATTGGCCTGAGGTCCAGACTGAAAATTTGTGGCAGGTGTGACTGCCTCAGAATAAACGAGTCATGGCAAATGCTGGGGAAACATCCACATAGAAAAGCTTTATTGTGATCACTCCCAAACTGAACGTTGATGAAGTGGAACAATTTTCTGTTCACGCACGTCTCCAGTTGCTGCATTGGTGCACTTATAACAATAAGGGTACAGTCTACTACTTCTTGAACTTGTAGGAAGCTGGTTATGGAGGCAAAGCCCATTGCCCTCTGTGTCTGAAATGCCATCTCTGTGGGGAAGTTGATGTGTTCCCCACCCAAGCAAAGGTGGTGATGTACTGGTGGATGGATGGTTGAGTGATGTCACAGAGGTCTATATCAGACCCCTAGAAGTAGCTGGCCGCATAGAAATTGAGGGCCACGGTAACATTGAATGCAACAGGCAGGGCATGCGGATAGGTTAGTTGAGGCACCATAGCACAGATGATGCTAACCATTTTGCTTGACTCTTGGAGCCTTTGCCTGCACTGCCTCTTGTTCATGTCAAGTTAACATCCTCAGAGATGGAAGTCCCTTTTCTCAGGGTTATAACTCCTCCTGCTCCTCCTCCTACTCCCTCCTGTACTCTTTGGTGATACTGCCAACTTCAGGCTGGGTATCCTCGCTCTGGCCTCAAGTTGCTGCTGCTGTTGTAATATACCTTTAAGGGATATCAGCATGACATCACTCAAAGGGAATGTCATGTAATGCAGTCTTAGTTTTGTTTTCGCTTTGAGCAGAGCGGACTCACACAGCTCTGATGTCTTCAAGCTTTATAGCTATATCTACCTGTTCTCATGGGCCTAGTCTTAGTAAATTAACCCACAGCATTTTTACGCAATCCCTTATGAGTGATTGGTGCCTTGTACATTGTACAATAAATAATTCCAAGGTATTACATCATTATAATAATGCAACAGTCGCTGCCCTTCCTCTATCATCCATATGTGGGAATGCCATGCCTTTTTTTTTCAACTTCCTTCCATTGCTACAAACTCTTCAGCCAATGTGCCTTGTAGTCTGTCCTGGCACCTTCTTGGCTGCACAAGGCAAAGAATGCTGCTGAGGGCCCACACAGATATGCCCTTCCACTTTTACAACACCCCACCCCCACCCACCTTGTGATCAGGCACCAACCTATATCTGTGATGTAAGTCTTCTGTGCTCAAAATTTTAACTTTGCAGAGCTCTACAAGCTCTGGAGGCTTTCAGAAGTGTTTACATTTCCACAATAAATTTGTCACTCCCACATTGTTGGTTAAGGCATTTGCAGCAGTGAAAGTTGTGTCTGTTTAAATTCTCAACTAATTTAAATGAACCACAAGATTTGTGGTTTGCGCCTGTGCAAATCATCCCCTGTCCTTTTTCCAAACTGCAAAATTGTTTCGGCCAAAAATAGGGGTGGCATTTCTCCTACTTCTGTTGTTTTGGTTGTGTGGCATCACAGACTAACATCCATATTCCAGCAACATTTACAAATGTGGTTAGTGCAATAATGGCCAGATAAGCTGTTATTTTTTTAATGATGTTGATTCTGGGATAGGTAATGTCCAAGGCACTGGGGATAACTCCCTGCCCTTCTTCAAAATAGTGCCATGAGATCTTTTATATCCACCTGAGCAGGCAGGTGGGACCTTGGTTTAATCTGAAATATGGCATCTCTGGCATTGCAGTGCTCCCTCAGTACCGCACTGGAGTGTCAGCCTCAATTTTATGTGTTCAAGCCCTAGATTGGGGCTTGAACCCCGAACATTGTGATTCAGAAGTAAGAGTGCTACCAGCTGAGCCCCAGCTGGCACTTCAGCATCTGGGATGCTCACACCATTTTTAAATGCCCAGGGAGTCTTCCAGACTCTATGAAAATGAATCACATTCTGTCCAGTCATTGCATACACAGACTTTACTTCTGAGAGGCTCACAAACAGGAAGCACTTTCTGTACTACTATATCAATGATCAGCCTTTAATAAATCCTCTCAGTAATTACAGATAGATTTACAAGCATATTTGTTCATGAAATCCTCCTCACCAAAGGCAATGTAAATCAATGCCACGCTTACCTCCAATGCTGCAAACTGCATTTCAAGCAGAATTGGTGAAATATCCAGACCCTTGACATTTATTGGTCCTAGTTGGCAAGTTAGCTGGAAATAAATCTCAATAAAAATAAGGTTTGTTAACCAGCTTGATAACATTGGAAAACTGAGTTAAAGCCTGCTTCATCACAGGGTAACCTTACCTTAAGCGCTCCTGTGCCTAGGTGTTGTAGGCTGGCCGAGTTGTGCTATTAATGATAGAGTTGATCTGCTGACACTTCTTGGGTTGAAATTTTAAGTTTATTTACAATATACTCAACAGCAACTACATGTGTGTTTTCAACTCCAACTCTATCTCTTCATTGATTCCTATTTGTTACTACAGATTATGTGATGATCCTTGCAAGTATTATTCATAAAGGTACATTACACACTAAATAAAACCATAATTACTACATTCCTCCCCCTTTAACTCGGCTATACATATTATATTTACAAGTACGTATTTTTCAAGGCAACATAATATTTACACTGGTTAAGGAATTTACAAGTTCAGTCAGGTGGTTTCCTGGTACATGTGGAATTTTGCAGCTCCACAACTTCAGATTCTTTGTCAGGAACCTCCTTTTCCGGAGTTGCCTGAACATCAGGTGCTTCGGTGGACACTTGCAGTCCTGTACCCTCAACTCTTACAGAAACATCAGACATGTCAGTCCTGTGTTGAGTATCCTCAACAGGAAATGCAGACCCAGTCAAGGTCACTGGTGGAACTATATCTCGATGATTTGCCTTTCTCTTCCTTAAATGGTCCACATGTTTATGGATGATCCAACCTTCCACCTCCACGTGGTAAGATAGAGGTCCAGTCACCACACTTATTTCACCCGGTAACCACTTTGGTCCTTCCCCAAAGTTGTTCACGTATACCAGCTTTCCTATGGGAAATTTCCTCTCACAACTATGCCAGTCATATCTAGTTTTCTGGCTTCCCTGACTCCTTTCCACCTTCACTCTAAGTTAGGCACTATTAAGCTCAATCTCATCCTCAGATGGCATTTCAACAATAACTCCACAGGTGTGACACCTGTTGTTGTGAGATGGGTAGTCCTGTAATGAAAAAGAAAGCGTGCTAGCTTAGTTGCCAAGAGATCACCAGTTAGCCTTTTCATGCCTGCCTTGAATGTGTGAATAGCCTTTTCAGCTAGTCCATTTGAGGAAGGGTAGTATGATACATTTTCACATGAGTGATACCGTTGAAGCTAATAAGCTGTTGAAATTCAGCACTCGTAAATACGAGAAACTACTACTTCTGGTAGTCCGTAAATGGCAAAACTCTGACGTAGTTTCTTAATTGTGACTTCACCACATATACATCCAACCATTTTGAATGGGCATCGACAATGAGCAGAAACATTGTTCCCAGGAAAAGTCCAATATAGTCAATGTGTAACTGCACCCAGGCCACTCCCATGGGTGTAACGGAGCTGTCACTGGCAACTTTCTCGGTTGCTGCAATTGCACACAGTGCTTTACTAAACTTTCTATTTCGCCATCCATCCCAGACCACCATAGATAGCTGCATGCTATGGTCTTCATTCTGGAAATTCCTGGATGGGCACTGTGTAGTTCAATTAAAAATGGCTCCCTTCCCTTTGGAGGAAATATCACTCGTGCTCTCCACAATAAGATGCCATCCTGGCTGGTTATTTCATGTCTTCTGTTGAAGTACGGTTTCATTTCATCAGATACGGGCTCCTGTGACCAACCATGTAGCACTTGTTCTCGTACCTGAAGTAGCACTGGGTCCCGACTTGTCCAGTCTCTGATCTGTCAAGCACATACCGACGAGCGATCTAAGAAATTTAAGAGTAAAAAATGTTCCTGTGGAACTGGAACGTCCTCATCTTATTTTTGTAAAGGCAATAGACTAAGGGCATCGGCGTTTGTGATTTGATGTACAATGTACAATGGCCTGTGTATGAAAGTGTATTCATACGCTGCCAGAATTAAGGCCCATCGTTGTATTCTTGCTGACGCTATGGGTGGTGTAACCTTGTCCTCACTAAACAATCCTAGCAATGGCTTGTGGTCTGAAACAATTGTAAAATAACAGCCATATAGGTACTGGTGAAATTTCCTGACACCAGAGATGATGGACAGGCCTTCTTTTTCTATCTGTGAGTTTCCCTTTTCCGCTGTGGTGAGCGTCCTTGATACAAAACCTGTTGGCTGTTCCATGCCATCGTCCATCTGATGAGAGAGCACTGCTCCCGCTCCGTAGGGAGAGGCATCTCGTGTCAGCACCAATTCTTTCCTCTGATCATAATGCACTAATAGATTGGACGAGTGCAACAATTGTTTCACCTTTATGAAAGCTTCTTTCTGGGGTGCCTCCCAAGACCAACTTTGGTTCTTTTTGAGTAGAGAATGCAGGGGGGGCCAGCACTGTAGACAAATTGGGTAAGAACCGCCCATAATAGTTGATCATTTCTAGGAATGACTTGAGCTCGGAGGCGTTCTTTGGCACAGGTGCCTCTTTTATAGCTCTCACTTTCTCCTCAGCTGGGTGGCGGCCCTGTGAATCTACCCGGTGACCCAAATAGGTTACTTCCTCGCTTGGAGCATGCGCTTTTCTTTTTTTAAATGCACTCCAGCTTGCAAGAAACATTTTAAGACTTATAAGTTTGCCAAATGCTCTTTTTCAGTGAGTCCTGTCACTAATACATCATCTAAATAGACTATAACCTGGGGTAGTCCCTGCAGTAAGCTTTCCATTGTTTTCTGAAAGATGGCACAAGCTGAGGAGACACCGAAAGGCAATCATGTATATTGGTACAAATCTTTGTTGGTATTAATTGTGACAAATTTCTGGGAGGCATCATCCAACTCCAATTGTTGATAAGCATGACTCATGTACATTGTCCCTCCTGCCAGCTTGGCATACATGTCTTTGATTTTTGGAATGGGGTGCCTGTCCAGCTTGGCTACTTTAGTAACCATCAGTTCGTAGTCATTCATTCAGATGCTTTGGTCGGATTTAAGGACGGGGACTATGGCTGCTGCCCATTCTGAGAACTGAAACATAGAAACATAGAAAATAGGAGCAGGAGTAGGCCATTCGGCCCTTTGAGCCTTCTCCACCATTCATTATGATCATGGCTAATGATCCAACTCAATAGCCTGCTCCCACTTTCTCCCCTTATCCTTTGATCCCTTTCACTCCAAGAGCTATATCTAAGTCCTTCTTGAAAGCATACAATGTTTTGACCTCGACTACTTTTTGTGGTAGCGAATTCCACAGGCTCACCACTCTCTGGGTGAAGAAATTTCTCTTAATCTCAGTCCTAAATGGTCTACCCTGTATCCTCAGATTGTGACCCCTGGTTCTGGACTCACCCACCATCGGGAGCATCCTTCCTGCATCTACCCTGTCTAATCCTGTTAGAATTTTATAGGTATCAATGAGACCTCCCCCTCATTCTTCTGAAGTCCAGTGAATATAATCCTAACCGACTTAATCTCTCTTCATATGTCAGTCCCACCATCCCAGGAATCAGTCTGGTAAACCTTCGCTGCACACCCTCTATAGCAAGAAGATCCTTCCTCAGATAAGGAGACCAAAACTGCTCACAATATTCCAAGTGTGGTCTCACCAAGGCCCTGTATAATTGCAGCAAGACATCCCTGCTCCTGTACTTGAATTCTCTCGCTATGAAGGCCAACGTACCATTTGCCTTCTTTACCACCTGCTGCACATGCATGCTTACCTTCAGCGACTGGTGTACGAGGACACCCAGGTCTCATTTCACATTCCCCTCTCTCAATTTATAGCCATGCAGATAATAATCTGCCTTCCTGTTTTTGCTACCAAAGTGGATAACCTCATATTTATCCACATTGTGCTGCATCTGCCATGCATTTGCCCACTCACTCAGCTTGTCCAAATCACACTGAAGCATCTCTGCATCCTCCTCACAGTTCACCCTCGCACCCAGCTTTGTGTCATCTGCAAATTTGGAGATATTACATTTAATTACCTCATCTAAATCATTAATATATATTGTGAATAGCTGGGGTCCCAGCACCAATTCCTCCAGTACCCCACTAGTCACTTCCTGCCTTTCGGAAAAAGACCCATTTATTCCTACTCTTTGTTTCCTGTCTGCCAACCAGTTTTCTATCCATCTCAATACACTACCCCCAATCCCATGCGTTTTAATTTTACATGCTAGGTTGTATAACGCACAGTTTCTCTAGTCTATTCCGTTCAATGTTGACTTTTTCTTGCAGGGCATATGGCACCGGTCTCACCTTCATGGAACAAGGTGTTGCTTCCAGATCCACATGAATCTTGACCTACGGGCCCTGGATTTTCCCCAGTTCACCCTTAAGGGCGGTGGCATACTTGCTAAGTAACTCTGGTAGCCCACGTGCTCTCAAATGGAAAATTTCAGACCATTCTAACATAATCTCCTTTCACCTATTTCGCCCCAGGAGGCTTTGCCCTTCACCTGCTACCACCATCAAGAGTAGCTTTGCCAATTGGCTTCCATAATGGACAGTTACTCTGCTTATGCCTTTTTCTTGAATGTCTTCACCTGTATATGTTTTTAGCTTGGTGTCTGTTTCTTCTAAACTTAATTGATGTTCACCATTATTCAAATGTCTGAAGGTATGTTCCCCAATTACTGTAGTGGAAGCTCCCATGTCCACTTCCATTCTAACAGGTCTGCTATTTACTTTCACTGTGACAAATATTGGTTCTGTCTTTCCAACTTTCAGACTGAACAAGTAAATGTCTGAATTTGTTGTTTCAGGCTCTTTTACATCGTAGATTTCATTGAGCTTCTTCTTTTGTTTACAAGCTTGCTTGAATCTTTCCTTACACTGCCTCTTCTTTTGTCCATTTCTGTGACAATAGTAGCATTCGATTTTTTTGAACTCCCAACAACTAAAAGACTGATTGTTTCCACCTCTGTTAAAATTATTCTTCGATTTTGCTGCTAAGTTATTTTTCTTTATTCTTCGGCTAGCGGGGCTGTTTCCCGCTTCTTGGTGGAGTCTTGCTTTTTACGCCTTTTTTGACTGATGTTTCCCGCTCATTGTGGAGGATGGTGCCACTTTGAGCACTCTGTATTGCTTTTGAATCTCTTACTGTGCTTTCTATGGCCAGCGCTATCTCTAGCACCTTCTTGAAATCCAGATTCACTTTGGACAATAATCTTTTCTGAATAGTGCCCTCTTTCACATCACACACTATACGATCTCTGAGCATGTCGTTCAGAGTCGTACCAAACATACAATGCTCCATTAGCTGCTTCAATTTTGCCATGTAGCATGCAATTGTCTCACCTCAGGCTCTATTTCGTGAATTAAACCTGCACCTCTGCAGTGTGACTGAGGGCTTGGGTTGGAAATGACCCTTCAAGAGGTCCACCAAATCTGGGGCACTGGGTGCCATCAAACTTCAAATCAGACTGTAGGTTTTTATCCCACAAGTACCCAAGAGGATCTCTTGCCTCTTCTCTCCCCCCATAATTCTGTTCGCTTGAAAAAAGAATGTGAGGCATTCCATGTAGTGAGAACAATTGTCTGTGGCAGGCTCAAAAAGATCAATTCTGCCAAATTGTGTCATTTTGTGAGGGCATAACTTCTTCAATTCTAACGGAGCTTGCTATTTACAATCACTGGGCGCAGTGCGGTGCCGATTTCTTTCTAACTGGGTTTCTTTCATTCAATCCTGTTTTATCCTCACTGCCAGTTTGTAGGACGATGGCCGAGTTGTGCTATTAATGATAGAGTTGATCTACAGACACTTCTTGGGTGGAAACTTTAAGTTTATTTCAATATACTCAGCAGCAACTACATGCGTGCTTTCAACTCCAACTCCATCTCCGCTGACTCCTATTGGTTAGTACACGTCATGTGATCTTCCTAACAAGTATTATTCTTAAAGGTACATTACATACTAAATAAAACCATAATTACAACACTGGGAATATCACAAATTAAGGGGATCAGTTTTCAATCACCCTTGGGCAAAGATTTGGCATTCAGCTTCCCCGATCCATTTTACCTGCTGCCTTGCCACTAATGCCACCCAGAAATCAGGGATGAGTGTACTGCTGAGGAGAATCCAGGTCACTGTGTTTCACTTCCCTATTGAATATACAAAGAAAATGAAATGAACTGAGGCGGGATGTCATTAATTGCTCGTGACTGTGAGCGCAGTAAATATTATTGCATGCAAAAATGGCTGACTATTGCAGTTCAAATCAGAAAGATGATTCATTTAACTTCTAGCAGTGAAATATTTTGTGTGCTTTGCATTCTCAATTGACTCAGGCCAAAATAGATTACAGTAGTTGGAAGTCCTGTGACTTCAGTTTGCTTGGCTGTGATCGAATGAAGTAATTCATTGTAATGATACACCAGATCGTGATGGTGACATCTTAAATGTCATCTTATCCTACTAGATAAGTGAAAGCCTCCAAGTTTCTCAATAAGCTTGAAGTAAAAGCAGAATATTCTGCAAACGCACAGCTGGTGTGTTGCTTCTATGCTAAAAATCCATAATTTTTGTCTAAATATGTAAGTATCTCTTTGATTCATCTTTCATCTGGAAGAATATTCCAGAGCACTTCGCTGATTGAGGCACAATTAAAACAATGGACATTGAGCCATAGAAGGAAATATTAGGAGGAATAACCAAAGCTTTGTTAAAGAGGTGACTGAAAGGCTGATCTCAGGGGAGCAGAAGGAGTTGCCCAGGCAGAGGGGGTTAGAGAGAAAGTTTCAGAATGTGTGGTCTAGGGCAGAAGCATGTAAACAGCAGGGGCTCATCCCAGGAGAATAGTCTGAAGCACAGGTACCAAAAATATCTAGGGGAAAGAAACTAAAGCGTCAACAGAGACTGATTGATTAATACCATCAGAACGAAGATCCATGTACTTGAATATGCATTAGTCTGTCTTCTTAGAGTCAGTCACTACTAGGCATAGGATCTAAGCTATTTTCACTGGTCAATGAATTTAGTAATAAGCGGGCATAAATATGGAAGGAGGAATGTAAAGAGGAAAATTTTCCTCATATAGTGTTATTAGAATATTATCACAATTGATCCATCATATTAAAGAAGGAATTAGATAAATACTTAAAGAAGACTAACTTTAAATGTCACAGAAAGATAATGGGAAAATGGGATGATGGTAGAAAGCTCCCTTGTGGAGTTAACTTGTCACAGCGGACCCGGTGACCTTTCATATTAAAATTTCTTTGAATCTAAAAAACACATCAATTCTGGTCTTTGACTAAATGTCAGACTAAAAGCTTTAAAAAAAGGGAAAAGTCTTTCACCCTCTGAAGAAAGTTATAGTATTGAAAGGGAAGTGGCAAAGCAGATGAAAATAGACACAGCTATCATTGCTTCTTGAACAAGGACAAATAAGCACTGTCCAACTGGCAGAGCAGGGTCGAAGGGCTGAATGGCCTATACCTACTCTTAATTTGCATGTTCATATGTTCCTAATTCGTAAGCACTGCCCAATTGTCACAATGCAGAACCAATCTTCTAACCCATAAAAGGAAAAGGAAAATGCTGCAGAGCCTAAAATCTGCGACCAATACAAAAATGCTAGGAGGCACCTGCAGAGAATTTGGGCAAAATGTTTTGAACACTGCTCTTTATTGTAGCAGTGAAGCTAAATGTTTTGTCTGTTCCCTGCCTGTTGTTTTACATGATTGCTGCACACAGCAAGTATTACTTGCGCTATTTATGAGCTACATGTAACACCAAGGGAGGCCTGTACTAGTGGTTAGGACTATTCTAAGGCAGCACATACCTCCTAAAGGAGAGGTGTATTGTTGCTGCAAGCAATGATGGGAGTTTTTGAAAAGTAAACCTGGGCTGAGGTACCACGTGGAATGGCTGAACATGCAAGAGAGCATGCATCAATGTTTCTGACAATTCACTGGAGGTTTTGATGCAAGAGATAGAGAAAAGAAGGGACATCATGTATCTCATTGGGGTAGGGAAGGGAAGCCCTCTAGATTTATGCTCATGGGACAGCTGAAATAACAGTGGAGGTCAGTGCTAGGAGTTTTGCTTCAATAACATAGAAATAATTCAGGAAAAGGCTTAACAATCTGACATGAATTGTCAAGGTGAGTGAGCTCAGTCTTCAAATTACATAATCTATCAACTGCACTACTACTACCATCCACTAATCAATTCACCATGTCCACAGCACCCAATTACCATTATTCCCTATAAGTTAATATTTAACCCTTACACGTCTAACGCTGTTGCATATCTTGCACCCACACTGTTCACACACACTGGCAGATATTCAAATATGTTACCCAAACAGACTGCAGGAAACCCACTAAACACATCCCCTTTCTAACAGAAGAAGTTGGAACATAACAGCAGGTAGCAGCAAGAAACTGGGTGAGGGAAAATGTACCTGCATGGGTTACCGTCCCATGGAAAAGACAATGATGGCCATCATGGAAAGGGGAATCTCTGCGGCCGTGGTCACTGGCGATGCTGGAGGGATCACTGATGTGGCTATTGTCATGTCCAGTAAAGGCATGTCATATTCATAACTTTACTCATGGATGGAGTTCGTATGGAAGCTTCTGGAACTGTCTTCTTTTGTTCAAAATGGACAATGATGAACTGTTAAGATAACTGCCAAGGTGACAGGTAACCTTTGCTTATTCAACACAGCCTATCAAGCTTCCAGAAAGTTCTGAACTGAATAACCATGAGAAGGGGCTGCACCACACCCCCACCTCCTCCTGCCCCATAACAAGTCAAATGTTGTCGACGGAATTAACACTTTCCATTATTTGAAGCTTTCTCAAAACACAGTCAATGGACTTCTAGACTCTATGTCCCCAGGTTTGGAACTCAACAAAAGAAAGTTAATAAGACCAGTTATCCACAAGTTAAGTGTGAAAGACCACCATCTATCTCCTATTGTATATCAATGGTCAGTCATCTTTAAGCCATTCTAGGTGGGGATTGGTCATTGATTATGTGACTGAAACGAATTTCTGATACTTAGATCCTTTATTCTCACAAGACCCAGAAGAGACCTGGGCAGACTGCAGAAGAACACTGGGAAGGCAACAGTGACAAACAAAGGCTGTACCATCTTTGCCTTTCAGAATCATAAGTCCTCAACCAGTCTGGGAATCAGACTCTGAAACTAGCTGCAAGTCTTCGAGCAGCCAAAGTACTTAACCTGTTCCAGTTTTAACATTCACCTGAGAACCAACCTCTTAGATATTCAAATACAAGAAACCTCACAATCTTCTGTGATCCCTTCAGTTTATAAGACCCTCACTTCAGCTTTAAATTAACCATTTAAGAAACCACAGGTCATGGGAGATCAGAAACCATAAATCAGAGACTGAATTATAACTGTAATTTGTAAAAGTGCACTATATTTATCTATATCCAATCTTTTGTGTTTGTGTGTGTGTGTGTGTGTTTGTGTATGTGCCTACGTAAGACTGAGTATGTGATGCTGCAGCAATTCGAGATAAGAGTGTGAGAATAAATAACCTTCTTTGTTTTTAAATTCACAAAAGCTTGCTGCTGAATTATTTAATTGGAATTCACACACCAAGGCTAAGAAAAGACAGACCTCTTTCCATAAAAAACATACTCATTCTCACTTCCCATTTCTCCCAAATCCCACAATCTCTTCTGACTCACAAGCTGCTGATGGTGTAAGCAAACATTTCTTACCTCCTCCTATCCCCTCATCACAAATCAACTTTGCCCCTTTTTCATTTCAGATACCCAGGAACTGAATCCTTTTCAGCCAGAGGAAGAAGAGGAAGAAGTGTGGATGAAAAAACACCATCTCTCAATCTTACAGTCGAGAACATCAGCTCAGAGAATAACATATTTAAGGACAGGATAGAGGAGAGATCTGCATGTGGTGAGATACCAGGCACAAGTACGCAGGAGCCAAGGTGTAAAAGGATACTTCAAGTGCCAGCTTGCTGATGGTGAGATCACACATTAGTTCTGCTGCAAGGGTGTCAGATGAAGATTTTGATGACCCATGCTACAGAAGAAGACAGATGGTCTTGATTAGCCAAATGCTTGGTGCACTGGAAACCCTGCCAGAAAGATTGTGGCAGTAAGATTGTGCACAGTGCCACGAAGCATGGAGAAGTCCAGCTCTACCTTGGAACAGAGCTTTGTGCAGACCTTTTTCAACATAAAACAGGTGGTCACTATTGTTCCCTCCAAGTAACCCAGAAGTTCCTGCACAGATAGTGCACAAGTCATCCGCTTTAAATTATCATGTGCCTGTGGCCACACAAATAGATTTAAAGGGCTCACAAATGTAAGCTCATTGGCCAAGTGCTACAAAAGAAAATTCAGCTTCCATCAAGGATTTGAGTATACTCTAGATTCTATTATCCAAAAAGGATTTTTTGACATCTCAGCAATCCACAAATCTGTTCTCTATCTGATCAGAAGGATTGCTAAGGCACTGCCCTGGGAGGGTGGCAGTAGCACCATGGAACAGGGATCCATGGTCTACTCTCAGGGTCACAGCATTCCTGCTCCCACCTGCCACTTTGCCTGGGTCATTTTTTTCCCCCTTTTCTTTAATAGGGTGTGGGAATTGCTGGCTGGGCCAGCATTTATTGCCAATCCTTAATTGCTCTTGAGTAGGCGGTGGTGAGCTGTCTTCTTGAACCGCTGCTGTCCACATGGTATAGGTACATCCACAGTGCTGTTAGGGAGGGAGTTCCAGGATTTTGACACAGCGACTGTGACATATTTCCAAGTCAGGATGATGTGTGACGTGAAGGAGAACTTGCAGGTTTTGGTGTTCCCATGAATCTGCTGCCCTGTACTAGGTGGTAGAGGTTGCGGATTTGGAAGGTGCTATCAAAAGAGCCTTGGTGAGTTGCTGCAGTGCATCCTGTATATAGTACACACTGCTGCTACTGTGCAACATTGGTGGGAGGAGTGAATGTTGAATGTGATGGATGGGATGCCAATCAAGCAGGCTGCTTTGTCCTGGATGGTGTTAAGCTTCTTCAGTGTTGTTGGAGCTGAATGCATCCAGGCAAATGGAGGGTATTCCATCACACCCCTGACATGTGCCTCGCAGATGGTGGACAGACTTCAGCTGATATCCAGGGACTGAGATTATTCACTTTCAACAACCACAGCCACTATCATTTGTGCTAGGTAATACTTCAAACAGTGGAGATTTTCCCCCCCTGATTTCCAATGACTTCTGTTTTACTAAGGCTCCTTGATCCCACATTTGGTCAAATGCTGCCTTGATGCCAAGGGGAGCCACTCTCACCTCACCTCACCTCTTGAATTCAGCTCTTTTGTCCATCATCGGGCAAAGGCTGTAATGAGGTCAGGAGCTGAGTGGCCCTGGTGGAACCCAAACTGAGCTTCAGTGAGCAGGTTATTGCTGTCTAAGTGCCGCTTTATTGCACTGTCAATGACATCTTTCATGCCTTTGCTGATCATCAAGAGAAGACTAATGTGGTGGTAACTGACTGGTTTGGATTGTCCTGCTTTTTATAGACAAGACATGGGCAATTTTCCACATAGCCAAGTAGATGCTAGTGCTGTAGCTGTACTGGAACAGCTTGCCTAGCTCTGGAGCACAAGTCTTTAGTACCAATTCCAGGGTGTTGTCAGGGCCCCTGGCCTTTGCAGTATCCAGTACCTTCAGCTATTTCTTGGGGTGGAATCATCCCAGATTTGCACTAAGTGCAGCAGCAGGCGGGTAAAACAACATTTTACCCGCTGGCTGCAATGGCAGGTTTTCACATCATATTGTCCCAATCCTGCCACATTATTTATCTATCCCGGGAAGCACGCTGTTTCCATGGTGGGGGGGCTCAGATTCGCCCACCCAGCATCTCGCTGCTTCATCACGCCGGACACCATATTTAAAGATCAGCCATTTCGACAAATCTCAGTGCTTCTGGGCCATGACTACTGCAGGGAAGATGTCCACGAAAGGCAAGAAGAGTGCAGCCCCCAGGTTTAGCGACGCATCACTGGAACGCCTTTTCGATGCTGTGGTAGCCCATCGTGATGTCCTCTACCCCCACTCTGGCTGCAAGATGGGCAGCAACGTTAACAATCAGGCTTGGGAGGTGTTGGCAGCGGTGGTCAGCACCAATGCCCTTCAGAAAAGTACAGCCACCCAGTGCCACTACAGAATGGTCTCATCCATTCCGCCAGGGTAACTCACTCTCAACTCACACACCCACAAACCCACCACACATCCTCAGGGATCTCACCTCAAGGGACAACACCACTAACACACATACACACCCTCACATCTCCATCAGGCTCATATTCCCTCAAGCTCACCCATTTCCTCCCCACCATCACAGTTGACCCCCCAGGATCACTTTCCACCTATCCTCAGATACCTACCAGCCACAACCCTTTTCCTTTAGGGATGTCCAGGTGAATGTGTACATTCCCTTCCTTCCTGAAAAACACACCCCCGCATCATATCCACATCCCCAACCTCCTCCCTCACACCAAAAGGGTCCGTGTCTGCTTCCAGGTCCCCACCAACCACCCTCGTCACCCCTTCTATCGCTACCATCGAACACTCACCCTTCCACCCTACCGCCCCATTCTGCCCTCAGTCTTTATCACCCATCATCCATACCACACCTGCTCCCCAAGAGGCAGACATGAACCTATCCGGTCCCTTCCATGCATGTTGGCACGCACATCCCCCCTTCTGCACCTTTACCACCCTCTGCACCCTTCACCCCCTGGAACCTCTTCCCCCCGGAGCTCCTTCCCCCCCGCCCCAGCCCCCCACCCTTCCCGGACTTGACCCCGCTAAGTACCCCCCCTCTCACGACTCCTTCCTCCAGCCTTACCTCTTCCTCCAGCCTCACTTCTTCCTCCAGCCTTACTTCTACCCCCTTCCTAACTTCTTCCTCCATTCTTACTTCTTTCTCCACTCTCACTCCTTCCCCTCTCCGCACTCCTTCCCTTGCACCTTCTACCCCTCTTACACCTACCTCCCCAATTTCCGTCTTCTCCCCCGTTACCCCTTCTCACCCCATTATCCCTCCCCACAATATCTTCATTCACCCCCTCCCAACCTCACCCTATCCTGATGCCTTCATTCCCCCACCTACCAACCTCACCTGCCCAATACCTCTCCCTCTCCCAGCCGATCCTAGCCCTTCCTCTTCCACCCCTCGACCATCACCCGTTGTGAGCCTCAATGGTGAGTTTCCAACTTCTGTGTGCTGTTTTGCAGCAGAGCCATGTCCATGAGAATCCACCCAGCATGCCATGGACATTCCTCCAGTGTGCCATTGCTGTCGGGCTCCAGCATCTTCTGTTCCTCAGATGTCTGCGATGTGAGCAAGGCCCTGGTGGATAAGTCCCAACTTCTGCACATCACAGTTGTCAAGATGTGTTCTGCACTGGTGTGCTTTCCTGCCGATGTGGGCGGATGGGGCAGGGGGGACAATTCCAGCAGGCAGGCCTAATAATGATATGCTGATGTATTACAATGAGGTTCCTGACATCCGACAGCATAGAACGCAGCCCACCATCGGCGGGCTGAACAGACTATTGTGAATTGGTTTCACCCTGTCGTGGAACTGACTGCGCCATATTGTCCGGTCACGCCATTAAACACACATGACGCAGGTGGGTACTGAAAATCCCAGCCTTGATATCACATGGAGTGGATCAAATGGGCATCTGTGATGCCGGGGACCTCAAGAGGAGGCCAAGATGGATCATCCATTCGGCACTTCTGGCTGAAGATGGTTGCAAATGCCTCAGCCTTGTCCTTTGCACTGATATGCTGGGCTCCCCTATTATTGAGCATTGGGATATTTGTGGAGACTCCAGTTAGTTGTTTAATTGTCCACCACCATTCACAGCTTGGTGTGACAGGACTGCAGATCTTAGAGCTGAACTGTTGGTTATGGAATTGCTTAGCTCTGTCTTTCGCATGCTCATGTGTGCACGTACATTTTGGACCCCGTTATAAAAGCTTAGGAAGCTTTGTAGCATTTAGGATATAGGCACTATGCAGTCCAATTTAGCCTGTTCAGTTTTCATGTTAAGAGGAAGATAGGAAACATTATATTCAATATAAAGATGAAGGTAGCAGACACTATATTCAATCATTGCCCTGCAGTGAATTTTTCTAACAACTCAAGAGTGCTCTCTTTCTTTTCATGTTCATGATTCATTAGTGTTTGCTGCTTCTCAGAAGTGCTGGTCTCAGCTAACCTAGGTCTTCTGTATGTTTTTTGACAGAGTTAGTGTTTGGGTTTGCCAATTAAAGAAAGTAATAATTTGCTGCAGGTCATTAAAGAGCCAAATGTGATTTGAAACACCACTATAGTTGCTGACACAGAAGGCGATGATTGAGTTTTGCAAAAGAAAACTGATTTGATAAGTGCCATTGCCAGCAGCAGGATCAAGGGCAATACATTGGTTCTTGCCCTGCAGCTGTTGTTTCAGCTAAGTTACACGGCCTGTATTGAATTTCCTTAAGCCCTGTATTAATCTTCATTTATTCAAATGTTTTTTTTCTTGGAATTGGACAGTGCCCATTTTGTGATTTGTTTTATGTATTTCAGCCAATATATAGAAATATTAAATGGAGGTTTAATTTTTATCATATGAAGTTGCTCTGAGCACCACATTCACCTTTTTCTTGTTGTAGCTCGGAGAGAATGGGAGCTGGGTAGATAGCGGGAGAGGTGGAGAGAAGGAAGGAAGCTGTAAAGAGTGAGGGAGGAGTGCAAGAGGGAAGAGAAAATATGTTGAAGAAACATTTTACATTTACAGGCCACACCTCTGATGACCCCAGAACATTTCAAAGTGCTTCACAGCAGCTGAAGTAGTTTGAAAAGCAATTTTTATGGTAACATGTCTGCTAATGTCTGCACAGCAGGATCCCAAAAAACTGGCGATGAAAAATGGCCAGGTATCCTGCTTTTCTGTTGTTTGAATTATAAAAGTGTTAGGAAATTGATGTTTTTACTTCTAAATTTATAAGTTGTTCCATAAGGTTGTCAGACTTTTCTCAATCTGCCAACAGGTTTCAGAGTTCTGACCCGAGAATTACAGAATTAATGAGGTCATGTTTTGATAACTATAAAAAGTTATTTTACTCTCAAAATGCAATACATTCAATAAACTGTGAGACATGTGATAGAACACACAGAAATATGGAGTTACAATGAGCTCATAAGCCAAATGGCTTTCAACCTTCCGGGGCATCAAGTGGCATCGTGTCCACATTTCCATCTCGTACACTTGGCCATTGTCATCAATTATGATCCGTATCCACCTCTCCCCAAGATGTATAATATATTTCATGACTATAACATATTTTATGACTAACTCACCAATAGTTTTCCTTTTAAGATTTACATGTGCCATTGTTCTCACTTGGGTCCCTTCACCTGATCAACAATCAATCAGAAAGACTTCTGTTAATGCTAACAGGCTTCAGAGCTCTGACCCAAAAATTACAGAAGTATTGCTGAGGAAAGACATTTTGTCGAAGCTTTTCGTCTTGCGCTCATCAGGACAATCGCAAGAATACCAATGTCAGGGGAAGCAACAACTTTATACTGTAGGAGGAGAGAATGTTGATTGGTTGGAAAGTGGACTCTGATTGCTAGCGGCATTATCATAGAGAATGCACCAGTCAATGATGACTGGCAGTTAACTGCCAAGCATCATTTGAAATTTTAAATCAGGCCGCTTGACTCTGATTGTTCAAGGCATTGCCCTGAGGAATGAACCAGAGAATAGCTATCACATATTTTGTTTAGCTGAAACAGGCTCAATATGTGTATATGTTCTTCTTGTCTGCAAAGAACAGGGCCCTTTATAGCTATCGCTAAATAATCCTCAGTGTGCTAAAAATTACGCTGACAACCAATTTAAGATTGTCAGTTGGGCTTACTGTCTGGCGCATTTGCGTGTACAGGAAGCTACATATATTCATATACAGGACCCTGTTCTGTTTCAAATAACGCTTGGCTTTTAACTGTCAGTCACCATTAACTGGTGCATTCTTCGTGGCAACACCTCTACCAACCCGAGTCCACATGCTAACCAATCAACACTCTCTTCTCCTACAGTATAAAGTTGTTGCTTCCCCTGAAATTGGTATTCTTGCGATTGTCCTGATGAGTGCAAGATGAAAAGCTTCGACAAAATGTTTTTTATCACCAATACTCAAGTTTTGTAGTACCAAATGACTAATTGCAGAAGTAATGAAATCATGCTCCACAACTTCAGTTAACCATCTTAACTGCTCTTTACTGCACTTTTGCAATGCAATGCATTCAACACACTGTTAGTCAAGCAATAGGATGTATAGAAATATGGAGTTACAAGGATCTTATACTTACAAATCATCCACAAATGGTCAGTTCTACATTGATTGTAGTCTTCAGTTATTGACCTCTCTCTCTCTCCATTGACTGCAGTAACAAAATGAAAAGATTTCTGTCTTTTATACAGTCGTCATGCACTATGTTGGGGGGGTGTGGGTGGTGGTTCCTCACCTTCCGATGTTCTTCTGCTGGACTTGGCTGCATTGGTATTATACCAAACAATTTGTGTCTTTAGCCTGCCATCCATTGTTAGTTATTAGGGTTTTATCGGAAGCGGTCAAAACCCATTAACTCTCAAGGTCTGAATACATATGCTTCATTTCTGAACATGATGGCTTTGTTCAATTTGATAGCACTGTTTGAGAAAACACAATTACTGCAAAACACGATGATTTGGCAATTTTGGCAGAAACCAAGCTGTCCTCAGCTCTCAAAGCATGATCAATGTTTTTAGTCAAGATTAAGTGTGAAGTTAATTTATAGTAAAGCTATTACTGTCTTACAAGAGGTCAAAGGCATTTATTGGCTTCCATGGGAATTAAGCATACAATAATCACCATTAACACCAACAACCACACATGTAAATGATAAGTATTTTTAATAATAATTACGCTTGTACTTGAGACACTTATAATACAAGATGGAGCATTCACCATTACAGGTATCAAGTTTGAGGGATCAATGAGCGAAACTTTGTCAAATTCAAAAGTATCTATTCTAATAGCCCTCTTCATATATATTTTTCTCCACAGATTTGGATGTTATCAAAGGATTATCTCAACTAATTATTAATTTAATCAAGTTCAGTTTTCACAAGAAGACCTTCTTTACATCTTATTAAGTTATTAAGGCTTTATCTTGACAAAAATCCTCAACAATGTTCTTGAAGGATTTGGCTGTCCTAGCTATGAGATGAAAGGCACAATCTGGTTATAACATTACTGCTTGTGGGAGCTTGCTATGTGAAAATTAGCTGCCATATTTTCCACATTACTACAATAACTTCACTTCAAAAGTAAATCATTGAGAGACAACTGATGTGGCAGTAATTGGCTGGTAAAGTTTTTTGGCATGTTGTGAGGTCATGAAAGATGCCATATAAATGCAAGTCAATTTATTTTTAACTCATTTCACAGCTACACAATTTCTTTCATATGGTAATAACAAAAACAAATCAAATACCAATACTTAAATCAGACATACAGGCCAAAGCTTCTGGTGTAGCTATTTGGATATCTTGTAGGTTGACTTCATAGTTTCTCTGAGGGCAGTGCTCAGTGATGCACCAGGGCCTGTTTAGGAGCTCCACTGTCACATGATGAGAATCCTTTAATCTTCCATTTATGGAAAAGGTGCCAGCATTTCTCAAGACTGGTTCTGAGACTGTTGATAGTTATCTATTGTTTGTGAGGAAGATTTAATCCTTTAGGCTGTACTTGGGGTCCTTTATAGGGAATCAGTTTGGCACATTGCAGCTCTTCCAAACATTACACTATTGATTACCAGGTTGAGAGGAGATCACTGAAGAAACTTGGTGACGGTCCAAAATGATTTGACTCGGCTTGGTGGTAACTTGGTCAAGTTGGTCTGGATTGGCATATTTTTGCTGATGTAGTAGTTGTATTTTCTGGAGCTACATATTCAGGATGTCAATTTTGATGATCTGTCGTGGTAGTGCTCAATGGTTCAATTATTCTGTGTTTTATTATGGACGTCTGCTGATTGTTCACTGCTCACTGTGTATGATTAGTTAAATCTGGATGTGCTCACTTAGGGAGAGACTGAACTGAGGTTAGCTGCTGTAAGCATGAGAGCAGACATTTTAAAGCATTGAATAAAACTCCTCCTGCAGACATATAATCTGGAATCTATGCATATCTCCGAGGCATAAAACACAACTGTAATGTTCACAGTACAGGCAGCCAAGGTGTTGGTGTTGATAACAGCCTACCAGTGAGAATTGTCATAATAAAGTTCAGTTGAAAATCAAGATTTGACTTGCAGACTTGACAACCATGCCAGAAAGTGTGCACTCCACTATGGGGTACACCAGAGTGAGTGAAGCTGCATTGAGGGTTTGAGCATCTGCTCCCCATCCAGCAGCTTTTTTTTGGATCAAGTTGACCCTACCTTTAATATTTTTCCAGAGTTTATGGAGACTTTCAGGGCTCAGTTTCCTTATAGGGAACTTATGCGGAATATCCAAGTGACGGTCTTCTGTGGGTTCAGCTAAAGTTGGTTATGGCAGAACTAATTCCCATCCTCGAAAAATCATTGGTCCAAGTCTCCTAAGTGGTAGGAACTTTCTGGCTTTCTGTGGTCAAGGGTGTTTTATTAGCACGTATAAACTTGTGGAACACTGTTTTCAGCAGATCACTGGGTACAGGTGAGAACCCTGAGAGAGTCCATTGTTCGGTATCCTATATCTGCTGATCAGAGTTCCAGTATGCATATGGAAGTATTGGTTGGTAAGCATAGAGTTGGCAAGATAGATAAATTTTCTGCAAGGTAAAATGGTAGAAAGCTTGAAAAGCAGTCCATATTTCCATATTGTATCATACGCTGCTGTCAGGTCTACAAATGCCACAACAGTCTTGAGTTGGTGCTGGAAACTTGCTTTGATGTACTTTGTTACTGCTACCACTAGATCACAGCAGTTACAGCTGCTCCGGCAACCCGCTTGCTCCTTAAACAAGTTTGGCTCAATGATGGGTGCTTCTCTATGGAGTAGTAGCCTCTCCACAGCATTTTGTAACAAGTGCAAAGTAAGGAGATCAGGCATTACCTGAAGCATTCTTCTCCTGCTTCAGAAGGACAATTATTTTAGCTTCCCTTTAGTTCAATAGAATTTCACCAGCTGCTGTTACCTAAGAGAAGAAAGGAGGTCAACTGCCTCTGTACTTTGGGTCCTAGACTTTATAAGAATTGCCATCTGGACCAGCAGCTTTTTGCAGATTTGGTTGTCAACAGAGCTCCTTTCATTCATCCAAACTGAATGGATCAGATAAAATTGACAATCTTGGTTCTGCCATCAAGTACATCAAAAGCTGCTGGATGACTTGGCGTCCAAATTCCTTGCCAATCAGAACCTTTGACATTTGTATCAAGTGGGAGGCAGTGGTTGTTATATTTCTATGTTTATTTGATACAAGCTTATCAATCTGACGCAGGACTAGTAAATTGAACATCGATTTGGTTTATTTGAAGATGAAGTACAGTATTTCTCAGCATTATGAGATCTGAACTTACCTTAAAGCTGGGTGGAGTGCAAAAGTGCAGTAAAGAGTAGTAAAGATTTTTGATGGTTTACTGAAGTTGTGGAGCATGATTTCCTTACTTATGCAATTAGTTATTTGGTAGTACAAAACTTGAGTATTGCTGAAAAAAGACATTTTATCAAAGTTTTTCGTCTTGCACTCATCAGGATGATCGCAAGAATATCAATGTCAAGGGAAACAACAACCCCAACCAGTCTTCGGAGTTTTGTGCATGCGTAAACTGGGAGCGGGCAGTGCACGCACAGTCCAACGTTTTGTAGTTTTTCAGACTGAGGGTGGGCCCAGTGCGCCTGCATAAAAAGTGTGAAAACCCTGATCAGGTGACCATGGAACTGGATACCATTTTCGAGCCCTGGGGGGTGGGGGCTGTGGTGCAGATAGAGGACAGGGGGAGATCCCAAGGAAGAACCTCTGGCAGGTGACAGAGAGAGGGGAAAGGGAGAGATCTCAAAGGAATTCTCAAACTCGGGGTAGGGAGACGTCCCAGTTAAGAAAAAAGAAAGAGAAGGGCAACAAAAGAGGCTCCAAGCAGAAAAAGGGCTATGGTTGACCCAATTTAAGTAATGGGGCCTCAGGAGAAGCCCTGAAGATCTTAAGATGCAGCAGAAGGTTGGTGACTCCATGCTGTGGGCCTTTGGGACAAAGTTACCCCTTTGGAGCAGTAGTATTCTGCTCAGCACAGCCAAGGAGCTGAAGTTGTGCTTGTGAGTTGGTGCATGAGTGTAGACTTGGGAATCTAGGACATCAGGTGATGAGCTTGAGACCCTACGAGCTGAACAGTTGTTGAGCCATCCAAGTTGGAGTGGCTTTTGGAAAGATTCTGAGGTGAGATCTTTGAAGGTAAAGACTGGAATCCCTTGTGAGAGAGACAGAGTTTCAACAAGATTGGCTGACTCACAGTGTTACCAACATCTGGGTTGGCTACTAAGAAATCCATGGAATCTGTCTTGGTTGCATCTGCCATTTATTCTGCAGCATGATGTATTCAACCACAGTTTGCCTGTTAATGTCAGATTTACTATAAAGGTTCAACAACTATTGTTAACAAGAAAGTACAGCTGCATCTCTTCCACACTACATGCTGCTTGCTAAACTGAAAGCTACTCTCAACAATGTCTGCTGGTCACATGTTTTACATCATGGCTACTTACTCAGTAGCATATTCTGTCTTAAAGTGATGTCCACAGTGGTATCCACTCTGATGCTGGTCCTATGATTATAGGTGGAGTTTGCTCTGCAAAGCTGATGGAGCAGGGCCCATGTTTTCCTGCTGGACTGAGTGACGTTAGTTTTCCACACAAGGCTCTGCCACCTTGCATGTCTTGTTGAGTTCAAGGACCCCAGTACTGCAGTGGCTGTGGCTGAGTTCTTGTTCAGGAAGTGCTTCTGGCAGACAGCCTCATTTTCTTCTGTCCAACAATTGTTATGATCCCCACCTGAGGTTACCACTGGACAAGCCTGATTCCAGGGTGGGAACCAGCTCGATAGATCCTGACTTTTATTTGTCTGTTTAGATACTTGGAGAGCAGCTACTGAACGGAGTCACCGGAGCCAGCCAATGAACTTTTAACAAAAATATAAAACATTTATTAAACAAGAAAAAATTAATTATATTACAATACTCCTTCACCCACAACTATACCTTTACAGATATATACAGATTTATAAGGATAACACAAGTTACAAAAGTTATCTTATACTTTAATGTTCGCAGAAAGTACACAGTCCATGCAAACCAGTAGGTCACCTGTGGTCAGACACACCACACTCTGAAACCAAGTAACAGATGCCATCTCAACCAGATGCTATGGATCTCTCCTCAACTCCCCTCAGAAGGGTGTCACCATGAGCCAACCAGCCTCACTGAACTCCATTTTTCACACGAGTGTTTCCAACCTCCACTTCTCAGGAACTCGCTTTGGAATCTTCTCCCAAATTGACACTTTCTCTCAAGTGCCTTCCACAAGGGTTCACCTCCAGGGTTTCGAACTCTCCTTCCAATGTTCCTCTCCCCTGGGTTGCCACATGCATTCAAGCTGTCTTCCACATGCTCTCTCTCAATGACTCAGTCATTACACCACTGCTTCGCATGACCATAGCAAAGAGCTACAGTCCTTCAGCCGTCTCTTTGGACCTCTGGCCTCTTGCAAGCTTTTCTCGCTTTAAATCTGCTTTCTGTAGCTTTTGTCTCTTTAAATATGAAGCTTGGAGTCTTTATCTCTGCCCCTCACTCTTAACTTCACTTAACAGGACCTTTTCCAGGTTCCTGTCCTTCCTTTTGACTAGAAGGCCTGCTTGGGACTTTCTCCTGTTCCATTTCCCTGGATTTTGGGGTCATTCCTTTAGCTTGGGACTGGATATCTGTCCCTTTTGCTCGAGTCTGTCCTGGCAGCTGATTTTAAAACCAACTGAACACAAACAGCTTCCAAATCAAACTGCTGTTTCTAGTTTCTTCTGTGTGCGTCAGTGGGAGGGGCCTGCCTCTCTGGACCCCCTGTTGCTAGGCAACAGCCCAGTTTCTCTACTGTTGTTTGTTTAACTTAGCTGCAACAGCCGTAAAACTTTCATTAGAAATGTAGGCACCTTTTAAAGTGGCTAAAACTCAACTTGACCTTTCCTTAACACATACAGAAATAAAAATCAAGCTAAAACTCATTCCTAATGCCCACAAATACAAATATAAATTACTTAAACAATTTCCTAACACAAGGAACATATGTCTTTCAAAGCCTCCCATGTATAATGGGTTTTGCGTTAGCTTTAATAATTTGTTGAAGGGATCCATGGATGGTGGCATCTATTTGATGTTGATTTCAAATGACTTTTGGAAGGTTTCCCAGTCTGTTTTTTTTTTAAAATTCCATCTTGGTTCCAGCCTTAGTATTATGACAGAATTTCAATGCCAATATTGATGATTGAGGGCCTAATTTGACTGTTGGGGAAATCATTAAGAGCAGTTCTGAAGGCAATGCTTGGCTTTCCTTTGTTACCTTTGGAGAGGAAACATATGTCTGGCTGTCATTCTCTCTGCCACCTTGATAAATGGAATTTACTTCAATCTTTGGCATCATAAAGGAGGAATTTATTCTCTCATGAAGGCTATTGTAAAATTACTTCTGCATCATAGTTGAAACATTCATACCCCCACATTGTATGGTGGCCATTCACATCTCTGAGTGTGGAAGCAGTGGGTCAGGCCATTGATGTTTTGTGGTTTGTAAACACTGAAGTTCAGCTTTCCCATGCATGTTGCTGTAGTGAAAACTCTGGCAATACTGGGATGCTTGTGTTGATATAAACTTCAGCAATATTTGACATAGTACGCCAGGCCATATTTAGAATGGTTATTGCAAGTTACTAGGTCAAAACCTGTGATATGTCCAATTATGTTGAACTGGTGAACGTGTTCAATCTGCCTTTGCTGAATAAGCCTATGAGATATTTGTATTCTGAATGAGAAATGCCTTTGATTTAAAATGTTGCCATATTTGGATAGTTAGACCTATGTGAAGCGCTCTTTGGTCCCGAGAGGATTGCTTGGTTTGCTTCATTTTTCACTCTCACTGGGAAGTTGATTTAATGATTTATGCAAGCTGATACAGCTATCTCATCTAACAAAGAAGGTCTGTATTTAGTTTCAGCTGAGATGTTAATAGGTATCTTATTGATATTTATGGGGAGGTGTGCTGTGATTATAGAGCTCCATACTGCAGCCTACAGCCTCTCTTGATATTTCACTGCTGAACCCGACATTGAATGTCATGAAGTACCTCTTGCCAGTGCCATTTGAAGAGATTATGAACTATGCTTGCTGATAAATTGTTGGATTATTTCTTCTGGCTGCTGGTGCAATTCAACACTTTTTCTATACTCAGCCTTGGTGAGCTATTCCATACTTATCTAAAGATTCAATGCCCTACAGGGATTGGTTTGGCTGGTGTTGCAGTACTTTTTTAGTGACTTAAAGCCATTTGCTGAAATCAGTTGCTCCCAGACATGGGTGGCCTAGTAGGACGTTTTCTTGGATTTGAACATGACTGGGAGACTGCATGGCAGCAAGCTGAAATCGTTTGATCGCAGTCTGAGCTTCCACTGCAGCACTCAGACTTTCAGTGTAAGCTGCTAATGCAGAATGGAAGCTGAGATGTTGGCCATCAGATGCCATCATGGTTGGACTGATGGTGATGAGCACCAGTTCTATGTTGGAAAAGATGGGCCACAAGATCTTCACAGATCCCTGTGCCAAGTCGCTGCTGGAATCCTCCTTACTGCTTGAGGTGCAAACTTTCTGACAATGCACTAAACATTTGGGTGTGCACACCCCCAAATTGAGCTTGGCCCATAGAAGTCATCATCTGAGTCCTCTACAGCAGCACTAGTGTGCACCCTCATCCTCCAGCAAGTTGGCACATGTACCATCCTTCCCTCAACCTGGCTCCTGCATGCTTGCACCAGGAGTCTCACCATGTACAAGCTCCCCCTCTATCCTATCCTCTAAATGACATGCAGTGTCAGTACCTGAACCTGAGCTGGTGGCTGTGAATGTGAGACTGAGTGACAGCTTCGCTTCATCTTCACTGTCTTCTTGTTCTTCCTCCACTGCCTGGCCAGTTCTAGACAAGAGTTCGGTTCCGGTGAGGGGAGAGGAGACAGTAAAAAAATACATGCTTACACTTTCAGAAGTCTGTCACTCAGAAGAGACTGAAGAATGAGGAAGATCAGGAACATGGATAGCCTCATCATCTACTGCTTTAACTCTTCCCAGTGGCCATGGTCTCAACACTGCTTCATCTCATGATGTGCAACACTGCCTCCCCCATTTCTTTTCTGCCGCTTGCTATTATGCATCACCTTGACCGGAAAGATAGAGTGCAGTGTGTCAGTGAGTGTCTGTAATATGGCTGTCATGGCTGAATAGCTGCCAGTGTGTTTGAGCTGTGTGATATGGGTGCGAGGCTTGTGACAGTGAGGTAGAGTATATGAATGATGGGGCTGTGTCCTGATTGGTAGGGATTATTTGGAAATGGGTAATGAGGGTGTAGTGAGAAGCTGGTGGTGCCGTCGGTAGGATATGGCATTTGAAGATGCAGTCTCTGACCTTGACCACTCTTGTGAGAACATTAAGCTTTTTTCCAACACTGTATCCAGATCCTTTTGGCTATATTCCTGGCACTGACCTCTGCCATTACTTCTTCCCACTATAGCTAGAGCATGGATTGAATTTTACATAGGCGGCAGGGATCCTGCCACCGGGGCCAAAAGAGCTGATGGAGGGAAGCTCCGCTTTGGCGAAACCTGGGACACAGGGCTGCATTTTGTGGGTGTCAGTAAATTAACTGGTGACTGCTGGGGCTGCTGTCCCTATTAAGGATGGCCACCCACCCTTAGGAGCTGTTGGTCCAATCAGAGGCCTGGCAGCTCTGCAGTGCCACTGCTAAAGCTGGCCATTGCTGTGGCTGCACCTGCAGCATGAGGGCACATCAAAGGCAAAGCAGCCTCAAAGATGGGGTCTAGGGGTGCTGGAGCCAGGCAGCCAAGCAGGGCGGGGGTTGGGGGTGGGGGGGTGTGTTGGGTAGGGGGGTGCATGGTGGAGATCATTGAGAGCAGGTGGTGCTGTTGCTGTGGGGGTGGTCATTGCTGCGAGGGGACCTCTTTGTGGGCTAAATAATGCCAAAAGAGGAGGTCTCTACCCCCACTCCCCCACAGGGTCCACTAGGAAACTGCAGGATTTAATAGCAGCAGGCCCCGTAGCAGCCGGTTAAATGCTAACAGGGATGGGAGGAGGCCTGGGCCCTGGAAGGACGGGCTCTCTGCTACCTTCATGGAAAGAAGATGATGGGGAAAGCCACCTGATGCTTCTCTGTCCATTTTGCCAACCTTCCCCCAAAAGGCTGGTAAACCAGCCCACAATTCGGGAGGGTTTCCTGCCCCCTGAAAATGCAGGTTATTGCCCCTCTGTTCCAATCCTTCCACAAAAGGGATGGACAATCACCTTAAACTTGCGCCCCCTGGTTATCGACCCTTCAACTATCTGAAACAGTTTCTCTTTATTTACTCTACCTAAGCCCTTCATGATTTTGAACATTTCTATCAAATCTCCTCTTAACCTCCCCTGTTCTAAGGAGAACAACCCAACCTTCTCCAATCTATCTCTGTAACTGTAATCGCTCATGCCTGAAACCATTCTAGTGAATCTCTCCTTTACCCTCTTCAAAGCCTTCATGTCCTTCCCACAATGTGTTGTCCAGAACTGGACACAATATATCAGGTGGGCCTGGACTAGTGTTTTTTTTTTTTGTGTAGGTTTGACATAACTTCATGGCTTTTGTACTCTATGCCTCTATTTATAAAACCTAGTCCATATGCTTTAATAACAGCTTTGTTAACCTTCCTACTAAAGCAAAATACTGTGGCTGTTGGAGATCTGAAATTCAAACAAAAAGTAGTGAAAATACTCAACAGGTCTGGCAACTTCTATGGAGAGAGAAATACGGCTAAATTTTACATGGAGACAGTGGCCCTTTGCACCAGCTAAAAAGTCAGGATGAGCCCGCGCCATGGAAGCTACGACTGGATCTTACAGTCGTCAGGCTTTTAGTTGTCTGATGTCATGGTTCCTGCACTCATGAGAGAGGATGTACCGTTTCAAAGAGCTGCCAGCCAATCACAGGGCTGGCAGCTCTTCAGTCCCAGTAGCACCACTGGGGGAGTTGGTCACTGCTGGAACTGCAGTCAGTTCCCAGAGCAGGAGTGTTGCAGGCTGGAGTTCACGGTTAAGTGGGGCAACCTTGTCGGAGCAATGTCAGCACAAGGCCCCTAAGTGACCATTATTAGCCACTTAAGGGCCTAAGTTGGCCCAAATTGGCTGCCTGACACCTACCCTGCTACTGGGAAAATACCAGCGATGGAATGTAGACAGCATGCCTCTACCATTGCATTTGATTATTTGCCCCCCCAACCTGCCTGGCAGCTACCCCCCTGCCCCCTCCCCCCGACCTCCTGCGGTGAAGGGGCAGATGTGGTGATGTGGTTACTTAAAATTCCAGCCATAGAGTTAATATTTCTGGTCAATAGCCTTTTTTACAGAACTGGAAAAAGTGAGAGATGTAACATATTTTAAGCAAGTACAGGGGCAGCATTGGGGATGCGAGGGAAGGAAGGAACAAAAGGGAAGGTCTGTGCTGAGGTGGAGGGCAGGAGAGATAAAATGACAAAAGACCTGTCCCATCTATTACTGCCTGACATGCTGAGCATTTGCAGCATTTTTTGTTTGTATTTGGCTTTGTTATTGTGTCCTGCCACTTTCAAAGATTGGTACACAATCACCCACATGTCTCTCATTTGCAACCTCTTAAAGTTGTACCATTCGGCATGTATTATCTGGCTTCATTCTTCTGACCAAAATGTATTGCCTTTCACTTTCCTGTGTTGAATTTCATCTGCCATGCATCTGCAATCAACCTGCCTATGTCCTCTTGAAGTTTATTCTTCAGCAGTTTCATAAGAAAGTTATAGGAGTGAAAACGGTGTAAGTGAGAGTGTACAGATAAAATCCAATACACCAAGTACAGGCACAGAAAGGTCTTCCCCAACACAATTACAAAAAAAACTGTATCCACGTTTGAAGGGAATACACCAACTAAATGGAATTAGAATAGAAAGTTCCAGAAGGAGCAGGAGCAAACGCACAAAGGATTTCAAGTCTCATTCTGTGCCATAAGCTGATGATTCTATCAGTATATAACATTGTGTGCATACACTGAAGGATTAGCAATTATGGTTTTTATTACTACAAGTTTATTGAGGGACTATTTGCAGTTAATTATTGTTTAATTTGCTGCTGTTTATGTGATTTATTTCTCTTTCCTGCTGATGAATTTAAATCAGTGACACAGCAGGTGCAGTTGCCTCGATTTATTTCAAATGTTAGCATACTCGATTAGTTTATTGTACTCTTACTCCGTAAATATGAACTTACTCAAAATGGAGCCCTTCTTCTGAAGGGTGTGTTGTGTTTTTATAATGATGTAAAGGTACCCATCACTAATAAGGGATTAGGTAAATATGTTGTGGCTTCATTTATTTAGACCAGGCGCTTATACATAGGTAGCAAGCTTGAAGACATCAGCAGCAGAGGTGTGTGTGTGTGCTCTGCTCAGAAGCAAAAGTGAAACTACGATTGGATCTCATGACGCACTTCCCTTTTAACGATGTCATGCTGCTATCCCTTGAAGCATATTACAACAGGTTGGATGTCATTCTCATCCCTTTCTGCCACTTCCTTCCTTGCATTCTGTGACTGTCAAGTTAATCAGCCTCTCTGTCCCCTTCATTTCCATTTAGAACCTGCTGATTTACTGTTGCTGAGATAGCTTGGTTCAGGCATTAGTGAATGGACAATTGTGTATTTATCATTGGTGTTAACACATCACTGTCTCATAAGGAGAGAAAGTCACCGAGGTGCCAAAACCCACATTAACTTTTCTAATAGTAATCCAAAGACCCAGGCTAATGCTCTGGGGTCATGGGTTCAAATCTCATTATGGCAGCTGGTGGAATTTAAATTCAATTAATAAATCTGGAATATAAAGCTAGTCTTGGTAATAATGACCATGATAACTATCGTTAATTATTGTAAAAATTCACCTGGTTCACTAATGCCTTTTAGGGAAGGAAATCTACCATTCTTACCTGGTCTGGTCAACACATGACTCTAGACCCACAGCATTGTTGTTGATGCTTAACTGCCCTCTGAAATGGCCTAGAAAGCCACTTAGTTCAAGGGTAATTACAGATGGGCAAAAAATGCTGATCTTGCCAATGATGCCCACATCCCATGAAAGAATGAAGAAACAAATGTGCACATGTCTAACTCTTACCAGGCTGGTTGAGCTGACAGTTGACCTCTTCTGAAGATCTTATCTGGTTGTTGGATTTGGTTCAGTGGGTGCCAGCAACTGACACAAACCCCAGCAGCTCACCCAAGTGGCCATTCTTCATGCCTGGGCCTTGAAAATGACAGTCCATTCATCCATGGGGGCATCAACTTTGATCCAAATGCTGTTGTGAATCATTCCATACGCAGCAAGCATTTTCACAGCAGGAGTTGGTTGATAGTAGCCCAGAAACAGGAACCTGTGGAGACTTTTTTTCTCCCCTTTTTAATTCAGGTCTTTGAGTCCAATTATGGGCCAGCTAGAATTTACTAACACCCTCTCAGCCCTTCCTAGTTTGATGTCTTTTTGTACTGTAAGTATTAAGCAGGCTGGTGAGCTAATAAACCTTTGATTAGCTGCAGAGCACCTTTAGCTGCCTGGCATCTATAGGTTAAGCAAAGTATTACAAATGGTCACTTGTTGTTTGTAGTTTTATTATTTTTACTTGCTGCTTTTTTTTAGGATGTTATTCCACGGCACCGCTTTCCATTGTTAATTGCACTGTTCTGCACTGTGCAGTTCCAATGAGTTCAGAATCGGAGTCAGAAAAGTTATTTCACCTGGTTAGAGCTAGCAGAAAATTCTTCATGCTTAGAACCGTACGATTCTACTCCTGTAAAGAGATTAAATAGGGCATTCCCTAATCCCAGGTATAGATCACTGGAAACTATCTCCTGCTAATTTCAAAATGAATGGGATCAGCTTAACATTATGGGCTAAATTTTCCCCTTCCACACTGCACATTGTTGGGTAGATTTGAGGTGCTAAAAGTAAAATGGGGATAGTACTATTTACTGCTGTAACAATGCCCCAAGAAGATTGCACGACAGTTATCCTCAGCTAATTGCAGAATAAACCAACCCAAAGCAGCAGACGGGTGCAGTCCAGGTTTCCTCCTTACTCTCCTTAAATAATCATGCTTTAGTCAACCTCTGGGAATTTTGTAAGTGGCAGTATAAGCAGCACAGTGATAAAGCCAAGGTTCAAATTAAATCCATGAGTCTATCCCTGTCAAAATACACGAAGCTTTGTGAAACTTTGCCTTGTCAATTTTTGCTGTCAGCTCTGGATCTTCCCTGAAAGACTTCACCTGCTATTCACAGCCAGAGAAAGTGAACTCTGGATTATCCAACTGGGCTACCCAACAAGAATCCTTCTCTTTATGAAAAGGAGGTGTGTAAGGCTTCTTTGGAGTGAAGCATCATAGAAGAGGTGTGTTTAGAACTGCTAGATAATACATGTCACTGGGTTTACCGGCTCACAGTGCTTTGTCACTTTTTTCTCCCATCAGTGCCTCATTACTGTGGTGCACATCGTACCTGAGGGTGGTCTAGAAATGCTTTCCCTTGAAGACTATTTGAGGTGTTCAGATGACTTCACCAAATTCAGCTGTAAACTGCAAATCTCATTATTCCCTTTCATAGTCTGTGAAGTGGTAATTTCATGGGATAGCATAAGCTTTTTAGGAACTAGGTGAAGGACAAATGCAATTATTCTTCTTGTGCTCCATGTTCCATACAAGTACAATCATCCTTGAGTGCTTCAGTTTTTTTTATGACTTACAGTGCAATATAATGAACATTTTAAGATAGTGTTATTATTCATCTGATTGATTATGGCCCCCTCATTGTCCAAAGGGGACAAAAGCAATTTTTTTTCAGCATTAATGCATAATAGCTCTTAATTTTCAACTCCTGGTTGAAAAACCAGTTCAAATCACTAAGGAATATGCTAATGAGATTTTTAAAATGGGGACAGAAGGGAGCACTCCTAACAATAATAGTTATTAGCAAAATAAAAATGGGTTGACTTTAAGGTAGCTGAAAGGGTACAGGGGTTTCTGAGTAGTCTGGGTTTGTCCTACATTCAACTGAACCAATCAAACCAAATAGCAACAGAGATGTGCAAACTGCACAACTGGATTGGCAAAGATTTCTATATATTTGTTAATTAGTTGCTGAATCAGGGGCTTGGCAGCATTATCATATGCTGTATACTCATTATGGTGCATTCAAATCAAACCTCCTCCTCATCCTTCAGAGGGTGTTGGCAACCATGGACTTCCATTAGATTGGTGTATGATTATGCTTGGCAAAGTACTGCGGTGGTTTCAAATCACACCAGCCCAAACAAATTAAGTAATGCATGAAAGCTTGTATGTTAGCACTCAGTGAACTGAGGGTAAGTCATCAATTACCCATATTTAGCACAAGGGGAGAGGCAGTGATAGTTATCAATTGGGTATTTGGAGGCCTGAGCCTTTCCATCTTTTTTTTTTGTTTTTTTTTCAGAAGATCAGGGTTGTTCTACCTGGTGTCCTGACCATTCTTAACATTCAACTGACATCATTAAAACAGATTATTTGCTGATTATTACATTGCTGTTGTGGGACCCTGCTGTGCACTTCTATATTTCCTACACTACAACATTAACTACATTTCAAAATTATTTTAGGATTTTCCTGAGTTTGTGAAAGGTAAAATACAATGCAAGTTTTTTTCTTTCTTTCTCACTGTCTTTTTTTCTATTTCGACTTAACATTAGGCATTATTTCTTTCTTCCAATCACATTATCTCTCTTAGATGGGGTGATGACAGGTGACTGGAGGATGCAAATATTACACCCTCGTTCAGAAAAGGGGAGAATAATAATTATGGACTCATCTGTTTAATGTTAATGATGAGGTTTGTCATAGGGAAAATAATCCAAGAGAAAATTAACAGCCGCTTAGATGTGCATGGACTAATAAAGGAGAGCTAGCATGGATTCTTTAAGGGTAATAATGTTTGACTAACATGATTGAGATTTTTAGTGAGGTAACAGAGAGGGCAGATGAGGGCATTATAGTTGATTTCCTTTTGTGGACTTTTAAAAGGAGTTTGAATAAGTACAACATAATAGACTTGCTAGCAAAATGAAAGTCAATGTGTTAAAAGGGGCAGTAGCAGTATGGATACATAATTGGTTAAGGGATAGAAAACAGTGAGTTGTGGAGAATGGCTGTTTTTTGGACTGTAGTGAGGCATACCGTGATGTTCCCCAGCATTTAGGACCATTCTTGTATATATGGACTTTCAAAAGGCATTCTGCCACATAGCAGACTTATCAAGATGATTGAAGCCCATGGAATTCAGAGGAGAGTGGCTGTATGGATACAAAATTGATTCCATAATAAGAAGGGTGATGGTGTATGGATATATTTCAGACTGGGGAGGTGGTTTGCTGTGGTTTTCCCCAAGGGTTAATTTTGGGTCCATTATTCACTGCAATTTTTATAATTGACCTAAACTCAAGAATACGAAGCAATATTCTAAAGCTTGCAGATGATAAGAAACTTACCGAAATGATAAAGGTAGTTATAGGCATCAGGGTGATGTTGACAGGATGGTAAAATGGGCAGAGGCATGGTAGTTGGAGTTCATGAAGCGATGCACTTTAGGAAAACTAATGTGAAAAGAGTATGCTATAACTGGCATGATTTTGCAAGTGTAGATAAGCTGGGAGACCTTAGTATCCATATAGAAAAAAATTTAAATGTGACAGGGCAGATTGATAAGGTGGGTAAAAATGTGTATGGGTCATTTGGGTTTGCATCTACAGGCATAGAATATAAAAACAAAGAGATGATGCTAGAACCTTATCAATCACTGGTTAGGCCGCAGCTGAAGTATTGTGGACAATCCTGGGCATTACACTTGAGGAAAGATGTAAAGATAGAAAGGGTACAGGGGGGTTTTACCAGGATGTTACCCTGGAAGAGAGATTTGAAAAGTTAGAACTGTTCTCTTTAGAACAGGAAATGTTAAGGTGACCTAATTGAGGTTTTCAAAATGAGGAGGATATATAGGGAAAAAATATTCCCTCTGGCCCGTGTGGTTCAATAACTAGAGATCATGGATTTAAAATCATTGGGAATAGATCAAGAGGGGAGATGAAAACATGTTCTTTCATTCAGAGAGTTTGGATCTGGAACTCTGTAACTGATGAGGTAGTGGAAGCTGATTCCATAGATATTTTTTAAAAGGGAGTTGGGCATGTGCTCAGTTATGAAGAACCTGCAGGGGATGAGGGACAAACCACCACTGCTCTTTCAAAGGGCTAGCAAGGCACAATGGGCCAATGGCCTCATTGTCTTGTAAGTTTCCATGACCCTAAATGCTATGATTCTGTTACTGCTGCTGTTTTTGATATGAATTAAAGACTTCGGTTTGGGGAAACAGTTGCACAATTTCAAGCTTGGAAGTGTAGTAACCAGGGAGGCATATAGCAAAAGACTTCAAGGGTGGAATTTTGTGTCCTTCCCCCAAAGTGAGTTTGGTGGCAGGGGAAAATTTAATCAGGTGGGAGGATGGCGGATGGGAACCCTGCCACCTTTGCACCTACACCCAATTAAGTCCATGGCAGGAAGGCCCTGGACAAGCTTCCTGTCCAGCTGTCAGCTGAGGCCCTTAAGTGGGCAATTAATGCCTACTTAAGGGCCTTATCCCATCCTCACCAGGGTTGCTTGGCTTCCGGTGCAGGGGTGAGGCAGGGGGTCTGGTGGGTATGGCTCCCTCATTCAAAAGCACTCAGTGCCTGGTTAAGGGACCTGGTATCGGGAGGATGGGGGCCTCCTGAGAGCCACCCCCCTGCCCTTGTTGCTGACCCCCCACCTCCCCTGTGAGGACAACACAATGGTCCCCTCCCGCCATCACTCACCTGTGGCCTGGGATCCAATGATGATCATAGGCCTCGTGTCAGTGTCATACTGGCTGCAGCCTGTCAGCCTGTGGCACTGCTGTTCAATACAGTTGCTCGGCTCTGATTAGCTGGTAGCTCTAGGTGGGTGGGATTTCTGCAACATGAGGAAAACCTTTTTTGTGCAAGCATTTGGAATTTGGAAGGCAAGGCCTGATACGCTAATAGATCAATAGTAGCCTTCAAAAGGGAATTGGATGAAGACCTGAAGGAGAAAATTTTGCAGGGCTGCAGGGTAAGAGCAGGAGAGCGGGATTAACTCGATTGTTCTCCGAAAGAGCCAGTGCAGAAAAAGCTGAACAGTTGCACTATTGTTGCACTATTTTATGATTCTGTGATTCATCCTATTCATCTATTGTTTCTCTTTGTGTTGAGACTCTGTATGCACCAGCCACTTTGGTATCGCTCTACCCACAACTCTGAAACTAATGAGTTTACTGTTGCTGCCAAGTCATTACTGTATTGACAGGTTCACATTGTGATAGTGTTTGCTTCCCTCGTCCACATGCTTTGCCTCTGCAACTCCCCCTTTTCACGTTTATGGAATCCTGTCCATGACAAAAGCCATCAGATGTTTCACTTCTTCTCTCAATACTCACCAGAGCTTGAAGAGTTCTGTATAGATAGTGGCATCGAAAGAATACAGCTTTGATTTTTCCTTTAATGTATAATCAGAAGCTTGTCCAGAGGGAATGATCCATCCCTGACATGATCCATTGCTTCCCAAATTCTCTTGGCACCCACTTAGAATTTTAATTCCTTGCCAATCTGCATTGAAAAAAATATTGAACAAGAATGCATTTAACACTGTCTGTTATGTGATGTGACATGATGAGGTGATTTGTAATTAGATTTGGTATTATACTAAAGTGACAATGTTTTGAATGTCCAGTAAAGAAACCAACGCCTACACGGAACAGAGTGCATGCATGACTCTGGCATTTGTCTCTGTAACAATTGCTTGGAGCCAAATTTGTCTACAGTAATTCTCTGGGGATGTGAATATGCTAATCTCATGGTTGCTGGTGCTTGGGATTACTTCAGAAGTAACCAGCGTGGGCCTTTACAATGAAAACCCAGGTTGTTAAAGAGGTTTGATTGTGCTGAACACTTGCCTGCAGGATAACAGTCAATTGTAATCAGCCTGAGCGTTGCACAAAACCTGCAACAAATTAACAGCTCAACTAGTACATCTCAGATTAGGAAAAGAATAATTAACCTCCTGCGTCGTGCAGCGGTCTCAAGCTTTAAGCGCCACAGCATTCTTTGACTTATTCAATTAATATATTCATTGATAAAAAGCATAGAGCTTTATACAATACTCAATACTTTCATTTCAATCAAAGTTTTTAAAAAAATTTATTTGTTCCCCGGATGTGGGTGCCGCTGGCTGGGCCAGCATTTATTATCCATCCCTAATTGCCCAGAGAAGGTGGTGTTGAGCCACCTTCTTGAACCTCTGCAGTCCATGTGGATTAGGTACACCCATAGTGCTATTAGGAAGGGAGTTCCTATTAGAAGCATTATAACTAAGGACTGGATGACATGTCTTTAAACTGACTGATTTGATTGGTCATAATGATCGGAAGTGTGGGGAGTGGAAATGTCCCAGTGGTGCAGGAGGAATGTTCTTCTAACTCTTTTAATTGCCCTCTTGAGGGGACACTGGATAGGCCTAGTGTCATCACTTCAATTAAAGCAGAAGTACTCCTCTACGACCACTTGGGCTGACTGTGCCCTCAAGTCACTGTGGTTCCCATCAATCACATCGGTCATGTACGTGTGGACACCGCTTGCTCCTTCTCCAGAGCTAACTGGTTACTGATTTCACTGCAGAAGAGAAGTAGGCAGCCAGTCTGAGCACCCACATGGGCTGCATCTAACCTGGGCCTGTGAATGGCCAGTTTGACCAGGAGGAATGTTCTTCTGGGATTTGTGTTGGAAGCTGTACTAGCAGGGTGGTCAACATCTCTGTATTTAAAGGTGAGGATACGTGATAATGCAGTTTCTAAATTAGAAATACTTGTTACTGTAAGGAATCCATATCTCATAGAACTATATGCTTTTTTAAAAAAAATTGGAAGAACATTGAATTATTTGGACACAGTCCTGAGCTTTTTTTTAAGGTTACAAGTTCACTTTAGTCTGTGAACATGATGTTTTTACCAAGAAACCACGTGATTTCAGCTAAATGACCAACAAGACACCTAGAGAGTTAAGAGATATTTTGCTTACTTGAGTTAAAATATATTTAAAAACTGTTGTTGCAAGGCTGTGGGCTCCTGCTGAATGGCTGAAAAATTCCTGGCCTGAAAGAAGTTCTGTCTAACCATGTGTTTTGAATTTTTGATTCAGTGTGAGTCTTGGGAGTGACCTGTGAAAGATTATTGTTCCACTCTCTCTCTCTCTCTCTCTCCCTCTCTATATTGCCTACTGTCCAGAGTGGATGTTCATCTTCAACCAGAAAATTCTCATCTGAGAATAACTCGTCCGTATTTAAAAGCCTGTAAAGCTACGACAATCCTCTGTAAAGGACTTCCAGGCAATTACTGTGAGCAGCGCTCTGTCCTCACATGCAGGAACACCGAATCAATGATGGCAAGACCTTACGAAACGTTATCCTTTTTTATAAAGTGTTCCTTTGTGCCAGCCTCTGCAGAGACCTTATTTGTCTTGTCCTTTGCTTTTTGTGTTTGAATGTGTGTTGGGATTTTGAAAGGGGTAAATTGTTACACTTCTGCGTTACCAACTGTATGTTAACCAGTTTTGCAACTTGTTTTGAAAAAAAAGGTTATGTTCCTTAATAAATCAATTATTCTGAGTTTATTGAAAGGTTCCCGGTTAAAGTCTTTTTTTATCCTGTATCTGGCAGTAGTGATGGTAAACAATTGGCCATTTTGCTGAGTAAATTAAACAATTACATTTATATGCGACCTGTGGAGTGTGGGGTTAGAGAAACTGCGGTCTCCTCCTGTCCGGTCGTTAACATTACTGTCATAATTACTTTGTTATTTTTCATCTCAACATCATTACACAACTTTCACCATTCATTCTCCTTGAAAGAACATAAGCATGTTGCAGACATGTGTTGATATATTTCAGGTCTAGAAGGTTTGTTCTAACAGTATTAGGGAATGAACCCGGCCAGGTGGTCGAAGTTTCAGTAGGGGAGCATTTCGGGAAAAGTGACCATAATTCTGTAAGTTTCAAGGTACTGGTGGATAAGGATAACATGAGTCCTCGGGTTAAGGTGCTTAATTGGGGGAAGGCTAATTATAACAATATTAGGCAGGAACTGAGGAATCTAGACTGGAGGCGGATGTTTGAGGGCAAATCAACTACTGACATGTGGGGGGCTTTCAAAAGTCAGTTGATAAGAATTCAGGACTGGCATGTTCCTGCTAGGATGAAGGATAAGCATGGCAAGTTTCAGGAACCTTGGATAATGAAGGATATTGTGAGATTAGTCAAAAAGAAAAGGGAAGCATTCGTAAGGGCTAGAAGTCTGAGAACAGATGAAGCCCGTGGAGAATATAAAGAAAGTAGGAAGAAACTTAAGCAAGGAGTCAGGATGGCTAAAAGGGGTCATGAAAAGTCACTGGCAACCAGGATAAAGGAAATCCCAAGCCCTTTTATACATATGTAAAAAGCAAGAGGGTAGCCAGGGAAAGGGTAGGCCCACTCAGGGACAGAGGTGGGAATCTGTGTGTGAAGCCAGAAGAAATGGGAGAGATACTAAATGAATACTTTTCATCAGTATTCACCAAAGAGAAGGACTTAGCGGTCGATTTGTCTAGGGAAGAGTGTGTAGATAGCCTGGATCATGTTGAGATCAAAAAAGAGGTGTTAGGCGTCTTGAAGAATGTTAAGGTGGATAAGTCCCCAGGGCCAGATGGGATATACCCCAGCGTACTAAGGGAGGCAAGGGAGGAGATTGCTGGGGCCTTGACAGAAATCTTTGTATCCTCACTGGCTACGGGTGAGGTGTCAGAGGACTGGAGAATGGCCAATGTTGTTCCATTGTTTAAGAAGGGTAGCAGGGATAATCCAGGAAATTACAGGCCGGTGAGCCTTACGTCAGTGGTAGAGAAATTATTGGAGAAGATTCTTTGTGACAGGATTTACTACCATTTGGAAGTAAATGGGTGTATTAGTGAGAGGCAGCATGGTTTTGTGAAGGAGAGGTCGTGTCTCACTAACTTGATCAAGTTTTTCGAGGAAGTGACAAAGATGATCGACGATGGAAGGGCAGTGGATATTATATACATGGATTTCAGTAAGGCCTTTGACAAGGTCCCTCATGGCAGACTGGTACAGAAGGTAAAGTCGCATGGGATCAGAGATGAGCTGGCAAGATGGATACAGAATTGGCTTGGTCATAGAAGACAGAGGGTAGCAGTGGACGGGTGCTTTTCTGAATGGAGAGCTGTGACTAGTGGAGTTCCGCAGGGATCAGTGCTGGGACCTTTGCTGTTTGTAGTATACATAAATGATTTGGAGGAAAATGTAACTGGGCTAATTAGTAAATTTGCAGACGACACTAAGGTTGGAGGAGTTGCAGATAGTGAAGAGGATTGTCAAAGGATACAATGGAATATAGATCGGTTGGAGGCATGGGCGGAGAAATGGCAGATGGAGTTTAATCAGGACAAATGACAGGTAATGCATTTTGGAAGGTCTAATACAGGCAGGAATTATACAGTAAATGGCAGAACCCTTAAGTGCATCGACGGGCAGAGGGATCTGGGTGTACAGGACCACAGGTCACTGAAAGTGGCAACGCAGGTGGATAAGGTAGTCAGGAAGGCATATGGCATGCTTGCAGGGGTATTGAGTATAAAAGTCAGGAAGTCATGCTGCAGCTGTATAGAACCTTGGTTAGGCCACACTTGGAATATTGCGTGCAATTCTGGTCGCCACATTACCAGAAGGATATGGAGGCATTGGAGAGGGCGCAGAGGAGGTTTACCAGGATGCTGCCTGGTCTGGAGGTTATTAGCTATGAGGAGAGGTTGGAGAAACTCGGATTGTGCTCACTAGAGCAACGGAGATTGAGGGGCGACTTGATAGAAGTTTACAAAATTATGAGTGGCATTGTCAGAGTAGATAGTCAGAAGCTTTTTCCCAGGGTGGAAGAGTCAATTACTAGGGGACATAGATTTAAGGTGAGAGGAGAAAACTATAGAGGATATGTGCGGGGCAAGTTTTTTACGCAGAGGGTAGTGAGTGTCTGGAATTGGCTGCCAGAGGAGGTGGTAGAAGCAGGTACGACAGTGGTGTTTAAGAGGCAGCTTGACAAATACATGAATAGGATGGGACTAGAGGGATACGGACACCGGAAGTGCAAAATGTTTTAGTTGACGGACATTATGATCGGCGCAGGCTTGGAGGGCCTGTTCCTGTGCTGTACTTTTCTTTGTTCTTTGATCTACTGTGACAGGTGTTTCCAATAATGTTTAGGAAAGGAGTGACTGTATCCTCACCCTTCTGAGTTTTCCCAGTCTTTCCATTGTAGAGATGGCTCAGAGCTCCTTCTAAAATTGTATTAGAGGATGTACAAAACAGAAGTTTGCTTTCCCATCCCATTACTGTCCTTCCTGAGGACTGATGAATCTCATGATGATGTGAGATTTTAACTCAGGGTGAATTTTAACTCACAATGGGTTTGCTGAGAAACAGTCCCTGTCCACCTGTGGCAAAATGAGGCCATGTTGATTTCAATTGCTAAACCTCATTAAGAGGCCACCGGCTGACAGATTGGGCAGGAAGTGAGCTGGAAGCAGTCAGCAGGCTGTGGAAAATTAAGTGATCCCTTGGCTTTCACCGGAACCCAGGTACATGTGAGAATGGAGGTCCTAGGACTATTTCGCAAAAGGGAAGGGAGGGAAGTCAAGGGCTGGGGAGGCCTAAACTTATCCTGTTGGGCCAAAAGAGTGCTCTTGTTCATCCTGATCTGCACAGAGGAAAGTAAAAAGCTATTCATGAATGTCTTCTTCTGCTTCTTATCCTCTTCTCCCTCCCAGAAACATGATAGGGTCCCCATTGTCCTCACTTATCACCCCACCAGCCCTCGCATTCAAAGGATCATCCTCCGCCATTTCTGCCAACTCCAGCATGATGCGACCACCAAACATATCTTCCCTTCACCCCCCCTGGCGGCATTCCATAGGGATCGTTCCCTCCGTGACACCCTGGTCCACTCCTCCATCACCCCCTACACCTCAACCCCCTCCCACGGCACCTTCCCATGCAACCACAGAAGATGCAGCACCTGCCCCTTTACTTCCCCTCTCCTCACCGTCCAAGGGCCCACTCTTTTCAAGTGAAGCAGCATTTCACTTGCACTTCCCTCAACTTAGTCTACTACATTCATTGCTCCCAATGCAGTTTCCTCTACATTGGAGAGACCAAATGCAGACTGGGTGAACGCTTTGCAGAACACCTTCGGTCTGTCCGCAAGCATTACCCAGACCTCCCTGTCACTTGCCATTTCAACACTCCACCCTGCTCTCATGCCCACAGGCTTGCTGCATTGTTCGAGTGAAGTTCAACGCAAACCGGAGGAACAGCACCTCATCTTCCGACTAGGCACTTTACAGCCTTCCGGGCTGAATATTGAGTTCAACAATTTTAGATCATGAATCTCTCCTCCATCCCCACCCCCTTTCCGATTTTCCCCCTCCTTTTTGTTTTTTCCAATAATTTATATAGAGTTTTCTTTTCCCACCTATTTCCATTATTTTTAAATGTATTTCCTTCCATTGTTTTATCTCTACCTTTTAGCCTTTTTCGATTCCTTCACCCCACCACACCCCCACTAGGGCTATCTGTACCTTGCTCGTCCTGCTTTCTACCCTTAATTAGCACATTCCTTTAGATAATATCTCCACCTTCAACACCTCTTTGTCCTTTTGTCTGTGACATCTTTTGGTTATCTCCACCTATCACTGGCCCTCTATCCAGCTCTTCTTGTCACACACCCCCCCCCACCCCCCCCCCCCCAACTTAAACCAGCTTATATTTCACCCCTTTTCTATTTTTCCTTAGTTCTGTTGAAGTCATGCGGACTCGAAACGTTAACTGTGCTCCTCTCCACAGACGCTGCCAGACCTGCTGAGTTTTTCCAGGTATTTTTGTTTTTGTTTTGGATTTCCAGCATCCGCAGTTTTTTGCTTTTATCTTTTCTCTTCTGACAGGCCTTCACATGGCGTGGATGTCACTGTGCAGCTTCACTGCCCATGCAGGTCAGACTTTAATGGACCTGATGTGAATATTCAAAGAAGCACTCCAACGACTTTGGTCAGGTGACTTAGCTGACAGGATCTGGCCAGGATATCAGCAACTAAATCATCCAGTGGATTTTAACTGCTTTCCTCCAGTTCCCGGTAAGTGAGTACTATCAATATTCACCTCCCCAGACTTAAAGATGAGCAGAAGATAGAAATGAAAAATGGTGCTATAACATATTCCATTATATTGTCAAAAAGCATAAAATGGCAAACGGCCCTTCATCAATTAAGCCATTTCTTCCATACCTTATGTACAATATAGCAAAGATATTATCACTTGAATACCAGTCAGTAGGTAAGTAATTAGCCATGGTCCATGAGGAACCATAAGCATCTCTCTCTGTTAGAGGGATACAATTGGTTGTATAGATTGAGGGGCGCCACTCCACATCAAACATGGAGCAGGTGAGGAGACAGGTCCCAAATCTACTTCAGCCAGAATGGGAATTGAACCCACACTGTTGGTGTTATTCTAAACCACATGCTAGCTATCTAAGCCCCCACCAGTCAGCAATGAGCAGGATTAAGTTCGATGTTAATCCCATAGTCAACAAAACCTTTACATTACTGACAATTTGTTTTATGTGTTGATGAAATGGAGTACATTTCTTTAGACGCTCTATTCTACACAGAAGTTTACTGGCTTAGGAAAAAGTTTGAAGTAAGTGTTTGACCCACATGGAGAGTGATTAAATTGCTGGATATAAAGAACAGCGTTCAAAGACTAGCAACTTCTGCATTTGCTGCAGAGTGGGCTTTTCTTGTCGATGTTGAAAATCACTTCAACAAACTATACCTCAGGTTTTCAAAGAGAAAACGAGTTTGAAGTTAGTTTGTTTTTACTCAGCTTTTGAAGTGATTTGGAAGCCAAGAAACAACTGATGAATACAAAAGATATCTGGCATCTTCGTAACTTGAAAGACTTTGCAGAGCCAGTCCAACTGGAAACATGCATCAGATGTAGATGAAGTTAGTAATTGATGGGGTTCATTTAATACTTGCCAAATTCATAGAGCAACCCCAACATCCCACAAGCCCCCAGCTCTGCTTTCTTTCCCTTCAACAGCAAATGTGGATACCATGGACCGTGCTTTGTTACTTGCATTTCAAAGCAGCTCTTTATACAAGGATTAGGTGCAGTGTTACACTTTGCTGTGTGTGTGCTGTGGCATATCAGTAGCACTTTCAACTCTGAGTAACACGGTTGTAGGTTTGAGTTCCACTCTGGAATTTTGAGCAAAAAATTCACACTGACACCTCAGCGCAGTACTGAGGGAATGTCTTTTGGATAAGACTGAGGCACCATCTGACTTTTCAAGTGGCCGTAAAAGATCCAATGCCATTAATTCAAAGATGAGCAGGGGAGTCTTGACCAATATTTATCCCTCATCCATGCCACTGAAACACATTATCTGTTTCTTATTGCATTGCTCTTTGTGGGTGCTTCCTTTGTGCAAATTGGCTTCTGTGTTTCCTGCCTTGTAACAGTGACCACACATCAAAAGAATTGAATTGACTGTAAAGCACTTGGGATCTTCTAAGATTGTAGAAGGGAAATGTAAGTCTTTCTTTATCTCCTGTCTTTCCTGTAACATTATCAACGGCCTGAAATTTTGTGTGCATTGAACAATTTTGTAGTTCAGGGACGTATAAACACCTGGGCCAGAATTTTGAGTTCCAAGGTCGGGTGCGTGCCTGACCCAAACGCACGTAAAATTATACAAAAAGGCGTTGGGTGTGCGTCCCAACATCATCGCGCACACATGCAATATTGATGTGGGCGGGCTCGTGCAGGAGTCGGAGCAGCACCCACCGACAATTAAAGGGTCAATTAAGACTATTAAAAAGCCAACTGACCACGATTTTACATTGTCCGTGTGATTTATAGCTCATCACAGGGGAAAAATGGGTGGGCGGAATTCACATTTTAATAATTTCCTCACGCACGGGCGGGATAAAAGGCCCCAGAGAAGCAGCACTTACTCTGTCATTGCCAGTCCTTTGCTGTGTGAGTACAGAGTTGTCCCAGAGTTTCTTAGCATCTTGTTTGATCATCAAGCCTGCCTTTCAGCATCTCAGGTCCTCATCTTCCCTGGAAGGTTCCTCTGAGCATTGCAGCACAGTGCTCCCTCATCTTCAAGACACTGCTCCTCTGTATCCCAGCTAATGGGGATAGGGTATTCCGCCGTTGGAACCTCCTCTGAAGAGGAAGAGAGGGGCAGGAGGGAGAGGAGGCCAGGTGGGCGCGGGCAGCATCCCAGGGACAGACCTTTCAGAGGAGAGGCACAGGCTCACTTGGTGCAGGGCCAGCAGGGAGGCCAAGGCGGGAGGACATGCTGAAGATGCCACTACCCAGCGCCTCGAGTGTTCAGGCAGCACTCCAGCTACCTCCAGATATCTGAGATAAAAACAAAAAGCTAAAAGCTACTGCGGATGCTGGAAATCCAAAACAAAAACAGAATTACCTGGAAAAACTCAGCAGGTCTGGCAGCATCGGTGGAGAAGAAAACAGTTGACGTTTCGAGTCCTCATGACCCTCTGCCGAAGGGTCATGAGGACTCGAAACGACAGATGTCCGAGGTCCAGTGCTGCAGGAGACTCCACCTCTCCAGGGACATAACGACAGCAGTATGTCACATGATAGGTCCAGAAATCGCCTCCAACTGCGTGGGGGGACGCATAAGGTTGGTGACGTTGAAGGTCACAGTGGCCCTCTATGCCTCCGATTCTTTTCAGGGGGAATCTGTGCGGCACTTCTCAATCAGTTGCACACAGTTGTGTCAAGCTCATGACTGATGCTACCTTTAGACATGTTCACACTTTCATCCACTTCCGGACAGATGAGGTGAGCCAGGTGGAGAGAGCATGAGGCTTCGCTGCAATGGCCGGGTTCCCTGTATCCAGGATGTAATAGCTTGTACTCACGTGATCATCAAAGCAACAGCAGGTGAGCCTGGAGCTTTTATAAACAGAAAGGGTCTCCACTCAATGAATGTTCAGATTGCCTGTGACGACAGGACAAAGATTCTCCAAGTTTGTGCCCATTACCCTGGGAGCTCACACAATGCTTACATCTTGCAGCACTCACAGATCCCAAGGCTGTTTGTGGCTCCTGCATGGGTGGATGGATGGCTCCTGTGTGACAAGGGCTATCCCTTGAAGAGGTGGCTGATGATCCCACTCAATCACCCAAGAACTGAGGCCAAGGAGGGATACAACAGGAGTCATGCCTCCACAAGGGCGGTGGTGGAGAGGACCATCGGGCTGCTGAAGATGTACTTCAGATGCCTGGACTGGTCAGGCGGAGCATTGCAATATCCTCCAAAGTGTGTCTCCCTCATAGTCATCACATGCTGCACCCTGCACAACCTGGCTCTGGCAAGGGGGGACCCACTGGAGGCTGAGGAAAGTGAGGCAGCTCCACAGGCCACAGAGGATAATTCAAGTGATGACTCAGAGGAACAGCCTGGGGAGGTGCAGGGTGAGGACCTCGAGGCAGAGGACAGGAACATTCATGGAGGCAGGGACACCAGTGATGCTTTGATGCAGCAGACCTTCTGCTAGGCATCCAAGACATTGATGCCTCTTCAAGCCAATAGAACTGTCTCCTTTACTAACAATCAATAAATGAGAACCCAACTCATTACGCCAGCACTACACACTTTTACAAGCCTGTGCTGCAACTGGCACCTATTCATACCATCCAGACAACTCAGCCCATTTAAGTCAAATAAATATTTATGGTACTTACCATGAACAAACAAAATGTCCATCCCTAACACAAGAGTCAAAATGATTAATGCAAAAAATGTCACTCATGACACACCTCTGCTGTGCTCAAGGTGCCTTCAACTTACATCTGCGGGTGCTGTGTTTTGGTGCCCTCTCCCTTGCTGACAGTGGTGTTGGAGGCAGCCTGCTGATTCTGCTGTCCTGGTGGCCCTGATGACCTTGGCGGTCGTCCTCTGGCGACCGGAGCTTGAGTAGACTCCTCCTGGGAGGGTATTTCCAGCCCCACAACTGGGCACTCCACAGTCGTCACAGCATCATCAGATGCAGCAGCCACTGGCAGAGGGGTGGAGGAGCTGGTGCCCTCATCCAGAACACCCTGAGAGAAGCCCATTGAGACGACAGGCAGCTTGTTTGCCAGCGTGAAGTGCGTTTACACCTCCCTGCTCATCATTGATGGATGGGGGTCTAGCAGGGAGACTAGGTGCCTCATCCATCTCTTACTGAGGTCATTGTGAGGGCTTGCAGATCCAAGTACAACTCCAGGAACCCATAGTCTGCCCCTGAAGCTCCCTCTCCATGAGAGTCGCCACTCTCTCAATGGGGAAGGCTGAGCACTCGGTGTTAAGGGACAATGCAGAACTCATACTCCACATGGACTCCTCCTCCATAACCGAAACCATGGTGCAGACCCTTAGGGGTCTCTGCCATATCCCCCCATGGATCCCACTGGACATCCAGCACCTGCCGCCTGATGAACGACTCCAGAGGCTCGTCATCTGCCTCGGACGCAGCATGGTCCTGGTCTCCAGCTGTGCTCCCACTGTCCGCTCTCTGGGACCTGTCTGCCTCTGCCAGCTCCTCATGCGAGTGTGATGTGCCCTTATCACTGTGCATTACCCGCGGAGCCGAATAACTAATGTCCACCAACATGTCAGTATCTGCACTGATGCCTGGTTCAGAGAGACAGTGTGACGCTGGTGCAGGTGTGCTGTTTTCCTCGGACCTTAATGGGGGTCCTCAGGATCGCCGGTGGCTCCTGCGGATGGTGCATCTGCGGGAAGAAGACAAAACATCAATCAGCATAGTCCCTATGTATGCTAGGAGGGCTGAGGAGGTGGTGGAGACCTGCTGCATGTTGCCACCTGCATTGGAGCTTCAATGGGCTCTCAGGCTATGACAGTTCAGTTTCTAATGAGAGTAGCCTATGTTTCCAGCCCACCGCACATGCACCTGTCACCTGCACTCTTACCTTCATCTGAGACCCCTGCCTCATCACGACCGAATGAGTGAGCTGGCTGGTGGCATTCAAGATCCAGTGCATCACTCTCGTGCTTAGTGAGGAAGCACAAATTTGACACTGCTCCACCCGTTCTGTGGCGTTCTGTGGTGTTATGACTTATTTTCTCCTGACAGGGAAAAATAGCCTCATTATCGCTCCATCTCCCTGATGGCGCTTTCCTGGTTCCCACCCGCCTGCCCACCCGGTATTAGGCAGGCTGTGTCACTGTGGTACATCTCACCCTGCAATGCACTGTGGCTTGTCATGCTGACATCTCAGCCTTGGTAAGGCAGTGCTAGTTGGCATACACATTCTTAGACCCCTGAATGTTCCGAGCAACAGGCACTGGACTAAAGTTCTCCACACAGGTCCATGCCATTTCTACACTTACCCTTGCTGGCCACAGCAGATCATTGAATCTTTTGTGGCACTGAATCCATGTGCAGCGCACCGCATCATGCCCACTGACCTGGGCGGCAACCTCTATCCAGGCTTTCTTGGCCAGGTGGGGTGGCCTTCTTTTGCCATCCTTGGGCATTAAGATATGCCACCTGGCAGTAACCTCCTAGACCAGCACTCCCAGGCACTCATCTGAGAAACGGGGGGCAGAGTGCCCATCCAACTTGCCCTCCCACCTTCCATGACCACCCATGACTGCACACCAGGTCACTTCTCGAACAGCTCCCAGACAACTCCCTCAGCCTCCTGGTAGCCTTCAGGGAGCTGCCTCTTCCGTTTTTGAACACTCCGCTGGGTCCCCATTAGACCCAGTGCCCGACATGTTCCTGCCCCTGTGCATGGAACACACAGCAGGCGGTTGTGTTTCAGGTTGGGCGGGCCTTAATTGGGCACCCAGTGTAAGATTGCATTCACAGCGACATTGCGCCAACTTCGGGTGCACCCTGAGGGTAAAATTCAGGCCCTGGAGATATTTTCTCATTTGTGAAACAGACTCAATCTTTTTTTTTTCATTCACAGGATGTGGGCATCACTGGCTAGGCCAGCATTTATTGCCCATCCTTAATTCCCCTTGTTCTGAGGGCATTTAAGAATCAACCACTTTATTACAGATCTGGAGTCTCATGTAGGCCAGAATGGGTTCGGACAGCAGATTTCCTTCCCTAAAGGACATTAGTGAACCAGATGGGTTTTTACGACAATCAACAATGGTCATCATCATTAGACTATTGATTTCTATAGCATCTCACTAAATATCTGCCTTGCTTTAACCTAATGATTCTTATTCCTAATTCCTTATTCCTGTTTCTTGGAAATGAGGTGGGCCAAGTATATCAAGTGTCAGTGGGGGAAAATATAAGAAGCAATGATCGTTGCATTGTACATTTTAGATAGAAAAGGACGATAGGCAATACAGAGTTAGAATAATTAACTGGACGAGAGCCGACTTTGTTAGGGCAAGAACGGAGTTGGACCAGATAGGCTGGAACAAAAGATTGGCAGGAAAAACTGTAGTTGAACAATGGACTACCTTCAAAAAAGAATTGGTTTGGGCACAGTCAAGGCATATTCCATTGAAAGGGAAAGGTAGGGCAAACAAATCCAGAGCTCCCTGGATGAAAAAGGAGATAAAAATTAAGATAAAAAAGAAAAAGCGTGCTTATGACAGGCGTCAGGTAGAAAATGCAATTGAAAACCAAGAGGGATACACAAGGTTCAGAGGGGAGGTGAAAAAGCATATGAGAGAAGCGAAGAGGGATTATGAGAAAAGACTGGCAGCCAACATAAAGGGGAATCCCAAAGTCTTTTATAGGCATATAAATAGTAAAAGTGTGGTAAAAGGAAGAGTACGGCTGATTAGGGACCTAGAAGGGAATTTACACATAGACAAAGGGGCCATGGCTGAGGTATTAAATAAATACTTTTTATCCAGTTTTAGCAAGGAGGTAGATGCTACACAGGCCATGGTGACAGACAAGGACACTCTGTCACAAGAAGGGTTCAAAATTGATAAGGGGGAAGTGTTGAATAACTGTTGGTACTTAAAGTTGACAAGGCACCGGGACCAGATGAGATGCATCCAAGGATATTGAAGGAAGTGAGAGTAGAAATTGCAGCAATTACAGACCAGTCAGTTTAACTTTAGTGGTGGGCAGGATTCTAGCAAAAATCATTCGGGATAGAATTAGTAGTCATGTGGAAAAATATGGGTCAATGAGGGTAATGCTGTCAATGTGGTATACATGGACTTTCAAAAGGCATTTGATACAGTGCCACACAACAGACTTGTGAGAAAATATTGCTCATGGAATAAAAGGGACAGTAACAACGTGGATACAAAATTGGCTGAAAAATAGGAAGCAGAATGTAATGGTCAATGGGTATTTTTCAGGCTGGAGTAAGGTTTGTAGTAGAGTTCCCCAGGGGTCGGTATTGGGACTCTTGCTTTTCCTGATATATATTAATGATCTAGATCTTGGTGTGCAGGGCACAATTTCAAAGTTTGCGGATGATATGAAGCTTGGGAATGTTGTATACTGCAAAGAGGACAGTGTAGAACTTCAAAAGGACATAGACAAGTTGGTGGAGTGGGCAGATAGGTGGCAGATGAAGTTCAATGTGTAGAAGTGTGAGGTGATACATTTTGGTAGGAAGAACATGGATAGACAATATAGAATAAGGGGTGAAATTTTGAAGGGGGTGCAGGAGCAGAAAGACCTGGGTGTATATGTGCATAAATCATTGAAGGTGGCAGGGCAGGTGCAGAGAGCATTAATAAAGCATAAGGTATCCTGGGCTTTATTAATAGGGGTATAGAGTACAAGAGCAAGGAGGTTATGCTGAATTTATGTAAGACACTCATTAGACCTCAGTTGGAGTATTGTGTACAGTTCTGGGCGATATGTTACAGGAAGGAAATGAACACATTGGAGAGAGTGCAGAAGAGGTTTACAAGAATGGTTCCAGGGATGAGAAACTTCAGTTCCGAAGATAGATTGGAGAGGTTGGGACTGTTCTCCTTGGAGAGACGAAGGCTAAGAGAAGATTTGATAGGGATGTTCAAAATCATGAGGCAGCTGGACAGAGTAGGTAGGGAGAAGCTGTTCCCGCTTCTGAAAGAATCAAGAACGAGAAGGCACAGATTAAAATTGACTTGCAAAAGAAGAAAATGTGACATGAGAAAAAACTTTTTCACACCACGAGAGGTTCAGGTCTGGAATGCGCTGCCAGGAAGTGTGGTGAAGGCAGGTTCAAACAAGGCATTCAAGAGGGCATTAGATGATTATTTGAATAGAAACAATGCATAGGGGAAAGGCAGGGCAATGGCACTAGGTCATAATGCCCATTTGGAGAGCTGGTGCAGACACGATGGGCTGAATGGCTCCTTCTGTGCTGCTAAAATTCTGTAAAATTCTGTAATTGAAAATGAAAAGATTATTTTTCAGAATTGGAACAGAAGCACTTACAACATTAAAGAACACGGCTGATACCATAAAATAAATAGAACAAAACCTTTGCCACTTAGAATACAAATCAAGTCCTAGGATTTGTGCATTATACTTGCTTGTGTCCATTTTATATCATTTAGTGTAGTGAATGCAGTTTTTAAAATCAAAGCTGCTTACAAACTTTCAGTTCAGTTACTTGACGAAAAGTGTCTCTTGTCAAGGTAGTGAGTTCTTGTTCTGTAAGCTGCTAGTCAGTCATGGTCAGGATTTGATCGAAGCAGGTTAATGGCTTTGATTATGTGACTGGTGAAATGCTACTTTATGGTTATTTTCTTCAGGTGGCACACAGGGTTATTCAGTAGACTGCAAATACCATTTGCTTCTGGCATCAGGGTTAGACTCCATTCAACCTTGGCTGAGGAAAGCTGAGTAGAAAGTGAGTAAAATTAGCTCTAAGTATTTGCTGTTTGTTATGATATGGCAGGTGGTATTTGCCAAGCTGACTAAACCCACAAGGGAAACTTGGCCACACTATCACAATGGATTTGCAATTTGTATTTATTATGAGAAGGTTTTTGCATTGAATTCAGGAGTAATGAGTCCACTAACACCTTTAGAGATTTTAAAAATTAAACTAAAACATTTATTAGCAAAAGAAAATAATTAAAACCCATATACAAGATTACAGTTACACTGTTACTTAATATTATAACAAATCCCAAAATTCCTAATTAACCTGACTCCCAACAATACACACCTTTAAGGCAACAGTCCAAAATCGATTTTAAATGCAGAGAGGCAACCCAGCAAAGTTACCACAGCACCCACTGGACAGTGGAATTCCAAAGGCTTTTTAGCACAACTTTGGTTACTGGAACAGCAGACTTCTGCAAAGTGGATAGAGGCTTTTTCCCAAGTCTGTTTCACAAGATGTACCATTCAGATCTTTCACAGCCATCTCTGATATAACCTTCCATCCTTTTTTAAATATATTCCTCCCTCTTTAATCTGTAAATCCTATCCTTTCAATATGTCTTTGGAATTTACTTTTATCATACAATAAAAGTTTTTCATGTTGTCAATATGGCCTTTTCCTTCTGGGAAAAATAAACGTAATAACCTTGCCCTATTTATCCTGTCAGTTGTAAAACTTTATCATGTTTCTTTGAAAACCAAACACCTCTCCACTTATCTTAAAATGCAAATTGCATTCACACTCTATCGACTGACTTTACCCTAGCTCACTCACTGGGCGGAATTTTCCCAGAATTGCACTAAGTGCGGTAGCGGGCGGGTAAAATGGAGTCCTACCTGCCAACAAAAATGGCGGGTTTTCACGTTGTATCTTCCTGAGCCTGCCTTATTGTTTATGCATTCCCGGGAAACACGCTGTTTCCATGGTGGGCAGACTCTCATTTGCCCGCTTGCCATCACCCCGTTGTTGCATCATACCAGCTGCCACCTTTAAAAGGCAGCCGCCAGCAAAGCGCTCATCGCCACCAGCTCACCACTGTTGTCTGGGAGACATGATCAGCAAAGGCAAAAAGACTGCAGCACCCCCGCTTCAACGACGGGTCCCTCGAATGACTGCTGGATGCCATAGAGACCCACCGGGATGTGCTCTACCCTCGCTCTGACCGCAAGGTGGGTAGCAATGTCATCAACTCAGCTTGAGAGGCGGTGGCAGGGGTGGTCAGCGCAAATGCCCTGCAGAGGAGGACAGCCACCCAGTGCCACAGAAGGATGAATGATCCCCTCTGTTCCAACAGGGTAGGTTGCTCTTTTTCATCAGTCCCAACACACACATTCACAAACCCATCACACATCCACAGGGCCCTCACTCACTGCCAGTGAAAGGGACATCACCATTCACTCTCTCACACACACACCGTCATTGTCCTCATGCCATCCATGGAACCACTCACCATCCACACAGGCCAGGCATACTTATCATCTGGCCCGGCAGGCGTCCTGATACATTCTCCCGATCTCTATCCATGCAGGACAAACTGGCACACAACAGGAGGGAAAGGTCTCAGACAGGTGGCGGGATGCCAGAAATCAAAGTTCTGACAGAATTAGAAAACAGAGCCATCCAGCTGGCCGGCGATGATCTGGGCCGGTCCTGTGCTGATGGCGAGGTCGGCGCTGCTCTACCAAGTGAGGATCCAGCAGTGCAACATCCATCAGACAACCATGCTGTGAGTGATGTGTCCTCTTTCACAGGCCACTGCCATGCACTAATTAACAGCCGATAGAGTCCATGACCCAGGGCCTCCAATCAAGCCCTGAAGAAACCTCTGAAGAGGAATCTGAAGGCACCCTCCCTGAAGTTCCGTCACAGCGCTCACCCACACCCTTCACCAGCGCAGAGGCACACACCTCAGTGGGATCTAGCTTTAGAGTAGCCTCGGGATCACAATCTTGTGAGAACATCACACTGTCTGATCCACAGCAGGTGGCAACAGGGACTTCCCAGGTGTCCGGCACTCGGAGGACTGACGGAGGCCAAAACATTACTGAGTCCGAGTCAGATGACGAGCCTCTGGACTCGGTCATGTCACAGTTGCTGGAGCTGCAAAGGCAAGCTCGGGAACATCAGGAATGAATGTCTGTTGCACTCCTCAGATTGCAAAGCATGATAGAGGAGTCCATCCATCTTCAGGCTGAGGTGATAGCGCCGGCATTGCAATGCACCGAGGTCAACACTGGCAGGGTGGAGGTCGCCATGGAGACCTTGGTCCAGGACGTCACTCCTGCACTGCTGCATGGGCTTAACTCCATCGCTGATGCCATAGTTGGCCTCCAACAGTGTGTACATGAGAGGGGTGCTGGGCAGCTCGATCTCACTCCAGCTACCCCTTCCGCTCACGGAGTCAGCCTGGGGCCCTCGGGCACCCATAGTGAGGAGGATCAGCAGGTGCACACTCCGGGTCCATCCACTCAGGTGACTCTGGGAGTGACCGGCCCATCCGAATCCCATCTTCCTGTGACCTCCGCAGCTCCAGCTCCACAGGCCGAGGAGGGTGCCACTGCCACACAGCAGGACTCTGAAACAGGCTGGGGTCCTCCAAGTCTCGGCCCTCCAGAGGACACCTGCCAAAGTCATCACAGACAGGGCGTCACAGTCAGCAGGCCGCCTCCACATCCCTGTGGATGTCCAGGGAGCACCAAGACGTAGTGGCAGCATTAGGAAAGTTAGGTAAAAGTAACTCTTTTGAGTCAAAACAATAAACTAAATTAACAAAAACAAGGGAGAAATCAAGCACAGCCCCTAAGTCAGGTCAGCTGTAAAATCAAGGAAAAACTTTAAAGGAACCTTACAAACATCAAACTAAGATGTGATTAAAGGGGTCAACAAAACACCCCAGACCCCGCGGTGCCCACCGAGCACGGAAGGCCTCGATGGTGCCGGCAGACACCGCGTGCTCCCTTTCCAGGGACATCCGGCCGCGAACGTAGCCGCGGAAGAGGGACAAACAATCGGGCGGGACTCCCCCGTCGATCGCCCGCTGCCTGGACCTGTTGATGGCCAACTTGGCCAGGCCCAGGAGCAGGTTCACGAGGAGGTCCTCCTCCTTCCCGACCCCCTTCCGCACCGGGTGTCCGTAGATCAGGAGCGTGGGACTGAAGTGCAACCAAAACAGTAACAAAAGATTTTTTAAATAACTAAAAAGGGAGTGCAGCCTAAGACACCCTATATACACGTGGTCCACGGACTCCACAAGACCGCAAAAAGAGCAAGTGTCTTGGGAGTCCGTGAACCTAAACATTCTCCTATTGTAGGGGACTGCTGCATGCAACACCCTCCAACCCAGGTCCCCGATAGAAAGAGGGAGAGCACCTCCATAGAGGGCCTCCCATCGGGGGCCTCCGCCGCCGGACGGCAACAAGGCACGCCAGGGCGAGAAAATGGACGGTGTGCAGCAGCAGTCCGTACAGAAAACCCCTCCGCACCGTGCCAAATGGCACGGAGGGCATGTCCCCGAGGCGGCTCATATTAAGTTAGGTAAAAGTAACTCTTTTGAGTCAAAACAATAAACTAAATGAGCAAAAAGAACAAGGGAGAAAACAAGCACAGCCCCTAAGTCAGGTCAGCTGTAAAATCAAGGAAAAACTGTAAAGGAACCTTACAAACATCAAACTAAGATGTGATTAAAGGGGTCAACAAAACACCCCAGACCCCGCGGTGCCCACCGAGCACGGAAGGCCTCCATGGTGCCGGCAGACACCGCGTGCTCCCTTTCCAGGGACATCCGGCCGCGAACGTAGCCGCGGAAGAGGGACAAACAATCGGGCGGGACTCCCCCGTCGATCGCCCGCTGCCTGGACCTGTTGATGGCCAACTTGGCCAGGCCCAGGAGCAGGTTCACGAGGAGGTCCTCCTCCTTCCCGACCCCCTTCCGCACCGGGTGTCCGTAGATCAGGAGCGTGGGACTGAAGTGCAACCAAAACAGTAACAAAAGATTTTTTAAATAACTAAAAAGGGAGTGCAGCCTAAGACACCCTATATACACGTGGTCCACGGACTCCACAAGACCGCAAAAAGGGCAGGTGTCTTGGGAGTCCGTGAACCTACACATTTTACGATTATAGGGGACTGCTGCATGCAACACCCTCCAACCCAGGTCCCCGATAGAAAGAGGGAGAACACCTCCGTAGAGGGCCTCCCATCGGGGGCCTCCGCCGCCGGACGGCAACAAGGCACGCCAGGGCGAGAAAATGGACGGTGTGCAGCAGCAGTCCGTACAGAAAACCCCTCCGCACCGTGCCAAATGGCACGGAGGGCATGTCCCCGAGGCGGCTCATATTAAGTTAGGTAAAAGTAACTCTTTTGAGTCAAAACAATAAACTAAATGAGCAGAAAGAACAAGGGAGAAAACAAGCACAGCCCCTAAGTCAGGTCAGCTGTAAAATCAAGGAAAAACTGTAAAGGAACCTTACAAACATCAAACTAAGATGTGATTAAAGGGGTCAACAAAACACCCCAGACCCCGCGGTGCCCACCGAGCACGGAAGGCCTCGATGGTGCCGGCAGACACCGCGTGCTCCCTTTCCAGGGACATCCGGCCGCGAACGTAGCCGCGGAAGAGGGACAAACAATCGGGCGGGACTCCCCCGTCGATCGCCCGCTGCCTGGACCTGTTGATGGCCAACTTGGCCAGGCCCAGGAGCAGGTTCACGAGGAGGTCCTCCTCCTTCCCGACCCCCTTCCGCACCGGGTGTCCGTAGATCAGGAGCGTGGGACTGAAGTGCAACCAAAACAGTAACAAAAGATTTTTTAAATAACTAAAAAGGGAGTGCAGCCTAAGACACCCTATATACACGTGGTCCACGGACTCCACAAGACCGCAAAAAGGGCAGGTGTCTTGGGAGTCCGTGAACCTACACATTTTACGATTATAGGGGACTGCTGCATGCAACACCCTCCAACCCAGGTCCCCGATAGAAAGAGGGAGAACACCTCCGTAGAGGGCCTCCCCTCGGGGGCCTCCGCCGCCGGACGGCAACAAGGCACGCCAGGGCGAGAAAATGGACGGTGTGCAGCAGCAGTCCGTACAGAAAACCCCTCCGCACCGTGCCAAATGGCACGGAGGGCATGTCCCCGAGGCGGCTCATATTAAGTTAGGTAAAAGTAACTCTTTTGAGTCAAAACAATAAACTAAATGAGCAAAAAGGAACAAGGGAGAAAACAAGCACAGCCCCTAAGTCAGGTCAGCTGTAAAATCAAGGGAAAAACTTTAAAGGAACCTTACAAACATCAAACTAAGATGTGATTAAAGGGGTCAACAAAACACCCCAGACCCCGCGGTGCCCACCGAGCACGGAAGGCCTCGATGGTGCCGGCAGACACCGCGTGCTCCCTTTCCAGGGACATCCGGCCGCGAACGTAGCCGCGGAAGAGGGACAAACAATCGGGCGGGACTCCCCCGTCGATCGCCCGCTGCCTGGACCTGTTGATGGCCAACTTGGCCAGGCCCAGGAGCAGGTTCACGAGGAGGTCCTCCTCCTTCCCGACCCCCTTCCGCACCGGGTGCCCGTAGATCAGGAGCGTGGGACTGAAGTGCAACCAAAACAGTAACAAAAGATTTTTTAAATAACTAAAAAGGGAGTGCAGCCTAAGACACCCTATATACACGTGGTCCACGGACTCCACAAGACCGCAAAAAGGGCAAGTGTCTTGGGAGTCCGTGAACCTACACATTTTACGATTATAGGGGACTGCTGCATGCAACACCCTCCAACCCAGGTCCCCGATAGAAAGAGGGAGAACACCTCCGTAGAGGGCCTCCCATCGGGGGCCTCCGCCGCCGGACGGCAACAAGGCACGCCAGGGCGAGAAAATGGACGGTGTGCAGCAGCAGTCCGTACAGAAAACCCCTCCGCACCGTGCCAAATGGCACGGAGGGCATGTCCCCGAGGCGGCTCATATTAAGTTAGGTAAAAGTAACTCTTTTGAGTCAAAACAATAAACTAAATGAGCAGAAAGAACAAGGGAGAAAACAAGCACAGCCCCTAAGTCAGGTCAGCTGTAAAATCAAGGAAAAACTGTAAAGGAACCTTACAAACATCAAACTAAGATGTGATTAAAGGGGTCAACAAAACACCCCAGACCCCGCGGTGCCCACCGAGCACGGAAGGCCTCGATGGTGCCGGCAGACACCGCGTGCTCCCTTTCCAGGGACATCCGGCCGCGAACGTAGCCGCGGAAGAGGGACAAACAATCGGGCGGGACTCCCCCGTCGATCGCCCGCTGCCTGGACCTGTTGATGGCCAACTTGGCCAGGCCCAGGAGCAGGTTCACGAGGAGGTCCTCCTCCTTCCCGACCCCCTTCCGCACCGGGTGTCCGTAGATCAGGAGCGTGGGACTGAAGTGCAACCAAAACAGTAACAAAAGATTTTTTAAATAACTAAAAAGGGAGTGCAGCCTAAGACACCCTATATACACGTGGTCCACGGACTCCACAAGACCGCAAAAAGGGCAGGTGTCTTGGGAGTCCGTGAACCTACACATTTTACGATTATAGGGGACTGCTGCATGCAACACCCTCCAACCCAGGTCCCCGATAGAAAGAGGGAGAACACCTCCGTAGAGGGCCTCCCATCGGGGGCCTCCGCCGCCGGACGGCAACAAGGCACGCCAGGGCGAGAAAATGGACGGTGTGCAGCAGCAGTCCGTACAGAAAACCCCTCCGCACCGTGCCAAATGGCACGGAGGGCATGTCCCCGAGGCGGCTCATATTAAGTTAGGTAAAAGTAACTCTTTTGAGTCAAAACAATAAACTAAATGAGCAAAAAGGAACAAGGGAGAAAACAAGCACAGCCCCTAAGTCAGGTCAGCTGTAAAATCAAGGGAAAAACTTTAAAGGAACCTTACAAACATCAAACTAAGATGTGATTAAAGGGGTCAACAAAACACCCCAGACCCCGCGGTGCCCACCGAGCACGGAAGGCCTCGATGGTGCCGGCAGACACCGCGTGCTCCCTTTCCAGGGACATCCGGCCGCGAACGTAGCCGCGGAAGAGGGACAAACAATCGGGCGGGACTCCCCCGTCGATCGCCCGCTGCCTGGACCTGTTGATGGCCAACTTGGCCAGGCCCAGGAGCAGGTTCACGAGGAGGTCCTCCTCCTTCCCGACCCCCTTCCGCACCGGGTGCCCGTAGATCAGGAGCGTGGGACTGAAGTGCAACCAAAACAGTAACAAAAGATTTTTTAAATAACTAAAAAGGGAGTGCAGCCTAAGACACCCTATATACACGTGGTCCACGGACTCCACAAGACCGCAAAAAGGGCAAGTGTCTTGGGAGTCCGTGAACCTACACATTTTACGATTATAGGGGACTGCTGCATGCAACACCCTCCAACCCAGGTCCCCGATAGAAAGAGGGAGAACACCTCCGTAGAGGGCCTCCCATCGGGGGCCTCCGCCGCCGGACGGCAACAAGGCACGCCAGGGCGAGAAAATGGACGGTGTGCAGCAGCAGTCCGTACAGAAAACCCCTCCGCACCGTGCCAAATGGCACGGAGGGCATGTCCCCGAGGCGGCTCATATTAAGTTAGGTAAAAGTAACTCTTTTGAGTCAAAACAATAAACTAAATGAGCAAAAAGGAACAAGGGAGAAAACAAGCACAGCCCCTAAGTCAGGTCAGCTGTAAAATCAAGGAAAAACTTTAAAGGAACCTTACAAACATCAAACTAAGATGTGATTAAAGGGGTCAACAAAACACCCCAGACCCCGCGGTGCCCACCGAGCACGGAAGGCCTCGATGGTGCCGGCAGACACCGCGTGCTCCCTTTCCAGGGACATCCGGCCGCGAACGTAGCCGCGGAAGAGGGACAAACAATCGGGCGGGACTCCCCCGTCGATCGCCCGCTGCCTGGACCTGTTGATGGCCAACTTGGCCAGGCCCAGGAGCAGGTTCACGAGGAGGTCCTCCTCCTTCCCGACCCCCTTCCGCACCGGGTGTCCGTAGATCAGGAGCGTGGGACTGAAGTGCAACCAAAACAGTAACAAAAGATTTTTTAAATAACTAAAAAGGGAGTGCAGCCTAAGACACCCTATATACACGTGGTCCACGGACTCCACAAGACCGCAAAAAGGGCAGGTGTCTTGGGAGTCCGTGAACCTACACATTTTACGATTATAGGGGACTGCTGCATGCAACACCCTCCAACCCAGGTCCCCGATAGAAAGAGGGAGAACACCTCCGTAGAGGGCCTCCCATCGGGGGCCTCCGCCGCCGGACGGCAACAAGGCACGCCAGGGCGAGAAAATGGACGGTGTGCAGCAGCAGTCCGTACAGAAAACCCCTCCGCACCGTGCCAAATGGCACGGAGGGCATGTCCCCGAGGCGGCTCATATTAAGTTAGGTAAAAGTAACTCTTTTGAGTCAAAACAATAAACTAAATGAGCAAAAAGGAACAAGGGAGAAAACAAGCACAGCCCCTAAGTCAGGTCAGCTGTAAAATCAAGGGAAAAACTTTAAAGGAACCTTACAAACATCAAACTAAGATGTGATTAAAGGGGTCAACAAAACACCCCAGACCCCGCGGTGCCCACCGAGCACGGAAGGCCTCGATGGTGCCGGCAGACACCGCGTGCTCCCTTTCCAGGGACATCCGGCCGCGAACGTAGCCGCGGAAGAGGGACAAACAATCGGGCGGGACTCCCCCGTCGATCGCCCGCTGCCTGGACCTGTTGATGGCCAACTTGGCCAGGCCCAGGAGCAGGTTCACGAGGAGGTCCTCCTCCTTCCCGACCCCCTTCCGCACCGGGTGCCCGTGGATCAGGAGCGTGGGACTGAAGTGCAACCAAAACAGTAACAAAAGATTTTTTAAATAACTAAAAAGGGAGTGCAGCCTAAGACACCCTATATACACGTGGTCCACGGACTCCACAAGACCGCAAAAAGGGCAGGTGTCTTGGGAGTCCGTGAACCTACACATTTTACGATTATAGGGGACTGCTGCATGCAACACCCTCCAACCCAGGTCCCCGATAGAAAGAGGGAGAACACCTCCGTAGAGGGCCTCCCATCGGGGGCCTCCGCCGCCGGACGGCAACAAGGCACGCCAGGGCGAGAAAATGGACGGTGTGCAGCAGCAGTCCGTACAGAAAACCCCTCCGCACCGTGCCAAATGGCACGGAGGGCATGTCCCCGAGGCGGCTCATATTAAGTTAGGTAAAAGTAGTTGCACAGCTTGGGCATGGGTGTTGATCGCTTGTACAGACTGTTCACTATTGTCAATAAACTCCTAAGAATGTCTCCCTGCCTGTGGTTCCTTGCTCTGATGAGCAGTGTTCTTGTCATTCAGATGTGAAACCTTTCTGCACAAGATAAAGGCAGGCGTCTCAGTCCAGGGCCTCTTCCCTGTGCTCTGTGCAGCCTTCAGACCACAGTGATGGCCCAGTCTCACACTCCCTGGAAACATTACTGATGCCTGCACCTCGGCAGTGCTGGTCATTGCTGCCAGAATGTAGTGGGCAGGCACCACAGAGTTCTCTCATTCTCTCTGTGTGCTTTCAGGATATTTAAGATGGGACTGGCCCCCATCACACAAGCATCAGTGACCAGTGATGCTGTGCACCAGCTCCTGAAGGGCTGAGGTGCTGAAGGCGAACACAGCATCAGATGCGTCTAAAGTTTTATGGCTGCGTCTCTGAAATGGCCCTGATCACGGAGCACAAGCGAGCTGCTCTTGGCCAGACAGGAGTCAGACATTCTCAGAGGCTATGTGCAGATCTATGGAGTGTCCTCACTGCATGTTGTCGTCATCGTCTTCCTACAATCAAGTGACTATTAGGCCTCCACTGCATCTCCATAACAGGAGCATTCTGACAGAGGGTATTCGCGCTGCCATAAACCAGACTGGAGTCAAACATTCACAACTGTGACGTGAGGATCTATGGTGTATCCTCACTGCATGTCGTCATCATCCTCCACAAATCTGGCATCTATGAGGGCCTCCCAAGTGCGCCTGCCTCGTTTAGCCAGTGCGAGAGACTCATCCCCATCATCATCATCACTGAGGACCCCCTCACCCTCATCCCCATTGGTGTCCTCCTCATTGGAGGAGACGTGCAGCTCCTCTATCTCCTCCTCAGCCAGCTACTCTCCCCATTGCAGCGCCAGGTTGTAACGGGCACAGCAGACAACGACGATGCGTGACACCCTCTGTGGACTGTATTGCAGGGCTCCACCAGACCGGTCCAGGCACCGGAACCTCATCTTCAGCATCCCAGTGGTCTGCTCCACCTGCATGAGCCTCATTACAGTGTCGCTCTACTGCAGTCTGAGGCCGCCACATGGGTGCCATCAGCCACGGCCTCTGCGGGTAGCCCTTGTCCCCAAGGAGCCAACCCTGCACCCTATGTGGACCCTGGAAGACTGCAGGTATCTGCGAGTGACTCAGGATGTAGGCGTCGTGCACACTCCCTGGAAATCGTGCGCATACCTGCAGGATGCGTGTCTGGTGGTCGCATACCAGCTGCACATTCAGTGAGTGAAAGCCCTTGCGGCTGATGAAGTCCACTGAGTGTAGTGACGGAGACCTGAGCGCCACATGAGTGCAGTCAATCGTACCCTGCACCTGTGGGAATCCTGAGATCAGGGTGAATCCAATGGCCCTTGCATCCTGGCTGTCCCGGTCCCGGGTGAAATGCACAAAGGTGTGTGCCATGGAGAAAATGGCATCTGTGACCTCATGGATGTGTTTGAGGGTGGCCGATTGTGAAATCCCACAGAGGTCACCTGTGGAGCCCTGAAAGGAGCCACTGGCATAGAAATTGAGCGCCGCGGTCACTTTCACAGTCACTGGCAGTGGATGCCCTCCATGTCACTTTGGCACCAAGTCCTGCAGTAAGTGGCAGGTATGACCCACCAGGTCCCTAGCATGTGCAGTTATCGGTGACATTGGTTCTCAGTCATCTGCAGGAATGGCAGGCGGTGCCTATTGACCCTGGGTACCGCTAGGGACCGACCAGCCACGGCTCGCTGTCGCTCCTGGGCAGCATGTGCAGGAGCCCCTGCTGCCCCTTCTTCATGAGGTTGCTGCCCCTGCCTTTGTGCAGCCAGGAGCCTCAGTCGCTCTCTCCTCAGTCTTCTACGGTCCCTGTCGGCCATCGGGCATACAGCTAGATTCACCAGGATCCATGATCCTGACGTGGTTCTCCTGCAGCTTGAAAGAGAGACACGAGGTTATCATGGCTGTACTTAGCACCTTTCCTGGCCCTGTGTGACTGCCCCTTAACGCTTCCCGGAAAGTGCTGGTTACCCCTCGGATGGCCAGAGATGAGTGCGCTGCATGGCTGCCCTGTCAACCTGCGACATGGGGGAGACTGGTCCAAACCAGGATGCTGAGATTGCAAGAGGCTGTGAGCGTCTCCAGCAGTGATTGCTACATGGCCAACGTTGGCGAGGAGATTGTACAACGTGTGCAGTCCCAACTGCTCCACCGTCCATTAAACTGGTAGTGGACTCGAATGCTGGGGGGTGGAGAGGGGGGCAGGGGTGTGGGTAATGTATGGAGTGCTTGGTGGCCCTTTGGTGCCTCCTCATTGTTTGCATGAGCAGGCAGTCTAGGAGCCCAACCCCAATCATATCACTGTGGCTGCGCCTGATCTGTCTCAGCTGCAGAGGCATGGTCAGTTTATACAGGTGCCCCTAATGTGTGGCTACTTCCCTCGCTCACTCTGCCCCCCACTTCAATTGCCTCTGTGCAGGATACAGTGCCAGGGCAGGGCTTGACACCACGCCTTCCACCTCAGCAGTTGCCTCCAAGGCTGGCCAGCACTTGCCCCCTGACTGCCCCCACCCCCCAGCAGTCACCTCTGGGGCCAGGCATCAGTAGCTCCCACTCCCCGGTGCCCCTGAGGCCTGTAAACAATGGGTGAGCTGTGGAGAACGCTGCTGCTCACTCACCTCAGTTCCCCCAAAGTGAAGGCTGCCAAGTGTACGTCGCCTGCATACTGTTGTGAAACACATCAGCGTGCTTTCCTGCCAACGTGGACGGACAATACGGCGGTGTTTCAAGAGCCTGGTGGGATGACTTTTTAATTATGTGCTGATGTATTACAATTAGCTCCCCGCCGACCGATGGTGGGAAATGCGGCCTGCTGTTGACATACTGAGTGGACGATCGCGACCTGCCTTCACGCCGTCATGAAGCAGATCACGTCGTATTTTCAGCGCACGCCACCGATCGCGCCCGCCAACAGCGGGCTCAGAAAATTCTGCCCATTAGCATTTTTAAACCTAACTCTTTTGATAATTTCAACCTTGCAGTCTATCCGACTCTAATTCAACTAAATCAGTCACACAGACATACCAATACACACACACACACAAGCATACTTTACAATACCCCACAATAATATTAGGAAACATATGGTCGTTTCATGACGTTAATATTTTCCTTTGTTGGTTACTCAGTAGGAAGCAAGAGGATTCTCCAGCTAAGTATGAATCAAGTAATTTTCCATTTCCTTTTTGTGGTGAAATGTCTCCATAGATATCATACATTTCAGATCAAGTCATCACGTCATTGGCAGATTTTGTTTTCAGCTTCTACCTTGATGCACTGTCATGAGACTATGCCTCTTTATTTTTTTGATAATATGATTTTTTTAAACTTTCAACTGACTGGAAACTTTGCAATTTGAACTGAGACAAAGCAAACTGCTCAAAAATGTGAGGCCACATTTCAAGGTGAAGATGAGAAACAAACAAATCATCCTCAAGGGCATGTGAAGAGAGAGACATTTCCTAAAATCCAGACACACTAGAAACTAGTAACTGACTAATTAAGAGACATTAAAAATGCAAAGTACTGGACATTGAAACAGTGGCTGGCACTGACAGACCCACCCAAACCCCCTTGGAAATATACAATGGGTGAAGTATTTGAAGGCAAAGCTGCCAGCCATGAGAGAGAGACTACATGTGACACATGCAGTGTCTAGGTTTTCAGCAGAGGAAACAGGATGAAGGCTGCGCTCTCTCCCTTTCCCTCATTTAGAATTAGCATGTCGCTGAATTGTTGCAACAATCTTCAGCCAGAAGTGCCAAGTGAATGATCCATCTCGGCCTCCTCCAGGGGTCCCCAGCGTCACAGAAAACAGTCTTCAGCCAATTCGATTCACTCCACATGATATCAAGAAATGACTGAAGGTGCTGGATACTGCAATGGTTATGGGCCCTAACAATATTCCAGCAATAGCACTGAAGAATTGTGCTCCAGAACTTGCCACACCCCTAGCTAAGCTGTTCCAGTACAGCTACAACACTGGCATCTACCCGCAAAGTGGAAAATTGCCCAAATATGCCATGCGTATGTGTGTGATGGAAGGGGTCATCAACAGTGCCATCAAGCAGCACTTGCTCAGCAATAACCTGCTCACTGATGCTCAGTTTGGGTTCAGCCATGGCTACTCAGTTTCTGACCTCATTACAACCTTGGTTCAAACATGGACAAAAGAGCTGAACTCCCGAGGTGAGGTGAGAGTGACTGCCTTTGACATCAAGGCAGCATTTGACTGAGTGAGGCATTAAGGAGCCCTAGCAAAACTGGAGTCAATGGGAATCAGGGAGAAAGCTCTCTGCTGATTGGAGTCATACCTAGCACAATGGAAGTTGGTTGTGGTTGTTGGAGGTTAATCATCTCAGTTCCAGGACATCACTGCAGGAATTCCTCAGGGTAGTGTCCTAGGCCCAACCATCTTCAGCTACTTCATTTATGACCTTCCTTCCATCATAAGGTCAGAAGTGGGGATGTTTGTTGATGATTGCACAATGTTCAGCACCATTCATGACTCCTAAGATACTGAATCAGCCCATATCCAAATGCAGCAACATGAACAATATCGAGGCTTGGGCTGACAAGTGTCAAGTAACATTTGTGCTACACAAGTGCCAGGCAATGGCCATCTTCAACAAGAGAGAATCTAACCAACACCCCTTGAAATTGAATGGTATTACCATCGCTGAAACCCCCACTATCCTGGAGGTTACTATTGGACTCGACTAGCCATATAAAAACTGTGTCTACAAGAACAGGTCAGAGGCTAGGTATCCTGCAGTGAGTAACTCATCTCCTGACTCGCCAAAGACTGCCCACGATCTTCAAAGCACAAGAAGGAAGGTGGTGGAATACTCTCCAGTTGCCTGGATGAGTGCAGCTCCAACAACTCTCAAGAAACTTGACATCTTCCAGGACAAAGCAGCCTGCTTGACTGGCATCCCATCCACAAACATTCACTCCCTCCACTACCGACATGCAGTAGCAGCAGTGCGTACCATCTACAAGATGCACTGCAGAAACTCACCAACACTCACTAGGCAGCACCTTCAAAACCCATGACCACTACCGTCTAGAAGGACAAGGGCAGCAGATGCATGGAAATTACCAACACCTGGAAGTTCCCCTCCCAGTCACTCACTATTCTGAGTTGGAAATATATCGCTGTTCTTTCAATGTCACGGGGTCAAAATCCTGGAAATCCCTTCCTCACACCACTGTGGGCGTATCCGCACCACAGGAATGCAGTGGTTCAAGAAGGCAGCTCACCACCAGCTTCTCAAGGGCAATTAGGGATGGGCAATAAATGCTGGACTAGCCAGCAAGGCTCACATCCCTTGGAATGAATGAAAAAAATAGCTTTAGAAGCTAACTCTACCAGAAACCTACCAGTGAACTGAGATCTCGTAATAATTGCGATATCTTCTACATCTGACCACATCCAAGAAACCAGATAAACTAAATTGGCCACAGTGTTTAAAATCTATGCCTCAAGGACAATCAAAGCACATTTAACAATATATTATTTTACCTTCTTTTTAATTGGACTCTAACTCTCTTTATTTGCAATACGCGCGTGCGTGTGTGAATGCACATTTGTGTGTGTGCATGTGCCTGTATCTGTGGTCCCGAATGACTGCATGAGGGTCAAATTCTTGATGTTGCATTTTTATTATTTTTCTCAGGTAAAGCGGTTAATAATTTTGCTCTTTCTTTGACTTGAGGAAACATTGTTTGATTGTCTCCTTATTGCTCACAGCTTAAATAAGTAATACATTCTGATTTGCAAAAGTGCATATCCTCGAGAAAAAGAAGCTTAAATCTTTGTTGTGACCACCCGAGGGTATTGAATAGAGGGAAGCCAGTTCAATCCTTCCGACCTGGTCATAACAGTACCCTGCGACATGGGGATTTAATGAAGTCTGCTAGAGTGAGAAAATGGTGGGCAGGGCCATTGAATCACGCAGCGGGACTCAGAGTGGAGTGCCAACAGCGGAGAAATGGAAGGCAACTGAGAGTACGGCGGGAAGGAAGCGAGGATGTAATGCCACTCGGAAGAGGCAGGGAGGTAATTAAGCTCAGTGACAAGGTCATTGAGCCAAATTTACATCCCTCCAAAGCGAATTTTATGCTGCCTTGTGAATTTAATGTGAAGCGCACGAGGACCCTGGGCCACCAGAGACCCGTCCATTAAAAGCTGGCTGTTTTTGGGTGGCACCTTTGACTTTCAATGGAAGAGTTAATCTGCTTTTCTTTGCAGTGCAGTCTAGGACCAGGGAGAGAGAGAAGAAAAACTTGAGTCAAATGAGAGGGGCAGCTCTAAGGAGCTGAGGAACCAAGTCGGGATCAATCCATCCTAGACAGCCACCCAGGGTGCAAGTCATAAAGATGGGAATCATCCAATACTTCTGTACCAATGAGTACTGGAGGAAATATGCAAAGACAGAAAAGATCATGCCGCAGGGTCGCAGCTGCCAGCGTTGCTGCAGTGGCAGGAAGTGCAGGCCTCAGTTGGGCAGGGTGCACTGTTAGGCCAGGTGGGTCGGCAGCAGGGGAGGGGCAAAAGGACAGTGATGTGACCCAGAGTCTTCAGGACTGTTGTAGGGTGGCTGAGTTGTACTATTAATGGTAGAGTTGATCAGCAGACACTTCTTGGGTGGAAAATTTAAGTCTATTTACAATATACACCAGTCAATGAAAGTAAACAGGCAGGTGCAGCAAGCAATTAGGAAGGGAAATGGTATGTTGAACTTCATTGCAACAGGATTTGAGTTCAGAAGTAGGGATGTCTTACTACAGTTATGCAGGGCCTTGGTGAGATCGCACCTGGAGTATTGTGTGCAGTTTTGTTCTCCCTGCCTAAGAAAGGATATTTTTGCCATAGAGGGAGTGCAGCGAAGGTTCACTAGGCTGATACTGGGGATGACAGGACTGTTGTATAGGGAGAGATTGGTTCGACTAGGCCTGTATTCACGAGCGTTTAGAAGAATGAGAGGGGGTCTGATTGAAACATATAAAATTCTAACAGGGCTCGACCGTCTGGATGCCGGGAGGATGTTCCCCCTGGCTGAGGAGTCTAGAACCAGGAGCCACAGTCTCAGGATACAGGGCAGGCCATTTAGTACTGAGGCGGGGAAAATATTCTTCACTCAGAGCGTGGTCAACCTGTGGAATTCTCTACTATAGAAGTCTGTGGAGGCCAAAACTGAGTATATTCAAGAAAAAAATTGATCAAATTTTGGATATTTGGGGCATCAAGAGGCATGGAGAGAAAGTGGGAATCTGCAGCTGAGATAGAGGATCAGCCAAGATCATATTGAATGGCGGAGCAGGCTCGAAGGGCCGAATGGCCTATTCCTGTTCCTAGTTTCTATGTTTCTATATTCAGCAGCAACTACACGTGTACTTTCAACTCCAATTCTATCTCCGCAGTGAGTGCTGAGGTAGCCCACGGTACTCTCCTATTGCTTACTACAGATCATGTGATCTTCCTTAACAAATATTATTCTTAAAGGTATATTACACACTAAATGAAATCATAATTACTACATTCCTCCCCGCTTTAACTCGGTTATACATATTACATTTACAAGTACATATTTTTCAAGACAACATAATATTTACACTGGGTAAGAAATTTACAAGTTCAGCCTTTCAGGTGGTTTCCTGGTACATGTGGAACATTGCAGCTCCACAATTTCAGGTTCTTTGTCAGGAACCTCCTTTTCCAGAGTTCCCTTAACAGGTGCTTCGGTGGGCACTTGCAGTTTTGTATCCTCAATTCTTACAGGAACGTCAGACATGTCAGTCCTGGGTTAAGTACTCTCAACAGAAAATGCAGATCCAGTCATGATCATTGGTGGAACCATATTTTGATGTCTTTCTCTTCCTTAAATGGTCTTAAATGGTAGATTGGCAGCCTTCCACTTCCACGAGGTAAGATAGAGGTCCAGTCACCCCACTTATTTCACCCAGTAACCACTTTGGTCCTTCCCCAAAAATTTTCACGTATACTGTCTCTCCCATGGTAAATTTCCTCTCGCGATTTTGTCAGTCATGTCTAGTTTTCTGGCTTCCCTGACCTTCCCCTCTAAATTCAGCATTTTTAAGCTCAATCTTGTCCTGAGACGGCGTTTCAATAATAACTCGGCAGGTGTGACATCTGTTGTTGTGTGAAAGGTAGCCCTGTAATGAAAAAGAAAGCGTGCTAGCTTGATTACCAAGGAATTGCCAGTTAGTTTTTTATGCCTGCTTTGAAAGTTTCAACTGCCCTTTCAGCCGTTTGAGGAAGGGTTGTAGGGTGCAGTTTTCACATGAGTGATACCGTTGAGACTGATAAACCATTGAAACTCAGCACTCGTAAAAGCCGTGCCATTATCGGAAATGACTACTTCTGGTAGTACATGAGTGGCAAAACTCTGACGTAGTTTCTCAATTGTAGCGGCCGACATTGGTGACTTCACCTCATTTACACCCAACCATTTTGAATGGGCATTGACAATGAGCAGAAACATTGTTCCCAGGAAAGGTCCAATGTAGTTAATGTGTGACCGCAGCCAGGGTCTACCTGGCCACTCCCATGGGTGTAATGGAGCTGTCACTGGCAACTTTTGCAGTTGCTGCCATTGCACACAGTGCTTTACTAAACTTTCTATTTTGCCATCCATCCCAGACCACCATAGATAGCTGCGTGCTATGGTCTTCATTCTGGAAATTCCTGGATGGGTACTGTGTAGTTCAATTAAAAGTGGTTCCCTTCCCTTTGGAGGAACTATCACTCGTGCTCCCCACAATAAGATGCCATCCTGGCTGGTTATTTCATGTCTTCTGTTGAAGTACGGTTTCATTTTGTCAGATATGGGCTCCTGTAACCAACCATGTAGCACTTATTTTCATACTTGAGATAGGACTGGGTCCCGGCTTGTCCAGTCTCTGATCTGTCGAGCACATACCGGCAAGGAACCTAAGAAATTTAACAGTAAAACAAGTTCCTGTGGAACTGGGACATGTTCATCATTTTCTTGTAAAGGTAAACAGCTAAGGGCATCGGCGTTTGTGATTTGATTGCCAGGCCTATGTACGAAAGCGTATTCGTACGCTGCCAGAATTAAGGCCCATTGTTGTATTCTTGCTGAGGCTATTGGTGGTATAGCCTTGTCCTCACTAAACAATCCTAGCAATGGCTTGTGGTCTGAAATAATTGTAGATTGGCAGCCGTATATGTACTGGTGAAATTTCTTGACACCAAAGATGATGGACAGACCTTTTTCTATCTGTGAGTATCCTTTTTCCGCTGTGGTGAACATTCTTGATACGTAACCCATCGGCCGTTCCATGCAATCGTCCATGCGATGAGAGAACACTGCTCCCACTCTGTAGGGAGATGCATCATGTGTCAGCACCAATTCTTTCCTCTGATCATAATGCACTAATAGATTGGACGAGTGCAACAATTGTTTCACCTTTATGAAGTTCTTTCTGGGGTGCCTCCCAAAACCAACATTGGTTCTTTTTGAATAGAGAATGCAGGGGGGACAGCACTATAGACAAATTGGGTAAGAACCGCCCATAATAGTTGATCATTCCTAGGAATGATTTGAGCTCGGAGGCGTTCTTTGGAGCAGGTGCCTATTCCATGGCTCTCACTTTCTTCTCAACCAAGTGGAGGCCCCGTGAATCTACCCAGTGACCCAAATAGATTACCTTCCTGGCTTAGAATGTACACTTATCTTTTTTTAAACACACTCCAGCTTGCAAGAAACATTTTAAAACTTGTAAGTTTGCCAAATGCTCTTTTTCAGTGAATCCTGTCACCAATACATCATCTAAATAGACTACAACCTGGGGCAGTCCCTGCAGTAAGCTTTCCATTGTTCTCTGAAAGATGGCACAAGCTGAGGAGACACCGAAAAGCAATCGTGTATATTGGTACAAACCTTTGTGGGTATGAATTATGACAAATTTCCGGAGGCATTATCCAAATCTAATTGTTGATAAGCATGACTCATGTCAAGCTCTGTGTACATTGTCCCTCTGCCAGCTTGGCACACAGGTCTTTGATTTTTGGAATGAGGTGCCTGTCTAGCTTAGCTACTTTATTAACCATCAGTTTGTAGTCTCCACAAACTCGGACACTTTGATCAGGTTTAAGGATGGGGGCTACGGGTGCTGCCCATTCTGAGAACTGAACAGGTTGTATATGCCCAGTTTCTCCAGTATGTTCAGTTCAATGTCGACTTTTTCTCACAGGGCATATGGCACCGATGTCGCCTTCATGAAGTGAGGGGTTGCTTCCGGATCCACATGAATCTTGGCCTGCAGATCCTGGATTTTTCCCAGTTCTAAGTAGCTCTGGTAGCCAACTTTCTCCCAACTGGAAAATTTCAGACTAAATCTCCTTTAACTAATTTGCCCCAGGAGGCTTGGCCCTTCACCTGCTACCACCATTGAGAGTAGCTTTGCCGATTGGCTTCCATAATGGACGGTTACTCTGCTTATGCCTTTTTGTTGAATGTCTTCACCCGTATATGTTTTTAGCTTGGTGGCTGTTTGCTCTAAATTTAATTGATGTTCACCATTATTCAAATATCTGAAGGTATGTTCCCCAATTAATGTAGTGGAAGCTCTTGTGTCCATTTCCATTCTAACAGGTTTGCCATTTACTTTCTCTGTGACACATATTGGTTCTGTCTTTCCAACTTTCAGATTAAACAGCAAGTAAATGTCTGAATTTGTTGTTTCAGGCTCTTCTACATTGTAGATTTCATTGGGCTTCTTCTTTTGGTTACAAGCCTGCTTGGGTCTTTCCTTGCAATGCCTCACCTATTGTCCATTTCTACAACAATAGTAGCATTCAATTTTTTTAAACTGCCAATCGCTAAAAGGCTGATTGTTTCCACCTCTATTAAAATTACTCTTCGATTTCACTGCTAAGTTATGTTTCTTTGTTCTTCAGCTAGCGTTGCTGTTTCCCGCTTCTCAGAGGAGTCCCACTTTTTCACGCCTCTTTCAGCTGAGGTTCCCCCCAATGTGGAGGATGGCACAATTTTGCACACCCTGTATTGCTTTTGAATCTCTTACTGCACTTTCCATGACCAGCACTATCTCTAGCGCCTTATTGAAATCCAGGTTCACTTCGGACAATAGTCTTTTCTGAATAGAGTCCTCTTTCACACCACACACTAAACGATCACTGACCATGTCGTTCAGAGTCGTACTGAACTCACAATTTTCTGTTAGCTGCTTCAAATTTACCACGTAGCATGCAATTGTCTCACCCAGGGCCCTATTTCATGAATTAAACCTGAACCTCTGTATCGTGACTGAGGGCTTGGGTTGAAAATGATCCTTCATGAGGTTCACCAATTCATCAAAATTCTTCAAATCTGGGGCACTGGGTGCCATCAAATTTTGAATTAGACTGCAGATTTTGCTCCCACAAGTACTCAAGAGGATTGCTCGCTTCTTCTCTTCCCCCTTAATCTTATTCACTTGAAAAAAGAACGTGAGGATTTCTATTTATTGAGACCAGTCATCTGTGGCTGGTTCAAAAGGATCAATTCTCCCAAATTATGACATTTTGAGAGGAGATAACTTCTTCGATTCTAACAGAGCTTGCTATTTACAATCACTGGGTGAGGTACAGAGCCAATTTCTTTTTAACTTGTCTGTTCAATCTTGTTTTATCCTCATCGCCAGTTTGTTGTAGGGTGGCCAAGTTGCACTATTAATGATAGAGTTGATCAGCAGACACTTCTTGGGCAGAAACTTTAAGTTTCTTTACAATATACTCAGCAGCAACTACACGTGTGCTTTCAACTCCAACTCTATCTCTACACTGACTGCTGAGATGACCTGCGCTACCCTCCAATTGGTTACTACAGATCATGTGATCTTCCTTAACAAGTATTATTTTTAAAGGTACATTACACACCAAGTAAAACCATAATTACTACAAGGACCCAAATGATGTCTGAGAGGCAGTACTGGAGAAGACTCCGCCTCCCCAGGGAGACAGTCACCAAGCTATATGCCATGATATAGGACGTTCATTGGCTCTGGGTGGCCACCATATGCCTGTGGTGCTGAAACTTACCACTGCGCTCAACCTCTATGTTTCCAGATCTTTCCAAGGATTCACTGGTAACATTTGTAGCATCTTCCAGGCAGCAGCACACTGATGAATAAGGGAGGTGACCAATGTTCTGTTTAAGAAGGCAGGTGAGTTTAGCTGATACCAAACAGACCCTGAGAGCCCAGCTGAGAGGTCGGTGGAACTCAGGGCCATGGCTGGTTTTCCAGAAGTTCAGGGTGTCATTGATTGCGCACACGTGGCAATCAATGATCTATTGGACCAGCCAGTGTCATTCATCAACAGAAGGCGATTCTATTCCATCTATGCTCAAATAGTATGCGATCACAGGAAGTGAATTCTGTGAGTCTGTGTCCGATTTCCAGGCAGCAGCTTCGGAACTTCCAGGTCCCACATTTGTTCCAGCCACATCCAAAGCTGTAGGGCTGGATCCTCAGTGACAGATTTGACTGATGAAGCCATTCAGGAACCCTTGTGGTGAGGCTGAGGAAAAGTACAATGCAAGTCACAGATCCAGAAGGGCCACAGTTGAGCAGACAATAGGACTGCTGAAGATGCGAGTCCATTGCCTGGACTGTTCGAGGGGTGCTCAATATGACTCAGCGAGGGTCTCATAGATCATCTTTGTCACAACTTGGCGCAGCAAAGGGGTGAGACCTTGCACCCAGAGGACATGGAGGAGACACAAGCCTCATTAGACGAGGAAGCTAGCGAAGAGAAGACAGGAGTGCTAGACCATCTGCCTGCAGCAGAGGTCAGAAGAAACACAAATTAGGGAGGCACAAAAGAACTTGATATTCAGCCGCTTCCAGCATCCATCACTCTCATAAGAGGCAGTCGTGCTCCAACCTGCCTTGTTGCCCACAAATATGTCCTGTAATGATCTGATTCAATGACCCAATCTCTGCTTTCGCCCTGCTCCATTACACAAAGAAGGCCATATTCTAACAGTAATCTTCCACATGTGTATATGAGACCCAAGGATTCCATAAGCCGTACAGAAAGAATCATTCACTGAATGAAAGACACATAAATAAAAGCTCAAACACTGTTTCACCATAAAATAAACAATATCTGTCATCAAAGATTTAAACAGTTGTGCCATGTTGGTGCATCTAAGTGCTCTTTTTAAAGCGTTTCCTTGTGTTGTGACAAAGTGCATCTCTGGCATCTGCAGATGAGGTGGAGGCAGGCTGTTGATTTCCATGCCCTATAACTGGTGATGAGCATGGAGGCTGTGGTCTGGATGTCTGAGGCCCCAGCAATATGAGGGGCTGCTGCACCAGTGCAGAAACATCCTCAGTGCCACTTCTGCTGGAGGCATTCGAGTTATTGGCAGAGGCACTGGGGAGCTCCTGTCTATCCCAGGAGTGCCTTGAGAGGTTCCCCCAGATGTAGCTTTCCGTAGATAGAGGTGTACCTGCAGGAGTGTCCAGGCACATTGTCCGCCTCTTGCTTGGCCATAGCTGCAGTGAGCTCATTTTCACAGCAATGATCTGCAGGTTTGCACTCACACCCAACATCCACTGAGTGGTCTGCTGGACCTGGATCTCCACCAACCTCTCCATGGAAGAAGCAATGCGCTCACATCCCTGAGCAAAGACAGAACTCATGGCTCGTTCATTGCCCACACATGTCTGCTCAAAGTCTCGGGCAGCTCCACCAGGCCATCCCTTATTTGTCACTGCAGCTCCAACAGATTGACTGTGGCCGACATCAGAGACCCATCATTAGCCTGAGGCGCGGCACAGGCCTGTTCTCCAACAGCCCTCTGACTGTCAGGGTCCTTGGATGTCACAGCCTCCTTCAGCTGCACCTATGTGTCAGTGAGGTGCTCACCAGATTCTGACCCTGAACCAATTTGCAAATGCATACCCACTGAGGTGATTATATCTGCATTGGTAGATGGTGTGGGGGAAAAAAATGACACTGCGTTCTCTAAAGTGTGGGCAATCTCTTCCTCAGAGGAGATCTGAAATGCTTGAGTAGCAGCCTCTCAATGTGCCCCGGAGCATGTGCACTTACAAGGGAGAACAAAAACAATTATCTCCTCCGTCCTCCATAAACATACTTTCATCTGTGCATGCAGCCTACTTCCTTCCTGCTCGGATGTGTAGACAAAGCTGTAGCCCTCCTCACACTTAATGCCCAACATTCTGATCTCGGCATCAGAGATGGAATATGGGCTCTCCTGTGTGGCAACTCAAATGCCTCCATCTCAGCAGGAGCCAGGGTTTGTACATCTGCCACTCTTTCCATCTTCACCCTTTTCCGATTGTTATGGCCCACTTTCTCCTGCAGGCAGAGGGGGAGAGTAAGTCTCCAGAAAATGATGAGGTGGACCCATTTTCACTGGCTCTCGCTCAGGCCAATGATGGGCCAAAGCATACATCTCTCTCACACGCATCTCACAAGCCTCACAGCCACATCTTACAGTCTGCAGCAGTGCTAAGTGTGTGTATGTTTCCTTTCAGATAGCCAAGAACTGAAACCTAGCCGGGGAGTGGTGAAAGAGCAAGAAGAGACTAATGATGTAGAAATGCTGTTAATCGCTTTGACACTGTGTAGTAACCGAAGATATAGCCTCTCCTGCTGTCTATCAGGGGCCATGTGATGTTCTTGGAGGCTCTGACCAATGAGCCCTAAGTGTGGGGAATCCAGGGGGGCTTCCTGATGAGAGTCCTGATCAAGCATGTAGCATCTGAAAAGCACTCTGTAATAAAGTTTATCTGCTTCTTGTTGAAATGTACTCATAAGCTTATAGACTCATAGATGTCTACAGCACAGAAGGAGGCCATTTGGCCCATTGTGTCTGTACCGGTCAACAAAATTCTGACCACACTAATCCCTTTTTCCAGCACTTGGCCCAAAGCCCTGAAGGCTATGGCAACGCAAGTGAATATCTAAATACTGTGTCTGGTCAGTCAAGACATTACACAGTGACAGCCACCAGCTCAGATAACAACAGTGCTCAGATGCTAGAGGATAGCTTAGTGGTGGTATACATGGTAAGACACAGGGCACTGCAGCCAGGACATGGGAAAAGGGTATTACAGGTGCCAGCTCGCCAGAAGGCAAGGTCACACATGAGTTCTGCTGAAGAGGGCTGAATGAGCTTCCATGTGGAGATGTACAGTACAGCTGCAATGGTTGACCCACCAAAAAGTCTGTGGTTACTGTCAAAGAGCATGGAGGAGTCTCACAGTAACCCTTATGCAGAGCTTGGAGCTGATTCTTTCCAGCATTAAATTGGTGACTTTCTCCATTAATTGACAGTGGATCTCCTGGCTGATTTCTCAGCTTCCAAGACAGCACATGTAGAAGCCGCCCGATGCCTGGCTGCTGCATTGGAAACTCAGACATGTCATGCAAGGTCAGCTTGTTGCTCCTGCTGTCATCATGGCTGTGGTTACCATTGTTCAGAAGGGCATGCAGCACCTCACAGCAGTCCCACAATCTGTCCTCTGACAGATCACTAGGATTGCTGAGGGGCTGCTCTGGGGAAGTTCCAGGGGCCCCATGAAGCACAAACTTGCAGTCCTCCCTCAGGATGACAACAATTATGAACACACCACTGTCCTTGCATTTGTCTGCTGACCAGCCTGCCCAGGTTGCTATGTCCCATGCAGTCCACAGCAGTGTCTTCTCGGGCCAGAATTGGACAAGGCCATTCTACAAGGCCACCTGCTGTGCCCTCCACTGAAAGTCAGCAGCCTCCCCCTCAATCATGCTGCAGCCACTGGAGACGGACTGCATAGGAGCACTAGGACAGGCAAAGGCCTGTGCAAGACAGGCACTACAGACAGAATAACATGGGGGGTGGATGACCCCCCCACCCTCCGAAACCACATCGGCACGGAGCCGACATGCTCCACGCTGACCCGCCTGCATCCATAAAGCACTGCAGGGCTGATTAACAAGCACCAAGTGGGACTCCCGCCCGGATTGGCCGGCAGCTCCATCAGCCCTGGCAGCACCAGGAAGGCACCAGTAGCAGCTGCTGGGACTACAGGGAAAGAGGAAGATCAAGGCCCAAGGATCCCCAAAGCAGGTAACTCTGGGGTGTTGGGCCGGGATCGTTTGGGTAGGTTAGGGAGAGAGGGTAGGAGAGGGGGTGGGTTTAAGGGAGGCAGGGGGTAGGAAGGAAGGGGGAGTTTGACCTAAGGTGGGGGGCACCCTGCGATTGGCAAGTGGCAGTCCCTGAAGAGCGACCCCTCTTTCCTTCCCACACTCTAAACATTTCCGTTTAAAAATTGGGCTTCCCGCTGCCACCCTGCTGCCCATTCCAAATATTTTATGGTGTGGGCAGCGTATTATCAGGGTCATTGGCTTGATAACAAGCCGAACTGACCCTTAGTTATTCATTTAAATATCATGGGTGGGCTGCCGTATTCTCGGGGAGAACCCGGGGTGGGCAGGAAGGTGGTGGGATGGGCGCCCACCCCATTTTACATGCCCCCCCCCCCACCGCGGGGAACACACCTGCCTCAGGCATGCAAAATTCAGCCCTATGGGTGCCTAAGAGTAACAAGGATGATTGGTTGACTTGTTTATGGAATATTGTATGGTTGAATGTTAAAATTGGTTTGAAATGTTTGTTTGTGGTTGCTTTTATTTCAGGCATAGTGGCCAAGAGAATGCTGTAATGGTCAGTAACAGAGGGTCGGTAAGGTATGGGACTGTTACTGAATGAGGAATTGGGGTTGTGTTCACTGGTACCATAGACGAATGTCCAAATCACAGACAGACCAGCCGGAAAGGGGATTTGTTGGTTGCCTGCTCCTTTCCTCCTCCTCTGCCTCCTCTTCATTGCCCTCCTCCACTTCAGCTTCCTCCTCCTCCACCTCCAGAGCTGCTTACCGAACGTCTGGTGGCAAGGATTATGGCATGAGGGTGAGGTTGTGCAGGATGCCACAGACCTTGATGAATTGTGACCCAAGCTCTGGTGAGTGCTGCAGGGCTTCTCCAAAGCAGACCGGGCCCTGGAGGTGTTGCTTAAACATCCCAACAATCTGCCCAATCATGTTTCATGTGGCAGCATGGCTCTTGTTATAGCTATGCTGGCCATGTGCACATGGTTGAATACCGGGCTCATCAGCATTACACATTGACTAATGTAATGATGTGCCTATTCTTCATTCCCCTGCTGTACACCCCCAGTGCCCATGTTAATGACATACTCAAAATGGTATCTGCCGCCGCCAGAAGTGCATCTGTGGCATGGACACCATTTTGGGCAATATGTAGCCAAATTTTGAAGCATTTGTATCTTGAAAGTGAGTGACAACAGGCTATTCGATTACATGGGGTGCTCCAGCTGAGATTAATCCTGCTATCACCCAATGTCCATTAATCTTACTTCCTCTAAGGGTCTGCATAGAAATCAGGAGCTGGAACACTGGCTGATTTTCCCTCCTCTTTAACCCTAGGTACTGAGGCCAATTGAGCACCATTGTGACCATCACATTTAAATGCAGCACAGGCCAATATCTTGGCCAGAATTGGAGGAGTGCAGCTATTTTGGAGGGTTGTAAGGCCACAAGAGGTTCCAAAGATAGGAAGGCTCAAGGCATTGGTGGGTTCAGCAGCAGATGAGCTCAGGCAGGGGCAGAATCAGGCAGCTGAAAATAGGCGCTCTTAGTGATGGCATGGATATCTGGTCCAAAGCTCATTTTTGAGGCCAAGTACACAAGTTAGGTTGCAAATCCTCTGGTTCAGCCTCAGACAGTGGCCAGGGAGAGAGATGGAGTTTGTGGCATAGAACAAAGACTTCACATGGAGACAAGTAGGCAGATGAGTGAACATGAAAATTCATGCCTGCCATCCCAATCCTGGGTCATTTTCCTGGAGGCCGGATGGGGTTTGGAAGTGGAGGGTAATCAATTAAAAGGATTAAATGACCTATTAAGGCCTACTGTCAGAGGCCAACTAAAATTTTCCAGTCATCTTATATGCCCACCGAAGCAGTGGGGGCCAGGCCAGCTGCCTGGAGGCGGCCTCCCAGTGGCAGGCAGGAGGGGAGCGATCGAGTAATGCTCCAGGAAGGCTTTGAGGCCCTTCCTGCGTATTTGGTCACAACAGCATGCCTCAGGCCACCTCATGGAAGGGGTCACCCTCTACAATGATGGTCCAGCTGCTGAGGGCAGTTTTCAATTTGAAGGTTTAAAAAGTTACCTCTTACGTGAACTGGAGGCTGCAGCTCCTTCCATGGTGGAGGGCCATCTGTTGGCCAGCTTCAAGAACCCACGCACCATCCTTAATTGGATGTTGAGCCACCCTCTAGCTACTAATTGACCAATTTGTGGAAAGTCACATGTGCATGAGTGTTTCCCAAATTGTATGGGATTGTGGCCTTCATTTGACTCTCGATTTGATCCTACCTATATTAGAATACGGCATCTAATAATGACTTTTGAAGGTGTCAAAGCATTTAACACTTACCTGTCAGTGTGCTCCAACTGTCAGCAGACTACACCGCAATGGTCACAAACTTGCAAATCTGGCGGCTTTTTTTTGGGCTTCCAAAACCCACACCAGCACACAAAAAATAGCGTGGGGAAGGAAATATAAATTTCTTATGGACTATACAATGGCGACCCCGAGCTCCGAAGATGTGTATGCGGGGCTTGCACTCAAGGCCTCCCCAATCCATAAAAAGGCCACACAAATATAGCGCGGGGTTGGAAAGGTATTGCAAATTGGAATTTGCCGTCAACAAACCTAAATTTTTCTGACTTTCAAAATCTCCATTCCCACCACCATCAGGAGTCGAAAATCCAGCTCATGGATGTGCTTTTAATGCAGTGATTGATCACAGGACTCTGTCCTGCAAAGCGAAGTTGACAATTACAATGACCACCATTTCTTAAGTGTTGACATGCGTGAAAGTACTTCTTCCAATGTAGAAAATGCCATGAGGCATTCAAAACTTTAGAAACATGCGCTTGGAAATGCTCCTTTCATGTTTTGTATTGAGATTTAATTGACAACCAATCTTTAGCTTTGAATAAAATGGCCCTGCTATTGAACATGAAAAAAAATCTAAGCACCTGCTACACTCCATTGATTGTCAAGAAATCTGCTTTGAAATGTAAATAAGCAACATATGCAGCTTTAAAAAAAAGGCCATCTGGCATTTCAGTTTCAATGAACTATATTTTTGACATTTCCCAGGGTTTGTTTTGATAGCCGCGGCATTATGAATGTTTGGCTGAATTTCAAAATGTCCAGAACCACTTATCTCAGCAGCGGACTTGCGTTATTAAAAGATTATCTGTCCTTGATGTTGTAAAAACATAACCCAAGAAGTATGAGCAGGAGAAGACTATAAAACCTGTCAAACTTGATCTGTCATTCAATATGATCATGGTTGACCTTGGTCTTCAATTCCACTTTCTTTCCTGCTTCCCATATCCCTTGATTCCTTGAGAGAACAAAAATCTGTCTATCGCAGCCTTAACTATATTCAATGATGATGCACCCACAACCCCCTGGGGTAGAGAATTCCAACAATTCAATGTCCTTTGAGTAAATAAATTCCTCCTCATCTCAGCCCTAAATGATTAGCCTATTATCCTGACTGTGCCCCCTCACTCTAGATTCCCCAGCCAAGGGAAACAACCTCTCAGTGTATACCCTGTCAAGCACCTTCATTATCTTATGTTTCAATGAGATCACGTCTCATTCTTCTAAACTCCAGAGGACATAGACCCAATTTATGGAGCCTCTTATCATAGGACAACCCTCTCATCCCAGGGGGAAATCTAGTGAACCTGCGATCTACTGCCTCCAAAGCAAATATATCCTTCCAAAATTGTGCACAGTATTCCTGATGGTCTCACCAAAACCTTGTACAATTATAGTAAAACTTCTTTATTCTTGTAATCCAATCACCTTGCAATCAAGGCCAACATGCCATTTGTTTTCCTAACTGTTTTCAATACCTGCATGCTAACATTTTCCAGTACAATTACACCCCAGTCTCTCTGAACATCAACATTTACAAGTTTCGTGCCTCTTAAAAGCTGTTCTGCTTTTCTATTTTTATGACCAAAGTGAATAACCTCACATTTCCCCACATTCTATTCCATCTCCCATTTTGTTGTCCACTCACATAACCTGTCTATATCTCTTTGCAGCATCTTTGTGACCTCCTCACAGCTTTCATTCCCACCTAGGTTTGTATCATCAACAAACTTGAATACATTACTCTCTGTCTCTTCATCTAAGTCACTAATATAGATTGTAAATAGCTGAGGCCCCAGCACTGATCCTGGCAGCACTCCACTAGCCACAGCCTTGCCAACTTGAAGATACCCCATTTATTTTTATTTTCTGCTTGCTGCCTGTTAACTAATCCTCTTTCCATGCTAATATATCACCCCCTACTCCACCAGCCCTTGTCTTGTGTATTAAACTTTTGTGTAGCACCTTCTTGAATGCCCTTTTTAAAAATCCAAGTACACTACATCCACTGGTTCCCTTTTATCTATCCTACTAGTTACATAGTCAAAAGGCTCTAATAAATTTGTCAAACAGGATTTCCCTTTAGCAAAACCATGCAGCTTTTTGCCTGGTCAGGAAATACTTGTCTAAGTGCATTGTTAAGACTTCCTTAATAATAGATTACAGCACTTTCCCGATGACTGATGTCAGGCTAACTGACCTGTAGTTCCTTGTTTTCTCTCCCCTTCCTTTCTTGAATGGCAGTGTTGCAGTTGCTAACTTCCAATTTGCTGGGAGCATTCCAGAGTCTAGGGAATTTAGGAAAATTATAGCCAGCGCATCCATTATCTCTTTTAGAATCCTAGGATATAGACCATCAGGTCATGGGAGTTTGTCAGTTTTTAATTTCTTCAGTACTTTTTCTCTGCTAATATTAATTGCCTTAATTTCCTTACCCTTGTTAGCCTCTAGCCTACCCTCTATTTCTGGTATGTAACTTGTCCCTTGTAAAGACAGGCAAAAAATATTTATTCAATGTCTCTGCCATTTCCTCATTCCCCATGATAATTTCTCTTGTCTCTGTTTTTAAGTGACCAACATTTACTTTAACTACTTTTTATATACTTGTAAAAGTTCTTACAATCTGTTTTTTTATATTCCTGGCTGGTTTACTCTCAATACTAGCTTATTTTCACCTTTTTTAATCAACATTTTCATGGCACTTTATTGGTCTATTATACACTCCCAGCCCTCAGACTTACAGCTTTTCTTTGCAACATCATGTACCCCTTCTTTAAATCTAATACTATCCTTAACTTCCTTAGTAAGCCAGGGATGGGTCTTTCTTGCTGAGTTTCTGTTTTTGAATGGAATGTATTTTTGTTGAACATTTTGAATTTTTTCTTTAAATGTTTCCCACTGTTTATTTACCATTGTACCTTTTAACAAATCAATCTTAGCTAGCTCTCCCATCATATCTACATAATTGGCTTTGTTTAGATTTGAGATTCTTGTTTGTGATTGGAGTATGTTGTTTTCAACCTTAATGTGAAATTCAATTGTATTCTGATCACGATTGCCCAGTGGATATTTTATTATGAGATTATTAATTAACCTTGCCTCATTGGCAGGGTTAATACTAGATCTAAAATAACATTATCCCTAGTTGGGTCCACAACATATTGCTCCAGGAATCTGTCACAAAAGCATCCTACAAGCCTATCTTCTAGACTACCTTTACCAATTTCTTTGGTCAAGTCAATATGAAGATTAAAGTCCCCCACAACAAATACATTGTAAGTGCATACGTTTTGTGTGTTTTTAGACCAGATTGACCACTTGAGGGAATAAGAGAATAAGATCATAAGAAATAAGAACAGGAGTAGACCATTCAGCCCATCGAGCCTGCTCCGCCATTCAATAAAATCATGGTTGATCTACTTGTGTTTCAATTTTCACATTACCATCTACCCCGATAACCTTTGATTTCCTTGCCTAACAAGAATCTATCTATCTCTGCCTTAAAAATATTCAATGACCCCACTTCTGCCACCTTCTGAGACAAAGAGTTCCAAAGTTGCACAACCCTCTGAGATAAAAAAAATTCTCCTCATCTCTATCTTAAAAGGGTGACCCTTAATTTTAAAATAGTACTCCCTATTTCTGGACTCACTCACAAGAGGGAACAACCTTTCGATGTTCACCTTGTCAAGGCCTTTCAGGGTCTTGTATACTTCAATCAAATCATCCTTCACTTTTCTAAACTCCAGTGGAAACAAACCCAATCTGTCCAACCTTTCCTCATAAGACAACCCACTCATTCCAGGTATTAATCTAGGAAACCTTCTCTGAACTATCTCCAATGCATTTACATCCTTCCTTAAATAAGGAGACCAAAACTGCACATAGTATTCGAGGTGCAGTCTTATCAATGCCCTGTATAATAGCTGAAGTTTAACTTTTATGTTCAGTCCCTCTTGTAATAAAGGGTAGCATTCCATTAGCCTTCTTAATTACTTGTTGTACCTGCATACTAACCTTTTGTGACTCATGTACTAGAACACCTAGATCCCTCTGGATCTCACAATTATGCAGCTGTTCACTATTTAAGTAATACTCTGCTTTTTTATTCTTCCTGCCAAAGTGAACAACTTCACATTTTCCCACATTAAACTCCATTTGCCAGATCTTTGCCCACTCACTCAGATTATCTATATCCATCTGTAATCTCCTCATTTCCTCTTCACAATATACTTTCCTACCTATCTCGGTGTCTCTACAAATTTAGCTAGCATGTCTTCACTCCCCTCATATATATATTTTCGAATGGGTTTAACAGAGAAGAGTTTCTTTTCAGTATGAAATATCTTTGAATATGGCAGCTCTAGTAAATTGTTTGCAGTTACTTTTTAAAATATCCATTACAAAGATATCCTGAGGTATGCCCATAGTGGATACTGGCTGAGTGGCTATGGAGGATACATGAGGTCATGGAAAGGTATGGGAGGTATGAGAGGGCATGGAGAGGGTATGGGGATGGGGTTGGGCAAGGGGTGAGTATTAGGAGGCATGAGAACTATGTTGGCGAGCTGGACTGATGTCCCAGCGAATTGAGGCAGCCTTTCTAACCAGTTTGCCCCACATTCCTCCAACACTGCCTTGAGACTCAGAAAACTCAAACCATGCCTCTCCACATCAGCTCTTCAGACACACGCCCCCCTTTACCCCCGCCACCCCCCTCTCCCTCCCACAACCCCTTAAAAGTAAATCAAGGTGATGTCCTTCTGCCCATAGCAGGGGAAATCCTGACATGCATTTTCCTGAATTGCCCATTTCCTATGGCTAAGGAAATCCTCCCAGGGACACAGTTTGGCTTTAGATCTCCCAGAGGAACATTTGACATGGTTTTTGTTGTCATACAAATCCAAGAAAGAATGTTGGGAACAACACCAGAAACTCTTCATTGCATTTACTGACCTGACCAAAACATTTGACTCAGTAAATTGCAAGGCACTGTGAATTGTACTCCAAAGATTTGGATGCCCAAGGAACTTCTTCACAATCCTGCAATTACTTAATAATTAGATAATTAGTATGTGGCAGTGGCCTCTGAAACAGGACACATCACTCACAGTATGGTTGCCTGATGGGTGTTGCACTGCTGGACCTTCACTCAGTAGATCACCGCCGACCTCAGCACTGGACCGGTCCAGATCCTTGCCGGCCAGCTGGATGGCTCTGTTTTCGAAGTCCTTGAGGATCTTGATTTCAGGCATTACTCCATTAGTTTGTGACCTATCCCTGTTGTTGTGTGCCAGCTTGTGCTGAATGAATAAAGATGGAAAGAGTGTAAGCAGGACGCCAGCCAGGCCAGATGATAAGTATACCAAGCATGCGTGGGTGATGAATGGTCCCATGGACAGGATGAGGACAATGAAGGTGTGTATGAGAGAGTGAATGGTGATGTCCCTTGAACTGGCAGTGAGAGAGATCCCTGTGAGTGTGTGATAGGTTTGTGAGTGTGTGAGTTGAGAGTGTGAGAAGAGTGACTTACCCAGACAGAATGGAAAAGATCATTCATCCTCTTGCGGCACTGAGTGGCTGTCCTCTTTTGAAGGGTGTTGGCACCGACCACAACTGCCACCACCTCCCAAGCCTGGTTGGTCATGGCGCAGCCCATCCTGCGGCCAGGGCGGGTTAGAGGACATCGCGGCGCACCTCCACAGCGTTCAAAATGTGTTCCAGTGACGTGTCACTAAACCTGAGAGCTACAGTCTTTTTACCTTTCGTGGACACCTTCCCTGCAGCAGTCATGGGCTGGAAACACTGAGATGTATGTGTGCGGCTGGACTTTAAATATGGGCCCGGAGTGATGAAACGGCGAGGTGATGGCATGGCAAGCAAATGAGAGCCCACCCACCATGGAAATGGCGTGTTTCCCGGGAATGCATAAGTAATGTGGCAGGTTTGGGACCATACGGCATGAAAACCCGCCATCGCAGCCGACAGGTAAAACATCGTTTTACCTGCCCGCTACTGCACTTAGTGCAAATCTGGGACAATTCTGCCCACTATGTCCTTCTTGATGCCAACTCCACAAGCATTCAGGAAAACAAAACTCCTGCAAAATCAACCATGATGGACTTGTCTGGATGGCCAAAAATCATCTTCTATGCCAGCTGCTGTTTTCTAAACTTTCAAATGGCCAATGTTCTAGGGTTGACAAATAAAATGCTTCAAAGGCACTGAAGCTCTCCTTGAAGTGCAGCAGCACTGACATTAATGACTAGGATAAGATTGCTACCAATCATTCCAAATAGTGATGACTTGTCCATCAAGCTACGTCACAAATGAGTCACAATGCCTTAATGATGAGGTAGAGAAGTGACAGAGAAGGAAAAAAAGAAGCAAATCCTGTATTCCAGATCCCACTACCTCATGAGACATCCTGCACAATGTGTGCAAAGATTTGCAAATCTAGAATCGGCCTGTCTAGCCAAATAAAGGCTCACAGCAGAAACACATGACCCTGAGTAGACACCATCCTCGAATTGAGTGACAGCCGACAAGCAGTAAATATTCTTCTAGGGATACAGAACTGCATTCAATAACATTTCTATCTAGATTTAATGCCTGAGAAGCAAGAAAGAGAGAGGCATAATGAGAAGGAGCTTCAGGAGAAGTGAGGTTAAAAGGAATAGTTTGTGTGGGCCTTTACATATTTTATTAAGCATAAACTTTGGAGCATTGTGCTATGCCTCCAAATATGAAAGTGCAATTGGTCAGATGCTGAGTTTGTAATCTGCTTCGTATTAACAGTCTGCAGGAATTAATCAAAATTCAGTAGGACAGCAAGTTTGTTATTTAATTAATCCAGTGTGAACAGCAAGGTGAAAATCACACTGAGGTATTTAATATGCATGTCAGATGCTTTGCATGGACATAAGATCAGGTGCATCCGTAACTCTTGACATCAGTCTCAGACAGAGCGAGAATTGAGGCACGTCACTGCCTCGATGTATTTCACCTCTAAGGAGCAAAATTCGATATCGTGTACCTCATCCTCTAGTGAGTCTTGTGGTGATTGAACATTGAATAGACTTTGTAATCTAGGTGATGATAAGTACATGACTATCTACTAATGGAAGCTGTGCAAAGACATGTGTAACTGAAAGGTACAATGGAACAAACAAGAGCACAGTATGTTTTTCTGAAAAATGCACACTCCAAATGTTGCAAGCCATTTCTCATCTATTCTGTTGCAAAGTTGTTCAGAGTACTTCTTATCTGCCTGCATCTTTCACAATCCGGTATATTCAAATGCGATGAATTAAATGTGAAGAATTCAATCAATGGTGTCTGTGTATTAAAGCCAATATCTTACAGGGTTCATTGTTAAAGTACAGCTTCCTTTGGTATTCATCCACTCAGACTTCAGGCATCATGAGTTCTTCGAATCATTTTACCTACTGCACTTGTTCTTTGGGGAGCCGTGACGAAAGCCAATGAAGAAACTTTCAAGCGAGGCATTTTATGTTTCCTTCAGAACACAGGATCAGCTGCAGAATTCTTTAATTTGACTTAATGCTGGATATGCGGTATAAAGGAAAGTGCACAACACTGCAAAAAAAAACTCATCCATTTGGAAACCAGGTTTTAAACTGACTAACTGTTGTAACTCTTTTCGAGTCAAAACAATTAACTAAATTAACAATAACAAGGGATAAATCAAGCACAGCCCCTAATTCAGGTCAGCTGTAAAACCAAGGACAAAGTTTAAAGGAAACTTACAAACATTAAACCAAAATGTGATTAAAGGGGTCAACAAAACACCCCAGTCCCCGCACCGCCCACCGGGCACGGAAGGCCTCGATGGTGCCGGCAAACACCGCGTGCTCCCTCTCCAGGGACACCCGGTCGCGAACGTAGCCGCGGAAGGGGGACAAACAATCGGGCAGGACTCCCCCCTCGATCGCCCGCTGCCTGAACTTGTTAATGGCCAACCTGGCCAAGCCCAGGAGCAGGTTCACGAGGAGGTCCTTCTTCTTCCCGACCCCCTTCCGCACCGGGTGTCCGTAGATCAGGAGCGTGGGACTGAAGTGCAACTAAAACAGTAACAAAAGGTTTTTTAAATAACTAAAAAGGGAGTGCAACCTACAACACCCTATATAAACGTGGTCCACGGACTCCACAAGACCGCAAAAAGAGCAGGTGTCTTGGGAGTCCGTGAACCTACACATTTTACGATTATGACTAACTGTTGTATACTAGCAATTGAAGCCAAGCACATAATTAGATGATTAAAAACCCAATTTTGAAACTGAGTGAGGAAAAGTAAGGGGGGTGATTTGCCCCTGATTTCCCTATTGTTGCCACTCAGCAGGGAGGCTTGTACCGAAATTGCAAAAAATGAACCGCTTTGTAACTGCAGGGCTGGGATTTTCCGTGCCCGCTGGCATCGGGCGTGTTTGGTGGCGTGAGCAGCCAATATAGTGAGAAGGCCAAAAATCAGGTTCATGATGTCGTGAAACCAGTTTGCAATCATCCACTCAGCCTGCCGATGGCGGGCTGCGTTCCCTGACATCGGACATCAGGAACCTCACTGTAATACATCAGCATATCATTATAAGGCCAGCCTGCTGGAATCATTCCCTCCCCCCGCTGGATCATCCACCCATGTCGGCAGGAAAACACACCAATGTGTTTCACAACAGCATATATAAGGCATGCACTTGGCAGGCTGCATTTCGCTCAGGACTTCAAGGTTTGTTTACCTACCTTGCTTTGGTCAGCACTCACAGTCATCAGTGCCAGGCTTCACAGACAGCACCACATCACTTTTATGGCGGTTCACGGGTAGGTCTCTATCCACCAGATCAGCCATCTGCGGGTGGCTTTTCAACAGCAGCAGGGCTAGGGTTTGCTTTGGGAAGGAGGAGAAGTGTCCTCAGGCAAGGGAAGAGGCTGCAGGATGAGAGCTGTACTGGGGAAGGAGGGTATCCCAGGGTGTGTGTGGGGAGAGGCACATGTTGATCTGTGCAGGTGGCCTCCAGATGGTGAGGGCTGAGGATGCAGTCTCCAGAGGAGATGAGGCCAGATGGACATGTGAGGGTATGTGTGTGAGAGAGTGAATAGTGATGTCCCTTAAGTTGGCAGAGTGAAATGCCAGTGAATATGTGATGGGCTTGAGTGGGTGAGTTTAGAGTGATGAGATGGTTACCATATCCTGGCTGCATAGATGAAATCATTCATCCTCTATCTGCATTGGATAGCCAACCTCTTCTGTGCAGCATTGGCACTGATCACCACTGCCGTCGCCTACCAAGCCAGAGTGGTAATGTTGCTGCCTCTTCTGTGGCCAAAGTGGGGGTAGAGGACATCACAGCGGGCTTCCACGGCATCCAATAGTCAAGACAGCCAATAGTCACTCGAGGGTTGCAGTCTTCTTGCCTTTCGGGGCTATGTCTTCTTTGCTGCAGTCCTGGGCTGGAAGCACTGAGCATGGCTGTACTTTAAATGTGGTGCCTGACGTGATGAAGTGGCGAGGTGACCGTGTAGCAGGTGAATCAGAGCCCGCCCACCATCAAAATGACGTGTATCCTGGGAATGCATAATTAATGCAGCGGGTTTGGGACGATACGGCATGAAAAGCCACCATTGCAGCCGACGGGTAAAATGTCATTTTTCCTGCCTGCTTAGTGCAAATCTGGGACGATTCTGCCCCAGGTATTTAATCAAAGCTGATGGCAGCCTTCATTATCCAGATCTTATTTTTCTGTTAGAAATAAACGAGACTTGTAAGATTTAATCAGCATGTGTTATATAACAATTTAAAGGCCATCCTTGGCAGCTTCTACAATGTGTTAAGTGCTTGTTTTGGTAACTGGGATTAGGGAGGGGAATTGTGGAAAGTAACAGTTGTAGAATGAGGTAGGCAGCAGTAGGCTGGAAAGAAAAGAAAGCATGTGATTATATTTGGTGTTAAAATAAATGAGGGAAAAACTGGATGGCAGACCAGCATGCATGCTTTATGTCTGGTTGGCTTCACAATTCGCAAGTAATCATAAAAGAGGTCACCGGGTCTCAAGGTGTGCTGCCCCCTGCCCAACTCTCCAGTTGATGTTCTTATTAGTGAGGAATACAGCTTCAAAATTTCCACAGTGGTGTTACTCCTAGGATCCATTCACAATCATAATGTAAAATGGGCATAGGCTTTTAGCTACTTAAAAAATCAAATAGTTGTTTAAAAAAAGATAAGTTAAAGCAACATAGAATGTCCAAATATCACAGAGGGATGGGCAGTGGCAGCTGATGATTGCACAGTGTTATGAAGATGTGTCATATAAAATATTAATTTATAATGCCATTGGCTGGACATATATGTGTATTGAACTTTTTTTGTAAAGAATACTTTTCCTAAGCAAAAGACATTGGCTTACAGCAGCTACTATGTTGCACTTGTGAAGGACAGAAGCTACTTTTATGGAGACACTAGATCTATAGAGTTCTCAGGGAGAGGTCACATGATTCAGCTTTTGGGTGAAAAGATGTTGGAAACTGCCACAGGGGCAATAGCCTTACCCCATCCTTCTTTCTGCTGAAACCTCTCTCATCAAAGTTGAGCTGTTTGTGGTTTGAAAAACCCACCAGAAGACCTCACTGATGTAAGCCAAGAGTTTGTAATGGAGAATTCTGAATCAACACCACTGTCTCCAGTGAGAAGCCACAAGAATCAGCAGCTACTGTGGACCAGAACCCTTCAGCTGTAAACAAACATCCAGACGCCCCGTGTATATTTATTTTCTGACTTTACTTGTTACTTGGCTAAGTTTTTCAAGTTCTTAATATCTAATACTCTGCAGAGTTTTACTTCTGTTTTGCATGCTTGAGTGGGGGATTGTGTGTGTGTGTGTTGTTTTTGCATTAGTAGGTAGTTGAACATATATGTACATTTTAAACCTTTTTGTTAATAATTTCTACATCTTTATTTGACTGGGCTTTACCAATAAAATTAACTCTTTACTTGTTAACTTAAGGAACCTCACTGGCTTATTTTAATTTCAGGATACGTTAAACACTACAACCTCACTGAATGTGTCAGAAAAGATTTGCTTTGAGGGAAAGGATATGAAAAAAAATAAGCACCCATCTGGTCTTAATGTTAGACAGATTCTCGATAAAACAGGGTGGGGGGCTGCATATGGCTTGCCACACCCCCCTCCTCCCATCCCGGTAGGAAAGTTGGTACGGAGAACTGTGGGCAGGCTAAACGAGGGCCAAGTGGGACTTCTGCCCCTCACTGGGGAGGAAGTCCCACCTTCTGGAGCTCCATCAGTCCCTGCAGTGCCAAGGGCGTGTCAGTGGCCATTGCTGGGACTGGAAGAGAAGAAGGAAGAAGGCCCGTGGATTCCCATAGCAGTTAAACCTGGCGGCTTGGGCAGGGAGGGGGGCAGGGGGCAGAGAGGGGGGTGGGGAGGAGAGGTTGGGCTTAAGGCTGTGGGTGGGTAGGTGTCTAGCCAGGGCATGTAAAATACAGGTCCTAGTGTTTTTAGTTTTTATAATACCTTAATACTGATTTCTTTAATATTAGGAGAGAGTACTTGGGTCCTGCTATTTAACCAGAACATAACAGCATGAAAGAAAATCAGGGTCAATAAGAATTTTTGCCCATTAAGACTCATCCCTCTAGCACCTCACCATTTTCCATGACATAATCCAAAAGCATCTGAAACCACCCCAAGCCTTCTTTCCTGTTATCTCACCTGAAGGTTTATTCCAATCATTTATCACTTTCTGAGTGAAGAAGCTTTTCCTGTTAATTTACCTTTCATTCTTTTCTACCTGCGCCCTCTGGCCATGCTTTCTTCACTTACTTTGAAGTGACAACAGATGACTTGTATATTTTCCATTTAACATTCAGCCGATGATGATGCCTCTTGCGCTGAAGGAAGTGTGAAGTTCTCCTGCCAAATGTGCTAAAGTCATGCTGACAATCCCTCTTTGAAGTGCTAAAGAACTGCACTAAAGGCAGTTGATTGTCAACATTATGTTCGTGAGTTTCACAAGGAAGCTATACACTCATTTCCCGTCAGATGCCATTAATTCTTGTTACACAGCTGCCTTTATTAAAGGCACCAAAATTAACAATAAGGAGACATATACGTGGGAAAACCAAACATTCCCCTTTAATCAATCTTGGTGTTGCAACTAATCTGAAGTTATTTTAACAGCCATGTTCTAATTCTAAGTGTTCCGTCTTCTGTGTAGAACAGTTCTTTACATATCTTCAAAACCCAACTGAATTTCCTGTGCTTCTCTCACTGAGAGCTTTGCTTAGTTTTTCACATAAACTTAAAGTCCTGCCTGGACAGCAACTGTTTATTTCAGTTCTGCTTTCAATGTAATGCTCTGCATTAAAACATAATGTAAGAGCAGAGTTAGCTTGCCGCGGCCATTCATTTTAGTGAGATTAATTGATAAATTGGCCCAGGATCAGATAATCCTTCTCCTCTGACTATTATCACACACAGTTATGGATCTCTGAGAGCACCTTGTATATTAAAGTGGATGGTTTCTGAAATCTATAAACCCTTGAAAATGTAATAAGGTAAATATATGTAACAAAGTTATGATAATCTGAAATGTGTTGTCTGAAAGGGTAATGGAAGCAGATTCAATAGTAACTTCAAAAGGAAATTTGATATTTACTTGCAAAAGCAAACAAATGCAGGATGATGTAGGCAAGTGGAGGCAGCCAGTGTTTAGTAGTTGGATAGCTCTTTCAGAGAGCACTGACTTGTGCTAGTGTACGGAGCCACCTGCACCATTCAGCATCCTCCACCTCAGCCAAAAAAGTGATGGCAGAATCATAGGGACAGGAGTAGACCATTCAGCCTTTAAGTAGATAATGGCTGCTTGGTATTGCATCTCCATTTACCCTGTCACACGGGGCCAGATTTTTGTGGACCAAATCTGGTGGAATGGAGGCAGTTTAGCAAATTGAAATGGTGCTGATTTGATGCATGCTAATGTCCTGCCTCCATTCTCTGTATCTGAGACATTCATGAGGGAGGGGTTAGCGCTGGCCTGCCACTCCTGTTTAGGCCAATGAAGCTTGTTAAGGGGCTTGCTTAAAGCCCAAGTCATTGCCATTTTGAAATTTCATGGAGGTGGCAACATTCAGGAACTGACCGCCTCAGACAAGCTGAAGGGCAGGTGTGGACCAAATCGTGTGCAAATTGGGTGACAGGAAAAGGTTTGTAGGTAAGTGTAAAGGCTGATCGGTGCTCAAAGCACTAACCCTTTTGAGGAAAAGGTTGCAGTAGCCCATTGCAGGTCAGGGGAGGAGTCAGCATTAAGAACTGTGCCCTCCTGGCATCACATGGGGATTGGAGCATGGGCAAGGCTGTTAGGACTCCACCTGTGCACCAGCTGGGAATGAGTGTTGCACCCTCAGAAATCGAGGCCAATGGAGATGAGGAGTAGCCTGAGCAAGAAGAATAGAGTCCCGGGCGTCAAGCGGCCAGAAAGGAGGGACAAGGAGCATGAAAACGAAGGAGACACTACCCTGAGCACACAATATACAGGCAGAGTCAAAGATACCTGCACAGGACTGAGAAAAAACATTGACGCAGACTGGTCTGTTGAGGCAGATAGTCACAGACATCACAAGGTCAGTGTGGATGTCAGACCTTCACCACTGATCACTATTCCCTGCTAGTAGCAGTTAATGCAACTGTGACTTTGAATTTCCCTGTTGCTGGGATCTTTTCAAGAGTCAGCTGTGAACCTCTGTGGCACTTTGCAGGCAGCTGCACACCAGTGCATCACCTTGGTGACAGATACTCTCTTCACCAAGGCTGGACAATACATCAGATTTGTAACTGATCACAGGCCCAAAGGGCACTAGGCTTCCTCTGCTCTGCTAGGTTCCCCCAAGTGCAGGGCATCATTGACTGCACCTATGTTGCCATCAAGGCACCCAGTGACTAACCAGTGAGACCCATCAACTGGACAAAATTCAATTCCCTCAATGTCCAATGGGTCTGTGACCACACCAAAACCATTCTCCATGTGTGTCTTGATTTCCTGACAGCTGCCAAGTCTCCTTCATCCTCCATTGGACTAATGCCTCTGACCTTCACTCCAACCCCAAAATTTTGTGGATGAATCCGTGGGGACAAAGGGTATCACTTGAAGAGATGGCTATTGAACCCTTTATTGGAGACCCAGACAGAGGAACAGAGGTGAGACAACCAATGTCAGCAGGGCAACCATTGATCAAGCCATCGAGCTTCTGAAGATTTGGTTCCAGTGCCTGTGCCAATAGAGTGGTGCCCTCCAATACCCACCTGCAAGGGTCTCAATCATTGTGATGGTCTTCTGTGCTCTCCATAACATGGCCCTTCAGTTAGGTTTGGGCCTTGAGAAGGGTGAAATCCTGAAAGAGGACAACTAATTGGGAGGGCAGCAAGAGCAGGAGGTGAGACAGGAGGAGGAATTGCAGGCATAGGGAGGAGATGTGGAACAGGGAGTCTCCTCCTGCCTGCCATGCTCCAAGAAGCGGACCTACTTTCTTTCCCTCACAGCCTCCAGCATTAGATCCAGGTCAGCATCGATGAAGGCAGGGTGTCACCTGCCCGGAATGGCAGGACTCCAGCTCCCATATGACATCTCGCCTCCCTGTGGTGCAGTAGGAGGCATTAGCACAATCAGCAGATCTTACCCTCAGGATAATCAGCAGCCCCAGTGATGGCTACTGTGCTGAGTCAAAATGAGCCCCAGACTTGTCCTGGCCCATCTCCATCCCCACCCCCACTGGCTCCAAGTGGACAGGAAACTCGTCTCCTTAGCTATTCAAGGCTCCTTCCTGTGAAAATCTGAACTTCAGCTAGTTTCCCTCTGGAGGTGTGTTTCTGACCCAGAAACAGACCAGGATGCTGTTCCTTGCATTGGCGGCAAAAATGCAGCCCATGATGCAAGGTACAATTCCCCTATTACCCTTGTTTGATCCACTTCCCATACCACACTTACCCAATAAATCCCGCCAATCTAAATCTAGAAAATTTCAAGCTTCACTCCCAAACAGCCTAGTCCTAATGTAATATGCCAACTTGTTTTGGATGCCCCATTCGAAGAAATAGGTTCTCTAAATCTACCCTATCAAAAACCCTTTAAACATCTCAAATAGACTACTCTTCTAAGCACAAGGCTCAGTATTATTTTAATCGTTCTATACTGCCCCCGCACTGCCACCGTCCCTCCCCACCCCACACCAACACCTCCCACACCTGGGCCAACATATCCTTCCTGAGGTACGTACCCCAGCCTGAATGCAATCAGTACTCCAGATCTTTGTTATACTTAAGCACCTTGGACAAGTCATTTCGTAAAGGTGCTATATAAATATAAGTTGTTGTTGCTTAGCTTGGATATTCAAAGATTAGCATACAGAAATACTTAACTTTAATAGGGCAGATTTATTCAAACTTAAACAGCCACAAACTTAGTAATAAATTATATAGAAGCAGTATACTCCCGTGAATATGTTTTACACAGCATTATACAGACCAGTGAATTCAGTTGTATATCATCTGGCCCCCTTCAGAAATGTGCTGTGCAGACACCAAAGAAGAATTAATTCAGTTTGGGTTTTTTAAATAAATTCCATCCATTGTGTTGTCATTATGTACTTTTAATGGCCAATGATCATTAAAAACAAATGGTTGCAACTCCAAAAATAAAGGTGATCAATTATTATCTGACAGAAAAGTATTTGTTTTTTAGTGGAGAAATTTCATGAACTCTGCTATTTTCAAAGCACTTGTTGAAAATGGTCCTTGTCTACAGGTAAAGTAATAGTTAATGCTAACAAGCAAGGAGTGAAAAGTTATTGGGGTAGGTGGGAATGTGGAGTTGAGATTACAATCAAATCAGCCATGATCCTGGAAAAACTCTGCAGGTCTGGCAGCATCGGTGGAGAAGAAATCAGTTAACGTTTCGAGTCCTCACGACCCTTCGGCAGAACTGAGTATAGTTAGTTAACTATACTCAGTTCTGCCAAAGGGTCGTGAGGACTCAAAACGTTAACTGATTTCTTCTCCACCGATGCTGTCAGACCTGCTGAGTTTTTCCAGGTAATTCTGTTTTTGTTTTGGATTTCCAGCATCCGCAGTAGCTTTTAGCTTTTTGTTTTTATCAGCCATGATCCTATTGAATGGCAGAGCAGGCTCAATGGGCCAAGTGACCTACTCCCGCTCATAATTCCAAACCCACGACCACTACCACCTAGAAGGACAAGGGCAGCAGATAGGTGAGAACACCACCACCTGAAAGTTCCCCTCCAAGTCACTCACCATCCTTACTTGGAAATATATCGCAGTTCCTTCACTGTTGCTGGGTCAAAATCCTGGAGCTCCCTTCTTAATAGCGCTGTGGGTGTACCTACACCACATGGACTGCAGCGGCTCAAGATGGCAGCTCACTACCACCTTCTCAAGGGCAACTAGGGATGGGCAATAAATGCTGACCCAGCCAGCGAGGCCCACATCCCATGAATGAATATTTAAAAATGTGTATGTTCATATAATAGCAGGAGAAGCAAAGTTCTGGTTGGTCCTCATGCTGCACAATGCAGTTATTTGTAGAAATCAGTAAACAGTGTCTTCTGTTTAGGAAGAGAGCACTCCCTCAGATCCTTATCCAGGGGAGGTAAATGCCTTTATCAATGTGGTCAGCAGGGACTAACCATTCAGCAGTGATTACTGACATTATTCTAAAGTTATGGTACGGTTTGTGGGAATCGTGCCCGCAAGATCAATGCAGTCATTTGAATCAAAGAGGGGTCAGTTTAAACCACTGATGCTGCTTATGGGATTAAGGACATGAGAAAGTACAGAATAGAAGGAAGGCCATTTTCAGTACCTTGAACCTATATATTCAAGGTTCAATCTTACTGAAGGGTTGAATGGCCTCCTTCTGTACTGTAAATAACTCTGTGACCCTATGACCTTAACACAGCATCTACTGCTTAATCTCACGAAGAAATAATCTCCTTCATCTCCAAATACAGCAAGAGAATCTTCATGCAAACAAAGACCAGATGATCCACTTCTGAGGATATCACCCAAGAGAACAGGATGGTGCAGCTAACCTTTAACTTTCAGATCATGTAGGAAATTGAGGTCAGTGTAGTAACCATCTTCTATTAGAAAATGAAACGACTGACTGACTTGCATTTATGTGTTGCCTTTCATGACATCCTAAATAATGAAGTAAAAACAGGAAATGCTGGAAAATCATTTGTGGGGAGAGAAACAGAGTTAATGTTTCGAATCCAATATGACTCTCTGCAGAACTGGAGGGAGGTGGAGATGTGATGGGTTCTATGCTGTTGATAAAGAAGGGAGGGGCTGGTTGAGCAAAACTGGAGGTCAGGGATTGGTTTGTGGGCAGGGGAGATTAAATCACAAAGGTGTCATGGAACAAAAGACAAAGGGAGTGGTAACAACAGGATTAACGAATAAATAATTGGTGCAGAGTAGGTGTTTATAGCAGAATAAAGGTCAGCACTGACTGAAAGCAAAATAGCAGAGGGGAGGATTTTTCCCTTGTTGGGCGGGCTCGACGGGGCCATACCGTGATTTGAAGCTGGCAGGCCAATTAAAGTCCGCCCAGCATGAAACGTGAGCAGCAACGCTCAGCGCTGCCTGCGTGGAGGGGGCGGGGGAGGAGGGCAAGCACAAACTTTACACATGCACATAGGAGCGCGCAGGAAAAGCTTCCTGAGGTAGCATGAACATTTTTCAAAATAAAAAATAAAAATTTCTAAACTGTTATAAAACATGTCCTCTCACACTATTCTGTCTCTGACTCTGTCACATGACCAGAGACATGTCATAAATGAAATTTAAAAATGTTTATTTTATTTTTATTTGTTGTTGGGAGCCTCATCCTGCCAGTGAATGGGATTTCCTAAAAAATTGGCCTTTTCACCTGCCTACCAACAGGAAAGTTGGACAGGCAGCGAAAAATTTCTTTTAATTACCTTTTTTAATGACCTTAATAGGCCTTTTAATTGTTGGTGTACGGGCTGCCGACTCCGGCACACGTCCACCAACCGAAATATCGCATGGGTGCGCGATGACGTCGGGACACTCGCCTGACGTCATTTTACACCTGGTCAGGCCGGGCGTGCGCCCACCCAATGAGCTAAAAATTCTCCCCAGAATGTGTTATGAGCAGAAAACGGGTCAGCGGTGTCTGAAAGCAAAAGACATGAGAACAAGATACACACTGACACTTGTGGGAAAAATTCAAAATGGGGGACAGAGTGCATGGTCTGAAACTAACGAAGCTAATGAAGCTGAAACTAATGAAACTCATGGTCGCAACTAATGAAGTATGTTTGAAGTGTAGTCACTGCTATGTGGGAAACATGGTATCCGAAGGGTGCACAACGAGGTCCCCAAACAACAATAATAATGGCCTGATCATCTGTTTTGTTGATGTTAGTTGAGGGATAACCATTGGCCAGGACATCAGGTAAATTTCCCTTTCTCTCCTTCAGATTATTACTATGGGATCTTTTACATTTTCCTGCAAGGCAAACTAGACCCTGATTTAACAGTTTATCCAAAAGACAAGCTACTCCGTCAATGCGGTGCTGCCAGACAGCCTAGATTTTATGCTCAAGTCTTTGGAGTGGGACTTGAACCCACAATTTTCTGGCTCAGAGGCAAGAGTGCTATTCACTGAGCCATTGCTAACATTGCAGAAAAGCAGCTAAGTGTACATTTTCAAGAGCTAAGTAAAAAAAGGTCAAAAAAACAAAGATGTATTGATTAATTTTCTGAATAAAAATTGTACACCCTTGTGATAATGGCCAGTCTACATTGTAAAAAATGCTTGCGTTGCATGTGCTGAGATGGAATCTATGGGCAGAATTTTCTCATCCTGTCTGTGGCAGGTTTTGTGGCAAGCGGGAGCAGAAAATTTGGAGAGAGGCCAAAAATCGGATTCCCACCAGCGGGAAATCAGTTTGGAATTTCCTCTTGAGTACACTCATGGCGGGCTGATGGTGGTCAGGTTTCCTGCTGATCCATGGCACAAACGTCATTTGCATTACCATGTCATGAATGCTCATTAAAAATGCAACTCGCTGAAATCATGTTGTCCCTCCCAATCTAGCGCCACATCAGCAGGAAATTAGATCGGTCTGAATCATGTTTGGAAATGAGTGGCATGCAGCTGGCTGACCTCACTTCACTCGTGACTTTGAGGTGAGTGCAACATTCAAAGCCTACCTACAACAGCGCCGCTCCGGGTTCTCACCAATGTCAGTGAGACTGTTCGGGGTGTAAGCTTGCCCTCCTCACTGGCTTCCTCTGTTCTCCTGGAGGATGTCATCTGGGGGCTCAGGCAGGGCTGCACGTGAGATAGAGACCAGCACTGCAACCAACTCGGGTGGAGGATGCAGAGGAAGACAGAGACATGGGGCACAATGGGCAATGGTGGGGTAGGTGGCAAAGGAGGAAGGAAACATGAGTAACAGTGTGCAATGGTGGGGTTAGAGGGGGGGTGGCAAATGATGGCAGACAGAGGGGAGACCAAGGGTGGAGGGCTGGATCCCAACATGGAAGACTAGAATGCAGACACAGAAGGGGGCGGATGGGAATCAAGCTGTATGAATTGCAGTGTATGCACGCAGGCTCTGGAATACAAGGAGGGTTTGTGTTAGTGTGGCTCAAGGGGGATGGGTTCAACAGAGACTCATGGAGGTCGGGGAGTGTAAAGGCTTGCACATGAGGGACAGGTAGCACAGAGGCTCATGGAGAAGGGGGGTGGTGGGGGGAGACTGTGTTGTCATCAGTAAAGAAGGAATGGGAGAGCTCATTGAAAGACAGTCATAGTCCTTGGTCTGCTGCCAAAAGTTAAGGTAAGAGATTAAAGGCAGTCCTGAGGCTTAGTGCACCTCATAGTCAAGTGAGAGATTAAAGGCAGTCCTGGGGCTTTGCAGGCCATCCTGCAGGGTTATGCATAGAAAACACATTGTAGTCCTGCTTCAAGCAGAGGCAAGGCCTGTGTGCTCAAATGGGACAAGGCACAGCTTGGTGTGCACGGCCTGGTCATAGTCTCACAGTTGGTGACCATGGTCTTGTCTGGCTTGGTACTGGGCTGCAGATGGGATGGTCAGGGTTAGGGGATGCATCTCCAGCCTGTAAAGGAGGAAAACGTAATACAGAGAAGGGTATTCAAAACTCTCCTGCGGCGGGGGGTGGGAGGTGGGGGGGGGGTGGTTCTCCTCTGTACTTGACCATGCACACAGCCTCGAGATGGGGAGGGGTGAGGTCCACATTTGGCATGGGGACACCTACAATGATGAGTTCAGGTGGGTGGGTTGGAATATTGACCACAATGACTATGCATCCAGGGTAATCGGGAGAGGCTGGAGAATAACAGACGGGAACTCTGCCTGTACACTGTGGGGTTCCAGGAAGATTGGAGGGACCTGAACACTCACTGATGGAGGTTCAAAGCTGGTCTCAAAATAAAATCTCATCACCACCACCTTGCTATCACAAAGTTGTAGCGCAGTTAGATATCGAAATTGGAAAAATATCTGCATGGTAGGAGTTTGAGTCAGTGTGGGAAGAGCCCAGGGGCTGCATTCAGTGGCCCTTTCAGGGGGCACCCTCAAACTGCTCGGGCTCTACACATTGAAATAGAGTCAGAGCTGAGAGAAAAGAGGAAGAAGGTGCAATTGGAGCCATTGCCTTTTGTTGCAGTTTAACGAGAGACTGCAGGAGTCATTGGCTTCACAATACAGTCACTCCATTTGAGCTTTAACAGAGAGGTATGTGAGAATGGAAAATGTAGGCAACCAAGGAGGAAGCACAGCTGCTGCATATTTGGCAGGTCATCAGTAAAAGTTTCCAATGTGTGTTCTCCAATTGGCATGAATAACGGACCAAAGAGCATTCATTCATTGCTGAAGTGCAAGTTGAGTTTGATCAACGTACAAGATCAGAGATTGCAGGAGTGCCTTTGATAAGGTGGCACATGTGATGAATGTGTCCAAACCTCTCCCACACTCTATGGAATTGAGATGTCAAGTATCAGGGCTGGCATTGCTGTCACCTAGATCTGCGAGTTTGTGCCTCAGCTGCAAGGCTGTATCAATGAAAAGCTATTAACGCAGACGCAGTTCTGGGGCATAGCATTGGCTTTCTGTTTGTGAGTGGGAGGTCTACTGTATTTGCCCAGTGTTCGTTAATCTCTTGCATCTATCATTCCACAGGGAGAAGGAGGATTGAATAATGGAGCCTGGGCTCAATGCTGCCTTCTTGATGGCAATGGTCCAATTGAGGAGGAGGAGAAGGGCCAGGTGCCATCCAGCACAGCTTCAAGAGGAGGCCCGGCCTGAGGTCCATGGGTCCAGGGGAGCCTCAACAGGACCCAGAGGATGAGGTAGTTAGACCTGTCCCACAGAGCTGACTCATAAGACCACGACCAAGGTTCTAGTGAAGAAGAGTTTTCTACCTAAAGATGAGTGACCGACAATGCCACACACTGTGCTTGTCAAGAGATGTGGTGGATCAAATCTGCCACATTCTGTAGGAGGATCTAACAGACTGGGAGGACATCCCCCGCCAGTGCCCCTGAAGGTCACCGTCACACTCAATTTTGTTTCCTGCAGATCGTTCCATGGCTCCACAGGGGACCTATCGGCTTATCACAGTCCACAGCACATAAACAGATGCCCTCTACAGTAAGGCTCATCATTATGTGAAGTTCACACTCGATGAAGCTAGCCAGGTGGCTAAATTTCTGGGGTTTGCAGCTATCTCAGGCCTCCCTGAGGTACAGAGGTACAATCAATTGCCCACATGTCGTTTTGAGAGCTCCATGGCAGCAGCCTCTGGTGTTCATTAACAGGAAAGGTTTCCATTCCCTGAACTTTCAACTGATGTGTGATCATCAAGCACATCATGCACATTTGTGCCAGGTGCCTTGGGAGTTCCCATTACTCGCGTAACCTGAGTCACTCCCAGGTGCCTCAGGTATTTGAAGGGCTTCAGTGGTTACAGGGCTGGCTGCTGGTGATAAGGGGTACCCGCTCAAACGATGGCTCATGACACCCATGCGTCGTTCTCTGAGTCACTCGAAGGAGAGAAATAACGAGGCACATAAAGCCACATAATCCATCATTGAGCAGACCAATGGCATCCTGAAGATGTGTTTACAATATTTGGACTGCTCAGGTGGGGCTCTGCAGTACTCTCCATGGACGATGTCCCGCATTATTCTGCTCTGTTCACAACCTGGCACTTCAAAGGGGGGTTCCCTTACCAGGGGGATTCATGGAAGAGGCTGAAAGCTCCACAGATGATGAAGATTAGGAAGGGCAGGAACCTGAATTGGGTGATGAGGTTCAGCTTACATGTAAGGATGCCATCGAAGTGCACAGCGTGGAAGATGTGCCTGTGCCACACTGATAGACACACAATTCCAGGAGGATTAAGGTACAGGCAACAGGCATGGCCACATTCCTTCTACCCCTTAGTATCATGCCAATGCACTGAAAGGCCTTTACAACCAGTAACATCAAGAGCAAGTTCAGCATTTGGACTTGTACCTTCAACCTTCATGATTCACCAGGCCCTAACCTTTGGAACAGTCAGCGGCAAAAGCTCCATTGGCATGCTCTGGGAAGTGATAGTTGCCACTAGAGCGCTAACGCTGTGTCAAAAGACTTGATGAGGTGGTGGACACCTTTATGAGAAGCTTTTTACAGACACTGAGATGCACTCATGGTTGGAGAGACCATCATGGCTGCAGGTCTTGTGCTTTGGCACTCCCAATAAAGGTAGCACTCGCATTTGGAGAGATAATTGCAGATACCCCTCTAAGGCGAGTGAGGGCGCCTAACTCCAGTCTGTCTTGTAAGGAATATGGTTACCAATGCATTTTGCAAACACCTCCAGTATACAGTTTGACACATCTCCCTGACTTAACACAAGGATAGAGTAACTATCGCGAGTCAGCTACACATCACATGAATGTGAGGCTCACAAAGAAAGGTGAACACTGAATGGGAGTTTGGATCACCCTTGCAATAAGAGGGCACATAGATGTTTACGCGCAATGCTTTCAAGTGACAAGACCATTCTCATGAATAGCAAATATATCTACAAAGGTGCATTATGTTAACAGTGATTGAACACCCGTGACCCAGAAGTGATGTCAAGGCTTAATGTTTCTAACCCTATCGCTATGTCTACAACATCCGCAGCAGAGGTAGAGGCAGCCTGCTGACTGTTACACCCTGTTGTCTTTGATGACTTTGATGGTCATCCTCAAGATGGTCAAGAACTAGAGGGCCCCGGCCTGCTTTAGGTGTCCTGCTATGGGACAGGTGCAGCCTCCTCAGCCTGTACAGCTGGGTGTGATGGTGCCATAGGTGGAGGGGATTGGGATTGGCTGGTCTCTCACAGAGTCACCTGGATGGATGGTCATGGGGTCTCCAGCTGCTGGTTCCCCTCCCTGAGGATGCCCAAGGGCCCATTTCTGACTCCCTGAGGAGAAGGGGATTCTGGAGGGAAATCAAGGTGCCCCGCCCCCTCTCATTAGCCACTGATGGATCCCACCAATGCGTATAGAAATAGAGTGCAGGTCCCAGTGCAAATCCAGCAGGATCTGTCGTACCAAGGTCTTCAAGGTGGTTGCCACCCTTTCCATGGCGACCTCGAGTCTTGGCCACAACATAGAAAGAACGCGGATGGATTCCTGCATTCTTTGCTCTAGTCTGTTGACTGCCTCTTGCAACTCTACCTGATTTTCTGCTGCCTGTCATTGCATCTTCAGCATGTTTATGACGGCCGCTTCCAGGGGCTCATCGTCTAACTCGGACTCTGCAGGTGCCTGATCTCCAGCAGTTTTCCGAGTGCCAGAGGCCTGGGCTGTCACTGTTTCCAACTGCTGTGGAGACGTGTCAATGAGGTGTTCCCCAGAATGTGACCCCAAAACTACTCTATAACTATGACCCACTGGGGTGTGTGTGTCTGAGCTGGTGAAGGATGAAGGTGAATGCAGTGTTGGGTCTTCTTCTAGAGACTCCTCAGCTTCCTCGTCTGAGGTGACCCTTAGGGCTGGGGTTTATGTTGGGTCTGGAGGTTTGGCTGGGCCTGCTGCTGCCTGTAACAGAGAGAAGATAGATATGGTTCATGAGCAGACTGAATACAACGTGGCATGTCACTCACTGAGAATGTCAGGATGTGATCAACTCATGGAGGGCTCAACCATATTGGCTGACTGGGAGAGGCCAATCTTGCCTTCCCCACTTGAGCAGTCTCTGTCCTCCCCCGCCAACCCAGCAGCATCCTCCTCAAATTTGCTCAACTCCAGGATGTCGCCAATCCCCCTTTCAGTCTGGGATCTCTCCCTCTTGTTGTGGGCGAGCTTGGCCTGCTTGAAGTCAAATGGATGGAATGTGAAGAGAAGAGATGGAGGAGAGGTTGGGAAGCATCCATGCATGCTGTGTGTACTGAGCCCATCCCAGTAAGGGGTATGGATGGAGTTTGTGCAGCATGGTGGGTGAGATGCTGGTGATGTTAAAGTGTCCATGAGACAATCAGTGCTGATGTGCCCCCCGCTAATATTGTGTGAGATCCCTGAGCAGTGTAACCCTTTGAGTGCATGATGCCATAATGAGGGTGTGAGATTGGAGTGAGCTGAAAGTTAACTTACCCTGGCGGAGCAGATGAGATCAATCATCCTCTTCCTGCACTGGACTGCATTTCTTGGGCGGGTGCCTGACGAGCTGACTGCCCTCACTATCGTTTCCCAGTCTGGCGAGGTGAGATTGGTGGGTTTCCTGGAGCCATCCCTGGTTAGAGGATGTCCTGGTGTTGGAAGGCACCAATGATAGGGCCTCTGGGGTGTCATTATTAAACTTTGGGGCAGTTTTCTTCCTTGATGCAGGCATCTGGAAACATATTCATCACAAAGCTGGGCTGGAGAGAGTGAGGGTGGTGTTAAATATGACACCCGGACCGTTAGGTGATGGAGGGGTGGATGAATGAGTCCCCGACTCACCACGTGATTCGGAGAGAAACTCACTTATGCACAATTAATTTGTTTCTGAGCACGAAATCTGGCACAATTTCCAGCCAAGCCGTCCAGCTGGAAACATACCGTGGAACCCGCCCGTCATAGCACTTAGTTTCAAAAATGGAAAATTCCGCCCTATCGGATGAGAAATTAAAAGATCTGTGCTGCCCTATCATTCAGCAACAGTACAGGTTCCATGATCTCCAGAAACAGATATACCTTACTCCTCTGTACACCATTCCCAGGGGATGTGGCACCCACCATGTCAAAGGGAAACAGTTCTTCAGCTCAGGACAAGGCCTATAATAGGCTTCGATAAACAGATGCTTGTAGTTCAAAACTAATGAGAGAAGCCCGGGATGGCTTCCAGATGCTCACATGGGAGTTCATTCAGGGATCCCATGAACTAGCTCAAGAAACTCATTAAGTCACTACAAGAGCAGTCATTGGTCATGCTTATGTGTCTGGCCTTTTAATATGATTTCCTCAAGATGTCTTTGGAGTTTTGAAGGCCAGGAAACTGAACTGTTAATGATAACGGGCCACACTCCCCTGCTTCACGTCTTCCAATGTTGAGATAAATGATATATCTCTCAATGATACCCATACCAGGTTGAATGTGTTAGTCACAAATTGGAGCTCTAAATACATCCACAGAAGGTGGTCATACACAGAGCACATCTCCTGCACTTAGCCCAAGGGGTCATTCTTTCTTTGTGATCTGAGGAAGTGAGTGTTAGCAGACTATTCCATAATGAGGAAGATCACAGCAGACCACACCCTGATCGGGTCCCTGCTTCTGTTTTACCCACTTATTTATTGATTTGTTCATATTTAGTGAATCAGGTGTTTGCAGTAATTATTGTTAGAGCTAGTGGCAACTTTTTATGGCCTGAGGAGCATGATGCGATAAACACAAGACTTCTAAGTATATAGATGTAAGTCAGTTTGATGTTGTGCAACAGCAGCTATTTAGTTTTCAATGGTATCTGAAGTACAGTAGAAGGTTTATGAGGCTGTAGAAAATGTTTCATTTAATGGGGGAAAAGGGTTAATTTTGTATCAGAGAGAAAATATTGAACGTGGTGTTAAAACAGAGAGCTCCTTGTTAACAGGGACAATTTACTTGCTGCAAATCCTTTCATTTCCAAATGGGACATGTAGAACTGAATTAGGACAAGTGTCTGTTTTTGAATACAAAATGGAACGTTTGCTCTTCTAAATTCTTTGAAGCTCTACAAGGCATTCGATTAGAAAGTGAGGCAGCCTTCAATTCCCAAGTATTAGGGGATTGCCTGGCAGCCCTCATTGCGTAAGACATCGTAGTTTTTTTTATTCATACATGGGATGTGGGTGTTGCTGGCTAGGCCAGCATTGATTACCCATCCCTAATTGTCATTGGTCAGAGGACATTTAAGAGTCAACCACATTGCTGTGGGTCTGGAGTCATGTGTCAGCCAGACCAAGTAGGGATGGCAGATTTCCTTCCCCTAAAGACCGTTAGTGAACCAGGTTGGTTTTTACGACAGTTGGCAATGTGAGTTCCAAGTCATCATCAGTCTTTTAATTCCAGATTTTTATTGAATTCAAATTTCACCATCGCTAACACCCTGCTAAAAAGGATTCGAAGCTGGGTTCCCAGAACATTAAAAACAAAAAACTAAAAAACTACTGCGGATGCTGGAAATCCAAAACAAAAACAGAATTACCTGGAAAAACTCAGCAGGTCTGGCAGCATCGGTGGAGAAGAAAAGAGTCGACGTTTCGAGTCCTCACGACCCTTCAACAGAACTATTGAAGGGTCGTGAGGACTCGAAACGTTGACTCTTTTCTTCTCCACCGATGTGCCAGACCTGCTGAGTTTTTCCAGGTAATTCTGTTTTTGTTCCCAGAACATTACCCTGGATATCTGGAGTACAAGTCCAGTGACAATATCACTATGACACCACCTCCGACTATGCCTGCTGGATGAAAGATGGCTTGGATGCAAAGGGTTCTATTTTATGAGGGAGGGGAAGAGAAACTCTCCAGGTCCAGGCCCACTCCAACTTCAGCTGCATTATATGTGGGGAGCGACTTCAAATGAAGACACATTGAATTAAATGTATTCTAGGCTATCACAAATTTTTGAAAAATTTCATTTTAAATTTGAAAAAGAAAGGCTTGCATTTCAATCGTGCTTTTCATGACACCAGGCACCTCAAAGTGGTTTACAACCGATGACTTACCTTTTGACTTGTGGTCACTGTTGTGATGCAGCCAATTTGTACATCAGAAACTCCCACGAACAGCAATGTGATATTGACCAGATAGCCTTTTCTTTTATGTTGATTGAGGCATAAATACCAGGACACCAGGGATAACTCCCCTTCTCTTCTTCAAAATAGTGCTATGGATTCTTTTACACCCATTGATCGTTGCTATCTACATTGACCAATGCAAAATTAACAGTACAACTTGAGTCTTTTAGGCCCAACCAGACCTCACGGCCCAGGTGTGCAAAACCGCTGGAGGATTATTTGAGTTTCATCTCATATGGAGTATAAATTCTTTTGGGCCTCTGGGCACTTTCAAACTAACAAGGAGTTGTTTTAAATTTTTAGAGAGAGTGGATGCTCCATGCCCTGCCTCAGCTCATCTGTTGCTAAAATCCTCGTCCATGGTTTTGTCATCCCTGGACTCGACTGTTCCAAAACTCAGCTGACCAGCTTCTCAACTTCCACCTTCTGTAAACTTCTACTCATCCAAAAATACTACTGCCTGTATTCTAACTCACACTAGGTTCAATTCCCCAATCACTCCTCTGCTTGCTAATACAAATTGGCTTCCGGTCAAATAACCATCCAAAAACATTCTTGCTTTCAAATCCAACTATGTCCTTGCTCTTTCCTACTTCTGTATTCTCTTCTTGTCCTGAAACTCTCTGACACGTCTGCCTTTCTCCAATTCTGGCCTTTTATGCATCACTAACATTTAATTGTTCAAGTGCTGCCAGTCGTGCTTTCAGCTATCTCAACTCCAAGGTCTGAAATTCTCCCATAAACCTTTCTGCCTCTTTACCTCTTTGCTTTAGACCTACCTCTTTGACCAAGCTCTTGATTACCTGTGCTAATATCAACTTATGTGTTTTAGTTTCCTATTCTATTTGATAACAATCATGTCAAATAGTGTGAGGTTATCTCCTCTAGCAGTGGGCATTTTGCTGTGTTAAAGATGCTATGTAAATACAAATTGATGTTGTTATAGGGGTGATCAAAGGAGCATCAAGAATTACAGATAGGTTCCAGAGATGGCTTTAACCTCTACAGGAAGGACCTTTGGACTGTAGACCAGGCAGAAAACAGCCATAAAGCCTCAATTCCCCAGGCCAGACCCTGAGCTGCGTACTTGAGAGGTTTTGCAGTCACCTCTTATATGCCGGACCTTACAACCAGCTCTGAGCTCTGGGGGCAGTCCTCCAGCAAGGGTGAGGGGAGTGTGGTATTTGGGCCATGTAAAAGGCTGGGGGTAGGAAATAATGGCTGGTATTTGTGTGTCCTGGCTAACACGCAGCTGTTAATGCCAACATCCTTGAAATTCAACTTCTGGGAGAGGAATTGCCTTCGATGAACTCTGCACACAGGGTGTGGTGTTCTTTTTCCCCCGGACAAGAAAGATACAACTTGAGCCAAGTAATGTAACCACTAACTGCGTGGCTAGGAGTCAGTTGTTGGCCTCAGACTGGGAACTGGCAGGTAAATGTAGCTTGCGAATTACAAAGGAATGTCAGTACAAAGAAAGACCAACCTTTTTTTTAAACCAAAAGGAAATCAGAGTGTGAGCCACTGAAGCAAAACAAGCTGAATACACTAACAGTGTGAGCGTGAATGCCTTGCTAATGCTCCTCTATAAGTAAATTGATTAGTTTGTTCTGCCAGAATACCCCAGTGAAGATTAGACAGCAATCATGTAAGTGAAATAACACAGCAAAACTATTTCAATTGGATAAAAATCGTTGGAGAGATTAGCAGAATCCGAAGACATCAAAAATGATGAGCTGAAGACTCTTCTCAGATTGTTTATAGAGTCTTTCAGCTGATTAATAATTAGCCATAATTCTATGGATGGCTACCCTATTCATAATTGCACAATTCTTTACTGGGTTTTAAAGTAACTGAAATTAAATCTGAATGCCATTTTTATGTCACTGGTTTATTTCAAAGTTCCGTTAAAGGAGTGCTATCTTCCTGGTTGACAAATTGTATTAACTCTTAACAATGTAAAAAATGAACAGGTTTGCATCACTCTAAATCCCTCAGATCTTTTGATGAGCACTGTACACTGCCTTCATCATAGAGACATAGAAAATAGGAGCAGGAGTAGGCCATTCGGCCCTTCAAGCCTGCTCCGCCATTCATTATGATCATGGCTGATCATCCAACTCAAAACCCTGATCCTGCTTTCTCCCCATATACTTTGATCCCTTCCACCCCAAGAGCTTTATCTATAGAAACATAGCTATATCATCGGTCATCATGGGTAAGAAGTGCTCTGGTCATTATGTGTACGCCATTGTAAACTCATACATGAACTATATCTTTGTTGATATTTCTACCCCAGTCATAAGCACTCTTTTAGAACCGGTGCATAGGTTCACTATAATTAAGTAACATTGGAAACTTTCACAAGGTTATTGGTATGCCTTTGCCCCAAAGGAATTCTTAACCCATAGTTTCATCTCCCAATAAGATGGAAACCTTTATTCTACTCAGCCACAATACACACACCCATACACACACACACTTCATTTCTTTCTCCCTCTGTTGCTTTCCTCCATCCATAATCCATCCTATTCCTGGTGGACCAATATATTCCACGATGGTGACTTCTATAAGGCCAATTCAACGTGGTTCAGTGTTAGCTAGGGCAGTTATGTGCATTATTGGTTGGGATAAATCTTTTACCTGTGTTTGTATCTTTCCTTGGTGTGCCTTTAAATGTATGCTGCTACAGGATCTTCCATCAATCACCTTAGCCAAACCTATCAAAAACTAGACCATTGGAAAATGGTGCAGTTCAAATACTATTCAAAGCTGGGATTGGAACCCAGATCACCAGCAAAGGGAGAAATCTAATGTATGTTTGTTTGGCCTGATAACTTGGCATTGTAAGCATGCAAAGCCAAGTAATAGTAATCGAGGGTGGAATTTTCTGGTCCTGCCTTTAGCAGGTTTTGTGGTGGGTGGGAGCGGAAAATTCGGAGACAGGCCAAAAATCAGATTTCCGCCAACAGGAAATCAATTCGGAATTTTCTCCTCAGCGCTTTCATGGCTGGCTGATGGTTTCCCTCTGATCCATGGCAGAAACACCATTTGCATGCATTACCATGTCATGGATGCTCACTAAAAATGCAGCTCGCTGGGATCACGTTGCGCGCCCCCCCCCCCCACCCCAATCTAGCGTCACATCAGTGGGAAATTAGACCAGCCTGAATCATGTTTGGAAATGAGTGGCATGCAGCTGTCCGCCCTCACTTCGCTCGTGACTTCGAGGTGAATGCAACATTCAAAGCCTACCTGCAGCAGCGCCGCTCTGGGTTCTCACCAAGAACAGTGAGGTGCCACACTGGTGGGGGTGCAGGGTTGTTCTGCTCACTGGTTTCCAACAAACTCCGGGAGGGTGTGTTCAGGCAGGGCTGCACTCAGAAACAGAGCCCAGCATTACAACTGCGGCAGGGGTGGAAGGATTATGGAGCCATGAAAGTCATAGGGCTATGGTTGGGTTGGAGAAGGGGGAAAGAGGACAGAAACATGGATGACAATGGAGTATTCTGGAGTTGGCGGGGGGGCCATGATGTCAGGCAGAGGGGAGACCAAGGGTGTGGAAACTGGAGCCCGACATGGAAGACTAGAACACAGACACAGAAGGGGGTGGATGGGAATCGAACTGTACAAATGGGAGGGGATGGACGCATACTCCAGAATGCGCGGTGGGGTTGTGTTAATGTGGCACAAGAGGAATGGGTTGTACATAGATTCATGGAGGTGGGGGAGGGGAAAGGTTTGCACATGAAGGACGGGTTGCACAGAGGCTCGTGGTGGGGAAGGGAGACTGTGCTGTCATCAGTAAAGAAGGAACAGGAAAGCTCATTGAAAGACAATCATAGTCCCTGGTCTGGGGCTAAGAGGTTGGGGTGAGAGATTAAATGCAGTCCTGGGTTTTGTGGACCTCGCAGTCAGGGTGAGAGATTAAAGGCAGTCCTGGGGGTTTGTGGATCTCGCAGTCAGGGTTAGAGATTAAAGGCAGTCCTGGGGTTTTGTGGACCTCACAGTCAGGGTGAGAGATTAAAGGCAGTCCTGGGGTTTTGTGGACCTCACAGTCAGGGTGAGAGATTAAAGGCAGTCCTGGGGTTTTGTGGACCTCACAGTCAGGGTGAGAGATTAAAGGCAGTCCTGGGGTTTTGTGGACCTCACAGTCAGGGTGAGAGATTAAAGGCAGTCCTGGGGTTTTGTGGACCATGCTACAGGCCTATGCGTGGCATACACGTCATAGTCCTGCTCCAGGGAGGGGTAAGGCCTGTGTGCTCGTCTGGAGTAAGGCACAGCTTGGTGTGCAGGATGTGGTCAAGGTCTTACCGAAGGTGGCCACGGGCTTGTCTGGGCTACAGGTGGGATGGCCTTGGTAGGGGAGGCATCTGCAGCCTGTAAATAGGCAAAATATAGTGCAGAGAGGTGTATTCTAAGCTCTTCTGGAGGGTTTTCCTCTGCATGTGACAGTGCACACAGCCTCAATATGGGGAGGGGTGAGGTCCACATGGGGCATGGAGTCATCAACAGTTTGATGGGTTCAGTGGGGAGGGCTGGAATGTCCACCACAATGACAATGGGATCCAGGGTTACTGATAGAGGCTGAAGAATAACCAGAGGAAGCTCCACCTGCACATCGTGGGGTTCCAGAAAGATTAGAGGGACCCGATCGCTGACGGGGGGAGGGTCAAAGCTGGTCTCAAAACAAAAAATGCAGCACCACCATCTTGAAAGCCTGGAGTTGTTGTGCAGTTTGAAATCGAACCTGGAAAGGAATCTGAATGGGAGGGGTCTGAGACAGTGTGGGAGGAGCCCAGGGTGGGCTCAGGGACCCTTTCAGGGGACATACTCAAACTGTCTAGAATCACAGCATTGAAATGGAGTCAGAGCTGGAGGATAAGAGGAAGACTTCCTTGAAAAGGTGCAATTGGAGCCACTGCATTCTAGTACGCTTTAAAAAGAGACTGCAGGAAGCATTGGCTTCACAATACAATCGCTCCATTTGAGCTTAAACAGAGAGGAAGGTGAGAATGGAAAATGCAGGCAAGCATTAAGAAAGCACAGCTGCTGCATATCTGCCAGGTCATCAATGAAAGTCTCTAATGTGCTTTCTCCAATTGGCATGGATCATGTGCCAAAGGACATGCAGCCATTACTGAAGTGCAAGTTGAGCTTGATCATTATACCTGACCAGAGATTGCAGGAGTGCCTTTAGGAAGGTGGCACATTTCATGAATGTGTCCAAACCTCTGCCAACCTCTGGGATTGAGATGTCAAGTGTGAGAGTTGGGCATCTTAGTCACCTAGGCCTGTGAGTTTGTGCCTCAGCTGCAAGGCTGTATCAGTGAAAAGCTAGTAATGCAGACACAGCGCTGGGGCATGACATTGGTTTTCTGTTTGCGAGTGGGAGGTCTACCAAATTTGCCCAGTGTTCATTAATCTGTTGCATCTATCAGTTCACAGTGGGAAGCAGGATTGAATAATGGACCCGGGCCAGGCCTGCAGCTGCAGGCCCAGCCAGACCAGCAGAGCCAACGTAAGCCCCAGCCCCGGCCTGAGGCCCAGCCTGAAGTCCATGGTCCAGGGGAGCCCGAGCACGAACCAGGGGGTGAGGAGGTTAGAACCATCCCACAGATGCGACCACATGACCAAGGGTCTGCCAGAGAAGAGTTTCTGATCTGGAGATAAGCGACAGACAATGCCATGCACACCTGCATGGAGGTGATGGATCATTTCTGCCACATTCTGTGGGAGGATCTAATGCCCCATGGACTGGGAGGACATCCTGTGTCAGTGCCCCTGAAGGTCACTGCTGTGCTCAGTATTTCTGCCTGTGGATCATTCCAGGGAGCCACAGTGGACCTATGTTGCATTTCACCGTCCTTAGATGCTCTCTACCATAGGGCCTATCATTATGTGAAGTTCACACTCAATGAAACTAGGCAGGCTGCTAGTTTCCTGGGTTTCGCTGAAATCTCTGGCCTCCCTGGAGTACAGGGTACAATCGATTGCACACATGTGACTTTGAGAGCTCCATGGCAGCAGCCCCTGATATTCATTAACAAGAAGGGTTTCCACTCCCTGAACATTCAACTGGTGTGCGATCATCAGAAGCACATCATGCACGTTTGTGCCAGGTACCCTGGGAGTTCCCATGACTCACACATCCTGAGTCGCTCCCAGGTGCCTCACATAATCGAACTGCCTCAGTGATTACAGGGCTGGCTGTTTGGGGATAAGGGGATACCCACTCAAACGATGGCTCATGACAATGTGCATCATCCTCAGAGTGTCTCAGAGGAGTGGGGCAAAGGTCAACATGGTCAATCATTGATCAGACCATTGGCATCCTGAAGAGGTGCTCCCTCTGCTTGGACCACTCAGGTGGGTCTCTCCACAGAGAGTGTTCCGCATAGGCATTGTCTGCTGCACCCTTCACAACCTGGCACTTCAAAGGTGGGATCCCTTACCAGAGGGAGGCATGGAGGAGGCTGAGAGCACCTCAGACGATGAAGAACAGGAAGGGAAGGAATCTGAAGAGGGAGATGGGGATCAGCTTCCACATGAGGATGTCATTGAAGAAGCACGATGTAGAAGATGTGTCTGTGGTCTAGAACTATAACCCACCAAAGTTTGTATCCCTGTGTTGGTGGAGGGTGCAGGTGAATGCAGTGATGGGCGTTCTTCAAAATAACCATCATTCACCTCCTCTCAGGGGGGCTGGGGCTGGTGCTTACATTGGCTCTGCTGGTCTGGCTGGACCTGCTGCTGCCTGTGAGCGAAACAAGATTCATTTCATGAACAGGCTGAATACAACATTGCATGTCACTCACTGAGGATGTCAGGATGTGATGAACTCAGGGAGGGCTCATCCATACTGGCTTGCTGGGAGAAGCTGATCTTGCCTTCCCCACAGGAGTGATCTCTGTCCTCCCCTGCCAACTTGACGCCTTCCTCCTCAAATTTGCTCCCGTATGTCGGCCATCCCTCCTCCAGTCTGGGATCTTTTCCTCTTGTTGTGGGTAAGCTTGGCCTACATAAAGACAAATGGATGGAATGTGATGAGAAGGGATGGAAGAGAGATTGGGAAGCATGCCTGCAGTATGTACTGAGTCCTCCCCAGTAAGGGCTGTGGATGGAGTTTATGCAGCATGATAGATGAAATGCTGGTGATGTTAAATTGCCCGTGAGTCAATCAGTGCTGATGTCTCCCCAGCTAATATTGTGTGAGACCCCTGAGCAGTGTAACCTTTTGGGTGCATGATGCTGTAATGAGTGTGTGAGATTGGAGTAAGCTGAAGGTTGACTTTCCCTGGTGGAGTGTTTGAGGTCATTCACCCTCTTCCTGCACTGGGTGGCATTTTTCAGGCAGGTGCCCGACCAAGCTAAGCTCTCTTGCAACCACCTTACAGGCCAGCAAGATGAGGCCGGTGGGCCTCCTGGAGTCACCCCTGGTATAGAGGACATCCCGGTGTCGGCAGACTCCACGGACAAGGGCCTCAAGGGAGTTATTGCTGAACCTCACTGCAGCTTTTCTCTTGGGTGCAGCCGTATCAAGGCATTTCCTCCACACAGTTGAGCTGGAGAGAGTGAACATGTGTGTTTGGGTGGCATTTAAATATGGCGCCGAACCATTGTCCACATTTGGCAACAGCGGGGTGGACGAATCAGTGTTCGTCCCACCACGTGATTCAGAGAGCTACTTGCCCGTGCATAATTAATGAGCTTCCAAGTGTAAAGTCGGGTGCGATTTCCTGCCCCGCTGCCCAGTGGGAAACACACTGCGAAAGCTGCCCATCACCGCTGGGTCTCCAAAATGGAAAATCCCACCCCAAGCATGCATGGTGGCACATCCTTGAGTTGTATTGAACACATCTTGTCCGCTCCTGATTAAAGGGAAAAAAAATTGTTGTGCAGCTCCCAGCAAATCTTAGTTCAGCCGCCTGAGAGCTATCTGCTATTTTGTGTGGCAGAGTTAGCCTTCTTCATTATCTGAAAGATTTCATCCCAATTCCCACAACCAATCTGCCATTTTAGAAAATATAAGCCAAAAATGCAGACAACTCCATATTTCACTGCTGGATTTTTCAGATGGAGCTTACTTTTGTGTAAGACGCATTGTCTACATTGTAAATCACAACACTGTTAGGCCTCCTGGGAAGCTATTGCTGGGTGGAAGATACATATGTAATGCATCACACAAAATAAGAAATAGCTTCGGATTCTATGGGCAAACTGTTGATATGCAGTCTATGCTACATTCACAACAGGCCATAAAGCTGAAAAATATGGTAATTTTTCCTTTTGCAGAAAGTAAAGATCTGTGTAAATTTAATTCCGTTTGATGCAAATTGTCCCCCGAAGACCTGTAAAGGCTGAAATACTGAGCAAGCATCAGAAATTGTCTACATTTTCATTCTCTCATTTTAAAAATTTTTTCTCCCCTAACAGCTTCTTAGGAATGTGCTGGTGTTTTCATGATGTCACTACCTGTTCTTTTTACTAATGGCTAGCAATGTTTCTTGGATTCAGTTATTAAACCCATATTATGGCTGTATGTCACATCTTTTTTCCCTGCTTTATGAGTTGGGATGTCATATTGTCTTGATAATTTTGGAAGACTTGAAATAGTCAGGTTTGACAAAAAAGCATTATAGATTATGGCAATCCTAGTAAAGCTGTCAAGCAGATGGAGGCCTAGGTTTGCTAATTAACAGGCTTTTACTGTAAGCAGCTGCGGCTCATTTGATAGTTCTCTTGCCTCTGAGCCAGAAAGTTTGGGTTCAAGTCTCATCACTGAACTTGAGCACAAAGGCTACTACTACAGTGTAATACTTAGGGAGTGCTGCATTGCTGGGGGTGCTGCCTTTCAGATGAGATGTTAAGGCAAGGTCCCATCTGCTTTCTCAGATAGACCCAAAAGTTCTTGTGGTGTTGCATGCAAACATATGAATTAGGGGTCACTTGGTTCTTTGAGTCTGCTCCGCCATTCAATAAGATCAACGCTGACCTGATTTATTATTTTCAAGGAGAGCAGGGGAGTTCCCCTCAGTGACTGGCCAGTGATTATCCCTCAACCAACATCACAAAAACAGATTATCTGACCATTATCACATTGCTATTTGTGGGAGCTTGCTGTGTGCCAAATTGGCTGCCACATCTCCTCCATTAAACAGGGACAACACTTCAAAAGTGATTTGCTGGCTGCAAAGAAGTTCAGAACACCCCATTGTGATTAAGGGACTACTTCAAGGCAAGTCTTCCTTTCATTTCTTTACTTAAAATAAATAGGTTAACACCAGCAATAAAATCACGCTGGTTTGAAAATCTATGCTTTATATGATAACTCAGCTATTTAACTTTATTTTTGATACAAATGTAATTTCCCAGTTGCACCTCTTCATATGCTGAAATTAAACTAAAAAAAACACAGCTGTAAAAGAAAGAAGGACTTGCATTTATATAATGCCATTCACAACTTCACGATGTCTCAACGTACTTTACAGCTAATTGAGTACTTTTTTAAAGTGTGGTCACCGTTGCATTGAAATATGACAGCTAACTTGCATACAAGGTCTCACAAGCAGCAGTGAGATAATGACCTGACAATTTCTTTTTTTGTGATGTTAGTTGAGGGATAAATGATGGCCAGATCACTGCAAATAACTCCCCTGTTCTTCTTTGAATTAACACCTTGGCATCTTTTACATCCATCTGAGAGGGCAAATGGTGCCTCAGTTTGAAGTCACTTCTAAAAGATGGCACTTCCGACAGTGCAGCCCTCCCTCAGTATGACATCTGAGTGTCAGCTTTGACAATGTAATCATTACTTAAGTTTTATAAGTAACCGGAGGTAAAATGTGAAGCAGTTTTTAAAAGTTGTGTGTTTCCAAATTTGTTCTGGTATGAATCGTTACATCAACAGCAATTAATTGGTTGCAAAAGTGTAGGAAGTCCTGTCCTGTGAAAAGATGTAGTGACTGCTCCATATCATTTCTGATGGATTGTATGCTCAGCTTGTCAGTGGAAACATTCTCAACTCTTTAAAGGAAGAGGCCCCCATGCACTGCATTTTCGTTCTGCTATTTTCCCACTTTATATGGGTACTTTTTAAGTGTCAGGAACTAATATGCAATAGCAGCCATGTTCATTTGTTTTGGAGGCCATCCATTTGTATGCTTTTGATGTGCTCTTGCTTGTTTAATTTAATGAAAGAATACAGTGAAGAATGACAAATGGATGCCAGAAATATAAGATGGCAGGAAAAATGTGCTGGCCTTACCTCTTAATATGCCATCCACTTTATACACAGGCCTGGAAACGATTTGATCCCAGTGATTGAGAATCACTGTCAGGAAACAGTTCCAAGGTTGTGCCATCTGCTTCTAGGGGACCTGCAGCCAATCTCCACCATAAGGATGTGCTGCCAATCACAGTTACAGTGATCTGGGCTCTCGATTTTAATGACCCAATTTCTTGTGTTCTAACCTTACAAGCGTCTGCAGTATCTGCCAATTTTCTGATCGCTGATGTACAAAACAGACAACTGATGCTTTATTCAGCATGGCCAACATTTTCATCTGCTTTCCCATTGAACAGACGGACACAGATGACTGTCCAAATTCACATGCCAGTGGAATTTCTAATGTATAGGGGGTCATTAATAGAAAGAGAAAGAAAGAATTTGGATTTATATTGTGTCTTCCATGTCCTCAGGATGTCCCAAAGCACTTCACAACTAACAACAAAGTCCTTTTGAAGTGTAGTGTTGTATTTTGGAAAATGCAGCAACCTATTTGACACAGGAAGCCCCACAAACAATGGTCAAATTAATGACCAGATCATTAGCTTTGGATGTTGGCTGAGGGGCAAATGTTGGCTAGTGGAAGAGCTCCTTTGCACTTCTTCAAATGGTTCTGTGGGATAGTTTACGTCCAATGAAGAGGCTAGCTCAGTTTTAGATCTCATCTGAAAGATGGCACCTAAAACAGTGTAGCATTCCTTCTGCATTGTACAGAAGAGATGGCGCAGATGATGTGCTCAAGTCTCTGGAGTGGAACACAAACCCACGACCCTCTCACTCAGAGCAAGGCTGCTACTTCTGAACAATGGCTGTGCCTGACATAACTATCAATCAGTTGGTCACCTGGATCCGTAGACATATTACAATGGCCAAAGTGAACACAAAGGGTGTCTGCTGTATCAATGTATACCTGCTTAAGGACCACCAAAGCTCTGCTGTTAATGCTGTCCTAGTGTTCCATCCATGACAATTTTATTTTCCACAACTCACTTTTGCCAGGGTTCTTTGACAGCAAAGGGAGGATAGAACAATAGTTATTCAGAGACCAAGAGCACTCTTTCAGTGCTTACGAATTGACACCCTGGTGAAACCTATGGACAGAAGCACAGGACACAGGTACAGCAAGGCCCATGCAGTTTCCAGGATCATTAATTAACATGATAGAAATTGTTTCTGGTAGCTGATATGTAAGAACTGGCCATAAGCACAAAGTGAAATGTAAAAGATTTAGAGAAGAGGGCAGGAGAAACCATGATACACAAGGAGTTGTGAGGCCTTGGACTTCACTTCCTGGGTTAAAGGTTGATGCAGAAACTAAGTCAACATTCAAAATTAGATTAAATGGATGCAAAAAGGAAAGGGGGCTATTGGGAAATGAGAACAGAATGGGTAAACATTATTGGAACTACTTTTATCATTTGGCAGGTAAAAACTGTCAAGGACTGATTGAGCCAAAAGTCCTGTTTCTGTGTTGCAATTCCCATTATGTCAGTGTGGATAAATATGGGCTTGCCATCAGCTTGGGAGAGAACCAAATTTGCTAGTCTGGATCTCAGGCACAACTTTCAATAACAGAAGAAAATAAATGGACTGAATTCATCACTCTGACCTTCTTAAGCCTTATGTGCAAAGTTGAAAAAAAATTGTATCCCAATGAAAGACAAAGACGCTTTAGTTTCTAGGACAGCTGTGTAACTACTTTCATTTACTTTATCCAGAAAGACCCTCATTTACTAAAGAATCTTCTATCCTTTAATTGGTACTGGTGCAAGAAATGAGAAAATGTCCACAACATTTTGCTTATGGCTGAAAATGAAAATTCTGTTGCATTCTACAACATAATTGTCAAAAAATTGAACTTCCGAAAATGTCTTTTCATCCACATGTTATATGTTGGAATAATTTGCTTTCCTCCTTCATATGAATGCATAAGACAATGGCACGAAACACTCCCCAGAGCTTCTGGATTAATCCATAGTTTTGCTTATCATTTCCTGTGAAATTATATGAACTGGGAATTGTGCAGACACATCTTAATCTGCTCTTTGTATGATTGGGCAGCACTGCTAAAGGCAGAAGGTCTCTTAAGTTCATATAAATGAGGTCTCTGAGTCTGCCAGCAGGAAGAATGTTATAAGATTCACGCAGTGTTGAACATTTCGAGCAATGAATGTTCTTTATAGTGCTCACCTCACCCTCCCCCAGTAATGTTTCTGCCCTCTGCTCAAGAAAGAGGGAGACAGAAAGCAGGAAACTATAGGCCAGTTAGCCTAACATCTGTTATAGAGAAAATGCTAGAATCCATTATTAACCAGGTAATAGAAGGACATTTAGAAAATCATAATACAATCAGGCAGAGTCAACATGATTATATGAAAGGGTAATTGTGTTTGACAAATTTATTAGAGTTCTTTGAGGATGTCATAAGCAGGGTGGACAAAGGGGAACCAGTAGATATAGTGTATTTGAATTTCAAAAAGGCATTAAATAAGGGTCCACATAAAAGGTTACTGCACAAGATAAGAGCTCATGATGTTGGCATGGATAGAGGATTCGCCAACTAACAGGAAACAAAGGGTCGGGATAAATGGGTAATTTTCAGGTTGGCAAATTTTAAGTAGTGAGTGCAATAGGAATCAGCGCTGGGGTCTCAAGTTTTTATTAGTGACTTGGATGAAGGAACCAACTGTATTGTAGTCAAATTTGCTGACAATACAAAGATAAATAGGAAAGTGGAACACCATTGGAGCGGGCCACAATCTGGCCTGACTCAGCAGACATTGGTGTGGCTGCCATTTGTGAATGATTGAAAAATTGAAAAAGTGGAAAGCATCTTCAAACTGGCCAAGGCAAATGGGGAGTTGGGCCCCAGGATAGGATAGAGAATTGTTAGTGTTACCCCTATTAAAATTTCTTGCTGTGCAATAGATTTTCATCAAAACTTTCACCTTTTTAAATCACATAGAACTTTTTTCAACACTCTCAACAGTCTGGAGCTGTTCAGCTTTATACAGCTCCCAATGGTCAGCTGCCTCTGTGAAAATCTCAGGTCATTAGAAGGTGAGCTCTTGACAAGTTCCTTAATTACATAAATGCAACCAATGAACAATGCAGGCGACTTCTCTTTCCCGCCCTTGCGAAAGTCGGCAGGGTCAGAAATGGAGATGGCAGATAGGCACACAAGCTGTCTGTTCCATTTATTTTGGTTGCCCACCTCCATGCCAACCTAATTCAGTGCACGAAAATCCAGCCTGATGTGTAGAACACATGGAACATTTACTTTCCTCCCAACTTAGACTCTCTGTTCCTTCATGTACCATGGAGGGACCACAAAGACCATGTTTGTATAGCTGTCCTCCTCTTTTTTGAATTAACGTTCTGATTGCATTCCTATATATCAGTTTTGTCAATATTCCCAGTCCTGAGTGGAAGTCCATCCTATCAATTAACCAATCCACAAATTAAGTTATTACCCATAATGTGCATCTATCAATAATATTTTTTGGGAATCAGCAAGGAACTACAACTAGAACCTCTCCAGAGGCTGCTGACAAAATATTCTTATTTAAGAGAAACAAAAGTCAGAAATTTCCACACGTTAACAGTATGATGCCACCTCCCAAATGATCTGGATACTGAGCTGCTTTAGAAACATTGGCCGGGATTTTCCGGTCCCACCAATGATGGGAATCAGTGCAGGTGTGACCAGAAAATTTGGAGACCATTGACTTTGAGTGGGAAGTTCTGGTCCCACCAGCGGCAGGATCAGAAAATCCTGCCCATCGAAAATTTGCAGCACAGAAGGATGCAATTTGGCCTATTGCATCTGCATCTTCCAAAAAAGAGCTATCCAGCCGAATCCCACTTTCCAGTCCCTGGCATGTAGCCCTGTGGGTTACAGCATGCATATCCAAGTATTTTTATATACGATGAAGGTTTTTCCCTCTACCGCCCTTTCAGTCAGTGAGTTCCAGGTCCCCATCTCCCTCTGAGTAAACATTCTCCACCACTCCCCTCTAATCCTTCTACCAATTAATTAAAAAATATGTGCCTTGGTTATTGAACTCTCTGCTGAGGGAAATAATCCCTCTCATCCACCCTATTTAGACCCCTCGTAAATTTATACACCTAAATTAAGTAACTCCTCGATCCTCTATTCCAAGGAAAGCCACCCCAGCCTATCCAATCTTCCCTCACAGCTAAAATTCACTATTCCTGGCCACATCCTCGCAAATCTTTTCTGTTCCCTCTCCACCAATTTGGTGAGAAGTCCAACTGAGAAGCTGGGGCTGCTACTTTTAGATTTGTTCAGTAATTCAGAGGCAGGCATTTAGTCTTGTTCCTGCTGAGATCAGTTGATTGGGTCCAAGTGATTTCCAATCGATATATGGTGGCCTCAGGTATGTTACTATGGCAATGTTATCAGTTGAAAATATCAATGCATTGTGAAGAAGCAGCATTTGCAATTTTCTGTGCTTATCAAACAAAACTGCCTAGAAGCTAAAAGCATTACTGAGATAGATTGCTAAAAATCCTAAGTTTGAATTGAAAACAATTTCCGAAAAGTGGTACGAATGAAGATTTGACTATCCTGTTATTGAAAGTGGGCTATTGTAACATTATAAAAAGGTAATTACAGGTTTTTCAAATACAAACAACACAGTGAAATCAAAGTAGAACATCATTTTCCACATTTAACTGTCACATTCAGTCGAAGATCGAAAGCAATTTAATTTTTGAGATGTAAAATAAAGATTGATTTTAACCATTGATTTATCAAGGATAAGAAAAATTAGTAACAATTCCAGTTGAAGCACAGTAGCTTTTCTCTTAACTGTACTGATATTGCTCCTTCTTCCTCTTGTACAAGAAGGGACAAACTGGAAGACTGCTCAAGGGGTGTGGGTGTAAAGCATGCCTTCAAAATGCTGAGGGGCACAGATGATTTAAATACAAGCTGACTACTTGACCTTGGAAACAGAATGAGAAGGTTTCAGAATTAAAACAAACAAGCCTCACACTTGTTTTTCTCCCCAAGCTCGTTTTCAATGAGTAGGTGGGTTTGTGAAACGTATTCTTAATGAAAGAGTCATAGCCTCATGGGCCAGATTTTCAATATCCAGTAGGTTTGGGATCTGGTGCTGGCACAATTTGAAAATCACATTTCAGAAAGGCATCCCTGGATCCTGATGGAACTCCAATTTTCAAAGTGAGGGCAGGGGCAAGGGAGTCAGGTGTTGTTTTCAATTGTTCTGTATTTGATTATGTGAGTCTGTTTACTATTGACGCTCACTGTCCTTGATTGGTTAAACCTGTGTGTGGATTCAGAGAAAAGTAAACAAAGCTGTGGAAAGAGCTGGAAGCTAGAGCTAAAAGGATGGAGTAGATATTTTAAAGTACTGTGAATAAAACCTGTTACACACATAGAAACTAATGTCATCACTGAAGAGACCTGAGATACAAATTATGCAACAAAGTGACAACGAGATGATGGAGAGAAATTTAAATTTTCCAGCTCCAGCACCATTTCTTTCATTGCTAGGAGATCCATCCACGCCGTGGGATTCGAGGTTAAAGACCTACTTGCTTGCTCCAGGGATGGACAGTCCAGACATAGCAGGGAACCACAAGAACACAGTACTTGTACATTGCCTCAGAGCGGAAGGCCAGTGAATATTCAACCAGCTCACTGACGATACGTCTACGTTTGATACAATGGTAAGTGCTCTTGAAAAATACTTTGGGCTAAAGTGTGACGATCGCACAAAATACATTCCGCCAGAGATGCCAGAGAAATGGTGAGCCCATTAAGTGTACTTGGCAATGTTGTGGGAATTATCTTCCATATGTAAATTTGGCACACTAACCAACAAACTAATTTGTGACCAATTAATGGAAAAGACTTCAATTACATGAATTAGTGAACATCTCATTGAGGATGACAATTTAACCTTGGAAAAAGCCATGACCCTGGCAGTCAAATCTGCCATGTTTGATTCAAAGAGGTTACACAGAAATGCACCTTCAGACTCAGGGTTGCAGACATAGCTTGCCCAACCCGATCAGGTGCAATGGTTACGGACAAAGAGGCTTCAGCAGTCTCATTAACACATGCTCCATCATGATCAGATAACTTCAAAGGTGTGCCTTAATTGTGGAAATGCCCATCAATTCACAATGCCATGTCCAGCTAGAGGGGAAAAATGTAACTCATGTGCGGAACCACTTCACAAAAGTATGGAGGTCAGAGAAGAGGGCTTCATCGGGTTGACAGGTGGAGGAGTCTCTTCCTGAAAGTGAGGTACCACATGTGCATACCATCACAAATGATAAAGCACCAGGTCATTTTAAGGATTGCTCAGTCGAGGATTGCTCAGTGTTGCTCTTCACTGATGCTGGTATGTAAGTATCTATATTGAGAGACAAACTTTACCATAGGTATTTTTTGCAACTTTCTCTCATTTGTGCAACAGATACTCTTCAAGCTCACAACGGCTCAATTATTCCAGTTTTGGGAGTTCGCAGTTCCAGTGGGCTACAAAAACATCAGCCTAGACAGTTTCATATTCTATGTAGCCAAAGGTTAAAGCCTTCTGGGAGTAAACCTTTTCGATAAGCTTGGATTCAAACTGGAAGCACACATTAACATGACTGATGACATAGACTTTACATGCCAATATCCTTACTTATTTGCCGAATTTGGGGAAATTAAGAGGTACTGTCATGCTCCTCACATCAACACATCAATTCCACCAGTTTTGCCAAAATTGAAATATTTGCCATTTGCAATCCAGTATCACATTGCGAAGTGTCACATGAACTGAAATGATTTGAAGCAAGTGGTATCATTGAGTGTATTGACTCATCACCATGGATATTGAACCTAGTCATTACACAGAATAAAAATGGGGAACATAGACTATGCATTGACCTTAAGGTGGTCAACAAAGCTATCATTCCAGGCAAGTATCCACTTTCTACAATCCAAGAAACAGCATAATTTCATGACTCCACAGACTTCATGAAGCTTGACATGCAATGGAGCTATCTGCAGATACCACCAGCAAAGCAAAGCCAACATCTTACAGCTTTTGTTACTCTTGAAGGTGTGTTTCAGTACTGCAGAATGCCATATGTTCCTTTAGTCTTGTCAGATATTGAGGGGATGTTCAACCGACTTGATGACGTTATTGTCCGTGGAAGGGACAAGGCAAAACACGATCAGCAGTTATCAGCGGTGCTCATTCAGCTTGCACAATACAATTTGATGCTCAGCAAGGACAAATACACATTTGCAGTGCCCGAGATTGACTTACTAGGGTATGGAGTGACAGCAGCTGAGTAAATGCTACAAATGACAAGATCAAAGCCAATCACGCACTTCCAACCCCATCTAATGTGAAAGATTTGACATTGTTCCTCGGTACTACCAACTTTTATCACAAATTCTTTCTTAAGTACGCAAAGTCTACAAAGCCTCTTTGAAAGCTACTGTGCAAAGATGCACAACGGGAATGGACAATCAAACAGCGTTTGAAACATTAAAGGTGAAGATGGCACCTCCACCAGTCTTCACACATTTCGACCCACATGCAGAAATGTATGTCATTACAGAAGCGCCAGAAAACGTGATTGGAGCTGTAATTTCACACTAGATTGAAGGAAGAGAATGACCAATTGCTTATGTACTATATGTCTGTTGTCAGAAACTGAACGTAAATACTCTGCTGGAGAGCAGGAAGCACTGGCCTGCATCTATGCTTGTGAACATTGGCACATATATCTCTATGGGAGAAAGTTCACCAAATGCTGACCACATCAGGACCTGGTCCTCAACCTCTATGCATCTACAGTTAGTCCAGTCATCTTCACCAGTACAATTTTGAGGTTGAATATCTCACAGGTTCACAAAATTGAGTAGCTGACCTGCTCAGCCATACTACTTTTGCAGGCAGTGTTAGCAATAGCAAAGCTCCTTGAAATGTTGAAGGCTACGTGACCGCAGTGATTTCGCACGTGACTGAGAATTTTATTACATGAGAGGAGTCGAAGGCAGAATGAGAAACAGACTGCAGAAAGTAAGCCAGTACCTAAAAATTAAGTGGCCTCATGAAATAGAGGAAGGGTTGGTCCCGTACTACGCAATGAACTCGCATTTTTTAATGACACCCTCATTGCATGTGGAACTCGAGCGGTTATCCAGAAAGTGCAACAGCAATGTGTATTGCATCCTGTCCCTGAAGGACACCCAGGTGTTGTTAAGATGAAACAACAATCCCGTGAAGCAGCCTGGTAGCCAGCCTCAGTGACCTCTCTGTGTAGTAACATGCTACAAACTTTCAGTTGTTGTTTATGTCTCCAATTATATCCTGGAAGGAGCCAGTCATAAAAGTTAAGAGCCACAGTTAGCTCAACATTCAACAGCAATGTTGTTCTGGCACTGTTTTTGCATTGCAGTTATGGCAGCAGCTTTTGGCCAATTTCGGTCACAACTTCTTTCGTGAAGACATCCCAAGCACCGATCATCACTGAAGTTGTGGTGAGAGAATTGCTCCCGAAAGACCCTCTGCACAAATGGCCTCCTCCTGAGTGCCCTTCCTCCTATAATCCTTCTTCCTCTTCTAGCAGTTTCTGCATGGCCTCTCTTCATTCTCCCAATCATGCTCATTCCAAGATGAAAACCTCCAAGGTCACCTGTGTCTGGAAGCAATTTGTTTTGGCGCAAGCTTTTAAATCAACAAAAAAGAACTCCAACACTAGCCAGGCCACTCTGCATACATTATTGGAACTTTAGGCAAGTTTGTATAACTCCAAAAATTACATCAGCTGTAATTCAGCAGCTAAGCTGTAAGTAGCTCATGATCACTTTAATCAGCACTAGTGGGGGTCTTTCGTGCCTTTTATCATCATGTTTAGCAGGGAGAGGCTCGGACAGGGAACAGGCATTTGAAAATGGTAACACGTCAAATCAGCATTGTACACTGATTGATGTCATTCATAATCTGCCTGCTCTGTATGTTGTTGATGGTCCTTAGGTGTGTGCATGTAAATCCCTTTATCAAGATGGCATACAGCACACATTGTAAGTGTATGAGTGCAACTCAATAGTTATTTGAAGCATAAGGAGGCTGCATAGTGTCCAAAAAGCATACTGACCCCAATTTCTCCCCCATACACTCTCCTGAACTAATAACATTTCAAATCCTCTGGAGTAGGAATTCAATCCACAACTTTTTGACTTGGAGGCGAGAGAGCTACCCCTGGGCCATGTCTGACATGACTTAAAACAGCTCAATGGTGATTCGGCATGCAGTTGTGCCGAACCATAATGGGAACCCAGGGCACATCAGTTTTGTGGTGGAAAACTGGAAGAAATAACTTCCACATTCATTTGTCAGCTAGTAAATTGTTTTGTGCTATTGGCATGCCCCCAAACGCTGACAACAGCAAAAAAATTCAGGGCCTTTGTGATTCACCCAAAATCCAAATCCCCCAGCCACCCTCCCCCACTTCAGTAAACAGTTGATTGAACAAGAAGTCTTCATCATAATCAAGGTTTTCAAACAGACCAGCACGCTGGCATTGCCAGGCTTCTATAAAGAAACAGTATTGTTGCCAGCCTACCACCTTGAGATACAATTTGACATCAGACTAACTAAATAATATTACGAGCTACAAAATACCAATTGACACCAGTCACTGCTTTCACACTTTTCTGGAATTTTCTTTTGTCTTTTAACAGAAAGGAAAGATTGATCAAATGCTCAGTTAATGGATTTTCTTTTTAAAACACATGTACTCTCATGAACTAACAATCCATTACCAAAGCAGCTTTCCTTAGACATGTCAGTCATTTTCTTACCAATCAAAACACAAAGGGTTTGGTTGAATCAGCATTCATCGAGGCATTCCAGTACACTCATTCTTAATCTGTGGACTTGGCTCATCTTTCAGACAAGGTGCTAAAAAGTACTCCTGAAGGCTCAATAAGTGAATATCTGACTGTTACAGTACAGGAAGATCTCAGAATTGACTCTGAGTCTGTTCTGAGTTAGATAATCCAAGCCTAGGCATGGATGATGATACAACAGTTGACCTCAGTGTCCCAAGAAATAAAGGAGAGATATTAGATATGATTCCTACTCCTAATTGCTATCCCTTTACCCCTGGTAGAAGCATGTTGATATTGAGCATTGTCCTCCCTATCTATCAGAGTTATCTCATATCACTGACATAGGAAACCCTAGGCCAAGCAAGGAAACTGAGCCAAGGCTGGTGGGATGTGACGATCATCTAGAGGGTCTCCCAAAAATGATTAAACAGCTTCAGTGTTTTATCTAAAGCGAGTAACAGATCTATGGTCTCCATTGGCCAGGATTTTATGGCTTCTCCCACCCGCTGGGATATTACAGTCCTGCCGAACTGAATGGAGAATTAAATGGCTCACCGCATCCGCTGGGTGGGGGGGCGGTTGGGGGGGGGGGGGGGGGGGGGGGAGACAAGCTGCAGCAGGGCCATAAAATCCTGGCCATTGTTTATCTCTTAGTGACCACTAGATGATATTTTCTCCCTCAATATCGAACTTTAGGTTGTTAATGAATAGGAATTAAATGCGACTAATATGGAGATATTTGGTCAACTCTTGGCCTTACATAGGAACAGGGTTAGGTCATTCAGCCTCTCAAACCTGTTCTGCCATTCAATTAGATCAAGGCGGGAAGTGCTATGCGCTCCCTGTGCGGGCGGGGGGGGGGGGTGGATTCCCCAAAAGCGAGAGTGCGCTCTTTCGCGCATGTGCACGAAAGAGCGGACATCTCCCTGAGGCTAAGTGCTGCCTCAGGGATATCACTGACAATTCTAAAAACATTAAAAATAGAAAAAAAAAATTCCCTAACATGTCCCCCTCATGTGACAATGTCACTTGAGATGGGACACGTTCATAAGTTACATAATAAGTTTATTAAACTTTTAAAAACCCGACTTGAAACCTCATTCCACCGGTGGATGAGGTTTCATGTTTTTTCTATTCCCCGCCAGGGCTCCTGGCCTGTCCGCCAACCCTAAGGTTGGACGGGCAGGTCATTTAATTGTATAATTGATCCTGTCAATGGCCTCAATTGGCCATTGACAGGTCGGTGGGCCTGCAGCTAATTTCGCTGTGTCCCCCGCCTTCCTGAAAATTTAAATGGGCCGGGATGACGTCGGGGTTCCCCCGATATCATCCCACGTCATTTTACGCGTCGGCGAGTGGGCCCCGCCCTCTGCTTACCGACGGCAAAATTCTGCCCCTCATTTAATAGAATCCATTTGTTTTCCCTTAGGAGCTTGAAAACTTCAATCAACTCATCCCTTGACATTCTAAATTGAACCCTAGTTTGTGAAGCCCATCCCTTGGAATTCAGGTAAAGCTATATTGCACTTCCTACAAGGTCAATAAATCCTTCCTAAGGTGTGATGCCCAAATCTACTCACAGTACTCCTGGTGCAGCCTAAATAGGGCTTTGTGTAACTGAAGGGTGACTTCTACACACTTGTATTCTGGTCCTCCAGATATAGAGGCCAACATTCCATTAGCCTTTTGTATTATTTTCTGAACCTTCTCATGACATTTTAATGATCTAGGTACCTGGACCTCAAAATCTCTTCAAACCTCCACAGTTTCAAGCTTTCCACCATTTAGAAAGTACTCTGTGCTATGCTTTTTAGGTACAAAGTGGATGATATCACATTTGCCCACACTGAAATCCCTTTGCCACAGTCTTGCCCAGTCACTTAGTCTATCGAAATCTCTTTAAAATGTTATGCTTCCAACTACACTGCTTAAAATGCTACCAATCTTCCTGCCCTTGGCAAATCTAGATATGTGTCTTTCTATTCCATCATCTAAGTCATTAATAAATATAGCGAATAGTTCAGACCCTAGCAACGAATCTTGTAAGACACCACTAATCATATTAGTTAGAGTACCTGCCCATTATCCTGACTCTCTGTCTTCTGCTACTTAGCCTATTTCCTAACCTGGTCAATAATTTGCCTTTAATTCCTTGAGCTTTAACTTTAGCCAACAGTCCCTTATGACACATAGCAAATGTCTTTGGGAAGTCCAAATAATTAACATACATAGATATTCCCTGCCCACCACATTGGTTACCTCTTTAAAAAAGGTCAATCAACTCATCAAGCATGACTTACCCTTTACAAATCCATGCTGATCAACTGATATTTTTCAAGATGTGCAGTCACTCTGTCTTTAATTGTGGACTTTAGTAGTTTCCCAACAGCAGATGTGGAGGGTTTTGCATTACTTTGGATATGAGAATTAGTGGTTATGATGATGTGCTTCACAAATCCCAGTTTGTGAAGCTGAACCCAGTAAAGCTGGTAATTTGTGGGCTGACACAAGCTGCTGGATTCTTGCAAAAAAACAATTGGTCCATATCATTCAGGGAAGGGAACCTGTCTGGTCTGGATCGCATGTAACACGTGTCCAACATGACAGGATTCTTAATGTGCACAGAAGTGATCCAGCAAGCCAGTTCATTGCAAACATAATCACAATTAAAAGGCCTCAACTTATCTGCTGATGAAACACTCATCCATGCCTTTGTCATTTTCCACTTTGCACGCTTGGAAACTGGAGTTCATCTAGAACTGTGTTACCCAAATCTTAACTTGCACCATATCCTGTTCACCTATCACCCCTATACTCGCTGATTTACTTTGGCTTCCACTCTGGCAAAATTCAATTTTAAAATTCTCAGCCTGGACTTCAATTCCTCCATGGCCTCCACTTCTTCCCTATCTCTGTATCTACTCCAGTCCTGCAATCCTTTGAGATCTCTGCGCTCCTCCAATTCTGGCCTTTTGCACACCCACTATTCTAATCACTCCACCTTTGTCAGTCATATCTTCAGCTGGTCAGGCCCTAAACTCTGGAATTCACTCCATTAAACTCTTCCTCTCTTCCTTTCTCTCCTACTTTAAAACAATCCTTAAAACTTACTTCTTTGTCCAAGCTTTTGGTCATCTGTCCTAATTTCCCCTATGTGGCACAATGTCAAATTTTGTTCAGCAATCATTCCAATGAAGGACCTTGGGATCTTTTACTACATTATAAATGTAAATTGTTGTCATTGTTGCTGTTAAAAATGATCACAGTTTTTCAGGGCAACTAGGGTTAGGTAATAAATGTGGTCATGCCAGCAAAGTCCACATCCATAAGAAAAAAAGAAAAACAAAATATGTTTCAATGTAGCCTTTAGCAGTTCCTTATCATGGCAAAGGGATTCCACACTGAACAAAGTACATGTCACACCATAGGAACCCAACTTAGATTTGTGCATAGATTACTGAATATTATAAATTAACAGCCACAGTTGAGGCTATCACACTGGCAGTCATTCCTAATATGGGAACCAAATGTTGCCTTATGCCCAGTCAGAAAGTCCTGGATCAACAGGAAATGCTAGTGATTTATAACCTTTTAATATTATTTCTGTGAGAGAAAAGTGTGCTTACTGTATGTATCATGCAGATCCTCCCTTCTGAAACCCATCTGAATTGCACATTTGTGGTGACCTACAGCATTAACACTGGTGAAAAATGGCTTGCACAAATATAGGCATTTTTTGCAGTGTTCAGAGAGAATGATGGAGGATGCTTAGCTCACTCTGGTGGTCACTATCAAGGATTTCCTTGAACAGTCTTCATGATGGCCTTACTGCCTTTATATAGAGCACCATTAGACCTGTAGTTTAAGCACTCTGACATTTAACACAAAATATTAACCTGAGATCCAAAATCCATTGGTGCATGTTGCAGAGAGAGATCTGCTCATGGATGCTGGTGTTCTATGCATGCAGACCACAGTTCCTTTATAAAATCAAGAGCAAATTTTAGCTCTTTAGGAGCCACAGTTTCAGCATCAACATCGCTGTTTTGGTACCAAAATAGTATCCAAATTTTATGCACATTCTTTCAATGCAGCCTGCACTATACACCATTTTGCTGAAGGTATCAGCATGGAGGGTTAGGACCGTGTGCTGGAAGTATGCAGAGAATGCAGGTCATTACTTCAGTCAGCGTGTAATGTTGACTTGATGCCAGTGCTGCTATTTTCCACCTCACCTCTCCAGCTAACAGGCACAGCTCAACAATCACAGAATTTCAAAGAATTGTCACTCACCTCTTCTCTCTCTGCAACCCCCAGTTGTTTAGACTGGGTCCTAAAGCTGCAATACGCACCAGCCAACCACCATATGACTTTTCTGCGATGTCACTGTTCACTTTATTTTCAAACTCAGGCTGCTCTTGGACCTCTATCTGTCTCTCTCCCCGAAGTTAAGTGTGGTTGGCCTCACTCCTCAAACTTTATTTATCTGCTCTCCGGCCTGTGTATTTCCCGCAAGTCTGCCCCTGCCTGCCTCTCTCCCGGAAGGTAAGTATTGTAGGCCTCTCTCCTTAGGCTTAATTTATCCACTTCCTGACCTGAGTATCTCCTACAGGTTTGCTTCTCTCTGCCTCTCTCCAGAAGGTAATAGCAACAGGTAATACCACCAGCGCTATTTAAAGAGATTATCAACTAATTTCTGGTTAGTTGCTGATTGTTTTCTACAGGCTCAATTGGAGATTTTAGAATTGCTGTGAGTTTCCTAATGCTGTTTAAAGTTGATGAAGCCAACATGGGAACTTGTGCTGCATGTGGTGAAGGCCTTTGTTCTGACTTCAAGGATTCTGCTCAGACTGCCTGCTCCTGGTCATGGATGCTATCATTATCATCTCCCTTGGCCTGCAGCATGATGGGGAAATCAAGCAGTGGTAGCACAAAATACGACAGGCTGTGTCCAGAGGGAGGAGGAGGGGGAGAAGAAGGATTCTCAGCAGGGGATTCAGAGAGCAATTTTCTCTCCAGGGTTTCAGGGAGCAATTTTCTTACATCAGCCTAAGGCTGGAACAGTATGCGCGTTGTTTCATTTTTGGGAGGAGGTGCTCACAGAACTCTGACACCTCTTACAACCAGAGCTGCAACATCGGAGCAGAATGAAGGTGGTACTGCTGATGTCTGTGAAGGTGACCTGTGACCCTCAGTTTCTTCACTTCAGTATTCTTCCAGGCTGGAGCAGGCAACAATTACAATATTTTCTAGTTTGCCATCCACTGCTGCGTCAGAGAGGTGACAGACTCTATGCCAGGAGAGAAGAGTACAGACCATACACAGCCAACCCACGCTTACAAAATTCAAAACAAAATGTTAGATGTGATTCTGCAATTGGGCAGCGCCTGCTGAACAACCCTGAGTGCACAAACAGCTAAACTAACAACCAATGTAACATGGCTCGTTTAACTTGCGAGAAGCAACATACACAGTATGTCATACACAGGGACCTGTTTTCTGTAAACAAATGGGATATGTTCAAGCCTTGTGCCTTCTTTGAGTTACCCAAGAGTTTGCATCTTCTATAGCCCCCCATTGCTTTCTTTATGGCAACCAATCAAAGGTGACTTGCTAACCGATCAGCACACTTTTCTCCTGTTGTATAAATTGTAGCGATTGCTTGAATTTTGGCATTCTTACATTTATCCTTATGAGTACAAGATGAAAAGCTTTGCCAACATGTCTCTCTTTTCAACAATATTCATGAGTACATTGTGTTTTCTCTGAAAAGAGTGAAGCATACAAAGTATGCATGTGACTCAGTCAGGATAGTGGGCTTCCCATGGTGCAGCGTGCCATTAACCACTCACAGGTGAGATTGTGGACATTGGATCTATATCCTGAAATGTACTTGTAGTAATCTAATATGTAATATGCCTTTAAGACAAGTGTTGTAATGTAAGATCACATGATCTTAATAACCAATAGCAGAGAGTCTTGAGTTAGACACTGAAGAGTGAAGGCAGAGTTTTGAGTTGTGGGCACACAAGTGTAGCTGCTGAGCTTAGTTTGTAACTAAACAGCATGTGTTTTATTCTAAAAACGACCTACTGATGTTCTCTGTCTCTATACCAACTCAGTCACCCCGAAACAGCCTTGCAACCTGGATCTTTAAGCTCCAACAAACCAAGGGCACTGGATCCAACAATACTACAACCGCAAAGGGTTCTACATCCTAATTGCACAGATTATTGCCAACCACACTCATCACATCATGCAGGTGAATGCCCACTATCCTGGCAGCAGTCATGATGTTTTCATTCTGTGCCAGACCATTATTCTCTCAGTCTTTGAACCACCACATCAAGCCAGTGAGTGGCTTTTGGGCAACAAGGGCTAGTTACTGATACCTGGCTCAGTCTGTAATCAAGTTTCAAATACCCGAATCCAGTGCACAGCCCAAACATGTGTGGCCAACATGAGTACAACTTTCTTTTTCATTCACTTACAGGATGTGGCCAGCATTTATTACCTATCCCTAACTGCCCTTGAGAAGGTGGTGGTGAGCTGCCTTCTTGAACTACTACAGTCCTGTGGTGTAAGTGAACCCACAGTGCTGATTGGGAGGGAGTTCCAGGATTTTGACCCAGCGACAGTGAAGGAACAGTGATATATTTCCAAGTCAGGATGACGAGTGACTTGAGGGGGGGAACTTCAAGGTGATGGTGTTCCCAAGTATCGGCTGCCCTTGTCCATCTAGATGGTAGTGGTTGTGGGTTTGCTGTGTTAGGAGCTTTGATGAGTTTCTGCAGTACACACTGCTGCCACTGTGTGGCGGTGGTGGAGGGAGTGAATGTTTGTGGATAGGCTTCCAGTCAAGCAGGCTGCTTTGTCCTGGATAGTGTCAAGCTTCTTAAGTGCTGTTGGAGCTGCATTCATCCAGGCAAGTGAGGAGTATTCCATCACACTCCTGACTTGTGCCTTATAGATGGTGGAGAGCCTTTATGGAGTCAGGAGGTGAGTTACTCGCCACAGGATTCCTAGCCCCTGACCTGCTCTTGTAGCCACAGTATTTATATGGCTAGTCCAGTTCAGTTTCTGGTCAATGGTAACACCCAGGATGTCGATAGTGGGTAACTCAGCGATGGTAATGCTATTGAAAGACAAGAGGCGATGGTTAGATTCTCCCTTGTTGGAGATGGTCATTGCCTGGCACTTGTGTGGTGCGAATGTTACTTGCCACATGTCAGCCCAAGCCTGGATATTGTCCAGTCTTGTTGCATTTGGACATGGACTGCTTTATTTTCTGAGGAGTCATGGATGGTGCTGAACCATCAAGGAATATCCTCAATCCTGATCTTATGATGGAATGAAGATCATTGATGACACAGTGGAAGCTGGTTGAGCCTAGGACTCTACCCTGAGGAACTCCCACGGTAATATTCTGGAACTGAGATGATTGATCCGCAACAACCACAACCTTTGTGCTAGGTATGACACCAACCAGTGGAGAGTTTTCCCACTGATTCCCATTGACTCCAGTTTTGCTCGGGCTCCTTGATGCCACACTCGGTCGAATGCTGCCTTGATGTCAAGGGCAGTCACTCTCACTTCATATAGCAATGGCACCATGGACATCATCTCAGAGCAATTTATTGTGGTGCTGTAGCAACAGTTCAGCTGCCTGCACCACTTTGGAGTTGCCCTGTGATACTCACCAGAGCACATGTCACATTCACAATGGTCTGCTCTATCCTGCAATATTTGGCTATTATTAGGGCACAGCGTTTGCCACCAGGATGCAGCAAGCAGCTGAGGTGGAGGAGAGGGAGGAGGAGGATAAGGAAAAGTATGTGCAAGCCGAAGGAAGGAAACAACCAGCTCATCTCCTTCCCAGCCGGGTTGTCTGTGATCACCTCATTGGCAATGATACTAATGAACCCAACCCTGAATTCCCATTCTACAACAGTCACATACTTTAGCTCTGTCACTGACTATCACATTTTCTTGGCAGGAATAAAAATTACCACAAAGCAACCATTCTACACTTCAGCAAAAAAAAACTGTTCAATGTTGCACGCAAATTTAGCCAGTCACTCTTGCACTTCCCTTAGTGCCTGTCTTGCAGGTTTCTTTGCTTGCCCTAGTGCTATTCCACAATGCTACCCTAATGACTACAGCATGCCTGGTGGAAGGCTGCTAACTTTCAATGGGAGACACTAGCAGATAGCCTTGTAGGGTATCACTGAGCAGCACTGGGCCTGGAAGACTGGATAGAAAATGTTGGTAGTGAGTCAAGGAAGAGGTGGTGAATAGGGTCTGTGAGGTTAATGGTTCAGTTGAGTGGAAATGGTATTTGAAGATGACCTTAACTGCTCGCGCAAGGTCATTAAACTTCTTGTGGTAGCACATCCATGTTCTCGTGTCTAAACTGCTGGCATTGACTGCAATGGCTATTTGTTTCCACTGCTTTGTCAGTGTCTGACTGGAGGACTCTTGTTCCTCTGTGGGTAGAGGATCTCTCTTCTCTTGTCCAAAATCTGCACCAAGGCCTAGCGTACTGGATAAGAGAACCTAAGAGCATGTTCTCTGCCCTGTTAAACTATTTTCACTCTCCTTTCTGCTCAGATTCTTTTCCGAAAACAGATGCAACATCTGCTGTATCCGGAATGTGCCTCCCCTTTAAGAGTTGTAGGTGGCTTTAAGTGGTGCTAACCTTGTACAAACTTGGGGCTCCTGCATTTAGTGCTGGGTTGCACATTATTTAAATTAGCAGGCCTGCTGAAGTTTGCATCCTTTCTGTAGTGCAATGAATGTGCCTAGGCTAATTGCAAATCACGATCCCGGTGCCCATTTTCAGGTGTTATCCAATTTGTCCCCAATCTCTCTTACGTTTGTCAGCATTCTGAATAGCTCCAACAAAAAAAAGGTGTCAGCTGTGGCTCAGTTCATAGCACCCTCGCCTTTGAGTCAGAAGGTTGTGGGTTCATGTCCCACTCCCGGAAACCAAGAACTGTGAATGTACTCGAAAGAGTTACATGGTAAAGGGTGAACTCTGAAAAGAGTTACACAGGCAACTACAAAATCTTGATTGCAGGATACCTTGAAGAATGAATCCCATTCCAGATCCAGCATCAGACCATTATGAAGTGATATGCTTATTACTTATTTCACGGATCACTAAAATTTTTAATGCAGCAAATGTGGTGTTACTGTTTCCTCTACAGCATGCTTAAGTATTTGCATTCATTGTTCAGACTGTTGGAACCATATCTTCAAAAGCTCTGTTTTCTTTGAAAATTTGGAAGGACATTGCATTATTTGGTCACTTGGGAACTGACCTGATTTTTTTTTAAAAGGGTCATAAGTTCACCTTGGACTGTGGGCAAGCATGCCTTTCCCAAGAAATCACCTGACCAGCATGGCACTTGAAGGTGGAGAGCTGTTTGCTTACTTGAACTGCAATCACTTTAATTGATGGGGTGGGGGTGGGGGAACTGTTTTAAGGGCAAAGGCCTGGTGATTTTATTTTTTGAACGTGTTAATTTGAACTCAGTTGGGAATGAACAAAGAAAGGGAAAAATTGTCCACTTGCACTCTCCTGGCTTTGCTTGACATACAGTATGGTTATCAGTATCCAGATAGGAATCTTCATCTCAGGGGAACTTTTCTGTATTTGGAAACCTAAGAGGCTGAGACGAGAAGGATTGATCCAGCTCCATTTTCCTCCATGCTAAAGTCCCATTGATGAGAACCTCCAGACAACTAATGTTACTAGTAACCTGCCCTCACACAACGGAGCACCAGATCGACAGCGTCAAAACCCTGCAAACTTTATCCTTTTTACAAAGTTTTTCCTTCAAATGCCCATCTCTGCAGAGGCCCTATTTGTGAGTCCTTTTATTGGGAACAGGCGTGCGTATATGTGTGTGTGTGTGCTGGGGAATTTTAAAATAGATAGATAGTTACAATTCCAGATTACAAATTGTCTGCTAACCAGTTCTTGCAACTTGTTTTAAAAAAGGAAGTTCATTTTATAATAAATCAACCGTTCTGAGTTTATTGAAAGTAGCCTGGTTAAAGTCTCTTTTATTCTGGACCTGGCAGTAGTGAAGGTAAATAATGGCCATTTTTCAAAGTGAAGTAAACATTTACACTCATGGTGCGACCTGTGGAGTAGTGGGTTTAAATAAACTGTGCAACCCTCCCACCCTGGTCATAACAAGGCCAGCATTGTTAAATAGTTATTGAACCAAAAGCTGGATCTCTTACCTCTTCCAGTCTCCTACACAGTATACACATGGAGTGCTCTTGGCATTGTCTATTGCACTCTTCAGGCAAGTTAGGTAGTAGTGCCAAGAGGCTAAAGGGTAGAGGTGCACAAATTGTGACGAACATATCTTTTTATTTCTGTTGGACTGTTGTAAAGAACATGGGCAGAATTTTCAGTTTGACATGCGGGGAGTGGGCCCTGCACATCCCGCGTAAAATGACGCGCGGTGACATCGGGCAAGCGTCCTGATGTCATGCCAATATTTCGCTGGGTGGGTATGCGGTGAAGTCCAACGCACGCCCTCCATTAATTAACGGGCCAGTTAAGGCTCTTTAGTCTTCAATCGACACCAATTTTTAGGCGCCCGTGCGATCTTCAGTTCGGCGCACGGGCACAACAGGCAGGCGGGTAAGAGACTTTTCTAAGAACCTCATCCACGGGCGGGATAAGAGGGCTCAGTGGGGTCGTCAATCTGCTTTGTGGAGTATTTATTGGAGAAAGTATTTCAAACTTGCTTGTGCAACCTGCAGTACTTTAGAACACATCACAGCAGCTTTTTGTGTACTTTTAACCTTCAGGTCAGCACTCTGTAGTCAGGAATCTTTTGCGGGCCTGTAGCTTTCAGGAAGCCTTCCCTTAGCCTGGGTATGGGATCTGACATGGCCACTGCAGGCACATCCTCTGGGGAGGAAGGGAGGGCTAGAGGAGGAGAAGGCCAGGAGTGCATATTCAGCCTCCAGGGGAGCCACCTTTGGGAGGACAGGCGCAGGCACAAGGGGCGCAGGGCCAAGAGGTAGTCCAAGGTGGAAGGGGCCACAGAAGACGCTACTATCCTGCTGCCAGGGTATACAGGGGGCGAAGCAGTTACTTCAATATATCTGAGGTGCAATGCCAAAGGAGGCTCCATCTGTCAAGGGAGACAGTCAACTGTATCTGTCAGATGATTGGCCCTGAGATCTCCCCTAACCGTGTGGGAGGACACCCCATGCCAGTGGCTCTGAAGGTCACAGTAGCCCTCAGCTTCTAAGCCTGTGGCTCCTTCCAGGGCTCGGTGGGTGATCTTTGCGGTGTCTCCCAATCAGCTGTCCACACGTGTCAAGCAGGTTACAGACACTCTGTTCAGGCGTGCATTGACCTTCAACCACTTCCGCTGCGACCAGGCAAGTCAGGCACAGCGAGCCAGAGGTTTCGCAGCGCTTGCTGGCTTCCCTCATGTCCAGGGTGCTATAGACTGTATACATGTGGCCATCGAGGCGCCAGCAGGTGAGCCCGGTGCCTTCGTCAACAGGAAGGGCTTCCACTCCATGAACGTGCAGATAGTGTGTGATCACAGGATGCTGACTCTACAAGTCTGTGCAAGGTACCCAGGCAGCTCCCACAACGCCTACATCCTCAGACACTCCCAGGTGCCGGGTCTCTTCAGTGCTCTGGCCCGGCTTAATGGCTGGCTGCTGGGTGACAAGGACTATCCCCACAGAAGGTGGCTCACGACGCTTCTCTGCCATCCAAGATCAGAAGCTGCGCAGCGGTACAATAGAAGCCACGCCTCCACATGGGTTGTGGTGGAGAGAGCCATCGGTCTTCTCAAGATGCAATTCCGATGCCTGACCGCTCAGGGGGCGCACTCCAGTACCCCCCAGATCGTGTGTCGCTGATAGTGGTTGCATGCTGCGCTCTCCACAATCTTGCACTGGAAAGGGGGGACACAGTGGATGATGAAGACGTCGATGCAGTGGCTGCGGCTGCACACGATGAGTCCAGCACCGATTCTGAGGATGAGTATGCACTGGGGAATGCTGAGGGGGCAGACGCTGACCCAGGACTACACCAAGGAGGCAGGGTCACCCGGGAGGCTTTAATCCAATGAACTTTCAGCTAGCTCCACACAAATGGATCAGCAGGACCAGCCTTGCCCAGCGTATCCATACTCAACACCTAAGTGCAAAATCTGCCAGGTCATCAGCAGGAACTAAGGGCCTTGTACATAAATTTGAATCTCCAAACAAACACCCATGACAGTTTTCTTTAACATACACATGCAGAACGAGCCACCCTCAGCCATGGTCACACATCTGAATGTTAATTTTCAAATCAGATGTTCTCCCAATTATTAAACAATACTGTAATCAAGCAAAAAGAAACCCTAAGGACCTAATCTCAGGCCAACACAAAAGCACCAGTGAGAAACCCGTGATGTACCTAATGTGCCTTACATTTACGTTTCCGGGTGCTATGTCTTGGTGCTACCCCATCGCTCAGAGTGGCATCTGAGACAGCCTGCTGACTCTGCTATCTTGTTGGCGTCTGGTGACCTTGGCGGTTGTCCTCTGGCCCGTGGAGCCTGCGCTGACCCCGCCTGGGAGTGAGCTGCCTGTTCCACAGCTGGCAGCTCCCCAGTCGTCGCAGCCTCACCGGATGATACGGTCACTGGGAGAGGGGCGGAGGAGCTGCTGCCCTCATCCGGAGCGCCCTGTGAGGAGCCCGCAGAGATGACAGGCAGCTGCTCCGCCGACGTGAGGTAGCTTCGGACCTCCCTGCTCACCGTGGATGGATGGGCAATGAGCTGGGAAGTTTGATGTCCACACCATCTCCCACACTGGCAGAGAGCAGCTGAGCTCATTGTCGATGTGAGAGCTTGCTGTTCAGAGCGCAATCCCAGGGAGCCCTGGTGGGACTCCTGGAGGAGGCTCTCCACAAGAGTCGCCACTCTTTCCATGGAGGACGCATGGTGCTCGGACATGTGGTTCATTGCTTCGGCCAGCATCCACGTAGACTCCTCTACCACGGACAAGACTCAGCGAAGCATAGCCTCATGTATCACACCCAGATGCTTCCACACACCCGGCCGCATTTCCTGCACCTGCTGCGTCACGGACGACTTCAGAGGCACATCATCAGGCACCAACTGAGCATGTGGCTGGTCCCCTGCAGTCCTCCGACTGCTGGTGCCATCGGCACTCTCTGTCTCTGCCAGCTCCTCCAGCAAATGTGAAGTGCCCTCACCGCTGTGCCCCGGGACACTAGCCAATGTTCGAATGCCAACCGAGGTGCTAGTATCTGCGCCGGTGCCTGCCTCGCAGAAATGGTGTGACACTGGTGATACTTTAGGGCCCTCAGGTGTGAGAGGGGGCATCTGCAGCTCCACCTGCCGGCCATACTCTGATGATGCTGAAAGGAACAATAAGGACAGTGGATCAGTTAGTGTGCACACACTGACAAACTTCATCCTGGTCCCCCTGGCTCATTATGCACTCAACCTTCCAGAACTAATGGACACGAATGTTGGTGGGGTGGTAAATAGTGAGAGGGATAGCCTTACATTACAGGAGGATATAGACGGGCTGGTCAGATGGGCTGATGAGTGTCAAATGGAATTTAATGTGGGTAGGTGTGAGGTGATGCACATGGGCAGGACAAACAAGGCACAGGAATACACAATGAATGGTAGGACCCTGGGAAGCAATGCGGATCAGAGGGACATTGCTGTGCATGTTGACTGGTCCCTTAAGGTAGCGGGACAGGTACATAAGGTGTTTAAGAAGACATATGGGGTACTTGCCTTTATTAGCCAAGGCATAGAATACAGCAGCAGGGAGGTAATGTTCCAATTGTAGAAAACGCTGCTTAGGCCACAGCTACAATACTGCGTGCAGTTGTGAAATGCGCATTATGGGAGGGATGTGATTGGAGTGGAGAGAGTGCAGAGGACGTTTACCAGGATGTTGGCTGGCCTGGAGAGTTTTAGTTATGAGGAGAGATTGCATTGACTGGGCTTATTTCCTCTGGAACAGAGGAGATTGAGGGGGGACATGATTGAGGTGTATAAATTTATGAGGGGCATAGATAGAGTAGACAGAAAAGAACTTTTCCCCTTGGTGGAGGGATCAATAACCAGGGGGCATAGATTTAAGGTAAGGGGCAGGAGGTTTACAGGGGATGTGATGAGCAACTTTTGCACAAAGTGTATTGGGAATCTGGAACGCACTGGCTGAAAGGGTGGTAGATGCAAAAACCCTCATAACATGTAATGAGTATTTGGATGTGCACTTGTGATGCCATGGCATACAAGGCTATGGGCCTAGCTGGAAAATGGGATTAGAATAGTTAGGTACATGCTTGACCCATGCATCCTTGATTGGCCAAAGGGCCTTTTTCTGTGCTGCACACCTCTGACTCTATCACTCTATGACCAAGCAATGTTGCAACAATAACAAATTTTACAATCATCAGTGCTATGGATGTTGGAAGGACATTGCAGATCTCACTTTTGGCCTCAAATACTTGACCGTTCCACCCCAGCCTCACTGACACCAGTTGACCTGGGTGCATGGCACCTCTCCTGCTCAAGGGCCTCCTGCTCAAATCTGCTTAAGATGAGGAGGCGCGTCTGGCCGTCTTCAGTCCTCGCACGCTCTGAGGCATTATGAGCACCCTTCTCCTGAGAAAGAGAGAAGACCATTCATTATGGTAAATTGCACATGGACTCTGCACACGCACACCACACCCCAACCACAGTGGGCCATATCAGGCCTCCAGTGCCTCCTCTCCCCTCAACTGCTGATCACTCACACAAAGATAGTACACCTGTTCCCGACCCCCCCAACATGCTGCGTACATCACTTTAGCAACCACACAGTATTTGCACCAATAGCAAGGAGGCTCAACTACATGCAGCGTAGAGGGCAGCAGATGGTTCTTTGCCACGACAACTTGAGGCTCCCCTTCCACAATCTCATCACCCTGAATAGGACATGCCCTGGAGTTCTGAGTATGTACCGAGCTGCATCTCCTGCAGGTTGACCCCAGACTAGTCAAGTGCGACTAAGAGCAACACATGGTGCGGGGGAGAACTCATCTCCTCATGAACCACTCAGGCTGATCTAAGCATGGGCACTATCTACTTGCCCACCCAGCGAAGGAAAAATGCCCTACATAATTCAATGCAGTCACAACAGTAAGACTTGGAGGAGGGGCCTCAAAGGCTAAAGCTACCTGCTGGGTTAAATGCCCAATGCCAACATGGTACTCACCCTGCCAGAGCACAACAAATCGTTGAAGCACTTGCGGCACTGGATCCCGGTGCGCCGCACCACATCGCGAGAGCTCACCACCTTCGCCACCTCCTCCCAGGCACGTTTGTTCATGTGAGGGAGCCTCCTCCTCCCATCCTGGAGGACCAACACCTCCCACTGTGCTGCCACCTCCTCGAGGAGGGCAGCAAGGCAATCATCTGAAAAACAAGGGGTGCATTGCCCTCCTGTTGGCCTACCCTGCAGCCTGGCCTGCTCCTGTGGCAGACCCTGAAGCTTGGCCTGCTCTTCTGCCCTGCCCTCCAGCCTGGCCTGCTCATCCATCCTCTGTGGTGCGCCCTCGAACTGGCCATTGTCAGCAGCCAACAAAGGCTGCCAGGCCTTCTTTTAAACAGACTGCCGGGTTGCCATTGGACCCAGTGATCTGAGCACGCTTGCCACTGCCCGCATATTCCCACTATCCACAGGAGTCGGCAAATACGCTGGGTGGGCCTTAATTGGCCCTCCCGTGTAAAGTGGTGGAGCGGACCCGATCACGGGCGGTGCTTGGGTCCGCGCCCACCCGTGCCCACAACCGCTTTCCCAGCATCCCCCCCCCCACCTCCAAAATGGAAAATTCTGCCCCATATCTTTTTATTTTCTGTTGGACTGTGGATTAAAATTACAATGGCTACAGTTTGAAAGACATGTCCACCAGAACAGAATGAGAAATATAAACAATGTTGCAGTCCTAGAATAGAGTGTACCATGAAAGACAGGATGCTGCCGGAAAGGAGTCTTGGACCAAGGGAACTGCCTGGCAACAACATTTAATTGAGTCCTGACCAGGTGACCAGGTTTTGTGTGAGAGCAGTACAGCAGGATAGCTCTTAGCCTGAAAGGAACAAGACCGAAAACCTCTTTCTCTTGTGAGTGTAAGATTCTAGTAATCCTGCAGTAATAGCTAGCTGGCTTTTTTCTCCTCATATCTGTATAACCTGCTCTCTCTCTGAAAACCCCTGTCAAGAGGCAAATGGGAAAATCACTATCTCTAACAGTAAACTAAATACTCACTGGGACTGAACTGAGAAGGGGGAAAGCTGCCCAGCTCGCACTCTCCTTGCCTTGCTTGACATACAGTGTGGTTATTAGTATCCAGATAGGAATCTCAGGGGAACTTGTCTGTATTTGGAAACTCGAGATGCTGAGACGATAAGGATTGATCCAGCTCAATTTTCCTCCATGCTGAAGCTCCGTTGATGAGAACCGCCAGACATCTCCTGTTACTAGTAACCTGTCCTCACAGGAGAGAGAACCAAATCGACAGCATCAAAACTTTATCCTTTTTACAACCAGTGAACTAAATACTGAAAGTGCTGGGAGACCACCTTATGCCATCAACAAGAACTGAAAAGAATTTAGAAGACATTGATCAAAATCAACCCTTCAAATCCTGTACTCTGGAATTGGTGCTATTGAATTGTTTTATCCTGCCCTTAAAATCCATTTTTTTGTGTGTCTTATGTGTCTTGTATGTGTGTGTATAGAGATTTAAGAAGGTGTAGAATTTAGGTCAGTTAGACATTGGAAGTTCATATTTCTTTCTTTTGCCACTGGTTAACAACAGTTTGTTCAATAAACAGTTATTTACTTATTAAGTTTACAAACCTGGTGCTCATATTCTGTTAGCCTAAATTAAACAGTTAGGTAGAATTGGGGCAATCTGGTGGCTTGGTCAAACTCTTCACATCTGTCGCTGCTCAGGAAACAGTGGGGCTTGATATTACAGCGCGCTATCCCCAGTGAGTCATGAAAAAATGAATGTTTCAAATTTTAATGCCAGCTCCTCATTATTGCCCATCACAAATGAGTATTGTTTGTTTTCATCGCTGTCCACAAATTATTAAGTTGATCCCTCATTTGCATATAATTTCTGCCCCTTTGCATTCAGGTCATGCACAACTTAAGCCTCAGGCCTCTGTGCTGTATCATGTTCATCCCAATGGTTCAATTCGCTTTCATACCACTGTGACTAGGTTTGCCTCCTTTTGGATCTGATTTTGGGGCTAGAGATTTCAGAATGACAGACATGATAACATCTTCACCTGACATGAACAGCAGGCATTCAAAAAGTTGCGCAGCAGCACGTTTTATCCCCCGCAGATGTCTGAAATAAGTCATGGCCAAAAGATAACATCTATTTTTCTGTGATCTTTACAGTGACCTGCCCTCAGCGCAGATATGGAAGGAGCTTACCTGCAAACTAGGTCAGACAGCGGGCTCTACAATCTATCCAGACTGAAAGCATAGACAAAAATGCTGTACATCTTGATCAGAGAGCTCCTCTTCTGATGATGTTGTGCTAGCCATTCACACGGAAACTCAGCTACAAAGATTCATGGGCTCTCTCTGCATTTCCTGTAACTTGCTCTAAGTATAAGCGTCAAAAAAACATTATCATGGGACAGGGTGCCGCATCGCTGCCCCTGGTCACATTAAATAATGCCGCACTGGAAGTGGTTAGCAAATTCTGCTACACCATGTCCACAGTGACAATCTCCCTTGATGCAGAACTTGATGCACACATAGGAAAAGCAGCTACCACCTATTTGGCTGACTCACAAAATGTGCATGAAGTAACATCAGGGAACAAGGCGCGGGTGTGTGAGGCCTGTGTTCTCAGCACGTTGTTGTATGGCTGTGAAACATGGATGACTTACAGCTATCAAGGAAGGAAGCTCAACATATTGCACCTTTGTTGTTTGCAGTGCATTCTGGGCATCTCAAAAAAGAATAAAATCACAAATGTGGCAGTTCTCTCAAAGGCAAAGCTCCCAAATATTTTGACACTCATCAGGCAGAGGCGACTTCACTGGCCCGGTCATGTTCGCAGGATGGAAGATGGTCACATGCCTAAGGATTTTCTGTACAGCGAGGTAGTTGAAGCCAGAAGGCCAGTCGGACACCCAAAGCTCTCTGTTTCAAGAATGCTTGCAAAGGTGACATGAAGGCCCTAAACAGCAATTGGAGTTACCAGCTGATGACAGAGGAAAATGGCAGCATCAGCTCTGCCAGCGTGTGCCACCATGACAATCAGTAGCTAGAGTGAATTAGCAACAGGTGCCGACACTGAACACAACACACAACACCTGATAACCACTTGACATGCGGCATTTGTGGCAGATCTTGCCTCTCATGGATTTTCAGCCTTCAGCAAAAGTGCACCATCTGAAGACACCCTGTCCCCAATGGATTTGATTTGCTGCACATCCATCATCTTACATAGATGGAAGGATGCCAACGATTACACGGGAAGAAGGAGCATGACCTCAAAATTCCTTTGGTTCAAAGATTCAGTATTTGTGATAATTAAAACAGTATCTTCAAAATATCCAAATATTGATCTGATATTGTAAGTAACTTAATGTGTCGAACTTTCTTGTTTCACTGCAAGTAGAAACTCTAAGGTGTGGCTCCTTGTTTTATGTTATATTTCACTATTAGTTACATCTTTCCTTTCTACCGCCATTATGTCATGTTTAACTCACATAGCTACTACACACCCCACCCTTCCTTCCCCGTCCTCGCTTAATGCATTATATTCTTCAATATTTAGTTGCCGATCCTGTTCTCTAATTATAAGCATGTTTCTGTCATTCTTACACTATGTGGATCCTCTCTACAAATTATTGCCATCCATTTCATTTTGAATATGAAGTACACTGTTGTACCAACAGTTTAAATTGTTCATATTTATTATTCCTCTCTTTTTAGTGGTTATTTTACCTTGTGCTCTATGACTTTATTTGGTCATTTGTTTTATCTTTATTCCTTCCTCTAGTTTGTCCTTTACTCTCTTTCTCTGATTCATTTATTGTTAGGGTTCTGTTATTTCTAGGTGTCTCCCTCCATGTTAGTTTTAACTTTAACTTGCAGCTCTAGCAATCCTTTCCATTAAGACTTTGGTCCCAGCTTCATTCAGGTCCAGCCTGTCCCAATGGTACAGTTGTTTTCTGTTCCTTTACTGGTGCTAGTTTCTCATAAAGCAGAACTCTTTTTTCCCACACCACTCTTTTAGCCATATGTTGACTTTCCTAACCGCTTTATCCCTATGCCAACCTGCACATGCCTCTAGTAATGATCCAGGTGTCCTGCTTTCCAATTTAGCTCCTAACTTCTGATACTTCTTTAGCAGGAAGTCTTCCCTGATCTCTCCTTTGACATTGTGACTGACATGGAGCACAATGATTCTCCCCCTCTCTTTTCAGATTTGTTTCCAGCCATTTCAAAGTGGCTGGCACCAGGTAGGCAACAGAATCTTTGAAGCTCTCGATCATGGTGGTAAAGAATGCTAACAATCCTCCAATGGTTGATAATTGACGCTTTCAAACTAATCTTTGAAAATTGAACATTGGTAGACACTTCCAATTGAACTTGGATGGTGAAGTATGTAGTTGAGTCTGGCCAAGACCAAAAGCCCTTTCCAAGTTATAATAGTGTTCACTGGAGGGTCTTAAATGCTCAGTACATTTTACCTGACATTATTATTGCTTTCTTATAAGCTTATTGTATTCTGACATTCACATTACTGCTGTTATCAAATTGAAGATAAACTGCTACTTTAAATATGTGATAAACAGCTGGTATCGACCTGGATGTTATGTCCCTCTCTCCTCTGCGACACATCTTTAATCAAAAGGGAAGTTAATCAATTAATGAATTCACTGGTTTGTGCACTTTTTGGCCTTTCTTGATGTCTCTTTCAAAGGTTCTTTCCTGTATATCTTACTCACAGAAAATTAACCTTACACATGAGAAGGGTTGAAAATGTGATCACCTCAGAGAGAAATTCAGTAAGGCCCATCTAGGCTTCGAAGAGCCTTTTAACAACAAATGAGTCATTTGGACTAGGGTAACCTTTATGATGGTTGAATGTGAATTTGATCTCATATTGTGCACTTAGACCATCGTCATTAGTGGTTGGAAATGCTACCTGTATGATTCAAGTTTTTGTTTCAAGGAAGAGGTAAAGGTCATGAGCAGGATCATGGCTTTGGGCTGATCTCAATTTCACCTATCCACTTTCTCCCCATATCCATGAGTATTCATCAACAAACATGTTTAAACTACCTTACTATACATTTCAATGCCCTTGTTCCAGTCATTTACCTCACAAGTCCTATTAATGTTCTCTGATTTCTCCTCTTCCTCATAACCTATTCATTTTCTTTTTCTAGACTCCTATTAGACTCCTTCATAGCCAATAATTTCTGTGGCTAGATTTGTTAGTCCCCATCGCAATCAATGAGGTCACCTCAAAGCCTCCTAGGTTTCAAAAAGGACAAATTCAACTCTAACCTTTTCTCACAAATTAAATTTCAGACACCTGGAAACATCTTGATGAGATAGCTGTGAACTCTCTGAAGCATAATAATAGTTTCAGATAGAATTCTGATCCTTCCATGGCCTTCCACGCCCTTGCTATCTCAGTAATTTCCTCCAGCCTCACAACTCTCCTAAGCACCTCCGCTCCTGGTCAATCACATAGTGTGGGACTGGAGTCAAGGTTGTATGCAAGGCCAGGTAGGGGTACGTTCACTTTGTTAGATATTTTATGATGATCCAGCAGCTTTCATGGCCATTTTCTGGTGCTGGCCCAAATATCCCCAGATTATGCATTTAATTTTACAGTTACCCTCTACGGCCCTCTAACTGATTAATCAGTACACTTCCATGTTGTGTTCAACATGGAAGAAGTACTGGTGGTAGCAAAAGCACATAATGTACTCTAGGTGGGAAAACTCAAAGTCCATCACCTAGAGTAGCAACACTCCCAATACAGCTGGTTGAGTTGTGAAGGACATATCTGCCAGACTCCATGGAAGTGGCGAAAGAACCATCATGAGGAAAAAAACTACTTGAACTCATCTTCATCAATCTACTTGTTGCAGATGCATCTAGTCATGGGTAGGAGTGGCCAACAAACAGTTCTTGTGAAGACACAGTCTTGTATTCATACCAAGAACATCCTCCATCGTGCTGTACTAGGCGATTCAAAACAGATCTAATCAGCTTAAGGAGGGGCATCTTTGAAGCACTGTTGGCCATCAGAGTTGTGCTCAAGCAGAATCTTTAATGTTACAGTCAGGCATATTCCTCACTTTACCATGAACATCAACCCAGGGGACCATCCCTGGTTTAATGAAGAGCATAACAGGGCATGCCAGGTGCAGAAAGAAGCATACCTAAAAATGAGGAGCTGGCCTGATGAAACTACCACACAGGACTACAATGCATGCAAAACAGGGGAAGCAGCATGCAATAGGCAGAGCTAAAAGATCCAAAAAATAATGAAAGAGTTCAAAGCTCTGCAGTCCTGCCACATCCAGACAATTAAACAATTAGAATAGCGCTTTTCTATTAAGAACAACATGGAAAGCAGCATATTATTTAAATGGGGAGAGATTGCAGAACTCTGAAGTACAGATGCATCTATGTGTCCTGGTGCATAAATCAGGTAAAGTTAGTATATGGGTACAGCAAGTGATTAGGAAGACAAATGGAATGCTATTGTTCATTGCAAGGGGAATGGAATATAAAAGTAGGGGTGTTTTGCTACAGCTGTACAGGCCATTAGTGAGACCTACTGTGTACAGTTTTGGTCTTCGTATTTAAGAAAAGATATAAATGCGTTAGAATCAGTTCAGAGAATGTTCACTCGACTGATACCTGGGATGGGGTTGTTATCTTATGAGGAAATGTTGGATAGGCTGGGCCTGTATCCATTGGAGTTTAGAAGAATGAGAGGTGACCTTATTGAAACACATAAGATCCTGAGGGGACTTAATAGGGTGGATGCTGAAAGGATGTTTCCCCTTGTTGGAGAGACTAGAACTAGGGGACACAGTTTAAAAGTACGGGGTCTCCCATTTAAGGTGGAGATGAGAAGAAGTTTTTTTCTGTCAGAAGTTCATGAACCTCTGGAACTCTCTTTCCCAGAGAGCAGTCAATGCCAAGGTCAAGGTCAATGAATATTTTTAAGGTGGAGGTAGATAGATTCTTGACTACCAAGCGAGTATCAGGGGTAGGTGGAATGTGGAGTAGATTAGCCATTATCTTATTGAAAGGTGGGGCAGGCTTGAGGGGCCAAATGCCCTACTCCTGATTCCTAATTCGTATGTTCATATGTAAGGGGTGAAGGAGGATCATGAACATCCCCATCCTCAAAGATGGGGAGCCCAGCACATTAGTACAAAAGACAAGGCTATAGCATTTACAACCATCTTCAGGCAGAAGTGCCAAGTTGATGATCCATCACAGACTCCTGAAGTCTTCAGCCAATTCAATCCACTCTAAATGATATCTAGAAACAGCTGAGCACACTTGATATGGTCAAGGCTATGGGCCCTGAAAACATCCTGGTTGTAGTGCTGAAGACTAATTGTGCTCCAGAACTAAACACAAGCCAAGTTGTTCCAGTACAGCTCCAACACAGTCATTTACCTGACAAAATGGAAAGTTGCTCAGGTATGTCCTGTCAACAAAAAGCAGGACAAATCCATCTGGTCAACTACCGTCCATCATTCTGCTCTCAATCATCAGCAATGTTATAGAAAGTGATATTGACAGTGCTATCAAGTGGCATTTACTCACCAATAACCTGCTTATTGTTGCACAGTTTGGGTTCCAGCTGGACCATTCATCTCCAGATCTCATTACGACCTTGGTCAAAACTTGGAAAATGTTTCGACTCCCTTCCATTTGCCCGGATCTGTGCTGCCTGCATTTTAATTGCTGGGACTTACTCCCATTCCAGCCATTAATTGCACCCTGACAGCAAAACCTGCTTCCATATCCCATGTCCACACATTGACCACATGACCCAATTTGGACACCATCTTACTTGTAAAATTCAGCACTCCTCTACCTGAAAAGTTTGACATAATTTACGTTCAACAGCATTCATTTGCACTCATTTGGTATCAGTTGCACTCAAAACCACTCATTTAGCTATCATTTAACATTGCAAGAACTGACATCAATGTCATCAGTTGCCCCAAACCGCAGTGCTCAAACATTGTGATTAGCAACACCATTTAAGCATACAGACACCAAAAATGATCATAGAGTTTATTTTCCATATTTCTGAATTTCGATAGCTTCAAACATCATAAAACTGAGCTAACTTTAGAAAAATGAGTCCGTTTTGATGAGGTACTTCAGGTTTTCCTTTATAACCTATAACTCATGTAGCACAACCCTGCCCCCCTCCATTCCCATCCACCCCCCCTTCCCAGATTGCAGCAGTTTTCTCCCCATCATCCCACCCCCAGAGCAATTTTCACCCTCACCACCTCGCGCCGAGCAATCTTCTTCCTCAACAGACCCCCGAGCAATTTTCGTCCAGCCCCTCAAACCCCCTCCCAGCCCAGAGCAATTTTCTGACACCCCCTCCCCACAAACTTTCAAGGGTCAAATTTTTAGGTAGGGTGAGCAGTAGTGATCTAAGGACTAAAAGCTTGGTCAAAGAGGTTAAAGATTCGGGGAAAATCACAGACCGCTTTCCCCACAGTGTAGGTTTCTGACCCTTATTTAACACTGATGTCGGGATCCAGAAGCCTGTGGGAACAATCCTCGCCTGGGTGTATGAAATGGAGGGCGGGATTTTCCAGTCCTGCCAGCAACGGGCCTCACCACTGGCAGGACTGGAAAACCCAGCATGATGGTCTTTCAGTTTTTTGCATTTACCTTGATGAATGTAAAGACCTAAACCAGATAAAAAGCCCATTCCCCACAGATTGCATCCGTTCTCTTCCTTCCTCCCTTCCTACCACCTCTTTCTCTCACCCCTCTCTCCCTCCCCTTTTCCCTCCCCCACCCGGAAGTGATGTTTTGCGGCTGGCCCTTTTGTAGATTTGAAGCCAGGAGCAGTAAGGAAAGTTAGAAGTATTGGGGGGTCGGTGCGGGGGCAGGGGGGGGGAGTCAAGAAAGGTCAGGAGGAGGTCGAGGAGGTTGGGGGGGGTCGGGGGTCAAGAAAGATTGAGTGAGGTCTGTGGCAAGTGGTTTGAGAGAGGTTGGGGGGGCAGTGGAGAGAAGTCAGGGGAGGTCAGCGGGGGTGGTTGTTGAGAGAGGCGGGAGAGACGCCCAGAGATTGGAGAGGCCCTGCAAGATCCAGGGAGGCCCTGCAAGATTGGAGGTGACAGCAGGGACTAAGGCCTGGAGACTGGACGGAAGAAGGTGGGGGAGAGTTTAGAGGCTGGAGGGAGAGGGGGGAGAGTTTGGAACTGGAAGTTAAAGGCTGGGGAGAGAGAGTGGAGAGTTTAAATTCTGAGACTGGAGATGGGAAGGGTGGGATGGGCGTAGCAAGTTTCAACCCTGAGACTGGGGGAAGAGAGAGAGTTTAGACTCTGAGACTGGGGTTGGGATGTTGGAGGGGGTGGGGAGAATTTTGAATTAAGGTGGGGATCAGGTGGTCCTCTCAAGCATGTACTGTAAGGCAGAAAATTTTTATGGGCTAAATGGAAAATTTTACATATTTAAGTAATTAATTTCCTTGCATTTTTCACTGCCGGATGCTGAGTGCATTTGCTAGCTTTGAGCATGCTGGATAGTATTGAGCGCGTTGGATAGCTTTGAGTGCGCTGGATAGCTTTGAGCGTGCTGGAGAGATTTGAGCGCGCTGGATAGTTTTGAGTGTGCTGGATAGCTTTGAGTGTGCTGGATAGCTTTGAGCGCATTGGATAGCTTTGAGTGTGCTGGTTAGCTTTGAGCATGCTGGATAGATTTGAGCGTGCTGGATAGATTTGAGCGTGCTGGATAGCTTTGCATGTGCTCAATAGCTTTGAGCATGCTGGATAGCTTTGAGCGTGCTGGATAGCTTTGAACGTGCTGGTTAGCTTTGAGCGTGCTGGTTAGCTTTGAGCGTGCTGGTTAGCTTTGAGCGTGCTGGTTAGCTTTGAGCGCATTGGATAGCTTTGAGCGGGATGGATAGCTTTTTGCGTGCTGGATAGCTTTGAGCGTGCTGGTTAGCTTTGAGCGTGCTGGATAGCTTTGAGCGTGCTGGTTAGCGTTGAGCGTGCTGGATAGTTCTGAGTGTGCTGGATAGCTTTGAGCGTGCTGGATAGCTTTGAGCGTGCTGGATAGCTTTGAGCATGCTGGTTAGCTTTGAGTGCGCTGGATAGCTTTGAGCGTGCTGGTTAGCTTTGAGTGTGCTGGATTGTTTTGAGCGTGCTGGATAGCTTTGAGCGTGCTATCAAATTTAATGTCAAATTCATTCCAAATTAGAACTTTTGATGTAAAAATTGTAATTGAGAGCATTGAGTACACTTGAAAGCAAAAGTGATGTTAACATTTTCGGGTCGGGTCTGTTTCTGTCATCATTGATACAGCCAGACCTGTTGAGTATTTCCAGAATTTTCTGTTTGTATTTCATATTTTTAGGATCCACCGCATTTTGCTTTTCTGTTACTTTCTAGAATGCACTGTGTAAAAGGATGATGGAAGAAATTTCAATGGTAACTTTCACAGGGGAGTTGACTATATACTTGAAAAGGAAAAATTGCAATGTGCTGGGGAAAGATTGGGCATGTAGGACTATTAAGATGATTCGTGCAAAGAGCCAGAGTAGGTATGATGGTTTTAATTGCCTCTTTCTATGCTGCATTATTCTATTTAAAAAAGAAACAGAGACAATTATAAAAATAAGAAAATGGGGATGCAAAGATTCATGTTATGTCGAAAATTGTGAGCTGTTTATGCCAGAATATTGGCTTGGTTAAAATCCTCCATTGAAATAACTTTCCTGTATTCAAATACCTTCTTATCTTTGGAGTAAACTGTCCTCCTTTTTCCAATCTCACTAGCCACAAACCATGAATGGTGCCTTTACTCTTTTAACACTAAAAAATCTTTCAGCCTTATTAGTTAGTTAGGCAGTTTTCCACTTTGCAATACAGTATTTCCATTCACCAATTAGACATTTATTGGCATCTCAATAACAGAAGGTATATATCTTGGCCCATAAAGATTCTGAAAGATGTGGGCCAGAGTACAATAATGTTGTGATTATGAATATATTGTATAAATTGTGATACTTTAAAAAGTAAATTGCTGGTATTGTCGGATGGGCATTGATTCCAAGTCTGTAACATTCTTTTTCCTGTTCTTTTAACATGGGCATTAATTTCATCTTAAATATGTTAATGCCTCTATTGAAACAGAATTTCATACAAAGGCATTAAATGTTCCCATATATCGCTTTGAAAAATCCACATTATGGATCAAGTTCATTTAAAAATAAAGTGTTGGTATCAATGCAAAAGGGAAATTTTCCAGATAGACACTGGGATTCCAAAAGTTATTGACAATCAAGGCAGCTGAAAGGGAATTGATGTCAATGAAACATATCAACTAGAGCACAATGCATTCCTGCCTTCCTTGCCAAGGTCCCAGTTTTGGCCTTTGAGAGTCACTGCTTTGCTGTGGGAAGGAATAAGAAATAACAGGGTAAGTTACCTTGACAGTACTGCTGTTCAATTCCAGCTGGGCACTTTGAAACTGTAACTGTTAAAGCCTGAGATCAGGACAACCTAGCAATTTCCTTATCTGTGGAATGTGTACCATGAGTGAGAGGTCCCTCAAAAAAGCATTTTGAGGTTTTGAATAATGATGATCTAAAAATATCTTTGTGAGCTCTCTCATGTGGTATGGAAGAATGGGCCAGTTGCGTCTGACTTGGCTTATGATGATTTAAGGGAAATAAGTATATTCTGGCAATCTTTTTAAAGATTTTTGCTGATTGAGGTATGGTGAGAAGGAAGTATCAGAATTTGTATTTGGATGATTTGAATTTGTAAAACAGCCTCAACATCCAGTGTTGACACCGACTTGGTACTTGCTAGTGACTGAGGTACCACACTGCTTTACAGATCACTAAAAGTAATTTCCAATAAACAACTTCAAAACTTTCAGGACTTTATTTTTGCAAGTTGTTATTTTTTAAAACCCAAGTGTGCATTTTAAAATCTGTGAAGGCAATTCCAAGCTCTGGAAGGTAATAAAAACTATTGTAAAATATCCTTTTCAATCTATCTTTCCAGTGCACTGCAACATGCCAAGCAATTTTTTCTTTCTAAAATGTTAGGCTAACCTTCAAACTCAACTCCTCTTGAAACAATGTAGCTTCAAAAATGATTTTTTTTTTTTTAAAAAGTTATAATCAAACTTAAATTTCCTCCTGTTTCCATACATTACCAAAGTGACTACACTTCAAAAGCATTTAATTGACTGTAAAGTGTTTGGAAAGCTCTGAGGTTGTAAAAGGCTCTATATAAATGAAAGTTTTTGTTATCTCTTATTTTTCATGGGTGCAGTGTTTTTAATAAAAATATTCCAGATGTTGTACAAAAAGCCATCTTATAAAGTTGTGTTAACTCAAAACAGCAATATCATTTTGACGACCTCACTAGAAACTATTTCATTTTTTGGCCGGTTTTGTTAAGTGGAAGCACAGACTGTGCTGTGAAAATTCATTACTGGTTTCCATTACACAGTCCTGAAGCACAAGGAGTTCCAATCAATATCTGTAGTATCTGCCGCTTCTAATCTGTGTAGCCGTGTCAGCTCAGCTATCTGTAATAGATCTTGTGAACTGTGTGAACTCAAAGGGAAGGTGATACTTGGACCCTGCAACATTTCACACCTGGAATGTGCTCTGAATATTGTTTAATAAAAATACATTTGGTTTCTCGAATTTTTTTTTACAAACATTTAAAGTGAGAAAATAAAATGATTTTCATTGGGTTGCATGTCCCTGCTTTACCAGATGACTTAATATGGAAATTAAGGAAGTCATTCTCAACTGCATTACCTGGGCAGGAACCTGGCAAAGCAGATTCCCTTCACCCCCCTGGCGGCATTCCGTAGGGATCGTTCCCTCCGTGACACCCTGGTCCACTCCTCCATCACCCCCTACTCCTCAACCCCCTCCCACAGCACCTTCCCATGCAACCGCAGAAGATGTAACACCTGCCCCTTCAATTCCCCTCTCCTCACCGTCCAAGGGCCCAAACACTCTTTTCAAGTGAAGCAGAATTTCACTTGCACTTCCCTCAACTTAGTCTACTGCATTCGTTGCTCCCAATGCGGTTTCCTCTACATTGGAGAGACCAAACGCAGACTGGGTGACCGCTCTGCAGAACACCTTCGGTCTGTCCTCAAGTATTACCCAGACCTCCCTGTCGCTTGCCATTTCAACACTCCACCCTGCTCTCATGCCCACATGTCCGTCCTTGGCGTGCTGCATTGTTCCAGTGAAGCTCAATGCAAACTGGAGGAACAGCACCTCATCTTCCGACTAGGCACTTTACAGCCTTCTGGACTGAATATTGAGTTCAACAATTTTAGATCATGAACTCTCTCCTCCATCCCCACCCCCTTTCCGTTTTTTCCCCCTCCTTTATGTTTTTTCCAATAACTTATATAGATTTTTCTTTTCCCACCTATTTCCATTATTTTTAAATGTATTTCCATCCATTGTTTTATCTCTACCTTTTAGCCTTTTTAAAATTCCTTCACCCCACCCCATCCCCACTAGGGCTATCTGTACCTTGCTTGTCCTGCTTTCTACCCTTAATTAGCACATTCCTTTAGATAATATCACCACCTTCAACACCTCTTTGGCCTTTTGTCGGTGACATCTTTTGGTTATCTCCACCTATCACTGGCCCTCTACCTAGCGCCCCCCCCCCCCCCCCCATAACCAGCTTATATTTCACCCCTTTTCTATTTTTACTTAGTTCTGTTGAAGGGTCATGAAGACTCGAAACGTCAACTGTGCTCCTCTCCACCGATGCTGCCAGACCTGCTGAGTTTTTCCAGGTATTTTTGTTTTTGTTTTTGAAAGCAGATTCACTACCTGTTGTGGAGCCCAGTGATTCTCATCATCTCGAAACAGACAATCTTAATTGAAAATCCACCTACCACATGGTTCAGGGACATTGTCTGTGTGTAAACCACCCATCCTCACTCACTTACCCACCTCCACACTCGCTCACTCACCCACCTCCACACTCACTCACTCACCCACCTCCACACTCACTCACTCACCCACCTCCACACTCACTCACTCACCCACCTCCACACTCACTCACTCACCCACCTCCACACTCACTCACTCACCCACCTCCACACTCACTCACTCACCCACCTCCACACTCACTCACTCACCCACCTCCACACTCACTCACTCACCCACCTCCACACTCACTCACTCACCCACCTCCACACTCACTCACTCACCCACCTCCACACTCACTCACTCACCCACCTCCACACTCACTCACTCACCCACCTCCACACTCACTCACTCACCCACCTCCACACTCACTCACTCACCCACCTCCACACTCACTCACTCACCCACCTCCACACTCACTCACTCACCCACCTCCACACTCACTCACTCACCCACCCACTCTCCCACACTCACTCACTCACCCACCCACTCTCCCACACTCACTCACTCACCCACCCACTCTCTCACACTCACTCACGCACCTTCACACACTCACTCACCCACCCCCACACATTCGCGTACTCACCCGCCTGTTCACTCACCCACCCTCACTCTCTCTTACTCTCTCACCCTCTCACTCTCTCACCCTCTCACTCTCTCACCCACCCTCTCACTCTCTCACCCACCCTCTCACTCGCTCACCCACCCTCTCGCTCACCCACCCTCTTGCTCACCCACCCCCTCACTCGCTCACCCACCCTCTCACTCGCCCACCCACCCACTCTCCCACACCCCCACACTCATGCACCCTCACTCACTAAATCGGTTGATGGATAGGTGCGATGAGAACGAAAGAGTCCTGGAACAAGGCCTGAGGGTGCTAGCCAGGGAGAGAACTGAGATCCGGCGGAGCGCAGGGAGAACTGGGAGAACCGGGGGAAAGCAGCCAGAGCTGGCCGAAAGAACCGGGAGCCGGGGGAAAGTAACCGGAGCAAAAACGTGGTGAGTGGTGGCCCCGCGTGCTCCAGAGTCTCTCTTTGTATCTCCACATATTCACAGTTGCCGTTGTTCGCTGCTCCTCCAATCACAGCCTCCTTCTCGCCCATGTTTGCTTCTGATAGGCTCACTATTGGGCCTATCAGCAGCCAACGCGTGAGAGAACCAGACTGTGATTGGAGGAGCAGTCCCCTGCAAAAACCTCAGACTCACTGAGCTGCCTTACTGGCATTTTCAACAAGCAGTCCAGGTGCAGCCCGCAGGCCTTGCATTGGACAAGCCCGCACTAAACATATACTTTGTGCCCTGTGTTCACAAAGGAAAATACTAAAAACCTCCCAGAAATATGTAAATGAAGAACTGCAAGATATTAATATTGGTTAAAAAAGTACTATTAATATTGGTAAAAAGAATAATGAATTAATGGAACTTAAAGTAGACAAATCCCCTGGGGCTGATGATCTACATCCCAGAATGTTGAAAGAGGTGGCTGCAGAGATAATAGATGCATTAGTGGTCATCTTTCAAAATCCTATAGACTCTGAATGGTCAAATCACAATATCATAAGAAATAGGAACAAGAGTAGGCCATTCGACACATTGAGCCTGCTCTGCCATCCTATAAGATCGTGGCTGATCTGATTGTGGCCTTAACTCCACTTTTCTACCTGCCACTCTTGACTCCCTTGAAGATCAAAAATTTATCTAGTTTAGCCTTGAATATATTCGATAACCCAGCCTCCACTGTGCTGTGTGGGTGAAAATTCAGAAAACTAATGACTCTCTGAGAGAAAAAATTCCTTCTTTGGTTCCTGCAGATTAGAAGGTGTAAAATGTAATCCCACTATTTAAGAAAGGAAGGAGCAAGAGAATTGGGAATGAGAGGCCTGTTAGCCTTACATCAGTAGCAGGGAAAATGCTAGAACCTACATAAGGATATGATAACCGGACACTTAGAAAATAATGGTAGGACTGGGCAGAGATTTATGAAAAGGAAATAATGTTTAACAAACCTGTTGGAGTGTTTTGCGAATGTAATTGGCAGAATAGGCAAGGGGGAACTGGTGGATGTGATATATTTAGATTTTCAGAAAGCTTATGATAAGGTTCCACACAAGAGATTAGAGTTTTAACAAAATTAGAGTACGTGGGATTGGGGGTATTATACTGCATGGACTGAGTACTGTTTAATGTACAGAAAACAGAGAGTAGGGTTAAATGGGTCATTTTCAGGTTGGCAGGCTGTGACTAGTGGGGCACCACAGGATCAGTGCTTGGACCCCAGCTATTCACAATCTATATCAATGATTTGGATGTGGGGATTAAATGTAAAGTTCCAAGTTTGCTGATGATACAAAACAAGGTGGAAGTGTGAGTTGTGAGGAGGATGCAAAAGCACTTCAAGAGGATTTGGAGGGGCTAAGCGAGTGGGCAAACATTTGGCAGATAGAATACAATGTGGAAAAATGTGAGGTTATCCATTTTGGTAGGAAAAATCGCAATACAGGAGAGAATTTTCCTTCCGTCGGGGGTTTGTGCGGGGCCAGGCAGGAGCGAGCGCGAACCTGATTGGCGCCTCCGATCAGGTGCGCGCCACCATTTTACTTGGGCGGGCCAATTAAGGCCTGCTCAGTGTGATGCACACCCGGAAGCGCTGAGCACTCCCTGTGCAGGCGAGGGGGCGGGGGGATTCCCTGAGAGGTTCCCTGCACTCTTTTATGCATGCACGTGAAAGAGCGCAGAGACCTCCCGAGGCACGTAGGTGCCTCAGGGAGATTGGTTTCAGTGCTAAAGTTTGAAATGAAGGTTTGTAACACTTTTAACACATGTCCCCTCATGTGACACTATCACATGAGCTGGGACATGTCAAAGAATAAAAGTATAAATTGTCATTGCATTTTAAAACACTTCATGAAACTTCATCCCGCCTGTGGATGAGGTTTCATGAAAAATGCGAAGGCCGCCTGGGCTCTTCGCCTGCCCGCCAACCTTAAGGTTGGACAGGCAGCATTCTTAACAGCTTTAATGACTTTCTTAATGGCCTTAATAAGCCTTTGACAGCTCGGCGGGCACGCAGCTGATGCGGCTGTACACCCGCCGAACTGACAATCTAAGTGACACGCGGTGACACACTTGCCCACCGTCACCGCGCGTCATTTTATGTGTCGGCGAGTGGGCCTTGTCCCTGCTCACCGATGGGAAAACTCTTCCCACGGAGTATTTCTTAAATACTGTGAGGCTATGAAGTGTTGAATTTCAAAGGAATTTGGATGTCCTTGTTCATGAGTCACTGAAAGCTAACATGCAGGTACAGTAAGCAATTAAGAAGGCAAATGGCATGTTGACCTTTGTTACAAAAGGATTTAAATATAGGTAAAGTTTTACTACAATTATATAGAGCCTTGTTGAGACCACACCTGGAATATTGTGTGCAGTTTTGGTCTCCTTACCTAAAGAAGGAGATATTCTTGCCACAGAGGAAGTGCAATGAAGGTTCATTAAATTAAATCCTGGGATGGAGGGATTGTCCTATGAGGAAAGATTAAATAGACTGGGCCTTTATTCTCTGGAGTTTAGAAGAATGAGAGGTGATCTCATTCAGACGGTTGGCCAGGGGCTGCAGCCGAACTGCTGACACAGGCAAAAGCAACTTTTGACCTGAAGTAACCTGATTCCAGTCACTGGCCTGAGCTGGCTGGTACCGGTTTGAAGTAGCTGAGTTTCTTGAAGAACAAAGGGAATGAGATAAGACACAAGTCCTTATTTAGGAAAGGAGTAACGAGGTAATGCTACCTAAGTTCTTGGGACAAAGCCAAGATGCCACAGACAAGGCAAGCAAGCCTAAACCAACGGGAGAGAGACAGCACAGCTTGGAGAGATAAGATTTCAGAATAAGAATGAAGAATTTCGGGTGTGGAGCCAGCGAGACCTCCGGAGATCAACCATCGCGGAAGCGGAAGAACCTACGTCAGCAACGTAGAGACGACATCAAAAGAGGGAGAGAACGGAACACCTGGCCAGCGTCAGCTCTCCTTTTCGGGTATTAGCTTTTATATTCTGTGACCACTCAGGGAGTGTCAGAGAAACTTAATGGGTGTGTGTTTAGATCCTAGTTTTGGGTATAAAACTGTATAACCTGCTGCAAACTGCATGTCTATATCTAACCAGACGTATAAGCTATATGTAGATGATCTAATGACTTGAATAAAGCGAATTTAGAGTTAAGAGAGAATTGACTCTTCTCCTCTTTGTACTAATCCAACAACCGTAACCGGTGACCTCCGGCAACATATTTGGCATCCCTGGGTGGGATCGAGGATAAATCTCTCCATTGAGTCAGCGGGAGTCTCGAGCCGAACCGAGCTGGCAAAGTACACAGAGAAGAGGAGTTTGGGTTAATTCATAGCTGTTAACATAAGATGACGAATCAAAGGGAATCTCCAAGCCCTGGGGACTTGGATTGTTTTGACTGAAAGGCACTCCTCCAAAAATACGTAATAGGGAAGCGGCCACAATACGGGTAGTATGCAGGTCAGATTGGTGACAAGGGAAAACCCGCTGGGGAGGCCCTTTGGAGAATTGCGCAAACAAAGATGTCTGATAAGAAATTTAAAAAGGTACAGAAGTCCGTAGCGATCGGATGTTTACTTGAGGAATGGATAGAATGCTGACTGCAGGCTAGGAGGGAGAGAGACAGACTAGAGGAAGAGAATAAAAAACTCTGTGAGGAGATAGCCCGCCTTAGTGAGAAGGTAACTGATTTAAAGGGACAGAGAAGTGCGGATTTGATGTACATGAACCAATATCAGTTACAGTGTGAAAAATTGGCTAATGAAAAGAGTAAGAGAGAGGGAGAAGCCCATGCAGCTAAAGCTGAGGTGGAGGGATGGAAACAACAATGTAGTGATTTAAAAACTGCCATGAATGTGATTCACAGAGCAGCTCAGGAAAAGAGGAGCAGTACCGGTGATCATACAAAGTGTCAGAAACTGACAATGAGGCTGCAAGATCAGCTAGCCGCACAGAGGGGCATACTGTGTGCTTTCGCGCCCGGAAGAGGTGAAGAAAAGGGTCAAGGGGATATAGATTGGGATGATTTAGCAGACGGGGCGGATAGAAACAGCAGTGGTGACGGGGAATCTCCACCAGAGGATCCACCGCCAGCATATATTCCAGAGCCGGAAAAACCGTCTGCCCCAATGTCCCCCCTTATAACCACTAGAGCACAGGCGGGGGCAGATGGCCAGGGATCAGCTGGCCCGAATATGACATATTCCACCTAACTTGGGGTACAAGAATTGAGGGATATTGCGAAAGATATTGGGACGTGTGCGCCCGGGGATGACCCTAGGGAGTTGTTCCTAGCGGTCAGGCAACAGAGAGAGGGACACAGCTTAGACGATGCTGAGGAAAGAAAATTAATTCTAATGTGCCTACACCCACATATACACTCCGCCCTACCGGAGGAACAAAAACTTGGTAGAGGCACAAATGAAGACTTAAAGGACCAGGTATTAACTGTCATGGGCGAAAACAGAGGGGATACAGTAGAGGCGCTGATGAAATGCTATCAAAGAAAAGGTGAACACCCCACTGCATTTTCGGCTCGCATTTGGGCGGTGTTTCAAGGGGTCTATGGCACAGGCCTAGATAGGGATAATTTACAGCCGGAGGTTAGGAATCGATGGCTGAGAATGCTAGTGTCGCATGGCACTGAGGAGTCGAGGAAAGCATTAGATCAGTTTGATCCCACTGATGATACACATACAGAGCCCTGGATAATTAGGAAGATGGTTAGAGTATGGGAAAGGGAAGCACCAAAACTACCCAAGACATCCAGGGACAGAGCAATGCCTGTTAAGAATCAGACGACAACCTGGAGAAATGAAGGGAGGGGACCTACTCAGAGGGGAACCCCCTCCAGCTTATCAGACAGTGGGAAGAGGTAGAGGCAGAGAAAAAGGAAACTTCTCGGGAACGGGGAGAACTCAGGGCGAGGGATCCAGATGCTATAACTGTGGGCAAGAGGGACACTTCGCAAGGGACTGCCCGAACTCGAGACGAGAGAATGCAGGACTGGGAGGAGACCAAAGCCGTGGAAGGGCTGAATAGACCAAGTCCTCAGTGTGATATGATAGAAATATCACTGATTTCCGGGTTGTACCCCGAACTGCAATGACGGTCTCAGGCCTCTCCGTTATGGATGTGTGATACGCGGTGGGATGACACGGGGAGACCCCTAGTGAATGATAGGGTTGGAGGCCACCCTATTACATTCCATTTGGACACAGTGGGATCCCGAACCACCGTTAATACCACTCAGATCAATGACGTAGATTGGAAAATTCAAAACAAAATTATTCTAGGCAGATTCACGGGGCATTCACAAGTAGGATATGTGAGTGTACCATTGGAAGTCGGTGTGGGAGACATAGTGATAGAGCATTCAGTGGTCCTTATCAAATTACCCAGAGAACAAGAACATATATTAGGGAGCGACTATATAGCCAAAGCGGGACTCTGCTTTGACCCCGTTAATTGTATGATTTGGCAAATGCCTTTGGACATAGGCAGTATAAATCACACACTCGTCCCGGTGGGGGAATATCAGAATAGGATATGCACGATCGGGGAAATGTGGATAAAACCAGGAGAAATGAGTGACGATCGTGAAGTACAACAAATTATTGCACAAAACTCAATAGTATTCGTCCGACATAAACATGATTGTGGGAAAATGACTGGGATTGTGTGTATACAAGGTCCAGACCCCAAACCACAAAAGCAGTGTGGTTTCCCATAACAAGCAGAAGAAGAGATAGGGAAGGTGATACAGAGTCTGCTGCAGCAAGGGATATTAAGACCAATAGCTTCTACTAACAATGCACCTATTTGGCCGGTGAGGAAACCCAACGGTAGCTGGCGACTAACAATAGACTACAGAGGATTAAGTAAAGTCACCCCGTTAACAGCCCCTACTGTAGCAACTAGCCCAGAGACAGTAGTTCAACAAAATGAGGATGCGTAATGGTTTACGGTTTTGGACATAAGTAATGGTTTTTGGTCTATTCCACTGGAGAAAGAATGTTAATATAAATTTGCATTTACTTTCCAAGGACAGCAATATACATGGACCGCCCTGCCGCAGGGATACCGCCCTGCCGCAGGGATACCGCCCTGTTGCAAGGATTTCACAATTCCCCGTCCATATTTCACCAACGGCTGAGGGAAGGGTTAAAAGGATTCTCGAGGCCTGAATGTCTAGTGCAGTATGTAGACGACTTACTCCTACAAACTAAAACCAAAAAGGAACATTTATCAACTGCTAAGTGAATTACTGCAGTTGTAACATGACTTGGGGTTAAAGATTAACCCTAAAAAAGCGCAGATCATGAAACAAAAAGTTACTTACTTGGGAATGATTCTGACACCGGGAAAAAGGGACATTGACAAGCGAAGGATAGAGATGGTTGGCAGACTCCCTGTTCCGCGGGATGTAAAAGAGTTAAGGTCCTTCTTGGGTTTGGTGGGATATTGCAGGGACAACATTGATGGATTTGCCACAAAAGCGGCCCCGCTGATGGAATTATTAAAAAAGAATGTGGCCTGGGAGTGAAACCCCAAATCCAACTGAGCCATTTTCGTTGGAGGTGGCTACCACAGACACCACCCTTTCGGCAGTTCTATTACCGGAGACACATGGGAAATTACAACCAGTAGCGAACGCTTCACGTATGCTCTCACCAGTAGAGCAGGGGTATACGGTATGCGAAAAACACTTGCTAACTGTCTTTTGGGCAGTGCAGCATTTTACCTATATAGTGAGACTAAACCTACTTACAATATTAACAGAACACACTCCCATACAGCTACTGTTAGACGGAAGGAATAAGGATGGTTCAGTTAGCCAAAATAGAATCGCTAGATGGACATTGTTGCTGCAAGGGAGAAATATAACAGTAAAGGGGGTAAAAACCACCACTATGTTAGCAGACAACTTAGCTTATCAGGGAGAAAAACATGAGTGTCAATTGATGATAGCAAATGCCCCCAAGGGCCCATTTGTATCAAAGAAAAAGGGAGGGAGTAAGACGGAGCCTGAAAGCAGAAAAACAAAGGAAATAGGAAAGAACCCTATTTTAAAATTTTTGTGGATGGCTCTTCATCAGTACAGGATGAGGAAAGGAGAACTAGCTGTGGGATATACATGGAGAATGAACACGGACAGGAAAGATATAGTGCGGCTTTGAAATTACCTAAAACCATGAGTGCGCAGGCGACAGAACTAGCAGCCATCGCATGTGTGGTTGGCCACCCGGAATACTTTCTGCCTAGATCAGTCATATACTCTGATAGCATGTATGTCTGTAATAGCCTCACAGAACATTTGTCCTTATGGGAAGCGAGAGGACTGTCTCAGCGGATGGAAGGCCCCTTCCTTCAGCCCCGCTATTACGGTACATCTTTGGAGAAGCACAGGGGAAAGGATTTGGGGTCACAAAAGTAAAAGCTAATTCAAAACTATCTCCCGAAGGGAACAAGAAAGCTGATGAACTAGCCAAACGAGGTGCTGTAAGTGGACAGGAATGGCAGCCACCGATTGGGGAAATCGGGGGCCAGAAAGAGAAGCAGGTCAAAGTAATGGATTTAACGGAGAAGCAAAAGAAAGATGGAGAATTGAAAAAAACTCATAGAAGGAGCAGAGTCAGACACATACAAAAGGCACAAGGGGGCCTATATTCAAGACGGAGTGGTTTTATGTGAGGGAAAATTTGTGGTGCCAGAGTGGGGACGAAACCAAATTATCCACTGGTACCATGACTTATGGGGACATAAAGGGACGGAGAGCCCCCTGGATCAGATAAAGGAGGTGTGCTGGTGGCCCAGAATGAAAGGTGACGTGGAACACTATGTCAAGAATTGTTTGATCTGTGCACAACACAACCCCAATAGAAATGTTAAGAAAGGGGCCCTCCGACATACTAGACCAGTAGAAGGGCCTTGGACTAATTTACAAATAGACTATGTAGGGCCCCTTCCTCCCACTCCAGGAGGATACAAGTATATTCTAGTAATAGTGGATACCTTCACTAAATGGGTGGAAGCTTTTCCAACCAGAACAAACACAGCCAAAATGACTGCTAAAATTCTATTAGAGAAGGTGTTTACCCACTGGGGTTTACCCCGAAGCATAGAATCGGATCAGGGAACACATTTTACAGCCCAAGTAATGCAAGATGTTATGACCCTTTTAGGGGTCAGACAGAGATTCCACATACCCTATAGACCACAGTCTAGTGGAATTGTGGAAAGAATTAATCGGACATTGAAAAACATGATAGCCAAAATGGTGCAGCAGCACAAGACAACCTGGCAGGTCGTTCTGCCCTATGTGCTGATGATAATCAGGAATACCATGGCTTCATCAACAGGCTACACTCCTTATAGACTCATGACAGGAAGGGACATGAGGGGAATGGAGGGGTTGGTAGGTTTGGATTTGTCCGAACCCGAGGTAGACCACATTATATCAGAAAAATGGGTACAACAGCTAGTAGAAACAGTAAAAGAAGCAAATTATGTAGCCGCTCACTGACAGGGAAAGAAGAAACAGCAAAGCAAGGCTTATTTGGCAAAAGCCAGCCCCGGACAAAGAGTAATGATTAGAATACACCAGCCCACCTCATTCTTGAGTCCAAAGTTTGCTGGCCCCTATGAGATAGTAGATAAAGCTAGCCCATCTGTATACAAGGTATTAATGACACCAGATAAGGGTGGCTGGTACCATATTAATCAGCTAAAGTTAGTGGGAGAAAAACAAGATAATCACCATTGGCATGTGCTGCTTGATGCTAACGATGTTCTGAATCACGAAGGTCAGGGAGGTCAAGAACAGGACCAGCTACAGATCAAAGAGGAGGTGATTGAAAACAAATTTGATACTGTCTGTTCACATGCAAAGGCGAATCCAGGGAAAAAACGAAAGAAAAATAAAACAAAGAAGGGGAATAAGTGGGTTAGAAGAAACAGACGGTTAGAATCTGAAACAAATTGGGAACAGGAAATTAGAGATAATATTAGATCCAAGGAAGAGGTATACAAATTGGCCAGAATAAACAATAGACCTGAGGATTGGGAGCACTTTAGAACTCAGCAAAGGAGGACCAGGGATTGATTAAGAAGGGGAAAATAGAGTACGAGAGTAAGCTTGCGGGGAATATAAAAACTGACTGTAAAAGTTTCTATAGGTATATGAAGAGAAAAAGATTGGTGAAGACAAATGTAGGTCTCTTACAGTCAGAAACAGGGGAATTTATAATGGGGAACAAAGAAACGGCTGACCAACTAAATACATACTTTGGTTCTGTCTTCACAAAGGAGAACACAAATAACATACCAGAAATGTTGGGGAACACAGGGTTTAGCGAGAGGGAGGAACTGAAAGAAATCAGTATTAGTAGGGAAATGGTGCTGAAGAAATTGATGGGATTGAAGGCCAATAAATCCCCAGAGCCTGATAATCTACATCCCAGAGTACTTAAGGAAGTGGCCCTAGAAATAATGGATGCATTGGTAGTCATCTTCCGAGATTCTATAGACTCTGGAACAGTTCCTACAGATTTGAGGGTAGCTAATGTAACCCCACTATTTAAAAAGGGAGGCAAAGAGAAAGCAGGGAATTATAGACCAGTCAGCCTGACGTCGGTAGTGGGGAAAATTCTAGAGTCCAGTATAAAAGATTTAATAATTGAGCACATGGAAAACAGTGGCAGAATCGGACAGAGTCAGCATGGATTTACGAAAGGGAAATCATGCTTGATAAATCTACTGGAATTTTTCAAGAGAGTAACTAACAGAGTTGATGAGGGGAAGCCAGTGGATGTGGCTTATTTGGACTTTCAGAAGGCTTTCGACAAAGTTCCACATAAGAGATTGGCGTGTAAAATTAAAGCGCATGGGATTGGGGGTAGTGTACTGAGATGGATAGAAAACTGGTTGGCAGACAGGAAACAAAGAGTAGGAATAAAAGGGTCTTTTTCCGAATGGCAGGCAGTGACTAGTGGGGTACTGCAGGGATCGGTGCTGGGACCCCAGCTATTCACAATATATATTAATGCTTTAGATGAGGGAACTAAATGTAATATCCCCAAATTTGCAGAAAACACAAAGCTGGGTGGGAGGGTGAGCTGTGAGGAGGATGCAGAGATGCTTCAGTGTGATTTGGACAAGCTGAGTGAGTGGGCAAATGCATGGCAGATGCAGCATAATGTGAATAAATGTGAGGTTATCCACTTTGATAGCAAAAACAGGAAGGCAGATTATTATCTGAATGGCTATAAATTGAAAGAGGGGAATATACAACGAGACCTGGGTGTCCTTGTACACCAGTCGCTGAAGGTAAGCATGCAGGTGCAGCAGGTGGTAAAGAAGGTAAATGGTATGTTGGCCTTCATAGCGAGAGGATTCAAGTACAGGAGCAGGGATGCCTTGCTGCAATTATACAGGGCCTTGGTGAGACCACACCTGGAATATTGTGTGCAGATTTGGTCTCCTTTTCTGAGGGAGCATGTTCTTGCTATAGAGGGAGTGCAGCGAAGGTTTACCAGACTGATTCCTGGGATGGCGGCTCTGACATATGAGGATAGATTGAGTCGGTTAGGATTATATTCGCTGGAGTTCAGAAGAATGAGGAGGGGATCTCATAGAAACCTATAAAATTCTAACAGGACTAGACAGGGTAGATTCAGGAAGGATGTTCCTGATGGTGGGGGAGTCCAGAACTAGGGGTCACGTTCTGAGGATATGGGGTAGAACATTTACAACTGAGATGAGGAGAAATTTCTTCACCCAGAAAGTGGTGAGCCTGTGGAATTCGTTACCACTGAAAGTAGTTGAGGCCAAAACATTGTATGTTTTCAAGAAGGAGTTAGAAATAGCTCTTGGGGTGAAAGGGGTCAAATGATATGGAGAGAAAGTGGGAGTAGGCTATTGAGTTGGATGATCAGCCATGATCATAATGAATGGCAGAGTAGGCTCGAAGGGCCTTCTGCTCCTATTTTCTATGTTTCTATATGCTTCTGCATATATATTAAAAACATTAGGGGACATGGAGATAGGGCGGGAAAATGGTTTTGAATTAGAAGATCAACCTGGCCTCATTGAATGGTGGACCGGGCTCGAAGGGCTGAATGACCTACTCCTGCTTCTATTTCTTATGTTCTTATGTTTTGTTTCTCTCTCTCTCATGCCACCCTCTCTTTCCCTCCCCTCCCCATTTCTCTCTCTCTCTTTCACTCCCTCTCCCCTCTCCCTCTGTCCCTCTGTCTCTCTTCCTTTTTCTCTCATTTCCCTCACTCCCCTCTCTCTCATCCCCCCTCTCTTTCCCCCATCTCTCCCTCTTTCTTTCTCCTCTCCCTTCTCTCTCTCTTCCTCTCCCCCTCTCTCTATTCCTCTCCCTACACCCCCTCTTTCTTTTTCTCGCTCCTCTCTCTCCACCACCTTTCTCTTTCTCCACCCTCTCTCTTCCTGCTTCTTTCTTTCTCTCTCCCTCTCCCCTCTCTCCCTTTCTCTCTCTCTATCCTTCTCTTTCTTCCCCCCCCCCCCCCCCCCACCACCCCCACCCCCCATCTGCCTCTATCTTTCTCCTCCTCTCTCTCACTCTCCCCTTCTTTGTTTTATCTTGAGTTCAGGGTCTAGATGGGGCTTCTTTGTTAGGATTCTACTATCTTTACCTCATGGCATGGTAAATTTATTCAATCAAATTTATTGTCAGTCTTAATCCTCAACTGGGAGAGATTTTAAATTATTATAAGAGTTTAGTCAACTATACTAGCTATAGACTTGGTTTTGAAATAAAATGCCCTCCCTCCCTGTAGTATTTAGACTAAACAAAGATACCTCTGAATAAAATATATTTCCTGGGTATATTGTAGCAGAAATAACTCTTCTGAGTCAACATCTCCCAGAACATTGAGTCTCTCAATGAAAAACTCTAGAGAAATTAGGGCCCTGAGGTATACAAAGTGAGTCAACAACTTTTTATAATGGTTACTTAATAATATTTTATTATAAGCTTAAATCTTGAAATACATTATAGTAACAGTTACAATGTTAAAAAGTGTAAATGATAAACTAATCTATGTAAAATATAAATACAAAATACAAATCTACCTAAAAGTAATTGCAAAATACAAATCCACCCAAAAATGTAGGATATTCAAGCAAATAATGAAATAGTTTTATACTTAGAATCAAAGAATAAAGTGTAGTTTTTGGCTTTACCTCAGCTTAAGAGGAGATTAGATAAGATCTTGACTTCTTCAGTTGTTCAAGTCTGACTGAGATATTTATCTCAGCATCTAATTTAAAGAAAATCTTTTTCGTTTAGAGTAACATAACTATTGTGCATCTTACATTGAGGGCTCATTGTCAGAGAGAATTTTTGTAGGGTCAAATAATGTGTTTTTCTGACCGCAGGTGTTCTTCACTTGTTGTAAAGTCTCAAGGCCCTGGCTAGTCAAAGCCTTCTCAAGGCCTTTGCATTCTGTATATGATTTTATCTCTTTCTGCTCTTGGCAAAGAATTTTTAGTTGAGTTAAATTTTTAACTCTTTCATTAGTTGTGTTAAAGACTGGAATTTACTAAATTCCTTAACACCTTTAAGAAATTTAATAGGTTTGCCTAATACCTTAAGAACGCTACCATAGGCCATTATTCATTAAAAAAAATCTTGTTTATGTACAGATCTATATACATCTCAATACCCTACATGACGTTGCACTTCTGCTTCCTACCAGAGCTCAGTACTTTAGTCATGTGACATTGCATCACAATTACATCAGTAGTTACATCAGTAGCAGGTGCTCCTGATGTTAACCCTTTAGTCTACATCTCCCCACAAGTCTTCCTCCCAGCATCTGTCCCTAAAGTCTCAAGCTTCACAGTGTTAGTCTTTGAAGTGCCTTGACCAATCTCCCTGATCTGGTACTGATTTTATTTTGAGGCTGAGGATGAACTGCATGCTCTTGTTGTTTAATAGGAGCATCTTCCATCTGGGTGGTTGTAGAGTTTTTACTAATTTCCCACTCCTTGTCTCCATCTGGATCTAAATTGTATGTCCAAGGTTCCATTAGTTTCCTTCCCAATGATATCGATGCTCTTCAGTTCCTTCTAAACTTTCCTTGGCCTATCTCATTTCTATAAGATCTTAGCTGTAGAGCTCTTTCTATTACAATGCCTTCTTTCTGTTGATCTCATATCCACACTCTCTTTCCGGGCTGTAGCACTTTCAAGTCTCCTGCTTTGTGCCTAAAGTTGAAATTACGAGCTTGACTGTCTCTCAGTTGCTCCTTACGCTTCCTAACTTTCTCATGATCATCTGAAGTAATGCTAGGTTGCAGTGTTTCTTGTCGAGCTGGAGGTTGTGTTCGCAGCTGTCTCCCCATCAATGGTTCCGATGACGAGAACCTGTTTTTTAGTGGTGAGGCTCTGTAGGTAAGAAAGTTTAAGTTACTATCTTTGTTCTTTTCATTAATTCCTTGGTTGTTCAAACTCTTCTTTCTGCTTCTCCTTTCAGCTGATGGTATCTAGGCAAACTCGTTACACACATGAAACCATATTCCTGTGCAAAGTTGTAGAATAGCTCATTAACAAACTGAGGACCATTGTTTGACTCCACAATATCTGGGATGTCATGTGTCGCAAAGCTTCTTTTTAGTGATGTAATGACTGCCTCCTCCGTGATACCGCGCACTCTACTCACTTCAAACCATCTGGAGTAGTAATCAATGACAATGATGAAAGCTTTGCCTTTGAACTTAAATAAATCCATTTCCAGGTGCTGCCATGGCTTCAAAGGAAAAGTGCAGGATGCCGGTAGTTTGCTCTGCTGCGGGCAATTCACTGCAAACATAAGGCAATTTGAGATTAACTCTTAAATGGACTGACTGATGCCTGGCTACCAGACTGACAGCTGGGCTCTTGCTTGGCATTTCACTATTTCCAAGTGACCTTGATGGATTTTCTGGAAAATCCTCAAGCTGAAATGTTTTAGGGATGACTAGTCTGTCATTAAAAAGTAAGAAATCATTGGTGATTGTGAGAGGTTTTTTCTGTTTGAAGTATTGGTGAAGTATTGGGTTGTTAAAGAGTATAATCTGGCCACCAGTTCCAGCAATGCTCTTTAATTTTGATGCACTCATCATCCTGCTGTTGTGCTTGTTCAATTTCTTGTATTCACTTTTCAGTGGCTGGTAAATGTTTCATAATAAGCAAAGTATATGCTTCCACTTCCTCATGTCAGGAAGAGATATTAATGTATATAATGCTATTGGAAATTATTTGTTTTAAAATAGAGTTTAGTCTGTATGTGTGTGTGTGTGTGTGCGTGTGTGTGTGTTAATTGGATTAAATCCAGCTAGTCTGGGTGCTTTGATGTATAATAGTTTTGAGATGTCCACAGTAGGCAGAGGGTACATTTGCATTTTGTTGAATAGAGCATTCAAGAATGGGAGTAAAATCTTGCACCTAGCTAGGAGACACCAATAACTGTTTATATTACTAATAAAATTGGTGCTATGAAAGGGGTTCAAAGGGCCTGGTGATACAATGAGAACTTACATTCAAAGGGGAAGGCTGGGTATAACAGAAAGGTGTTTGTGTGTGCTGGTAAAAGGCATGTAGGATCTAAGCTTGTTAGCCTACAACTGGCTGCAAAGGAACCAAATTGAAAGGAACTTCATTTTGAATTCATAAGGTGAAAAACGCTTTGCCTGGTGTCTGGTTAAGTCTGTTGATTATTGTTGCCTTAGTAGAGATTAATTTGGAAATTGGTTAAAAAGTTATGATAGTAGTAATTTGTAGCCAAGTATATGTGTTTAATACCTCATTGTAAATTAATAAATGTTTCATTTAGGTTGATATATAAACTTCTGGAGAACTGGTGGTCTTATTCCTGAATTTAGAGCTGCAACTCAAAATATGCCAATTGAAAAATAGGTTAGAACAGTTGTTTAAAGTTTTCCTCTGGGATTTTAAATAACTGCCTTTACCAACTGCTTTGTCATAACATTCAATAAAATTTAAATCCTCCAGCTTGACCCCTTCCACTAGTACTCTTGACAATGGATCCACTGTCATCTGGCACTACTATTGAACATACTCAGTAACTGAATCATATCTCACGAGTCTCAGTCTAAAACATTCAATTATACGTGGCATTTTTGCAATTTCCTTTGTTAAGAAGAGTAACCAAAGGTTTGTGCTGGGTTTTAATTTTAAACCTTAATCCCATGACACAACCAGAGGACTTCTCGCAAGCCCATCTGGCTGCTAATGCTTCTTGCTCAATGGCTGTCTACCTCTTCTCTGTGTCCATGAGAGATATTGAGGCATAATAAACTGTTTTTGTCCATCTTCTTGAACTTGAAATAATACTGCTCCTGGGCACATAGATAATGCGTCTTCTCCTATAATTGTTGGCAATTCTGGATTGTAGTGCACTAGAATTTCTGGTGAAATTAGGAAATTTTTGATCCTATCAAAATCATTTTGCTGGTCCACGTTCCAGCACCACTGTTGACCTTCTCTCAACAGCTGTCATAATGGCTCATTGATTTCCATCAATTTTGGTAGGAAGTTTCCTACTTTATTGTCCATCCCAATAAATATTTGTAATTCAGTGAGGGTTCGAGGCTGTGGGAACTCTCTAATGACCTTGACTTTCTGCAGGTCAGCTGTAATTCGTGAAGCTTGCACAATGTGGCCTAAGAATTTTATCATGCTTTTTGCAAATTCACATTTGTCATTCAATGTCAAACCTACTTCGTGTAGGACTTTGAGGACTGCTCTCACGTGATTGTCATTATCTTCTCTTGATGAACAGTGTTTGAGAATATCGTCCATATGGCATATTAACCAGATGGTTGTAAGGTGCTATTTTTAAGCCATTTTACTACATCAGATAATACTGAAACACCTGCCCCAGTATCTAGCTTGAATTTTGCGGGGTGACCATCAACTTTTAATTTAATACCCAAAAATGATTTTCTGTTTCATTAACTTCTCCTCAGAAGCTTATTTGTTTTTTCTGTGACTTTTCCACTTCTTGGATTTTACTTGGTTTCATTGTTATCTCTTTCTTCTTATAGGCTATAGGGACTTTGTATCGACAGGCATTTTTAAAGTGTCTTAACTTCCCACAGTTGTGGCACTCAATACCTCCTGCTGGGCATTCTTCCTACATACATGGGTAGGGTTTTCTCTTCACAATGCGAGCGTCTCAAGATGGAGTTTGGTGTTTCCTGATTTCACAGGCTTTTGCTTCACTGCGATTTCTCCTTTTTGTCTGACATATTGAATGGCATTACTAATTTTTTCCCAAGGGACATCACTTTCCCCATGAACAACTGCTCCGTTTTGCTTCCTAAACTCAATCTATCACACTATTTGTACAACCTTTGTGAGAGTTAAATCTTCCTTTGTTTGAAAAGGATCTGATGTGGTTTCATCCAAGACCCCAACCACTATACGATCAAACATTAATTCATCTCTGAGGATCCCATAGCCACAATTCAATGCAGGTCTGTACATGTAATTTATAAAAATACATGGATTCGCCCAGTTTTTGCCTCCTCTTATTAAATTTCGCTCACTCAGTTATCATTTTTTTAACACTGAAGTATGAATTGAATTCCTGAAGGACTTCCTCATATGAGCTCGAAGCCTCATTAACACCCAGTCATGCAATAACAGCATCTGCATGGCTCCGACTGTGTTGAGTAAAGTACTGATCTGATCCTTCTGATTCTTCTTGTGCGAACCTGAAGCTGTTCTGCACCTGGAGAATCTCTTCCTCCAATTACCTCACTGTTGAGCTTGTTGCAAGCCTTCCACAAATCAGGACAGTTCTGGAAGTGGCAATGTAGACTCCACACTTAACCTAAGCTCTGGTTCTGTTGCTGCTTCAGAAGTTTGGCTTGTAGGTTGTGATCTGTACTCACTGATGTCTGGACTCTGGGTCTGTGTGTCAGCTTGAAGCTGCAGCACCAACAATGCTCTGTTCTCAGACGAGACTTCAAGCTTTTATTTTCTTCCTTTTTCCAAGGGTTTGCAGGTCTTTCAAGTCTGCAGCCTTCCCTTGGAGTTTTTCTATGTCTTTATGATCTGTCCGCTGCCGCCATGTTTTATCTTGAGTTCAGGGTCTAGGTGGGGTTTCTTTAAAGAAGGTGGGGTCACCTTAAGAATGCTACCATAGACTGTTATTTGTAAAAACCATTCATGTTTATGTACAGGCCTATGTACATTTCAGTCCTCTTCATGAGGTTGTACTTCTGCTTCCCACCAAATTGCAATCTCTTAGTCATGTGACATTGCATCATAGTTACATCAGCAGTTACATCAGCATCAGGTGCTCCTGATGTTAACCCTTTATTCTGCACACTCCCTCTCTCCCCATCCTTTCTCTCCAACCCCCTCTCTCTATCTCTCTAACCCCCTCTCTCTCTATCTCTCCCTCTCTCCCTCAATTGCAATGCTTTACTACAAAGCTTAGGTATGGATCACCTTAATCTCAAAGATAAGATTCTTCCCTAAAAGCGGATTTTAAAAACATTTCAGCATTTGTTTTTATATTGAAAGCATATGCCTGGAAATGTGATGCCCTGAGCCAGACGGATGAACCTAAAATGCATTCTGTAAAATTGAATTTGATTTCCCTATGTTCCGCTCTTTAGAAACCTGTCGGGAAATTAAGGGCAGAATCTTTGGCTCAGCGAGCGGGGGTGGGGCTCACGCGCTGAGGTGTAAAATGATGCGGGGTGACATTGGGTGTGCATCCTGATGTCACCGCGCGTCATTCAGATTTTCAGTTTGGCGGGTGTGCACCCAAATCGGCTGCGCACCCGCCGAACTGTCAAAGGCCTATTAAGGCCAGTTGACTATTAATTAAAGCAATAAACTGAGCTGCCCATCCAACCTTAAGGTTGGTCGGCAGGCGTAGAGCCCAGTCGGCCTTCGCATTTTTCATGGAACCTCATCCACAGGTGGGATGAGGTTTCATGAAGGTTTTTAAAGGTTTGAAAAATTTTTTAATAAAATTCATAGACATGTCCCAGCTCATGTGACAGTTTCACATGAGGGGACATGTCCTAAAATTATTTTTTTTCCTTTATTAAAACTTTTTAAACTTAAACTAATCTCCCTGAGGCAGCCCTGTGCCTCAGAGAGATCTCTGCGCTCTTTGGCGCACATTTGCAAAAGAGCACAGGCCCCGACTCAGGCAACCCCACCCTCCCCTGCCCGCACAGTGAATGCTCAGCACTTCCAGGCGCGTGTCACACTGGGCGTGCCTTAATTGGCCTGAAGACGTAAAATGGCGGCGCCCAGCCGATCACGGGCAGCGATCGAATGCACGCATGCCCACGCTTGCTCCCGCAGAACCCCCGCAATGGGGATAATATTCTCCCCTAAGAGTTGGGTAGCGGTGCGAGAGCCAATGGTGCCAAGGGTTATCGACACTGCTGTCAAGACAGGCAGCAGCAGTGATGATGTACCCTGGCGCTGGTCTAATGGGAGTGAAGAGGGTACTGGAGGATGCAGGTACAGCCAGGGTAAATTTTCCCTGGATATCTTGATTCTTATTTGCTAATAGCCTTTGAGAGCTAAAATGAAAGCCTGTGATGTCTGTGACATCCTAAATGCCTGTCCTTCCTCTCTAGAAGAAAAAATCTGCTCGAATGCAGGAGGCCTGAGACAGTCAGCTCACCACCATCACGAGCAAGGTGGCTGGGCAAAAGGACCATGTAACACCGAGGCTCGCCAGCCCCAGAAACAGGTGAAAGAAACGTAAAGTCCCTTCAGGTTGCAGGCGGTGCCTGAGCAGCCCTCCCCCTACCTACCCCCCGCACACCCACTCCACCACCCCACACACCCACAATCAATCCCAGCTTTGAAAGAGAGTTACAAATATCCGGAGGGTAAGAGAAGAGAGGGCATCCCTGCCCCAGAATGTTAAGAGCCCGGAGGAAGAGAGGGCAGCCCTTTGCCAGAAGGTGGAGCTGCTGGAGACTCAGAATGTAAAGCTACAAAATGAAATTGTGGCACTCTCAGATTCGGGTAACTTATTTATTTGTCTGTCACTCACATCTCCTCCCGTGGCTAGAGCTGTATCGAATGGGAAACGTGATGTGTAAATTTGTGTTGGCCCAATGGCCTCCCAGAATGACACTAACGATTTTCCATCATTGCAGCAAGAGTATCAGCGGCAGCAATAGCTGCCGAATCCCGACAACATTGAAGGAGAATCAACTCCAAATACTTCCAAGCCTTGAAGATACAGTCAGCAACCTGTATATCTGAACTGATGGCAAGGTGATTAATCTTAAATGATTTTCAGCGCATCGCCTGAATTGTGGCTACAACTGCTTGTTGAAATAGATCTACATGAAAGTACTGATCGCAGTCTTAAACTTGCCCTGTGCCAATTCACTGGTACCTAAATCTTAACAACTAAACAACTGAAATGTGTGGTATTTTCCTTTTTTCGATATGGGATACTGCTCTGTCCCTGATTTTACTTACAGATGCAATTGCTGGGTGGGATCGAGATCTCAGGGCAACTTTGGAATTTTATCCATGGCCAGAGGATCAATTCTTTATTTGCGATGTAATGTTTAATTGAATTGTGTTTTACCAATAAAGGTTTGAAACTTACAGCTGCAGTCAGTGTCTTTCAGTTATTTCACCAGTATTTTTTTACAATTATACACATCATCATTTATTATACGGTGGGTTCATGAATTACCTTCCATAAGTTGGGCTCAACTGAGATAAGCAAATAAACAACAGGTGACAACCAGTCTTACAACCAGGAAAAGCCAACTGGTGATGATTGTTTCCAACCAATAGTAGCCAACTAGTCAGCAACCAGTGTCATCTGTTTCCAGCTGGGGGGAAGTCAACTGCCCGCTAACTGGGATCAACTGCCCACTAACTGGGATCAACTGCAACTACCCACCCCCACCCCTCCCAGCCCCAAATATCAGTTGGCACCTGTTCCGGTTAAACTGTTTTTCCTTCTTGGGCAACAATGCCACTCTGAAATGGTGGTGAATAAGATTAATGTGGAGATGTTATGATTTGTTTGTTCTTTGCTCATAGCTTTAAGAAAGGGCAGCAAACTCTGAGAGGTAACTTTTGAAGGAACGTGCACCTTTACCATAGTGATTCTAATGACTTTTTATACATTGTTCATTTCTGTTGTACACACTCTAATATGCAAATATGAATCACATACAGTGGAGCTAGAAACTGAGGTGTGTCAGGCTAGGGAGCTCAACCTATCAGTCTCCTATCGTGACAGGATGTTCCAATTGTGCCAATGTGCTCCCACAGCAGTTAAATCATGTTTTAAGGCTCGACCATAGAGAAATCTATACGGGCCACCCTATATTGCTAAAAGTCTCATGACACTCAAGATCAGATCTCTTGTGCTTATCTGGAACATCAAGAATATGCAAAAGGAAAGGGTGCAGTGTTCTCCTGTCATTCTGAACATAGGCCAAGCCCTTACTTAAGAAAATGTCAAACTTCATCCTGAGGCCTCATATTCCCCTTACAGATAGAAAAATGTGCTTTTGTTGGAGTCCTTTGAGGAAGGTGGTGGCTATCAGACTCTTTAGGCTTTCAGGTAACTTTGTAACTGGTTATAACGCCATGATCTGTCTGAGATTCTTCATCCTCATAGCTCATCAATATTATAACCATTTGTCAACCACATGGCATACAACTTAATGTGTATTAGTAAGATGTCAACAAACTGCACCATTGAATATCCCACTGCAATGTTTTCTATTGCTGTTATCTACATTAACTAACAGAAAGTGTGTAAAGGCACCAGCTGCAAAATTTACTAAACAAACTTACAACACAGGTGCCAGAATTTTCAGGATGGCAGGGGCTTGGCTCCACCTCATGAAGAGTGGGTGGGGAACACATCCCACTGACTCCAGCAGGCCCAATGCCATTTCACGCTCTAACGAGCGTTAATTGGCAGAAAGCAGTGCTCCTACCCATCACCGGGAGGAGGTCCCGCCTTGGAGAGCTGCCAACCAATCAGGTTGTTGGGCAGCTCTCCTGTCATTCTAGGAACAGCGCTGCAGTGGCCAGAAGAGGCAATGCAGCTAGCTGCCTGGAACTCAGTTCCAGGAACCAGAGGAGTAAGTGGCAGGGGTCAGAGGAGGGATGGGGGAGGAGGTGATGGGCATAGAGAAGGCCTTGGGGGTCATGAGCAGGGCAATTGGGGTCTCAGGGAATAGGTCGGGGGTGGGGGAGGGAAGTCCGGATGTCACTAGGCCCTAAGGGGAGGGCCTCCCCAGTCAGATAGGGGCTTCTGATGGGGGTGCTCACCCCCAACCCCCTTCCCGCCTAAGATCGAACTTTATTCAATTTTGGGTTCCACACCAATTTATTGTCCGCCCACCTGCCTAAAAATTGAGGCTGGGCAGGAAAAGGCCCTTAAATGGCCATTAAGTGGGGCAAGAGCGGGCTTCCCGTCTGAGGCCCTGCCCACCCCAGATTAAAATTATGACTAGGTCGGGGCGGGCGGGATCCTGGAGGGAATCCCATCCATGCAATTTCACACTCACTACCGCCTCAGAACCCATCAGAGGGGAGTGTAAAATTCTGGCCAGAGGTCAGCTGATCAGAGATAACAAAAACTTCAACTGGGGAGCAGCACAGGCAGCAGTGGACTAGCTGCTCCTTACGTACCTTGACCAGCTTTCCCGGTGACCTATCTGCCCCCAGCATTGCACCTGATCTAATGTTTTGCTGAAGCAATTCAAAATTAATTTGCCAAACTGTGAATTCCACCACCTATAAGAACAAAGACAGCAAATGAAGGGAACATCATCAACTCTAAGTTTCCATCGAAGACATACACCATTCCAACTTCCACATATATCATGCCTTCAACATTTCTGGGTCAAAATCCTGGAAATCGCTATCTGACAAGATTGCGAGGCTACATTCACCACATGGGCTGCAGCTGCTTAAGGAGAACAACCACCACCTCCTCAAGGTCAACTGGCAGCCAATCTGATTGGCCAGCAGTTCTGTGGTCTCAGCAATGTCAGTGGAAGCAGTGGCCAGGACAGGGACTACAAGCAGTCCCCAAATTCTAAGTCCCGGAGTCCAGGACCAGGGGATCTCACAGTGGGGAGGGTGGGTGATTCTGGATGGATGGAGAGAGAGGGGTGGGGGACTTGATCGAGAGGCTAGGGGTGGGAGCTGGAGGGAACACCCAGGGGGGCAGACCTGGGGGGGCGCGGGGGTGTGCCTGATGTAGAAAGGGGGCCCTTGAGGGAGGCACCTCCCCCCTTCTTCCCAACCAAGGCCCAAGCAGCCTGCCCCTGATCTCCACTCTCAGTCTCAAAATTGTGGCCAGGCAGGCAGCAGCCCTGAAGTGGCCAAAAATTTGCCACTTAACGGCCTCAATTAGCATGAAGGCAGACAGGCCACCCGAAGCCTCGACCGCCCCACATAAAATTGTGCACAGGAGAAGGGCGGGCAAGAGGATGGTGGGAAGGCCACCCGGGAAGTTTATGAGCATCACCAGTCTTCAAACCCACCAATGGGGGACTATAAAATTCTGCCCATAATAAAAAAATCGCCATTCTCTTAAGATGGCCCTATGTCTTCCAATGCTTCAAATATTTTCCTTAAAAGAAGCAACAGTCTAAATACTCCCTACAGCAACTTGTTCGTAGCCATAACTATCTACTCCTATATCAAGGATGGTGCAGGTATGGCGATGAGCTGCAGAGCAATAGACTTGTAGCTTAATGGTTCAAGAGTTTGAATTGTCACCTCTGACAGCTCATACTGGCCAATTTGCCAGTTTTGTATTGATTGATGAAAAAGGGTTTTGATCCAGCTACAATTACATATCCTCATATAGCCATCAAGCCATGAGTACACCAATTTGGCAGTTGTCTTGAGGGATGTCACTGGAAAAGCCGAGTGCCTTTTGCATTTGTTAATTCCATGAGCAAGGAGAGATTTAATTTTTTTTTAAAATAGCTTATTTTGTGCATTATAGTACCATCCTTTCTTCTTTGAGAGCTACATTAAACATAGTGAGGCTGACAGGATGAAATCCCCTCTCTGTGACAGCTGTTTCAATGAAAAGAGTTTAGACAGCCTTAACTGAAGTCCAAAAGCACATCTAAATCCACAGAAAAGAACAACCTATAATTTGGCACTAATTGGCAAATCATTGACAACCTCAACCAAAAAGGAGACCATCAGATAGATTACAGACAAAATGAAAATGCTACGCTCTTGATACCTTCACCGAATCCATCCTACACCTAATTTGAAAATGCAATGAGTCCAATAAATGAATTCTAAATTGCAACATTCCTCACAAAGTCATCCATAACTTCCAGAAATATATATAAAGAAACAAACAATGCCATTACTGCATCAGAAGGCAGGCTGGCTTTAGGCAGACTAAGAGTTCACACGCAAACCCTTAACAATCCAATCAATTTTGTATCTAACAATAACAACTTGAATTAATATAGAAGCTTTAATGCAGTAAAACATCCTAAGGTGCTTCACAATAGTGTTACCAAGCAAAATTTAACACCAATCACATTAGGAATTTGGGGGTATATGCTTGGTCAAAGAACTAGATTTTATCTTAAAGGAGGAGAGAGATAGAGAGCTGGAGAGGTTTAAGGAGGAAATTGCAGAGCTTAGGGCCCGGATATCTGAAACCATAAGTGCCAAAGGTGAAGCAATGAACATTGGGGTATGCAAGAGGTTAGAATTAAAGGAATGCAGAGACCTCGGTTGGTTGTATGGCTGAATGTAGTTACAGAGCCAGGGACAGGCAAGGCTATGAAATAATTTGAAAATAAGAATGCGAATTTTAAAATAAAAGTATTTCTTATTCAGGAGCCAACACAAGCCAATTAGCACAGGAGTGACAGGTGAACAGGAATTGTACGGGTTAGGATATGGGCAGCAGAGTTCGTAACGCCTTTGACACTTGGAGAATATCTTGTATTTTTGTATTCCATGTGTATATAATGGTTTAGACCAGGCTTGTCCAGCTTGCAACCCTTGGGCTGGATTGTGGCCCCCCAATGCAATTTTATGTGGCACCCAGAACCACTACTCAAAATGCCAGTAAGACAGGTAAGTGAAGTTGAAAATTCTGCGAGGGGCTGCTCCTCAAATCACAGGCCATTATTCTCCCGTATTTGCAGCTGATAGGCTCACTGGTGAGCCTATCAACAGCACATGCAGGAGAAAAACAATCTCTGATTGGAAGAGCAGCGATCACCAGTGGCAGTGAGTGTGCTGGGGAGAGACAGAGAGGATTTGAGGGGGGAAAGAAGAGAGAAAAGGTGCTGCGGGGCACAAGGAGAGAGAGGCTATGAGGCCAGAGGAGAGAGAGAGAGAGAAGCTGCAGAACCCGGGAGAGAGAGAGGCTGTCGGGTCCGAGGTATGGAAGGTGTTCAGGGCCGAGGCAGAGAGACAGGCTGTCGGGCCGGGGGAGAAGTTGCTGCAGGGCCTGGGGTGAGAAGGGGATAAGGTGCTCGGGACCTGGCGGGGGAAAGAGAGACTGTGGGGCCAGGGGAGAGTGAGAGTCTGTGAGCCCTGGGATAGAGGAAGGCTGCAGGGCCTGAGTGGGAGTAGGTGCTGCAGGGCCCAGGGAGAGAAGGTACTGCGAAGTTTGGGGATACAGAGAGGTTGTTAGGCCAGGGAAGTGGGGGACAGAGGCCCTGGGGCCAGGGTGGAGGGTGAAGAGACTTGCTACCGGGGAGGGGAGAGTGTGAGTGTGTGTGAGAGGAAGAGAGTGAGTGTATGTGTGAGACAGAAAGAGTGTGTGAGAGAGAGAGAGAGTGCCTGGCTCACTCCCAGTCTCAGGATTCTCAGTTACCCTTATCCCCACACATCAACACATACTCTCACCCCAACTCTCACAGTGGGTGAGGGTGAGTGAGTAAACACCCTGAAACTGGAAGTAAGCGGGACACACACACTCTCACCCTTTTACACTCTAATGATCATTTTTTATGAATTACTCTTTTTAAAATGACCAATTTATTGCTTTGACATTTATTTTTGCTCAGCATATTGTTTCTTTCCTTCATAGGCAACATTTTTTTTTTGAAATTCATGCCCCACCCCGTGCAAAAAGGTTGGATAAGCCTGGTCTAGGCAAACCAAATTAAGCTTCACAAAAATACATTCATTTTTCCAAGACATGTATTAGGAATCATTTATTTTATTAGGCGTCAAAACCTGATTAAAATGAAGCAGGTTGTAATTAGTTTCCAATTACAGGTAACTACACTCAGTAGATACCTTGTCGATCTTTCAACAAAATCCTAAAGGTCCAATTCTCCAATGCTGTCTGCAATCAATCAGATACTAGAATTATTTTACACATTTTTATGACCACAAAGCTGAAAAACATTTTAAGAATAAAATTATGGATGAAATGATTGTTACTAATAAGTAATTAAGGGGAAGAGATGGCATTTAACAATATTGGTCTCTTGAAGCCCTTTTTATTATTTATTTTAGTGTTCAAGTTGAAACAGGGCAAAGTGGAACTGACTAGAAAAATGACAACAAATGAGTGAAAGTGTTCAAATCACAGTCTGCACCCAAAACATTCATCTGTTTTGTCTCTTTTCCTGCTTTATATACACACCAATCTGGTTTGGCTCCCAGAACTTTTTATTTCTGTGTTTAACTGAAGCTGTAAACTTTCCTGTACAGAAAGGGAGGTTGTGATTGTTAGGTAGAGGCAATTTAGAAGAGGGTGAGAAGGAAACCCCGCACTGGTCCTGTCGAACAGGTAGGACGTATTCACCGTGAGGATATGGAGACGCACTGTAGCGAGGACGGCCACATTGCACACCAAGGCACCACAGCTTAGAAGGCTGTCTGGGGAATCAGGTGGGGTGTGGTGAAGAGCATAAGAGAAATGTGTTATTCACAGGGGACTCTACAATTAGCGTGATAGATAGCGTCCTCTGCAACCAAGAACGAGAATCCTGCATGGTTTGTTGCCTACCCAATGCCAGGTTAAGGGGTATCTCACGATGGCTGGAGAGGAACTTGGAAAGGGAGGGGTAAATCCAGTTGTCATGGTCTACATTGGAACAAACAACATAGGTATGAATAGGGCAGAGGTCCTGCTGAAAAGTTACCAGGAGCTAGGCTCAAAATTAAAAGGCAGGACCTTAATGATAATAATCTCTGGATCATTGCCCAAACCATGTGCAAATTGGCATAGGAGCAGACAGATCAAGATAACTAATATGTGGCTAAAGGGTTGATGTTGGAAAGAGGGATCCATTTTCATGCAACACTAGCACTAGTTCAGGGATAGGAAGGAGCTGTATGGTTGGGACAGGGTTCCACCCGAACCAGGATGGGACTCGTGTCCCAGTGGAGAGAGCAAATAGAGAAGGAGCAAAAACTTTCAACCAGAAGAGAGTTGGGGGGGAGCGGTGTTGTGGGGATGGGTATCCACAAAAAACATTAACTGCATAAATGTAAACAAAACAGGAAAAGAGAGCATGGGGCAGAATAAACTAAGGGAGGACATTGAAGGCAAGGGAATACATTGAGTTATAGAAAGTGAAAAGTAAAGTGAGAGGAAATTCTTTTAAAAATTTGTTCACATGACTGTACAGCAATGTGCAAGATGTCTCTAATAAAACAGGGGAGCTGGAGGCAGTCATGCATTGGGAGGAAAACAAAAACAGAATTACCTGGAAAAACTCAGCAGGTCTGGCAGCATCGGCGGAGAAGAAAAGAGTTGACATTTCGAGTCCCCATGACCCTTCAGCAGAACTGAGTAAAGTTCGGAGAGGGGTGAAATATAAGCTGGTTTAAGGTGGGGGGTGGGGTGGGGGGAGAGAAGTTGGGGAGGGGGACGGTGATAGTAGGGACAAGCAAGCAGTGATAGGAGCAGATAATCAAAAGATGTCACAGACAAAGGAACAAAGAGGTGTTGAAGGTGGTGATATTATCTAAGAGAATGTGCTAATTAAGAATAGATGGCAGGACACTCAAGGTACAGCTCTAGTGGGGGTGGGGTGGAAAGACTGACAGGGCATTACAGGACAAAAACAGAATTACCTGGAAAAACTCAGCAGGTCTGGCAGCATCGGCGGAGAAGAAATCAGTTAACGTTTCGAGCCTTCATGGCCCTTCGGCAGAACTGAAGCATAGTTAGAAGAAGGGAGAAATATAAACTGATTTAAGGTGGGTGGGGTGGGGGGGGTGGGGAGAGAGACATTGAGGGTGTGGTGATTGTGGAGATGAGCAGATAATCAAAAGATGTCACAGACAGAAGGGTCAAAGAGGTGTTGAAGGTGGTGATATTTGTCTAAGAAAAGTGCTACTTAAGAATGGAAGACAGGATATTCAAAGTACAGCTCTAGTGGGGGTGGGGTGGAAAGACTAACAAGGTTTTAGTTTTAGATTTAAAAATAATGGAAATAGGTGGGGAAAGAAGAATCTATATAAATTATTGAAAAAAAAGCCGGGGGGAGTTTAAGATCTAAAGTTGTTGAATTCAATATTCAGCCCGGAAGGCTGTAAAGTGCCTAGTCGGAAGATGAGGTGCTGTTCCTCCAGTTTGCGTTGGGCTTCACTGGAACAATGCAGCAGGCCAAGGACGGACATGTGGGCAAGAGAACAGGGTGGATGTGTAAAATGGCAAGCGACAGGGAGGTTTGGGTCTTTCTTGCGGACAGACCGCAGGTGTTCCGCAAAACGGTCGCCCAGTTTGCGTTTGTTCTCTCCAATGTAGAGGAGACCGCATTGGGAGCAACGAATGCAGTAGACTAAGTTAGGGGAAATGCAAGTGAAATGCTGCTTCACTTGAAAGGAGTGTTTGGGCCCTTGGACGGTGAGGAGAGAGGAAGTGAAGGGGCAGGTGTTGCATCTTCTGCGTGGGCATGGGGAGGTGCCATAGGTGGGGGTTGAGGAGTATGGGGTGATGGAGGAGTGGACCAGGGTGTCCCGGAGGGAACGATCCCTACGGAATGCCGTCGGGGGGGGTGAAGGGAAGATGTGTTTGGTGGTGGCATCATGCTGGAGTTGGCGGAAATGGCGGAGGATGATCCTTTGAATGCGGAGGTTGGTGGGATGATAAGTGAGGACAAGGGGGACACTATCATGTTTCTGGGAAGGAGAAGAAGGCGTGAGGGAGGATGCGCGGGATATGGGCCGGACACGGCTGAGGGCCCTGTCAACGACCGTGGATGGAAAACCTCGGTTAAGGAAGAAGGAGGACATGTCAGAGGAGCTGTTTTTGAAGGTAGCGTCATCAGAATAGATGCAACGGAGGCGAAGGAACTGAGAGAATGGGATGGAGTCTTTACAAGAAGCGGGGTGTGAGAAGCTGTAGTCGAGGTAGCTGTGGGAGTCGGTAGGCTTGTAATGGATATTGGTGGACAGTCTATCATCAGAAATTGAGACAGAGAGGTCAAGGAAGGGAAGAGAAGTGTCAGAGATGGACCATGTGAAGATGATGGAGGGATGGAGATTGGAAGCAAAATTAATAAATTTTTCCAGGTCCCGACGAGAGCATGAAGCAGCACTGAAGTAATCATCGATGTACCGGAGAAAGAGTTGTGGGAGGGGGCCGGAGTAGGACTGGAACAAGGAATGTTCCACATACCCCATAAAGAGACAGGCATAGCTGGGGGCCATGCGGGTACCCATAGCCACACCTTTTATTTGGAAGAAGTGAGAGGAGTTAAAGGAGAAATTGTTCAGTGTGAGAACAAGTTCAGCCAGACGGAGGAGTGTAGTGGTGGGTGGGGATTGTTCGGGCCTCTGTTCAAGGAAGAAGCTAAGGGCCCTCAGACCATCCTGGTGGGGGATGGAGGTGTAGAGGGATTGGACATCCATGGTGAAGAGGAAGCGGTTGGGGCCTGGGAACTGGAAATTGTTGATGTGACGTAAGGTGTCAGAGGAATCACGGATGTAGGTGGGAAAGGACTGGACAAGGGGAGAGAGAAGGGAGTCAAGATAACGAGAAATGAGTTCCGTGGGGCAGGAACAGGCTGACACGATCGGTCTGCCAGGACAGTTCTGTTTGTGGATTTTGGGTAGGAGGTAGAAGCGGGCCGTCCGAGGTTGGGCGACTATCAAGTTGGAAGCTGTGGGAGGAAGATCTCCAGAGGAGATGAGGTCAGTGACAGTCCTGGAAACAATGGCTTGATGTTCTGTGGTGGGGTCATGGTCCAGGGAGAGGTAGGAGGAAATGTCTGCGAGTTGACGCTCAGCCTCCGCGAGGTAGAGGTCAGTGCACCAGACAACAACAGTACCACCCTTGTCAGCGGGTTTGATGACAATGTTGGGGTTGGACCTGAGAGAACGGAGTGCAGTGAGCTCAGAGAGAGACAGATTAGAATGGGTGAGAGGAGCAGAGAAATTGAGACGGCTAATGTCACGCCGACAGTTCACAGGTATAGATTTAAAAATAATGGAAAGAGGTGGGAAAAGAAAAATCCAAATAAATTATTGGAAAAAACAAGAGAGAGGGGGAAGAACCGGAAAGGGGGTGGGGATGGAGGAGGGAGTTCAAGATCTGAAGTTGTTGAATTCAATATTCAGTCCGGAAGACTGTAAAGTGCCTAGTAGGAAGATGAGGTGCTGTTCCTCCAGTTTGCGTTGGGCTTCACTAGAATAATGCAGCAAGCCAAGGACAGACATGTGGGCAAGAGAGCAGGGTGGAGTGTTAAAATGGCAAGCGACAGGGAGGTTTGGGTCTTTCTTGCGGACAGACCGCAGGTGTTCTGCAAAGCGGTCGCCCAGTTTACGTTTGGTCTCTCCAATGTAGAGGAGACCGCATTGGGAGCAACAAATGCAGTAGACTAAGTTAGGAGAAATGCAAGTGAAATGCTGCTTCACTTGAAAGGAGCGTTTGGGCCCTTGGACGGTGAGGAGAGAGGAAGTGAAGGGGCAGGTGTTGCATCTTCTGCGTGGGCATGGGGAGGTGCCATAGGTGGGGGTTGAGGAGTAGGGGGTGATGGAGGAGTGGACCAGGGTGTCCCGGAGGGAACGATCCCTACGGAATGCCGCCGGGGGGGGTGAAGGGAAGATGTGTTTGGTGGTGGCATCATGCTGGAGTAGGCGGAAATGGAGGAGGATGATCCTTTGAATGCGGAGGCTGGTAGGGTGATAAGTGAGGACAAGGGGGACCCTATCATGTTTCTGGGAGGGAGGAGAAGGCGTGAGGGCGGATGCACGGGAGATGGGCCGGACACGGTTGAGGGCCCTGTCAACGACCGTGGGTGGAAAACCTCGGTTAACGAAGAAGGAGGACATGTCAGAGGAACTGTTTTTGAAGGTAGCATCATCAGAACAGATGCGACGGAGGCGAAGGAACTGAGAGAATGGGATGGAGTCCTTACAGGAAGCGGGGTGTGAGGAGCTGTAGTCGAGGTAGCTGTGGGAGTCGGTAGGCTTGTAATGGATATTGGTGGACAGTCTATCACCAGAAATTGAGACAGAGAGGTCAAGGAAGGGAAGGGAAGTGTCAGAGATGGACCATGTGAAAATGATGGAGGGGTGGAAATTGGAAGCAAAATTAATAAATTTTTCCAGGTCCCGATGAGACCATGAAGCAGCACTGAAGTAATCATCGATGTACCGGAGAAAGAGTGATGGGAGGGGGCCGGTGTAGGACTGGAACAAGGAATGTTCCACATACCCCATAAAGAGACAGGCATAGCTGGGGCCCATGCGGGTACCCATAGCCACACCTTTTATTTGGAAGAAGTGAGAGGAGTTAAAGGAGAAATTGTTCAGTGTGAGAACAAGTTCAGCCAGACGGAGGAGAGTAGTGGTGGATGGGGATTGTTCGGGCCTCTGTTCAAGGAAGAAGCGGAGAGCCATCAGACCATCCTGGTGGGGGATGGAGGTGTAGAGGGATTGGACGTCCATGGTGAAGAGGAGGCGGTTGGGGCCAGGGAACTGGAAATTGTTGATGTGACGTAAGGTGTCAGAGGAATCACGGATGTAGGTGGGAAGGGACTGGACAAGGGGAGAGAGAAGGGAGTCAAGATAACGAGAAATGAGTTCCGTGGGGCAGGAACAGGCTGACATGATCGGTCTGCCGGGTGTTTGCGGAGGCTGAGCGTCAACTCGCAGACACTTCCTCCTACCTCTCCCTGGACCATGACCCCACCACTGAACATCAAGCCATTGTTTCCAGGACTGTCACTGACCTCATCTCCTCTGGAGATCTTCCTCCCACAGCTTCCAATCTGATAGTTGCCCAATCTCGGACAGCCCACTTCTACCTCCTAACCAAAATCCACAAACCGAACTGTCCCGGCAGACTGATCGTGTCAGCCTGTTCCTGCCCCATGGAACTCATTTCTCGTTATCTTGACTCCCTTCTCTTTCCCCTTGTCCAGTCCCTGTTTTTGTATTGGATTTCCAGCATCCGCAGTAGTTTTTTGTTTTTATCTATGCATTGGGAGGAACCAGACATAATAGGGATTACTGAGACATGGCCACAGAAAATCAGGACTGGGAATTAAACATTGCAGGGGCACATGTTTAGAAAAGATAGAGAGGGAAAAGGGCAAGGTGGAGTAGCTGTACTTATTTGGGATAACATATTAGCAGTAGAAAAAAGGGGATATAGCTATCGGCAAGACAAAAATAAAACACATGTGGATATAGATAAAAGATAATAAAGGATTGATCACACAAATAGGAGTAGTCTATGGACCACCTAATATTGGAAAAGAGATGGAAAAATAAATTCGCAGATAAATTAGGGAATTGAGTAAAAAATATAGAATAATGATCATGGAGGATTTCAACTACCGAAATATTAATTGGATCTAAGAAGTAGGTAGTGGGGATAAAGGAATGGAGTTCCTACAATGTATATAGGATTTGTTTCTTACCCATTATGTAAAAATTCAAAAAAGGAAAGATACACTCTGCAGTGTTAAAGTAAAATTAGGGGAATATCTAGGTAATAGTGACCATAATATAAAATGCTTTAGGATGGTAACAGAGAAGGACATAAGTTTGATGAAAACCAGGTCAATAGATTGGAGAAAAGTTGATTTGGAGGGGCTGACAATAGAACTTTGGAAAATAAATGGCAACAATACTGGCAAACATAACATAAAACAACAATGGGGAATGTTTAGAATGGTGTTCAACAGACTGCAGGAAAACATACATTCCACTAAAAAGGAAAGAACAAATGAGACGCTAGACTCATTAAAGGAATCATCATTGTCATCAGTCTCACGAACTGAGGATGACATCTGACAGACTTCATGACTTGTGTCACCTCAAGTGGCTCAGAAGATCAATCCGGGCGCCACAAGTCTTTGGGCAGAAAGGACAAGGGTTGCCCTGAGGAAAGGAGGTTCTTGAGATAAGGCTCTGCTCTCTCTCCTTCAGCTTTCATTGCTTCTCTGCAGCAGAGTTTATGCGGTTAGTTTCTGACTGTGTTGTGACTTGTTTCGATGAGGCGTAGCCATATGGCACAGTTAGCGACAAGTTCCTCCCATGCACTAAGGTCAATTTGTCCCCTTTTCAATGAAGCCTTCAGGCTTTTCAAATGTCTTTCTTGACATCAGGTGCCATCCTTAAGTTGTGAAAAGAGAATCTATTTCAGAAGGCAATTATTTGGCATGCAAATGCAGTGTCCTCATCAACAAAGCTAATTTCACATGATCATGGATGCAATACTGGGGAATTAGCTTCAGTAAGGATGCTAGAGTTTGTTAGCCTGTCTTGCCAATTGACGTTGAGTATCCTGCGGAGAACCACTGGTAGAAATGCTCCAATGACCAGGAGTGCTTATGTGATTCAAGTCTCACTGCCATATAGAAGGGTGGTGATAACAACAGTGCTGTAGACTAAGGCCTTTGTTGTCTTATGGAGATCTCTGTTGTCAAAGACCCAGTTGTGCAATTTTTGGAAGGTTACACTGGCACAGCCAATTCTGTGCTGGATCTCGACTTCGATGGTGCCCTTTTGAGAAAGGTAGTTGCCAACATATGGGAAGTGTTCAACAACTTCTAAAGTTTGCCCATTAATAACAATAGCTGGAGTTGTAGGTGATTGTCTGGGGAAGGGCTGGTAGAAGATTTTGAGTCCTGCTGTTGTTGAGTGAGAAACCCACCCTTTTGGATGTGGAGTTGAAGAGGTTGAGAGAGGCCTGAATGCCACTTGCAATGTGGGCCACAATTGCACCATGTTCAGCATATTGTAAGTCATGGATGTGCTGGGGGTCACCTTAACTCTCAGCCTGTTGAAATGGAAAAGATTCCTGTCAAGCCGAAATTCAATCATGACCCTTGTTGCGATATTGTATGCATGCCAGTGCAGACAATGACTTGTACCTTTAAGAAGCTGCATAGTGACAACACCCTGACATCACCGTGTGTCAGGCTGGAGGGTAAAAGGTACAGCCTCCATGTTAGATGTTCACTATTGCCTGTGATCTCTACTGCAGATGTTCACTACTGCCTGTGACTCTGTATCAGTAAAACCTCATGTACATCTTATGAGTCAGGCATATAGTCAAGTAATCAGCCTATGTAACTGTTAGGACCCAGGCTAGTCAAGGTCTGTGCACAGCTGTACATAGTTGTTGCTAGTAATAAAATTCATGTAATTGTGTTTGACCAGAACCCATGTCAGTCTAAATATCTTGCAAAGCATAGGTAGCAGAAAGACAGGTCCCTTGAGTCTACATTGAGACCCTCAACATATATTGTGGCAGCAAACCATAAGATACCACGACAAGACAATCTCTTTGAGGAGATTGGTCACTGTCGTAATTATAGTTCTGATAAACATAGGACTTTAAGAATAATCCTGTGTTGTAAGATCACATGATCTGTGTAAACCAATGGGTTAGCAGGGCAGGGAACCTTTCGGAGAGAGGTCTTCTTTGGTTTTAGAGTTTGATGCACACATGTAGCTGCTGTTATTGTCTTGTAAATAAAGTTCACCAAAAAAAGTTGCCTGGAAAATCAATCCTATAATAGTCACCAATCAGTTCCATGACCAAACTGAGGTAGATAATGAGAAGAGTTGGTGGGATCTCACAGCCTTGCTTGATGATCATCCGGATAAGAAAGGGTTTGGCCTCCAACATATTGCAAAGAATAGTTGCTGTCATACAGTCATGCAAGAATCACAGGTTAGTAACAAATTTTGTTGGGTATCTAAGACTCTGGAGGACTTTCCAACTGCAAAGTCATCATGGTTAATTTTGCACAGCCAATTTTGAGTAAATGTTGTGCAATCTATATTAATGACTTGGATTCAGGGATAGAAGATACTATAGCTAAATTTCCACTGACACCAAAATTGGTGGGGAAAGTAAGTTGCAATGAAGAAATAAGAATTTTACGAATGGTTATGGACAGGTTAGGTGAATGGGCCAAAATTTGGCAGATGGACTTTAACGTGGATAAGTATGAGGTTATCCATTTTGGTCGGAAGAATAAAAAGGCGACTTATTATTTAAATGGAGAGAAACTTCAGAACGCTTCAGTGCAGAGGGATCTGGGTGTCCTTGTGCATGAATCGCTGAAAGCTAACATGCAGGTACAGCAGGTAATAAGGAAGGCAAATGGAATTTTGGCATTTATTGCTAAAGGATTAGAATATAAAAATAGGGAAGTGTTGTTGCAACTGTACAAGGCATTGGTGAGACTGCACCTGGAGTACTGTGCACAGTTTTTTTCCCTTACTTGAGGAAGGATGTAGTTGCATTGGAGGCAGTTCAGAGGAGGTTCACTACATTGATTCCAGAGATGGGGGCTTGTCTTATGAGGAGAGATTGAGCATTTTAGGCCTATACTCACCCAGAATTTAGATGGATTAGAGGAGATCTAATAGAGGTATATAAGATGCTAAAGGGGGTAGACAAAGTAGACGTGGAGCAGATATTTCCCCTTGTGGGGCATTCTAGAATGAGAGACCATAGTTTTAGGCTAAGGGGTGGTAGATTTAAATCAGAGATGAGGAGGAATTACTTTTCTCAAAGGGTCATGAATCTGTGGAATTCACTACCTCTGAGTGCAGTGGATGCCGGAACACTGAATAAATTTAAGGAGGAGATAGACAGATTTTTAATTAGTAATGGGCTGAAAGGTTATGGGGAGAGGGCAGGAAATTGGAGTTCAGACCGAAAGGAAATCAGTCATGGTCATATTGAATGGCGGGGCAGGCTCGAGGGGCTGAATTGACTACTCCTGCTCCTAGTTCTTATGTTCTTATGTTTATGTTCTTATGTCAGGAAAGAGCCATGCATTAGACAGCAGAGGAATATATGATCAGAGAGAATACTAAGAAATTTGGAGAGAAGGCAAAAAAAAAATTGGTGAGACAAAGAAGAACAGTGAAATTAAATTATCAAGGAACATAAAACAAAATAGTGAAATGTTTTGCAGGCACATCAATAAAAAAAAGTACCGATGTACTGGGATAGAACCATTAAGGGATAGACAGGATAATATCACAGGTAACGATAGAGAGATGACAGAAATATTAAATATTTATTTTGCTGTGGTATTTACCAGGGAGATAGATAGGTAGACAGGACATTGAATGATGTGATGAGCAATGAGATATGTGCATTTAAAATGAAAAAAGGGATGTACTGAACAAACAAATCTCACTCAAAGAGGATAAATCTCATGAGCTGGATTATTGAGCTCATGCATTTTAAAGGAATCTTGGGAAGAGATAGCAAAATTCCTTCGAAAAGTGTGCAGTGCCAAAGGATTGGCAAACAGCTGATGTAATCCATATATTTAAGTAAGGGGACAGAAAATTGCCTGGAAATTATAGACCAGTGATCTTAAAAAAATAATAATAATGAATAGTCAGCATGGATTTCAAAAGGGAAAATCTTGTTTGACCAACGTTATTGAAATTTTCGAGGAGATGTCAGAAAGAGTAGACAATGGTAATGCTGTGGTTATAGTTATCTGGATTTTCAAAAGGCCTTCAACAAGGTGCCACACAATAGTCCAACGAATAAGGTCAGAGAATGTGGGCCAGGATTTTATGGCCCCTCCCGCCCGACGGGATATTATGGTTCCGCCGAACTGAATGGAGATTTAAATGACTCGCCACATCCGCTGGGGGGAGACACACCATGACAGGGCCGCAAGATCCTGGCCATGGTGTCAGGGGATAAGTGGTAGAATGGATTGCTAACTGGCTTCAAGACAGAAAGTAGAGAGTGGGAGCAAAGGGCAGAGTTAGTCTAGGTGATACAGGTTCAGCCCACCAGTAGAACACCTCTGTTAACTCTCCAAGGGGTGCCCGCCGCTATTTAAGTACAATCTGGCAGTGTCTGGTCAGCGTCGAGCCTCCCACAGAATTAAGTCACCAGTTGAGCAGAAATCCTGCTCCTGCCCCAATCAGAGGCTGGCAGCTTCCCTGTAACAGCAGCGGGAGCGATGGCTACTGTTGATAATGCTCTGAGCCCTTTACCAGAGTAGATCCCTGGAAAGAGATGAGTGGGGTGGATTGGGGATTGCGGGAGGGCATTGCCAGCAAGGGGGAAGGGCAGTCTGATGCAAGGACACAGTGGTGGCCCTCAGTGGGCACCACCCTTCCTGATACCAGGTCCCTTGATTAGGTACTCCTCTGGGAGGCCGTCGGCGAACCCAACACGGCTTGTTGGGCGGCTTTCTGAAGGCAGAGGAACGCCATGTGAGTCCAGTAAAATCCACTAAATCCCAGTGGGCTCAGGGCTAGTGGCCCTTTACTGGCTCAATAATGAGCCTAAGTAGCCGGCAAACGGGTTTCCCCATGTTGACCTATGTTACAACCACGTGAGGAGGGGCAAAATGGCTCCCCTATTCTCCCATCCCAGGTGTGACCATAACAGGGTTTTTTTTGTGAATTTTAGAGGATGTGCTTTGCCAATGCTGCAGGAGACTCACTATTTGCACTTTTAGGTTCTAAAGAACTAGTCAGACAGACTTTTTTATGTTAAACAAAGAACATTATTGAACCTAACTCCCAAAATAAAAATAACTAGTTAAACTGCAAGCACCATTCATACGTCACACACACACACACACACATACATATGGCAAAACAAGAGGATAGACTTAAGGATTTTTTACAGTTCATGATGAAGGAAAAACAAGGGAGTATATGGATAGTTGTTCTTTGGCTGGTCTCGATGCAGTGATTCCACATTGCAGCCGTTTCATTCCATTGTCTTCCTGGGTGTCCAGATTTTCAAGGTTTATTCTGAAAAGATCTTGGTTTGAACTAGATTTTCTCTTATCAGTATGGTTATTTTGCAAATCCAGGCACAATACTTCCTAGGGCAGAATTTTACGTCCTGCGGGCGGGCGTGCGCCTGACCCGATCGGGCATAAAATCACGTGAGAAGATGTCGGGTGAGCGCCCTGACTTCATCCCATGCTGGCGCGATATTTTGCTCGGCGGGCGCTCTTAAAAGCCAGAAACACGCCCGCCGACAACTAAGATGGCAATTAAGCCCAATAACGGTGCAATTGTCTCCAACTTTTCATGGCCCGTCCAACCCTACCGTTGGTGGACAGACGAATCGGCCAGGTGGCCTTTACATTTTTCATCAAACCGCATCCAAGAGCGGGATGAGTTTTCTGTTATTAATTAAAATAAGAGTAAAAATCTGTGTACAGCATTTTTATCATCTGTATGTTCAGGTGCCTGATTGTGATACTTGGACATTTTTCTTCTTGATTTTCAAAACTTTATTTCATGCTTTTCAGGCCTGCAGCTCCCTGAGGCAGCTCTCTGCCTTCAGGGAACTTTCTCTCAGTGTTTGCCCATGCCCATGGAAACGTCATCGCCTGCCCTCTTCCTGCCCCCACCCTGGCAGCGCTGAGCTTTCCAGCGTGCACTTCACACTGGCTGGCCGTTAATTGGCCAGATCACGCCCGCCCGCTGAGCTGAAAATTCAGACCCTAGAGTGAGAGAGGGGACAGAGAGGGCAAACAGCTTCAGCAACATATTTTAGTACAGCGTTATTGCTTTCTTTCTCTTCTGCTTAGTAAAACAGTCACTTGTATATTCCAGAGAAATTCTATTGGTCCATGTCTGTTGCAGTCATTTGCTTTAGAACAGGTAATTGCCTTTTGATGTCTCATCTCAGAAAAATTAGCAAAGTTTCAAGATAGTGTAAAGCCAACAGGTGATCAGGTCCTTCCAGAGGGTTGAGCATCCTTTTTTTTCCCATTTGGAATGCAAACTGCATGTAGCCGCCTGGGCCTTCTCCATTGTCTTTTAGAGGATTTCATTTTTTTAAAAATCCAGCCAGAAAAGAAAAATTAGAAATTGTGCCTTGGAAAAAAAGCACATCCCCTAATACCCATTCCCGCCTCTGACTAAATGGAGGTCAGTTTTCCTGCCAGCGGGAATTGGCCACTCGGCCTCCCCAGTGATTACCCAGGTCAGTCCACCACCTGGCCTGCTCCAGCAGACTCCATTAAATCCCATCCTCAGAATGGCAGATGGTGGGAAGTGATGGTCCCCCAGGATTGGTGCTGGGACTACTACTGTTCACAATTTACATTAATGATTGGACTTTGGAATCTGAAACACAATTTCTAAATTTGTGGCAACACCAAATTGGGGGGCCTAGTCAATACTGAGGAGGAGTGCAATAAATTATAGGGGGACATTAATAAATTTGCAGAATGGGCAAATAATTGGTAAATGAAGTTCAACACAGATAAATGTAAGGTGGTACATTTTGATAGGAAAAATAGGGAGGTCACTTATTACTTGGAATGTGCGAGTCTAGGTGGGTAGAGGAACAAAGGGATCCTGAAATACAACTACGAGTTTCACTAAAAGTTGTTTCGCACATTAGCAAGGTCATAAAAAGAAGCAAGCCAAACACTAGAGGCTGAATTTTCGCTCCCAATTTGGGTGCGCAGAGTCAAGAAAATTACCAACTCCCCAAACCCGACTTGGGAGAAACTTCCTGAATGGTCTGATTTTTATTCTGGGGGTGGCGGGAAACCGGATCTGGGCCCACTGCCCCCGGAAACTGTGGAGGCAGCCAAAGGTTTTTGCTGAGAACTGAGGCAGGCTGGTTAAGATGCCCGCCTCAGTACTCTGGGCCTTGGGTCAGTGGGGAAATGTAACATTCTGCTCTTATACTACTGCTTGCTGTGCTAGTTGCCATATTCTAAAAAAAGATAGAGATGCACTGGAGAGGGTGCTGGAAACATTTACAAGAATAACACTGGAAATGTGGGGTTATTCATTTCAGGAAAGAATCAACAGGTTTATTTTCTCTTGAAAAAAGAAGGCTGAGTGTGACCTAAAGAGGTCTTTAAAATTATGAAAGATTTTGATACAGTGGATACAGAGAATGTTCCCCCTTGTGGGGAAGAGTATAACTAGATGCCATCAATATAAGACAGTCACCAAGAAATCCAGTAGCCAATACAGAAGGAAATTCCTCACCCAAAGTGTGGCGAGAATGTGGAACTTGCTACCACAAGGAGTGTTTGAAGGGGAAACTATACAAGCATATGAGGGCGAATTACATGAGTAAGTTACCCAGGAAATGTTAGACAGAATAAAAACTAGACTAAGTACACAACTGATAGCCCAGTCACCCCACTGACCCCTGACTACCCCACCTGACACCCCCCCGGACAACCCCTCTGATACGACTACCCCCCAACACCCTTACAGCCCCCGATACCCTCATTACATTCTTGACCCTCCGACTACTCCCCTGACCAAACAATCCCCTCCAACCCAACTACCCCCCAACCAGCTGACAAAACCCCAACTACCCAATGACCCCCCAACCAACCAACTACCCCCAACCAGCAGACTACCTCACCTGACCAGGCCTGACTACTCTCCCGAATTAACAACTTCTCCCGACCACCTGACTACCCTCCCACTGACCCAACCCGAGTACCCCACAAGCCATCTGCCAACTCATCCACATCACCCACCTACCACCTCACCCACCTACCCACTTTGTCCACCCCTCCATTCACCCACTCACTCATTCATCGACTCACTCACTCATCTACTCAACCAGTCACTCATCCATTCACTAACATTCTAACTGGATCTTTAAACTCACCATACAGAAGTTTGTGCTGCATGAAGTGGCGTGTCCTGTTCTCCGCCTACTTGACTCCACTCTGACGGAATCCCATGAATGTAGCTGCTGTAACTGAGCAAGATGGGAGAAGTGTGTAGTTAATTCTGGCTCCACTTCTCCAAAGGTCAGAACAAAAGTTCTCATCTTCCGACTAGGCACTTTACAGCCTTCCGGGCTGAATATTGAATTCAACAACTTTAGATCTTAAACTCCCCCTCCCCCCATCCCCACCCCGTTTCTTCCCCCCCCCCACCCACCCCCCACTTTATTTTTTTTTCAATAATTTATATAGATTCTTCTTTCCCCACCTATTTCCATTATTTTTAAATCTAAAACTAAAACCTTGTTAGCCTTTCCACCCCACCCCCACTAGAGCTGTACTTTGAATATCCTGTCCTCCATTCTTAATTAGCACTTTTCTCAAACAAAACACCTCTTTGACCCTTTTGTCTGTGACATCTTTTGATTATCTGCTCATCTCCACAATCACCACACCCTCAATGTGTCTCTCTTCCCCCACCCCCACCCCCCCACCTTAAACCAATTTATATTTCTCCCTTCTTCTAACTATGCTTCAGTTCTGCCAAAGGGCCATGAAGGCTCGAAACGTTAACTGATTTCTTCTCCGCCGATGCTGCCAGACCTGCTGAGTTTTTCCAGGTAATTCTGTTTTTGTTTTGGATTTCCAGCATCCGCAGTAGCTTTTAGCTTTTTGTTTTTATCAAAAGTTTAAATGTTTGATTCACCCACAAAACTGGTCATTTGTTATCTTTTGATTCTGTTACTCTCAACATAAAAATACTTTAACTAGGGTTCTTTCAGTAAACACAAAAAGTATTGATTTATTATAAAGCAAGCTACTTTTAAAGAAAAGGCTAATAAACCAGACAACGTGCAAGTTGTAGTTTAGAAGTGTAATGATTCTTTCCCTCCTTTTTAAAAAGATCAGATATTCAAACCCCCATACACTCACAGATAAATACAAAATAGAACAAAACAAACACAGCCCCCTGCAGAGGCTGGTGTATGGGAAAGTTTCATTTAAAAGGATAACATTCAAAGAAATCTCGATGCTGTTGATCTAGCAAAATTCTGGTCACAATAGATCTGGAAGATTTTTCAGATGGATTCTTTGGTGAGACTGCCCTTGATGGCTCTTATTTATCGCAACATTCTGAACTCACAAAAAACAGATGAATTATTCTGATGAAACATTTCTGAGGAAAATTTAATACAAAGTTGGGGCAGACAGAGGGAAAGAGAGAGTCTTTTACTAGCAGCCTGCTTCAAAGGCACCCCCACACTCCTCTCCCTGGGGGTTTTAAAGACTAAGGCTGCAATTTTCTGGCCCCGTTGGCGTAGGGCATCATGGTGGGCAGGTGGGGGAACAATATGGTCAGAATGCCAAAAATCGGTTTCATGCCATCATGAAGCCAGTTTGCAATTGTCCGCTCCATCCGTCAATGGTGGACACTGTTCCCCACTGTCACACATTGGGAACCTAAATTCAATACTTTAGCATCCCATTATAAGCCCTGATTGCCAGGATCACCTCCCTTGCTGGGTCATCTGGGCATCAGTATTTCACAAACTGTACATAAGTGACGTGCACCTGTTGAGCTGCACTTTGCTCGGGACTTCGAAGTTTGTTTGCCTACCTTGCTTCGGGCAGCACCCATGGTCATCAGCGCCAGGCTTCACAGGCAGCACCACATCACTTTTATCGGGTGCCCATGGACAGGTCTCTACCTACCAGACCAGCTGTAAAGTGTGTGTGACTTTTTAATGGCTGCAGGGCTTGAGCTTGCTTGGAGAATGGGGAGAAGTGGCCTCAGGCAAGGGAAGAGGCTGCAGGACGAGGGCTGTACTGGGGAAGTGGCATATCACAAGGTGTGTATGGGGACACATGTTTATCTGTGCAAGTGGCCTCAAGATGGTGAGGGCTGAGGAGGCAATCTCCAGAGGAGATGAGTAAAGATGGAGATATGAGGATGTGTGTGAGAGAGTGAGTGATGACGTCCCTTGAGCTGGCAATGAGCGAGATTCCAGTGAATGTGTGATTGGCTTGTGAGTTTAGAGTGATGAGATGGTTGCCTTACCCTGGCAGCACAGATGAGATCATTCATCCTTTTTCTGCACTGGATGGCCGACCTCTTGTGTGCAGTATTGGCACTGACCACCTCTGCCGCCTCCTCCCAAGCCGGAGTGTTGAAACTGATGGGCCTCCTGCAGCCAGAATGGGGAGTAGAGGACATTGTAGCAGGTCTCCACAATGTTGAGAATGCGTCCCAGCGATGCGTCACTGAATCAGAGGGCTGCACTCTTCTTGGCTTTTGGGGCCATGTCTTCACTGGTGCCCTCCTAGGCTACAAGCATGTGTGCGTATCTGCAGTTTAAATATGACGCCCCATGCGAGGAAGCGGCAAGGTAACAACGTGGTGGGCAAATTGGAGGCCACCCGCTAGCAAGATGGCTTGTTTCATGTGGCTGCGTAATTAATGAGGTGGGAATGGGATGGTACAGAGTGAAAACAACTTTTTCCTCACCCACAACCGCACTTTGTGCACATCTGGGACAATTCTGCCATAAGATGGTCAAAGAATACTTCTCTTGGGCCGGGTGTTTTTAACCAATCAGCAAGAGTCTTTAGCCTGGCAATAACAGTTCTTTGTTAACTTAAATATACAAAGTATTTCTACCCTCTCCAAGTGTTTCTGCTGGACATCTATCTTGACCCGTGGTTTTTTGAAAAATGTCATATTCACAGCCCAAATTAATATTGCAAACTTTTAAAAGGGACTCAGGAGGAAGGATGTCCTTCAAATTTTTCAAAAAATGGGTTCCTCACACTGCGGTCCGCATTTCCTTGAAAGCCAGGATCCGAAGGTCCCAGAGGAAATACACACACACTCATACCAGGGATCCCTATTCTGGCTGGCCCCTTCATACTGAGTACAAGGTCCCTTTAATTTACTCACCATTGATCCAAACTAAATGAGCAATCTTCTCTAGCCTAATAGATCAATTTGCACTCTCTGCTCCTCTCATTCCAGACTAAAGCTTATCCCTCGTACCCTCTCTTCTCTGGAAAAAATCCCCAAATTGCTTTGCGTTCTTATTGCTTCCTTCCTCAGAAAACCTGTTAACAGCGATCTCTATAACCTTGGTTTCAGTTCTCTCCTCTATGTCCTTCCTTTGTTTTTTCTGGTCAATATTCTCCTTGTAAGGGTCTCTGAGATTTATATGAGGGGTGTAACATAAGTGAAACTGTTGCTGTTTGCTGTGAATATAAACACCAGAGGAAATAAAATTATATTAACTTTTTAAAATGTTATATTTGATAAATGAAGGCAATGACAGTCACAAGGTGATACAAAAAGCATGGGGAAAAAATTCAAATTCCATGGGATCTTAACAGTGCCACAATGTTTTCACATAATGTGTAATAGAGTTCTGGAATGAGATAGAAGGAATGGTCAAAGTGGGCAGGCAATGTTGAAGGATTGGGGAGGCACTGAGGGGCATTGTTAGAGAGAGAAAGCATTAAGGATAAGAGTAAGCAGGTGAAATTTTATTAAAAAGGCACAGTGAAGTTTTGTTCAGAACCATTTTTATTAGCTTCTTTGACTTGCACAATTTATAATCAAATAAATATGGGTGAAAATTACTGCTGGTGATATTAATGGATGAATGCTTAATGGGATGGTATGGTATTTTACAGAGGCATTAAGTCATTTAAAATTAATGGATTAATACCTATGTTAAAATAATGGGCAAAGGAATGTAAATGAATGTGCAATGCATTCATCCACTAATACTGCTGACAGTCATTGCAAGCCTTACAAATAGAACGGTGAAGACCAGTAGTGCTAGGTGCAAAATGCCTCCACTCATGAGACATGGCTAATCACAATCTATTTGTGACTTTGACACTTGTGTATAATCTAGTTGTTTTATACTTATCACATCAGATGCCTGACTGTGACATAACCACTTTCTAACCAATGCATTATCGGAGCTGAATTGTCTTGGATTTTCAGTGGGTGGTCCACTAATGCCAATGAGCTACAGCCATGATCACAGAGGAAATAATAAGGAAAAGGGATTTAATAAAATAAGTACCATTTAATGATGTGCAATCACAAATCCATCACATTCACAGCGAGCATTAAACCCTGCTTTAAGAGATGAAGTTCACAAACATCCATTAGCGAAGTTCACAAAATGGAGATTATGTTTCTTTCCATTAAAGATTGAAAACATCCTTAGTCTCCCAGAAGCTGTGTCAAAAATTCATTTAGTCTTTTTTAATTTTAATCTCCTCCATTTAAGTAGACTTATCTTTCAATGCTCAAGTAAAGATTCACTTTATTTAAAAAAGGAACATGATGGACACTTTGATGTAGGTGCAATAAGTACAATTTGTCAAAATAAGAGTAGGGACACTTCAAATTAACAAATTCTTACTCTATCTGACAGTAATCACATCTCCACTGCATTCTTAGTAACAATAGCTAACAGTGGTGCTGGATCCAGGATATTCTGGGTAACAATTACTTATCTGACAATAATATGAGCCCCACTGTATTCTGAGTAACAATTACTTTTTTTGATAACAGTGCTGGTTCTGTAGTATTCAAGTAATAAACACTCTGCTTAAGCATTAGCAGGTTTCTGAGTAATAATTCATCCTTCAATTCACTGAAAATCATGTGACAATATGATAGCCTCAAAGGCACAGAACCTCTTGTGATCAGTTGGCTTCATTGCCAACTTATTTTGTATTCTGATATAGCTTACGTAGCTGGAGTAGCCGATATCCTCTTTTGTCTTCTTGAGTTGGGGAGGGGATGGGGCACAGGGGAGATTTCCCTGATGGCTATTTCTAGTACTCAGATCTTTGAGAATGGTTTGACAATTTCATCAAAGAATGTCTAGCCCCTGCCCATTGCAATGTCATTGTTCAGTAACAAGTTGCAGAAAGCAGAGGTGCCCGGGTTTATGGCTGAAAGTCAAATTATTAGTCTTTTAAATTGCTTTGTATATTGCAATGAGTAGTTTTATTCAGTTGTTGCTACAGGGTTTGTTTCTTTTGAATTTTGGTGATAATTTTTGCACTTGTTGCAGGTATCAGCACTGGGAAATGAAATTTTTTCAAATGTTATGCACCCCTGACAATGCACCATCACCTTCACCTCGTTTGAATACTTCCACAATGTGACATTTTGCACCTATCACACTGGGACTCTGGTTTCTGTAGCAACGTGGCAAATCCATTCAAAAAGGATGTGTTCACCATATCACAACATATAGCATATGTCCTTATAGCTTCCGTGTGGGAGTGCTAATTTAGTGTTAAGTTAGGAATCATTTTATTTTGTGGCCACATGCCATAAAAATTAGGTTAAGGCAACCGAGGCTCATTTAATGTGGAGCCTTTAATTACATTAATTTGAGCTAGATTCAACCCAACTCCCAGAGCTGAAAAGTAAGCATGCTAACCCTAGTACCACTCAGTCCCCAAGGTTATTTAATCTACTGCAGCATTTTTACAATTGAGTATTGGATGTGTCATAGATTCATATTCAGGGTTTCTTTAAAAAAGAAAACTAGATACTTTAAAACCTTATTTCCATCTGCAGTACCTCTCTTCCTGATGTGATTTCAGCCAAACTTGTGAAATGTGATATATATTTTTTCCAAACAAATAATTTATACAGATAACACTGAGAAAAAAGACAGCTCCTGCACACTTTTTTGAGAAGCAATATAGTTTAATAATCTAGAGTATTCGTTGCAATACCCCTCACAAGATTATAAAGGCATCCTAGGATGCTTTAAAGTTATTCCTTTTGCCTGCATATGTATCTTAGTGTATAAGAGCCTTTCATGGTAGAAATCTGCTTGAGAATTCATTTGTTCAATAAAATTTCATCAAACGATGTCTATGAAGAAGCATTTGCTGTGGAATTGCCTCAGTTCCGTTAAATGCTTAGTTCCCAAGAGATCTCAAATGTAGTCATGTTTTCTTTCCACTTTTCCTGATTGAGCAAAACAATAGTAGTTAAAGCATACAATTTTTTTTTCCTACAGTCAAATCCATTTGCATTTGGGAAGCTTTGTGGAACTACTAATTCAGACATCCCTCAACCTGATTTGGCCACAATAATATATGGGCTTTTAAAAACACCACTGCAGTATCAGCTGGATGTGTTAAAGGATGTTCATAAAATGGTGCTGATTATGATTATTTTATTCTGTGTAACGCTCATTTTCCAAAATTGAACAGTTGAGGATTTTTTAATGGATGTTCCATGAGAGTTGGTTGCAGATGTACAAAGACTTGCAGGAATTTCAATTGTTTGTAATTATGTCACAAATTGTATTCATGACCATTTATAATTCCCAATACAAGAGTTGAACATAAAGGGATTTGTATATATTTTGATGATCATGATCACGGATTATAGCCCTTCATTACTTACCGGCATATTGAACTTTTAAGTAAAACCTGTTTTTTTTTTAAAGACGACTTACAAGCAAAAGCTGGCTGAAACTGTAAAGCAACCACTTGCTGGAAAGTACCTATGTGGATTACACTTGACCAACTAGCGCAGAGAGTACAGAATGTTGCACCTAAAAAGGTGTCAAGGCCTCCTTCAGACTGAGACACTTCAAAGGAAGAGATGCAATGCAAAAAAACTGATTACCATCTCAGCAGAAACAACCTCCTGTTGAGTTATATCCCAGACTGTGGACATGAACTGAGTTGAACGAAAGCAGCTTCCAGGAATACACAAGGAAAGGAGTTAAAAGCCAGCTGCAACCTGGATCTCAGCGTGCTGGTTTTGGTGTTCAAGGGTGATCTGTGAAGATCACAGCTGAAGAAAATCAAATAGGCATCCCTGCGCTTGCAGATAAAAAGTCCCCTCTCTCTGGTTGCTAGAGGCAAGTCATAAGTCAGCAAAGCTACAGCTGAAAAGGAAAGAGGGCAACTCCTTTCAGTTAACCTGCAGAACCAAGAATCTCCAAACTCACTGCTCAACTGCCACAGTCAGCTCTACTGGAATCACCCAACTTAACGGCCACAACTTTTTGCCATCTACTCCTCACGGACAAACTAAAAGATTTTTAAACTTTATTTCTGGATTCACTTCATATTTCTAATCTGTGTCTATGTGTGTTGTGTTTGAATTATTTTTTCACGTGTTTTAGTAACTAATAAACTCACTCTTTCTTTGACTCAAGAAAGCCTGGTTAATTTGGCTCCTTTTAAAACATAAGTGCATTTGGACTGGGAAAGGGTATCCACAAGGGAACGATCTCTTGTTGTGACCAACCGAGGGGCAGTTTATCCCTCCTTAGGTGGGAGCACAACAATTTAGGGCACCTTGTCTGGGACCATAACGGATTGGGGAACCTCATCTGGGGATCGGTTGTAACATGATATCTTACGATAAATGGTGATTAATGTCTACAAATCCAAAAGGTAGCTTTTAATATTAATATAAACAGAATCTGCTGAAAACTGTACTAATTCATCAATTTATCAAGGGTGCATAGAACAGTTCTTAAGAGGCCATGGTGTGATGCAATGACTTGGAGCTTCAGCTGTGCTGTACCATTGTAGTTGGAGGTTCATGCCAACTGCCAAATACCCCCTGAACACAGGCACTCATCAGCATGGCCCATCCGCAAGCATGACCCAGACCTCCCTGTCGCTTGCCATTTCAACATACCACCCTGCTCTCATACCCACATGTCCGTCCTTGGCCTGCTGCAACGTTCCAGTGAAGCTCAACGCAAACTGGAGGAACAGCACCTCATCTCCCGACTAGGCACTTTGCAGCCTTCCGGACTTAATATTGAGTTCAACAATTTCAGATCATGAACTCTCTCCTCCATCCCCACCCCCTTTCAGATCCCCCTTTTTCCAATAATTTATAATTTTTTTTTACACTATATTTTTTTCTTTTCCCTCCTATTTTTTAATTTATTTCAATCTATTGTTTCATCTCCACCTTTTAGCCCATTTCGATCCCTTCCCCTCACCCCACCTGCACTAGGGCTATCTGCCACTAGCTTGCTTCCCTTAATGTCCACACATCTTTTAGATAATATCACCACCATCAACACCCCTTTGTCCTTTTGTCTATGACATCTTTGGCAGTCTCTTCTTGGCCTCCACCTATCACTGGCCCTCTATTGAGCTCTCCTGTCCCACCCCTTCTACCATCTTATATTTAATCTCATTTCTATGTCTTAGTTCTGATGAAGGGTCATATGGACTTGAAACGTCAACTGTATCCCTCTCCGCAGATACTGTCAGACCTGCTGAATTTTTCCAGGTATTTTTGTTTTTGTTCTAGATTTCCAGCTTTTATTTTGCTTTTATCTTAATGAAGACAAGTTGTTAGCCAACAGGAAGATAGGCAGTAACTAATGGATTTTGGGTTCTCTTGTACCACTATTGGACTGTTTTTACCAGTATGGTGTTGGTGATATTTGGCAGAGTTAGGGCACAAGCTTTCTGCCTATCCCCATGCCTTCAACAAGGAAGATGTAAGAAGCAACTTGTAAAAGGAACATGCAATAATCATCTTAAACCAAGGGCAGAATTTTCCATGCCCGCTGGCATCGGCCGTGCTCAGCGGTGTAAGCGGACAAAAAGGCGAGAAGGCCAAAATTCATTTTCATGACATTGTGAAACCAGTTTGTGATCGTCCGCTCAGCCATCGATGATGGGCTATGTTCCCCGCCATCTGACGTTGGGGACCTCATTGTAATACTTCTGCATATCACTATAAGGCCAGCCCAACAGAATTATTCCCCCCACCGCAGCCCCACCCCCCACCCCCCCCACCACCCCCCCACGACCACCAACCTCATTTGGATCATCCGCGCACGTTGTCAGAGTTCAGGGGGAGGAACGAGTGCAGAGAGGGGAGGGAGTCCGGAGGGAGGGAGGAGTGAGGAGAGCGGAGGGAGTCCTGGGGAAGGAAGGAGTGTGGAGAGGGAAGTAAGGCTGGTGGAAGAAGCAAGTGTGTCTGAAGGAATCAGGAAGCGGGACGGAGTAAACAGGGGTGGAGTCCCGGTGGGGGGAGGATGGGGAAGGACCAAGGTAGAGGGGGGGAGTCCAGTGGGGGAAGGGGTTCCAAGGAGGAAAGAGGTTCCAAGGGGGGAAGGGGTCCGGAGGGGGAGATGCCCAGGTGAACTTGCAAGGTGGGGCTCTGATGAGTCCATAATCATCTCCTGGGGAGTGAACTGAGGGTGGGCGTGAAACAAGGTAATGGTAAGAATTACCGAGGGCAGAGTGAGGCGGTAGGGTGGGAGGGTGAGGGTTTGACAGTAACAGTAGAGGGGATGGTGATGGAGGTTGTTGGGAACTCGGAGGTTGACACAGAAACTGGGGATGGGAAGGAGGAAGCTGGGGAGGTGAATGTGGGTGGGGCTGGGATTTTCAGGAAGGAAGGGAATGTGCACATTCACCTGGAGATCCTCAAAGGAAAAGGGTTGTGGCTGGTTAGTCACGGAGGGGAGGTGGAAGGTGATGCTAGGGGGTCAAAAGTGATGGAGGAAAGGAAATGGGTGACTGGGGGAGGGGAAGAGACAGGGGAGTGCACGAAAAAGCAAATTCAGACCATGCTGTCCAAATCGAAAGTGAAACGAGAGTCGTGGTGGGCGAGATCAGGTGCTGCATGGGAGTGTGATCAGTGGGAAGGTGGAGATGCAGGTCAGCTCAGATGGACAACTAAAAGTGAACCCCAGCAGGCAGCATTCAAAATGCTCAGGACATTGAGGTGAGTGTGATATGTGAAGGATCCGCCTGCAATGGAGAGTGCTTGTATGAGGCTCCGAAAAGCCCTGCCACACACACACACTTCTCTCTCCAGAATCACTCATTGCCCAGCTGCTCCCTCTGTGGTGACAGAGGCCGAGGCTGAGGGTCTCAGAGGCAAAGGGAACTCGGAGGTAGAGGACAGCCTCTGAGATTCCTGAGCGGAATACCCGGGAGTGTCCAACTGCTACTCCTCCTCCCTTTGGGTGCCCGGGGGCCCCAGCCTGACTCCTTGAGCAGAAGGAGCACCTGGAGGGACGTTGAGGCGCCCAGTTTCTCTCTCGCATTGCCACAGCAGGAACTCAACCACAGATCGTGCGATGGAATGCACGTCTGCACACATGTCCGCTGGACCAGGGTGTCCATGATGTCCACCATCCTCCCCGTGGAGAGCTCCATACACGCACATGTGGTCACCACTTCATCAGAGAGCAGGCGGATGCACTCCTCTGACTCGCGTACCAGTCTGTTGAGGGCTTCCAACAGCTCGGCGTGGTGTTCCATGCTTTCTGCCAACTCTCCAAGATGAGTTCGAAGGCCAAATCCAGAGGCTCTTCAACTGACTCGGACCTCATAGCTGCCTCTTCACCAGCAGTCCTCCGAGTGCCGGGGAGCTTGACCAAACCTGCTTCCCCCTGCTGCGGACACATTTCCATGCAGCGACCACCAGATTGTGAACCCGAGCTTGCTCCAGATCTAGATTCCACCGAGGTGCCTATCTCTGTACTGGTGCAGGCTGTGGGTAAGCGTTGTGTCAGGTCTTCCAGGCTGCTTATTTCCAGCTCTTCAATGGAGGAAGTGTCCTCTTGGCTGGAGGTGAGGACCTGGATGGAGCTGAGGGACTGTCTGGCTGAGGGTGTCAGTCGCTTGGCAGAGCTCCCTGTGAACCAAATTAGAGATAATTAGTGCATGGCAGCAGAGTCAAAAGGAGGAGAGAGAGCACTCACGATTGTGTTGAGAGAGGGATGATGTGGTGCAGGATCCTCATGAGAGTGTTCGCCGCCAACCTCACCATCTAGTAAACCTCCTTTGAACCTCCTCCAATGCAGTCATTGCGGTGGCACACTCCTCAAAGTGAGTGAGGAGCCTAATGTGGGCCACTCCACCCCCGGTCTGGGACCTCTTCCTGCTGATGTGAGCCAGCTTCTCCTGTATGAAAACAGATGGAGAGAATATGAGCAGGGCACATGGCACTGCCTGGAACATTTGTGTGGTGAGCGAAGCCATGGACAGGGTGAGGGCACAAGCTCCAGATGATATGAACCTGATGGAGATGTGAGGGTGTATGTGAGAGTTAGTGGTGTTGTCCCTTGAGGTGTGAGAGCCCTGTGGATGTGTGATGGGTTTGTGAGCATGTGAGTTATGAGTGATGAGAAGAGTGACTTACCTTGGCGGAACAGGTGAGACCATTCATCCTGTAGCGGCACTGGGTTGCTATCCTCTTTTGCAGGGCATTGGCACAGACCACCACTGCCACCGCCTCCCATGCTGGATTGGTGATGCAGCTGCTCATCCTGCGGCCAGAATGGGGGTAGAGGACAGCATGGCGGGCCTCTCCAGCATTCAGAAGGTGCTCAAGGGGCGCATCCCTGAAGCTTGGGGCTGCAGTCTTTTTGCCTTTTGTAGCCATCCTGTCTTCCGTGCGGCAGTCCTGGGCTGGAAGCACTGAGAGGTATGCGCACAGCTGCACTGTAAATGTAACACTCGGCGTGATGAAGTGACGAGGTGATGGTGTGACTGTCGAATGAGAGCCCGCCCATCATGGAAACGGAGTGTTCCCCGGGAATGCATAATTACTGCGGCAGGTTTGGGGTGATGCGGTGTAAAAAGCCATCATTGCAGCCAGTGTTTTACCTGCTGTACTTAGTGCAGATCTGGGAGAACTCGGCCTCAACAAGGAGATGAATAAATTGTCTTGCATCTTCAGGGAGGTGGAGTTTTAAAATTTCCAGTGAAAGGCAATTCACAAAAAAAGTCGAACTTGTTCAAAGGAAGCTTAATGCAGTTTTTTCTCTCATGTTACTGACAAACTAAAATTAATTTGAAAAATGGGGCAGAATTTTCCCAGCCCAGAGACAGGCAGGGGAGTAAGTGGTGTGGGAAATCCTTGGAAACTGATGTCAGGTTGGGAGCTCAAGATGATTTCGCCTTTTTCCAGATTTCCCCGGGAGTGGGATTGAAGGAGAGCTGGGAACCCCCTTGCATCTATCTGGTAAGTTACTAATCAATGACTGAGGATTCTTTTTATTCATTTACAGGTTGTGGGTGTTGCTGGCTCAGCCAGCATTTATTGCCCATCCTTAATTGCCCTTGAGAAGGTGGTGGTGAGCTGCCTCTTGAACCGCTGCAGGTAATTAAGAAAGAAATTAAAATCTGTTTCAACCCAGCCAGGGAACCTGTTTGCTGACCAGTCAGCAACTCACGATGATAACCAAGGTGCGTGTACAGCGGAAAGAGCTTCTCGAGTGAAACCTACAAGCTGGGAAGTCTTTGATCAGTTACACTGAAGAGGTTCAGGATGGACATTGAGAGATTGCTGTTCAAAGCACAGTGCCTTCACTGTTTTACAGATGATCACCACCTTCTTGGAATGCACTTCACCTGTTCTGCACTTCACTCACATTTGGCTGAATGCCCCTGCTGCCAGTCTTCACCATGGCATAGGAGCAGCTTATGCTACTCCACCCTCCACATTTGCTGAGGGGTAAGAGCAGCAGCCACATCACCAGCAGTAGCAGGAGCAACACCAGCTGCCTTCACCTTAGCCGTATGCCCTTCTCCAGCTGACACAAAGTGAGACCTCAGCATAGGATTAACATGAAGAGGACAAACTCCCTGAGGCCTGAGCACCAGTACCTGAAGAGGCTCGTGCTTCCACAGCAGGTCATTACTGAAATCTACAGCCTTTTTTCTGGTGGAGTAGGTGGGCATGCATAACCAATGGCTGACATTGTGCCTGTCCCCTCCGCCCTGAGTCTCTGCCTCTCACCAAGTTTTGTACTCTCTTTTCCTGTAAGGAGAGAAAGCAAAGAGTTGCGAATGGTAATAATGGACAGGGGGGAAGGCACATTTGTGGTGGGTGAGTGAGAGGGCAATAGGCCGAGCGTGAGTGTGAGTTTTGGCTTCTCAAATGAGAATGTGAGGCTGCCTGCAGGGGGCAAGAGGAATGAGTGGAGCTGCAAGGTGTGTTGATCTGAGGAATGCTGTGTAGGAGAATGGCGGGAAAATCAGAGTGTGAGGGCTGGTACCTGAAAGTATTATGCCACTCACCTCTCCTACCCTCCTGGGTCTTTGATCCAGGTTGGATGGAGCACATGTCTGCTTCTGATTTCCTCACCCACTTCAATACTTATATGCTTAGTTGGAGAGGTTTTCCTCCTGTGCTTGTTGGAGCCCGCCTGACTACAGTCCCTATGATCGCACAGCCGGACATTCAGGTAGGAGTGAGAGGCCTGGGGAGCAGACTACCCGGGTCGCCTTGCCATTCCTGTGGTTGCTGCAGCCTGAAAAGCCCCCGTGCTGGTGAGCTTTACTGACACATGCTGCAGTCCCTTGGATTAGAAACCCTTCCTTTGACAGAATGGATGCACCTTCTTGCCCACCCTCCCTATTTGGTCCGGGAGATCAAATGGTGGTTAACCATTGGTTGGCTCCGGTAAAAAGCAATGGCTGGGCACTCAATTCAGGGAGTCAGGCTCCAGGTCCGAAAATGGTCCTGTCATTCCGGCAGGGACCAAGGAGATAAGATCCTATCCATAAGAGTCTAACCAACTGAAATGTATAGGAACGTCATGATATAATAGAGTAGAAACAAGAGTGATTCATTTCAATTTTATCTGAAGATTAGATAACACTTCTAATCTGGGGTTCAGCTTTGCTCTTGCAGTTTTTAGTGTAACCAGGAGTTTTTTTTTGTTTAGAACACTATCAATTGTGCATTTGGCTGGAATCTAGCCTCTTTGAAAAAGTTAATTTAAAGAAAGGGATTGCCATTACAAAATCACAGTCAAAACACTACAGAGACACTATGGAAGAAAAATCCCCTACAGTATACTTGCAATACCAGACCCAAGGCAGGTTGTGTGAGACAGACTGAGTTACTAGTGCTGGCAAAGTCATTAACAAACCAGATTGGTTTGCTCAACTGCATGCTAAGGTAAGGATATCTATCAACATGAACTTGCAATCATTACAAATAAAGGCAATCACAAAGGAAATAAATGCAATCTTCTAGGACTGTAGTCTTATGTGCTGTGAAAGTTTTTAATTCATATGTACAAAACACTGCTTAATAAAACAATGTTTACAGTTAATTTGTTTCATTTTCTATCTTTCTAATGTAGACATACCAATGAATATTATATACAAGATTTATTGCATAATGAAAACCTATTGTGTGCACTGTTTATTCTTATATTTTGTCTTGTGTTTGGATACTGGATGTATTTATAGCTCTATGTTCATCACTCTGGGACCAAATATGAAAGTGGCTGTATAATCAATTCTAAATTAAAGCCTCCTTGAACTTTTGGATCTTTTTTCTGTTTTTTCCTTTCCCCTCGGACTCCCCAATCCTCGCCTTCCTGGCCGAGAGGTGTACACGCACACTGAGGTCCGAATCAAACAAGGATTGACCCCCACCTTCTTCATGGCACCTTCATCCAGGTGGTCATTTCTTCATGTGTGCAGCAAGTTAGAGTCTGCAACCTGTTCATCCATGAGGTCGGAGGGTGGGGAACTAATCATAGCTGAACCCAGTCATCACCTAGTTTTTACATATGCAAGCATTTGTAATGGGGATTTCTGGACAACAATTAAGAGTGGGTATGATCCTGGGAATATTGAGATCAACTCTGGTTCCTCCAATGAAATGAGCTAAATCCACAAAGACCAGGGCCTGAATTTTTCAGATGGTGGAGTCTCGCCTCCTGCCAACAGAAGAGTCAGTGGGGAACACCTCTCCACCAATTCCGAGTGCCCAGCAGCCACTTTATACACAAATGAGTGTTAAGTGGCTGCAGGCTGAACTTCCGCTCCTCACTCAGGAGGAAGTCCGCCTTAGAGAGCTGGCAGCCAATCTGATTGGTGAGCAGCTCCAGCCCCTGCAACAATAAGAGCTGCAGTGGACTTGAAGGGGAATTGCATGATGACGCCTGAGAGGCCCAAGTAAGTCTAGAGGGTCTCAGGGCGGGGACCATAGAGAAGGCCTGGCGGGGGTACAAAAGGGGCGATCGGGGTCTTGGGGGAGAAGCCAGGTGAGGGAGGTCCGGACCAGACCTTAATGAGGGTGGGGAGGCCCACTTTAGAAGGGGGCTTCTGATGGAAGCGTCTCCCTCCCCCTTCTCGCCCAAAATCTAAGCCTGTTGATTTTCAGGCTTCCTCCACGCAAGGTCAATCCTCCTGCCAGCCTAAAAGTTGAGGCTGGGCAGAAAACGGCCCTTAAATGGCCAATAATTGGCTACTTAAGGGCCTCAATTGGGGTAAGGGCAGGCTTCCCGTCTGAGACCTTGCCCGCCCCAGCGTAAAATCGATGCGTGGCCGGGAAAGGCAGAAACCTAGAAGGAATCTCGTTCCTTCAATTTCACGCCCCCCTCCCCATCTAAAAACCCGCTATTGGGGCAGTGTAAAATTCAGATCCAGGGATCAAAACTAGGGCCTTTCTACTTTGTGTGCTTCAGTACTACATCACATTGCCTGAATTATATTTATTTTCTAACTTCAATATATTTGACTCTTCCTACTCACTTTCATTGTAGAAAATCTCAACATAAATCAGAAATCATAAAATCACTAAAATAGCACAGCACTTAAGGAGGTTCTTTCAAACAGCAATCCAATTAGTCCTAGTTCCCTGCTCTTTCCTTATATCCTTGCAATTTTTCTCCAAGTATTTATCTGATTATCTTTTGAATCTGTATAGTATTTCTTCTTAAAATTTTGCGAAATTGAGGTTAATACTTCAGGTCGTTATTGTTCAAAGGATAATACAATGGCCAAAAGTATGAATGTTTGACAATTGGTTGATTCAATCGATGTGTGGCAGAAGCCCTTCTTAATCGTATAATTCTTGCCCCCTGTATTATTATCCCTACAGGTGTCATTATCGTGTACGTTAGAATCTAGTGAAAACTTCACTTATCCATTTTCTAATTCCCCAACATTTCCAGTAATCTATAAAACTTGCAAGGAACAAAGCCCAGCATGAGTCTTCACCTTACTGTTATAACCCACCAACACCGACATCAGCCAACCTCACTGCTCAGCAAGGTCAAATTCAATGTATGAAATATTGGACTCACGAGCACAATTTTTTGAGCACTTGAAATGGCAAGTCACCAAAATGGCATTCACTGCACACAGGCACACTGAATGTACCGTAGTGTGACAGGTACTGAAGCAGTTTTTGCTGTCTTCTAGGTTTCTGCACAAATCAGTTGCTCCGAGACATGGGTGCAGGGTAACTGCACATTGCAATCCTTGTGCCCATTTTCAGTGACTGACAAATTTAGCCCTCACTTCAATTTATGTAATTTACATTGTGCTTAGCTTCATTTCTGTGCCTTGGATTTTGTTGTGCAATAGACCTCAGACCAAAGTTTACAAGTCTCGATTATCTGCTAATTCTCATTATCCGCTGGGAGTATCCTCTCCATTATGGTTGATCATAAATATTTTGCTATATCTTTTTGTATCATGTATAATTCAGGTGCCACTGGCTCATTGCAGATCAAATAGGTTTCACTAATCCTCTTGATTATGCACATCCCAGAAATACAATTTATTCATTTAGTGTGGCTTTAATACATAACCTTACTGTATGTCACATGTTCACACGTACAGTAAATGGTGCTAATAAATGAACGGATCTTTGTTTGAATGAACAGTAGCAGTCATTGACAGTTCATTTAACTAAGAGGATAATCTGTAAATGCTGGATATCTGAAACAATTAAAAAACAGAAAATGCTGGAAATCCTCAGCAGGCCTGGTAGCATCTGTGAAGACAAGAAACAGTTAACATTTCAGGCCGATGCCCATGTTGTGCCGTATTCATGTTTGCAAGCTCGGACTCATTTCCTGTATGATTGCCAGGATTGACCACAGCCACAATGTACCTCTCCTTTAAGAGGTGCAAACAAGCAAAGCAACACAGGCTAACTTTAAATTAATGCTAGGGTGTTACAATTTTTGGGAAAGGGAATGAGGTCAACAAGGGAAATTTTGCAAAACCTTCCATCAGGAAATTAAATAGAGTTGTTTGAGTGCGTGATAGAGTGGATGATGCATGGTCTGTGGAAGGAACAATCTTCATATGCTCAATGTTGTTTCTTGTTCTCTTGTATATTGACATTTACCCAGGATCCTGCAGTGAAGGGGAAAACAGCTATCAGTGCAACTTGTGAAATATAAAGAACGGGTACTCAAATTTGGAAAAGTTAGAGATGTAACAGGTTTTAATATGGTACAGAGGTAGGCAAGATAGGGGAAGAACAAAAAGGAAGGTTGGAAAAAGACAGGGGAACCTCACATAGGACAAGCAAAAGGAAGCTGGGATTTTGAGCAGGGTTATTCCCCAATATACCCAAATTACTTTCCAGCTATCTTAAACATAATTATGCTGGACTGACATGCTAAAAATTGTTTTTAAAAACTGTGGGACAAAGGTGAATTAAGAAATTAATTAAATTAATTAAAATTAGGAATATGTATCATCTAGTAAGAATTAAGGTATGTTAACATATTAGGAAGAAACTTAATAGTTTGTAAGTAAATTTTAAAATGCCAGAAGAAGTGTAAATCGCTATATATTGTACAAAAGTCATAGAATAGTCCCGCACAGAAGGGAGCCATTTGGCCCATTGAGCCTGTGCCAACTCTTTCAAAAAGCAAATTCAGTTCATCCCATTTCCTCATTCTTTCCCCAAATCCCTGCAATCTTTTCTCTAAGTATTTATGAAATTCTCTTCTGGAGGTTATTTTTCAATCTGTATCCACCACCCGATCAGGCAGTGCATTCCAAATCCTAACTACTTGTTGCATAAAAACTTTTTACCCTATGTCACCTTTGGTTCTTTTTCTTAAATCTGTGATTTCTGGTTATTGATCTTTCTGCCATTGGGCAGAGTTTTTCTTTATGTACTCGATCTAAACCCTTCATGATTTTAAACACCTTTATCAAACCTCCTTTCAACCTTATCTGCTATAAGGAGAATTTTGTTTGTGTTTAAAATAAACACTTTGGCCTTTTCCCTTCATATCTCTCATTTGCTTTATTAGCTTTGTTAACGTGTTCTGCCACCTTCAAAGATTTTTGGAGAAACACCCATTTTAAATTTGTTACATTAAGCTTGTATTGTCTTTTCTCATTCTACCTGCTGAAACATATCACCTCACACTTTATAACATTGAATTTAATTGCGACATTCTGCCCATTCCGCCAGCTGTCTATGTCTATTGTGTTTTATACCTTAGAGATATGCAGAGATGACACTCACCAGGCTCTATGTGTGAACAGGAGCTTTATTTCAATGCATTTGAAATGTCTGCTTTTTCATATTTACAATTTGCTTTCAGTTTCTCTGTACCCACATCCGCAGGCTTGACTAACAGCGCACAAAACAGTGAGCAGTCAACAAACACACACAATCAAGCATCAAATAATTGAACAATTGAATGCACAGGCAGAATTGCCATTACTGCCAGCAGCAGGAATCATGGCAGGCGGGGGAGCAAGATTTGGCCATAGGCCAAAAATCACTTTCCCAACAGGGGGAAATTAATTTGGAATCCTGTTCTCCCAACTTTCATGGCAGCTTAAAGGTGGACCAAGTGTCCTGTGGAGCTATGTCGGGAATCCCATTTCCATCTCATGAATGTTCATTAAAAGGCCAACACACCAAAAGCTTGTCCCCCCTCCAAATTAAGTGCCCTGCTAGTGAGAATTTAGAATGTTCACTTTCACAACTATACAGAAGTGGTGTGCACCTGGTGAGGTCGACTTCTTCCTGGACTTTGAAGTCAGTAGGCGTTGCTTTTGCCTTCCTTTCACACTGTCACTGAGAGATATCAGCTGCCTGTAGCACAATCTGTGCCAAGGCTGGGCACAGGGGAGTGGTGAGACTGAGACAGGACTAGGGAGAAGTCAAGGAGCAGAGTGGAAGAATGAAGGGCTGTTCAAGTGCCATTTAAATATGGACATTAGAGCCTATGAGTTAACGGTGGGGTGGAGGACTTCCTGCCCACCTTGCCATGAGATTCAATGTGCTCCTCGTGAATGCATAATTAATGAGCTGAACAGCAAAAAATCTCATATGTTCAGCCGTCTCGCTCTCCAGCGGAAATGATTCCAACCTCCACATCTCTCATCAGACTTAATCTCCAGAATGGAAGATTCCACCCAACATCTTACCTATTTGCAAAACTAAAGGGTCTTGTTTCAGATTAAACCATCATAAATAACAAATATATGTGCATTGAGTCGTTTCTCAGAGTTCAGAGTGCCCATTTTCTCTTAGTACAGAAATAATCTTTGAGACTTGCAGGTCACTGATGATGGCACTGAGATCCACAAGCTTGAGTTTGCAGTTCCAGGTGATCACCTTGATAAGGCAGATGATCAACATTGTGGTTGATCATTTGAAAAGAATATGTATTCACATAATTGCTGTCCTTGAAATATCCTTCTCACATCGCATGAAAGGAAAAATGCTTTATACAAGTGGCCGATAATTTTCCCCTTTATTACTATTTCTGAAAGCTTCCCCATCATTGATATTAAATTACTTGACCTGTAATTGCCCGCACTATCTTCTCCCCATTTTTCAACAAGGGTGTAACATTTCAAATCCTTCAGTCCTTTGGCACCACCCTTTTATCAAAGGAAGATTGGAAAATTGTGACTAGCACCTCTGCAATTTCAAGCCTTACTTTCCTCTGCAACCTATGATACACCCAATCTGGACCCAATGATTTACCCATTTTAAGTACCACTAACCTTTCTAGTACCTCCTTTTCATGTACTTCACTCTGTTGCAGTATCCCAAGAACCATCCTGCTTATTGTGGCTTTGTTACAGTCAAGCCCTTGGCAAACACCAATGCAAAGTACTCTTTTATTAGCTTAGCCATACCTTCTGCCTCCACCAACAGCTCTCTCCACCAGTTGGTTCTGCCACTACCCTGATAATCCAATTAATATTAATGTGACTACAATGGACCTTTGCATTAGCTGTCCGGACTGTCTCTTTGTTCCCTTTTTCTGCTTTATCCTACTCTCTAAATCCTTTGTCATCCAAGGAGCACTGATTTTGGCTGCCACTTTATGAGAAAGTGTCCAGTCTGTACACAATCCATATCCTCTTTAAACGCTGCATATTTTTCCATTACATTTTTGCTTGCCAGTCTTTGACTCAGATGTACCTGGATCAGCTCTTGCCTAAATTTGATTAAAGTGGCCCTCATCCAGTTAAGTATTTTTATTCTCAATTGATTCATGTCCTTCTCCATAATCTTACGATACTGTGATCACTATTCACAAGATGCTCCCCAATATAACATTCTCCAATTGACCAACTTCATTCCCCAGGACTAGATCCAAAGACACTTTGTTCTTTGCTGAAAACATAGTTTCCCACAACACACTTCAGAAATTTCTCCCCTTTTCTGCCCTCAACACATCACCGCCCCATTCAATCTTGCAGTCGTTAAAGCCTCTAATTATCGCCACTCTATTGTTCTTGCATCTCTCAGTAATTTCTTTATAGATTTGCTCCACTATTTCCCAGAATTGAATATGTGAAATTGTTTCTCTGTGGCTCAACTTTGCTGCAAATACAGTTAATAATCTGCCCCGACTTCTGACAGGATGCATGAAGATCACAAGAGCAGAGGGCTAAAAGCTGTCAATGTGTCACTTGCTAGAATGCTCATATCTTCAGGCAAAGAACAGATGAGATCACTTTGAAGTTTTCCTACACTCAGGATCTTCTCTTTCTCCTTTGTGACAGTGCCACTTTGTATATTCTTGAACAGTATAATGCTTAAAGGTCTGCTTCAGTGTATGCTCCTAACAAGGATGTCTGATATAAAGGCTGCTCCTAGATATATTTCCTAGACACTGAGACCAGTCAGATCAAGGGCTTTTCTGGTCCTGTGCATTCTAATGAAACTCCTGCTGATGCTTGGGCATTGGAAATTTGCTGCTAATTTTGGCAGTGGACAAAGGGGGACCTAGAGTTGTTTGCTATCTCCAAGTTCTCTTTGACTAGGAACTTAGGAATATAGGAACAAAAGTTTCCATTTAGTCCCTTCAGCTCCACAAGTCAATTAAATCATTGCTGATCTCATCCAGTTCCATTTTGCTACCTTTAATCCATACCTGTTGTAAACCTTACCTAATAAAAATCTATTGTTTTCAGTTTTGTCCCACCAGTTCCAGCATCCAAAGCTTTTAGAGTGGGAACATTATAGATTCAGGCCAGATGGGGGAAGGTTTAGCAGAGCTTGGGAGGAGGGAATAACAGGAATAGAATGGGCCTAAGAAAGGATAGCCTACAGCCACTGGTGCATCCCCAGATCCAGGCATAGTCCGTGTATTATGTTGAAGTTTATCACCGCAGAAGAAAGAAGCCACCTTTATTGTACAAAATGTTATCATCAGCAGACATACTTCTGAGATCACAGGTTATAATTGCTACAAGGTATGCATTTCTCATCTGGATTAAGCAACTGCCTGCTTAATGCAACAGCTCACTTTACCCCGTCAGATTCCTAAGACCTGCCAGTGCTTGATGAAATGCGGAGGTGGCACTGCGTTTAATTGCTATGCTTATTTGAGTCTAGGTGGTGCGTTCAGATTCTCAAGCACTGTCCTTTCAGATCTGAGACAGAGGCATGGATTCATTTCAGTGTAAAGGTTTGCTCTCAGTGAAGGGCACAAATGAAATTAATTCTGGCAACTTCAATCTGTTTGCTCATGGGCATAAGTCCACATATGTATGCGGCATTAATTTGGGAATCTCATTCTGAGAGCCCATAGCATAGAGTGGGTGGAATAGCAATGTTAGACTGCTTCAGTTTGCTATGAGTTTTTTTGTTGTGGTGCTTGGATGCCTGATATCTCTGCAATGCAGCTTTCTGAGTCTACCTGCAAACCTTTACAGCATAGTCAATGGATGTAACATAAAAATGCCCCACTCAACACTGTCAGACTCACTTTGGGTAAGGAGAGAATGGGGGTTGATGGGAGGGTGGGCTCTGTAAAGTATTATGAGACTGAAAGTGTTTCTTTTTACCATTCAGATTCCTTGGCTTTGTAATGCTCACAGAATAATTTTTCAGTGAAATATCTCTCAAAGGGAGTCAGCAAGTGAAGTAAAAACAGAAAATGCTGGAAAATCTCAGCAGGTCAGGCAGCATCTGTGGAGCGAGAAACAGAGTTAACGTTGCAGGTCAATGAAAAATCTACCGGACATTTTTCAGGTGCAAAAGTGGCAGCTTTGCACGACAGACAGCAAACAATGATCTGATCAGGATAGCCATTGTCCTGCAGGATAACTTTAATACGTTCTATTTCTGTGTGAAACTTGCAAGGTGATCAAATGGATAGGGCCCTATTTACAATACTGCTGATAGCGTATGGATAGTCTTATAGCGTATGGAGCTATACAATCCTAAAGTGTACGTTGACCGGTGAAAGTAGGGTTTCGGTAGAAGCAATAAGGAACCCATTTGTGGATTTCTCAACTAGCAAGTTGAGGAAAGGGAGTAGGTTAGATTGGTCCATCTCAAAAGTGAATTTTAACATGGAATAGAGCATGTAAGGTGTGTAAAGAAATCCTTACATGCAGTTACAGATTCAAAGATCATGAATAAAGCATCTACATATCGGAAATATGCACGGAGTAGAAGGTTAGGGCTCATTCCATCAAAAACGCCCTTATCAGCTCATTGTTCACTGTGTATCGCACAAACTCACAAATGAGACAAAAATTGCTACTTTTGTCCAAATTGTCCAGTTTGCCTCAAACTACCCTGAAAAGGCAAAGTACCTCAGAAATTTGAACAGTAGGTTAAGCAAGCTGTTTCATGCTGTTCCTAGACAGTGGCTACAAGAGTGGTAATTTCCACTAAAAGGATGCTGCCGTCTGTCCAAAAAGATGTTCTGCCTACCGTACAATTGAGCAATGTGTTATGACAACCTATATTTACCTTGCTGAGTTTGGAGGTCGGCAACTCCAAGTCCTGACAGTCTCCGGACTTCCTGCACAGGCCGGGACTGAGCTTGCATTCTTTGGGCCAAGGACTGGCCCAATGTGCTTTTGCAGAAGAAGGGCGTGAAAATCCTGGCCAGGTGACCAGATGCAGAGCACGATGGCCAGGAAGTGTCCCAGGCAGAGGACAAGGGAGAGGGGGCAGGGAGAGGTCCCAAAAGGAAGTCCCAGGTAAGGGACAAATGTAAAGGACAGAAACAGGTCCCAGTTAAGTTCAGTTAAAAGGGTAAATCAGAGAAACACTCTACAGGTTAAAGAAAGGGCTGGGGGGAGCAGACTTTAAGTCAAAAAGTCCATTGGGTCAAAGGTACTCCTTGGGAGCAGTAGCGTTCTGCTCGGCACAGCCAAAGATCTGAAGTTGTGCCTGTAATTGAGTGCCTGGGTGTATACTCGGGAACCCCGGGGACTGCAATCTCAGAAGCTGAGATTGAAACCCTGTGTGGTAGGCCGTTGTTAATGCCATCCAAGCCTGGTAATTGAAGAGGGTTAAGGAGTAGCCCAGAAGGTCCAAGTAGACAGCTGAAGGTTGGTGACTCTGTGCTGTGGGCCTTTGGGGCAGTGGTGTTCTGCTTGACATGACTGAAGTGCTGAAATTGTGCTTGTGACTTGGTGTTTGGGTTTACTCAGGAATCGAGGGGAACTGAATCTCGGAAGGCAAGATTAAAACCCTGCAAGGTGGGCCATCGCTGAAGCTATCCGAGTTGGAGTGACTTTTGGAGAGAATTCAAAGGTGAGGGGCAGAATCATCCTAGATTTGCACTAAGTGCGGTAGCGGGCAGGTAAAACATCGTTCTACCCGTCGGCTGCAATGGCAGCTTTTCACGCCGTATCGTCTCAAACCCGCCACGCTAATTATGCATTCCCAGGAAACACGACGTTTCCATGGCGGGCGAGGTCTCGTTTGCCGGCCAAGGCATCACTTCGCTGCTTCGTCACACTGCGTGCCGTATTTAAAGTGCAGCTGCATGCACACATCTCAGTACTTCCAACCCACAACTGCTGTAAAGAGGACATAGCCCCAAAAGGCAAAAAGACTGCAGCCCCAAGGTTCAATGACATGTACCTCGAGTGCTTTTTGAATGCTGTGGAAGCTCGTTGTGATGTCCTCTAACCCGCTCTGGCTGCAGGATGAACAGCAACCTCAGTATTCCGGCTTGGGAGGCGGTGGCAGTGGTGGTCAGCACCAACGCCCAGCAAAAGAGGGCAGCCACCCAGTGCCACAAGAGGATGAATGATCTCCTCCGTTCCACCAGGGTAAGTCACTCTTCTCATCACTCTCAGCTCACACACTCACAAACCCATCGCGCATCCACAGGGTAAAAGCAAAATACTGCAGATGCTGGAAATTTGAAAGAAAAACAGAAAATGCTGGAAAAATCTCAGTTTTTCCAGCATTTTCTATTTTTAATACACATCCACAGGGCCCTTACTCACTGCCAGTTTCAGGGGCATCACCATTCACTCTCTCACACACACCTTCATTGTCCTCATCCCATCCCTGCGACCACTCACCAGCCACACATGTCATGCATAATTATTGCCTGGCCTGTGTTAGGAAATAGAGATAGTTGAAGTGAGTTTTTATTTGTGGGTGTTAGGAATGAGTTTTAGCCTTAAAGTTTAAGTTTGATTTGTATTTCTGTATCTGTGTGTTAAGAAAGGTCAAATGGGGTTTTAGTTTCACTTTGGAAAGGTGCTTGCATTTCTAATGAGGAGTTTTATGACTACCCCCCACACCCGAAGAGAAAGTAAACATACAAGGGTAGAAGGATTGGACTGTTGCCCAGCAACAGGGGCCGAGAGAGGCAGGTCTGTGCCATAGACACACACATAGAAGAAGGAACACAGCAGTTTGATTTGGAAGCTGTTTCAGTTCAGTTGGTCTAAAGACAGCTGTGAAGCAGAAGCAGCCTAATTGGGGACAGGTAACAAGTCTCAAGCTACGGAAAACCCCAGAAACCCTGGGGAGTGGAGGAAGAGAAAGTCCAAAAGTGACCTTCTAGTCAAAGGAAGGACAGGAATCTTAACCCTGTTAAGTGAAGTTAAGAGAGAGAGAAAGGCTCCAAGCTTCAGATTTAAAGAGACAAAAGCTGTAGAAAGTAGATTTAAAGTGAAAACAGCTTGCAAGAGGCAAGAAGGCCCAAAGAGACAACTGAAGGTCTGTAACTCTTTGCTATGGGCATGTGAAGCAGTGGTGTACTGTTGACGACTGAGTGAGAGAGACAGAGTGGAGAGTCGAGTTTGGAAACCCTCGTGCGAAGGATGGAATTCAAGGACACCGGTTGGTTCATGGTATCACAAGTATCTGGGACGATGGAGAGATCCATAGTATCTGGTTGAGGTGGCATCTGTAACTTGGTTTCAGAGTGTGGTGTGTCTGACCACAGGGTGCCATAGATTTACACAGACTGTGTACTTACTGTGTGCATTAGAGTATAAGTTAGCTTTTGTAACTTGTGTTATCCTTACAAATCTGTAATTATCTATAAAGTTATAGTTGTGGGTGAAGGAGTATTGTAGTATAGTTCATCTTTTCTTGCTTAATAAATGTTTTATTCTTTTGTTAAAAGTCTATCAGCTGACTCCTGTGACTCTGTTCAGTAGCTACTCTCCACGTTTCTAAACAAACAAAAAAAAATTAGGATCTATCAAGCTGGGTTCCACTCTGGGATCAGGCTTGTCTAGGAGTAACCTCAGCTGGGGATTGTAACACCTGGCAGGCATCCTGCTTGCACTCTGTCCATCTCTATTCATGCAGGACAAGCTGGCACAAAACAAGGACAGGTCACAGACTGGTAGAGGAATGCCTGAGATCAAGGTCCTCATGGGCTTTGATAACAGAGCCATGCAACTGCCGGCAATGACCGGGACCGGTCCTGTGCTGACGGTGAAGTTGGCGCTGCTCTACCAAGTGAGTGTCCAGCAGTGCAATATCCACCAGACAACCATGGTGTGAGTGATGTGTTCACAGGCCACTGCCATGCACTAATTACCTCTCCTTGCTTTCGCAGGCACATCTGCCAAACAGTTGACAGAGTCTATGACCTAGGGCCTCTAATCAAGCCCCGAGGAAACCTCTGAAGAGGAATCTGAAGGCACCCGGCTGAAGGCCTGTCACTGTGCTCACCCACACCCTCCACCAGTGCAGAGACACAAGCCTCGGTGGGACCAAGCTTTAGAGTAGCCTCAGGACCACAATCTTATGAGCACATCACACTATCTGATCCACAGCAGGTAACGGCAAGGACTTCCCAGGCATCCGGTACTCTGAGGAGTGCTGGAGGCCAGAAGCTTGCTGAGCCCGAGTCAGATGATGAGCCTCTGGACTCAGTCATGCCACAGTTGCTGGAGCTGCAAAGGCAAGCTCGGGAACATCAGGAAGGGATGTCTGCTGCACTCCTCAGGTTGCAAGGCACGATAGAGGAGTCTGCCCATCTTCAGGCTGAGGTGATAGTGCCGGCATTGCAACGCATTGAGGTCAACACTGGCAGGATGGCAGCCGCCATGGAGACCTTGGTCCTTATGTCACTCCTGCACTGCTGCACAGGCTGCACTCCATCGCTGACACCATAGTTGACCCCCAACACTGTGTATATGATAGAGGTGCAGTGCAGCTCAATCACACTCCAGATACCCATTCTCCTCAAGGAGTCAGCCAGGGGCCCTTGGGCACTCATAGGGAGGAGAACCAGCAGGTCCGCACCCCAGGGCCATCCACCTAGTTGATTCCAAGAGTGTCCACCCCCTCCGAATCCCCTATTCCTCTGTCCCCAGCAGCTCCAGCTCCACAGTTCAAGGAGGGTGCCACAGCCAGACAGCAAGACCCCGAAAGCAGGCTGGGCCCCTCCTGGTCTCAGCCCTCCAGAGGACGCCCGTCAAGGGCATCACAGACAGGGCATAGCAGTCAGAAAGCTGCCTTCACCTCCGCTGTGGATATCCAGGGAGCACCAAGAAATAGCGGCAGATGATTTAGGAAGGTTAAGAAGATGTAACTCTTTTAAGTCAAACGATTAAATTAAATTAAGACTATCAGGGAGAAAGCAAAAGCAGCCCATTAAAGGGAAACTGCAAAAAAAAAGACAAAATTCAAAGGAAACTTACCAACGTTAAATCAAAATGTGATTAAAAAGGGTCGATAAAGCACCCCAGTCCCCACGGTGCCCACTGGGCATGGAAGGCCTCAATAGTAGACAACCCTCTTGATCATCCGCTGCCTGGACCCGTTAATGGCCAACTTGGCCAGGCCCAGGAACAGGTTCATGTGGAGGTTCTCCCAGCCCCCCTCCGCACTGGGTGCTCATAGATCAGGAGCGTGGGACTGAAGTGCAAACAAAACAGCAGTAAAAGGTTTTTCAAATAACTTAAAAGGGAGTGCAGCATAAGGTAACCTATATAAACATGGTCCACGGACTCCGCAAGGCTGCAAATGACGCAGGCATCTTGGGAGTCCATGAACTGACACATCCTACGGTTGTATAGGACTGTTGCATGCAACACCCTCCATCCCAGGGCCCCGATGAAAAATGGGAGGACACCCCGTAGAGTGCCCCCCATTGGGGACTTCCGCCGCCAGAGGACAAAAAGGCACGCCTGGGCATGTCCGGGTGGCGGGTGAGGGCAAGGAAGTGAAGGGAGTGCATTTGCACAGCCTGGGCATGGATGTTCAATATTGTCAATAAACACCCATGAATGTCTCCCTGCTTATGCTCCTTGTTCTGCTGAGCAGTGTTCTTGTCACTCAGATTCGAAACCTTTCTGCACAAGATAAGGGCAGGTGTCTCGGTCCAGGGCTTCATCCCTGTGCTTTGTGCAGCCTTCAGATCAAAGTGATGATCCAGCTTCACACTCCCTGGCCACATTAGTGATGCCTGCACCTCGATGATACTTGTCTTTGCTGCCAGAATGTCGTGGGCAGACGTCACTGAGTGCTCTCAGCACCTTTAAGGTGGCGCTGGCTCCCATCTCTTCAGCATCTGTGACCTGTGATGCTGTGCTCCTTAAGGCTTAGGTGCTGAAGGCTGCCAAAGGATCAGATGCATTTAAAGTTTCATGGATAAATCATGGCTGCGTCTCTGTGATATGACCCTGGTCACAGATCGCAAGCGATCTGCCCTCGACCAGATAGGAGTCAGGTATCCTCAGAGGCTCTGTGAAGATCTATGGAGTGTCCTCACTGCATTTCGTCATCATTCTCCTGCAATTGAGCAACTATTAGGGCCTCCACTGTGTCTCCACTGGGTATGGGCGCTGCCATAATTCAGACTGGAGTCAAACGTTCACAGATGCAATGTGAGGATCTATGGGGCCTCCTCACTGCATGTCCTCATCATCCTCCACAAATACAACAACTGTGAGGGCCTCCCGACTGCACCTGCCTCACCTGGCCAGTGCAAGGGCACTGTCATCGTCACCTTGGAGGACCGCCTCACCCTCATCACTGTCGACATCCTCTTCATCGGAGGACAACTCCAGCTCTTGCATCTCTCTTATGACACAACAGTTGGTAAAGGCTGAGTTATTTAAATCCCCAAGGGAAATTTGAACAACTGTCATAACCTATATTTTCAATTGGTGTGTTTGAGCTGCAGCTCTGAATTCAGGAATAAAACCGCCAGGCCTCAAAAGATTTTTTATATAAAACTAAATTAAACATTTATTAATTTAACATGAAATTGAACACATACACATGTCTACAAATTACAAATTACTACCATAATAACTTTTAAACACATCCCCAAATTAACTACTCCCACCTAAATCTTCACCAAGGCAACAATAGATCTTAAATGCCTATGACTTATACACACAAACTTCTTTCTGTTTATACCTAGCTTTCTCTTTGTAAATTTTCCATTGTATCCTAGGCTTTTAATTTTACATCTCCCAACAATAATACTTTCATTCCACCAATTTTATTAGTAATATAAATACATTGCTTGACATCTCCCAGCTAGGTGCAAGATTTTACCTATTCTTTTGAATGGTTTATTTAACAAATGCAAATTGCACTTTCACTTTTGCTCCTTACATTTATCTAATTAACACCTCAAACTACTATAAACCAAAGCACCCAGGCTTTAATCTAATTAATTCACACACAGACACACACACAGACACACATAGACACAGATTCTACTACAATTCCAATTTAAAAATAATTTCCAATAACATTATAGACATTACTACCTCTTCATGACAATCTCCTCCACAGCCAGCTCCACTCCCCATTGCAGCGCCAGGTTATAAAGGGCACAGCAGGTAATGACGATGTGTGGCACCCTCTGCAGACTGTACTGCAGGGCTCCACCAGACTGGTCCAGGCACCGGAACCTCATTTTTAGCATCCCGATGGTCTGCTCCCCAAGTTGCGAGTTGCAGCATGACCCTTATTATACCTTCGCCCTGCTGCAGTCTGAGGCCATCGCACAGGTGTCATCAGCCATGTTCTCCGCTGGTAGCCCTTGTCCCTGAGGAGCCATTCCTGCAGCCTCTGTGGACCCTGGAAGATGTCAGGGATCTGTCACCAACTAAGAATGTAGGAGTCATGCATAGTCCCTAGAAACCATGCACAGACCTGCAGGATGCGGTTCTGGTGGTCGCACACCAGAAACACATTGAGTGAATGGAATCCCTTGCAGTTGGCATAGTTGGCCGTGTGTTGCGATGGAGGCCTGAGTACCACGTGCGTGCAGCCGATGGCATCCTGTACCTGTGGAAACCCAAGATCTGGGCAAATCCAATCGCTCTTGCATCCTGGCTCTCCTGGTCCGGGGCAAAATAAACAAAGTTGTGTGCCCTTGCAAAGATGGCATCCATGATCTGATGGATACATTTGTGGGAGTGACCCATAGATGTCACTGGTAGAGCCCTGAAAGGAGCCACTGGCATAGAAATTGAGTGCCACTGTTACTTTCATGGCCACTGGCAGTGGGTGCCCTGAATGTCTACGTGGCACCAAATCCTGCAGTAGCTGGCAGATGTGACTGACCGGTTCCCTAGACAGGTGCAGTTTTCAGCGACACTGGTTCTTGGTTATCTGCAGGAATGAAAGGCGGTATTTATAGATCGTGGGTCTAGCTAGGTGCCGACCAGTGACGGCTCTTTGGTGGCGTGTGTGGGAGCCCCAGTTCCCCCTTCTTCTAGAGGGTACTGCTCCTCCCTCTGCACAGCCAGGCATCTCAGTCTCTCTCTTCTCTGTTGTCTCCATTCTCTGTGTGCCATGAGGCATACAGCTAGTTCACCAGGCTCCGTGATCCTGTTGTACTTCTGCAAAATGAAAAAGAGAGATGCATAGGTTAGCATGGGTGTACTAAGAACCTGTCTTGGTTTAGTTTGAAGGCCCCTTAATGCATCCAAGAGAGTGCTGGCCACCACTTGGATAGCCAGAGATTAGTGCACTGCATGGCTGCGTGAAATCCCACCTTCCTCCAACCCAGTTCACCCAACTGATTGACAGCAGTTTTGCCCATTGGACTGCATGCTGTGCTCTCAGCTCAGGCATATGTATTATCCTAACCCGTGATGCAAACCTGCACTGTTAGCTTGAACCATTGTGGAGACTGGCCCAAACTGGGATGATGACATTGCAAGGGGCTGTGTGCACCTCCATCAGTGACTGTTCCATGGCCAGCTTTAGCAAGGAGATTGTATAATGTACCCAGTCGTCCAATTGTTCTGTAGTCCACTAAAACGCTCATAAGTTTGCAGCCTGTGCCTGAGGGGTGAAAAGCTCTGGGGCATTTGGTGGCACTTTCATGCCTCTGCATTGCTTGAGTGGGCAGATAAGCTAGAGGCCCGACTCCAACCATTCCAATGTGGCTGTGCGTGAACTGTCTCAGCTGCAGAGGAATGGTCACTTTTTACAAGGTGTCACTAATGCGTGGCTGCTTCTCTTGCCCATCCTCCCCCCACCTTGTGCACTACCTTCAAGCGCAGGGCTGCCTTTGTGCCCCCCACCCCGCCAAAGTTGCCTCAAGCGCAGGGCAGTCTTTGCCTCCGCCCCCCAATGCACCTCAGCCTTGAAGTCCATAAGGTGTTCCTCGCGAGCGCTCTGCAATGTTACAGTTCACTCACCTCCAGGTTCCCCTCAAAGTGCAGCCTGCCAAGTGCACGCCTTTTATACGCTGTTGTGAAACATGTCGGCGCGCAATGTGGGTGGATGATCCAGCAGGGGGGATGAATCCGGCGAGCTAGCTTTATAATGGTATGCTGACATATTATAATGAGGTTCCCGATATCCGATGACAGGTAATGCGGCCCGCCATCGATGGGCTGAGTGGACAATCAGAATTTGGTTCCACGACATCTTGAAACCAATTTTTGGCCTTCTCACCGTGTGGCCCATTCACGCACTGAGCCCGACGCCAGTGGACACGGACGATTCCGCACTGAAGATTGGAAACCTCCGTGAGCTAGACAGAGTTTCAGTGAGATTGGTTGGCCTTATAGTGTGACTACCATCTGGGTGGGTTGTTGAGAAATCCATGGAATCTTTTCTGGTTGCATCTTCCATTTATTGTGTAGTGTGGTGTGTCCAACGACAGTTTGCCTGTTAATTCACATGTACCTCATACATACCCTGAATGTTACAGTATAAGATAGATATTGTAAATTGTTTTATCTTTCTGAACTTGTAGAGTAAAGTTTATTTTTTGCTTGTTCAAAACCTGTGGAATCTTGTGGCTTTATTAGCAAATGTTTTCAATCTCACACTTTGTCCACTTAGTACTGGGGTAGAAGGGAGCTGTTCCAGTGGGACGGGCTTTGCTTGAACCCAGATGGGACAAGTGTCCTGGCAAACTGAATAACTAGGGCTGTAGAGAGGGCTTTAAACTAAATAGAGGGTGGGAGGGTTCTGGAAAGGGGTTACGTTGGCTTACAAAGCAAAAGGACATTGCAGCCTTGCAGGGCAGCTATTTAGGTAATGATACCCAGAGTGTGTCAGGAAGGGACAGAGTGTACAAACATTAAAAAAAAGCAGCAAATAGGGTCAAAAGGGGAAAAAAATGGTAAAAAGGCAAAATTAATGGCTCTTTACTTAAATGCACGTAGTATTCGGAACAAAATAAATGAATTAACGGCACAAATAGAGGTTAATGGGCATGATCTTATAGTCATTATTGGAGATGTGGTTACAAAGAGATCGAAGCTGGGAGCTAAATATTCAGGGATATGTAACTTTTCGAAAGGACAGGCAGGAAGGAAAAGGTGGTGGGGTAGCTTTGTTAGTACGAGATGGAATAAGTACGATAGCAAGAAATTATCTTGGATCGGAAGATGTAGAATCCATATGGGTGGAGGTAAGAACTAACAAGGGAAAGAAGGCACTGGTGGGAGTAGTCTATAGGCCTCCTGGCAGTAGCTATACTGTAGCACAAAGAATAAATCAGGAGATAATGAAGACATGTAAAAAGACAGTACATTAATCATGTGTGACGTTAATCTTCATGTAGATTGGGAAAATCAAATTGGCAAAGGTAGATATGAGCAAGAATTCATAGAGTGTATCTGGAACAGTTTCCTAGAACAATATGTTGTGAATCCAACCAGGGATCAAGCTATTTTGGATCTGGTAATGTGTAATAAGCCAGGTTTAATAAAAGACCTCAGAGTAAAGGATCCCCTCGGAAACAGTGACCATAATATGGCAGAATTTAGCATTCAGTTTGAGAGTGAGAAACTTGGGTTGGAAACAACTGTGCTAAACTTAAATAAGGGTAATTACAATGGAACGAGGGCAGACTTGGCTGGGGTGGACTGGGAAAGCAATTTAGCAGAAAAGACGGTTGATGAACAATGTCAGACATTTAAGAAAACAGTTCATGACTCTCAACAAAGATATATCCCATTGAGGAAGAAGGATTCAAGGAAGGGGATAAACCAACTATGGTTAATCAAGGAAGTTAAGGACAGTATCAAATTGAAAGAAAAAGACTTACAATGTGGCAAACATTAGTGGTAAGCTAGCGGATTGGGAAAGTTTTAAAAACCAACAAAAGATGACCAAAAAAATAATGAGGGAGAAAATAAACTTTGATGGTAAACTAGTAAGTAATATAAAAATGGACAGCCAGGGCTTCTTTAAATATATAAAAAGGATGAGAGAGGCCAAAGTGAACATAGGCCCCTTCGAGAATGAGGCTGGGGGAATAATAATGGGGGAGCAGGAAATAACAGAGGAGTTGAATAAATACTTTCCTTCAGTCTTCATGGTAGAAGATAGAAGATACTGATAGCATTCCAAAAATACTAAATAATCAAGGGGCAAAAGGAGGGGGTGGAGGAAATAAATACAACAACTATCACTAGAGAAAAAGTACTAGGGAAACTAATGGAGCTAAATGCTCATAAGTCCCCTGGACCTGATGGGTTGCATCCTAGGATATTAAAGGAAGTAGCTACAGAGATAGTGGATGCACTGGTAGCAATCTTCCAAGAATCCTTAGATTCTGGAAAAGTCCCAGAGGATTGAAGACCAACCAATGTAACGACCTTATTCAAAAAGGGAGGGAGACAAAAAAACAGGTAACTATAGGCCAGTTAACTTAACATCTGTTATAGGGAAAATGTTGGAGTCTACTATAAAGGACGTAATAGCAGGGCATTTAGAAATACATAATCTCATCAAGAAGAGTCAGCATGGCTTCATGAAGGGGAAATCATGCCTAACAAATTTATTAGAATTCTTTGAGGAGGTAACAAGCAGGATAGATAAAGGGGAACCAGTAGACATAATATATTTGAATTTCAAAAAGGCATTTGATAAGGTACCGCACATAAGCCTACTTAATAAGAGCCCATGGAGTTGGGGCTAGTATATTAGCATGGATAGGGGATTGGCAAACTAATAGAAGACAGAGTTGGGATAAGGGGGGCATTTTCAGGTTGACAATCTGTAACTAGTGAAGTGCCACAGGGATCAGTGCTGGGGCCTCAATTATTTACAATATATATTAATGACTTATATGAGGGAAGTGAATGTACTGTCGCCAAGTTTGCGGATGACACAAAAATAGTTGGGAAGGCAAGTCGTGAGGATGATACAAGGAGCCTGCAGAGGGATTATAGGGCAGGTTAAGTGAGTGGGCAAAAACTTGGCAGATGGAATATAATGTGGGAAAATGTGAGGTTATGCACTTTGGCAGGAAGAATTGAGGAGCTGAATATTATTTAAATGGAGAAAGACTGCAGAAGGCTGTAGCACAGAGGGATTTGGGAGTCCTCGTGCATGAATCCCAAAAAGCTAACATACAAGTTCAATTGGTAGAAGAGAAGGCAAATGCAATTTTGGCCTTTATTTCAAAGGGAATGGAGTATAAAAATAGGTAAGTCTTGCTAAAGCTATACAAGGCACTAGTTAGACCACTCCTAAAATACTGCGATCAATTTTGGTCCCCTTATCTAGGGAAAGATATACTGGCATTGAAGGCAGTCCAAAGAAGGCTCATTAGGTTGATCCCAGGTCTGGAGGGATTTTCTTATGAGGAGAGGTTGAGTAGGTTGGGTCTATACTCATTGGAATTCAGAAAAATGAGAGGCAACCTTATTGAAACATATAAGTTTCTTAGGGGGCTTGACAGGGTAGATGCTGACAGATTGTTTCCCCTTGTGGGAGAGTCTAGGACCAGAGGGCATAATCTCAGAGTAAAGGGGTGCCCATTTAAACCAGAGATGAGGAGGAATTTTTTCTCTCAGAGGGTAGTCAATCTGAGGGATTTTTTATTGCAGAGGGCTGTAGGGGCTGGGTTGTTAATTATATTCAATGTGGAGCTAGACAGGTTTTTAATCAGTAAGTGAATCAAGGGTTATGAGGAAAAGGCAGGAAAGTGGAGTTGAGGATTATCAGATCAGCCATGATCTCATCGAATGGCAGAGCAGACTCGATGGGCCAAATGGCCTATTTATGCTCCAAAGTCTTTTGGTCTTATGGTCTAAGCAAAATGTTATTGGTCCCTAACTGGATCCTCCCAATAACTTGGGAGCTTGGCCAAGGATCTTAACAAATGTAGTGTACTGGTTTGTTGTCAGGTATGTAGGCCGTGCATTCCAATCATTAGCTGATCAAATCAAACAGCATATTCCTTTAGTTGTTCATAATAGGAAGGATACAGACCATACGCAACCAGCCTGCACTTGCAAAACCCAAAATTACTGTTGCCCAGACTCACAAACTGCCAGGGTCAGTCAACTGGGAGATTCTGGAAAGAAGATGTTGCTCTACCAGGTGGAAGAAAAGGATTGTTTTTGGGTTAACCATCAAGTGGAGGGCTGAGGACAGAAGAGTTAAAGACCACAGGACCACCAGAGGTACCTTGCAACAGGAAGTCTGTCCGGTTATGTTCAAAGGGTTGTGTGAAGGCAACTTTGTTTAAAAGGACACTGGAAGATTCACTCTGGTGAAGCAGGGAGAAGAAATCCTGTTAAAACCAGGGGAAGCTTTGAATTTTAATCACAAGACTACCATCTCTGTGGAGAGTGCAGTGTAATGCATAAATGTGGTGTGAGGTTTTCAGTTGTGTTAGGAAGTTAATTACAAATACCTTTTCTGTAATTTAATTCTGTACTGGTTGCCTGCTAATTATTGGTTAGTCAAAATTAATTATAGTTTGTTTGTTACAGTAAAAATATTAAAACATGAAATCTTGTGTGATCCTTTGAGTCGATCACTTGGAAATTCATATCTCTTCTTAAAAGTTACCAGTCACCACAGGGAACATAACACAATGGACAACAGTGACTCATAAGAAAAATTGCTGAATACATGCCAGTACAAACACACAGAGACCCAGGAATATTTGAGCAACATAGCTCAAGGCAGGTTACTGTACAAGAGATAATCCAGATTGATAGACAAAACAGGCATAAAAGTCCTAACCCTAACTTTCTATCACTTGACATTAATGACCAATTAAATTGTTAACTTCCTAGAAGCGTTTTGCCAGCTTCACCTCAGGGTGTTGGTAATGTAATTGAACAACCTTGATACAAAAACCAATTGAGAGAAAGTCATTGGATTCAAATTATTTTCTTGGCATGGGATGAGCACAGATTTAGCTGTGATGTTCTTGTTACATTTGCTCTCTGTTCATTTAGACATAACAAGCATTTCATTTTTGCCCTGCATTGTCCCTGTGCAAACATCAGACATTTTCAAAGAAGTTTGGATTTTCCATTAGTGCATAATCTCTCTTTCTTGCAGATTGCTGTTTAAACCTGGCTAAAGTTGCTTCCAAATAGTGTCCTTTGAATATGAAAATTATCTTTTCTTTCATGATAAGTAAGAAAATAATTCACAACCATGTATTCTCATCTACTTAGAATCATGCAGCAAAGTTGAGACCATTCGGCCATTGTGCCTGTGCTGGGTCTTTTAAAGATCTATCCAATTATTTCCCAATTGTTTCCCAACAATTTCCTATTATCTCCCCTGGCAAAAAACTCTGCAAGCTTTTCCCCTTCAAGTACTTATCCATTTTCCTTACGAAAGTTACTATTGAAAAGCTTTCACCACCATTTCTGGTCATGCATTCCAGATCAGAACAACTCGCTGCATAAAATATTTCTGCTCAGCCCTCCTCTAGCTCTTTCTCCAATTATCTTAAAACTGTGTTCTTTAGTACCTATTTATTGGATTAAAACCCCTCATAATTTTCAACACTTCCGCAAATCTCCCCTTAACCTTGCCTGATCTAAGGAACACAAGCCTAGGCAAAAAATGATTGTAGGATGACATCAACTTATTGGGAGCTCCTTTCAGATGGGACTTCCAGGGAGGTAATTTTTAAAAAATTCTTTCATGGGATGTAGGCATCATTTGTTGCCCATCCCTAGTTGCTCTTGAACTGACGGGCTTGCTATGCCATTTCAGAGGGGCAGTTAAAAGTCAACCACATTGCTATGGGTCTTGAGTCGCATGTAGGCCAGGCCAGGGCAGCAGATTTCCTTCCCTAAAGGGCATTCATGAACCAAATTGATATTTACAACAATCAATGATAGCTGTCAAGGTCACCATTACTGAGACAAGCTTTCAATTCCAGGTTTATTAACTGAATTCAAATTCCACCAGCTGAACGCATGGGCAGAATTTTCCATGTCCACTGGCATCAGGCGTGAGCGGACAATATGACGAGAAGGCCAAAAATCGGTTTCACGACGTTGTAAATCCAGTTTGCGATCATCCGCTCAGCCCGTCGATGGCAAGCCATATTACCCACCATCGGACATCAGGAACCTCATTGCAATGCATCAGCATATCATCTGCATAAGGCCAGCCCGCTCAAATCACCACCTGCAGCCCTCCCCCCGCAACCCCTCCGCTGGATTGTTCACCCATGTTGGCGGGAAAACATGCCAGTGCAGAACACATCCTGACAAGTCTGACGTGCAGAAGGTGGGACTTGCTCACATCGTGGATATCTGAGGAGCAGAAGATGCTGGAGCCCGACACCAATGGCACACTGGAGGAACGTCCATTGCATGCTGGGTGGATTCTCATGGGCATGGCTCTGCTGCAAAACAGCGCATGGATGTTGGAAAGTCACCGCTGATTGTCGAGGGGGTTGGAGAGGAAGGTCTAGGATTGACTGGGAGAGGAAGAAGTGTCGGGGGGTTAAGGATGGGAGGGGAGAATGAAGGTGTCAGGGGGGAGGTTGGATCGGGGGAATGAAGGTGTCGGGGGGTGAGGTTGGGATGGAGGAGGGAGTATGTGGGAAGGGGATAATGGGGGAGAAGACAGCAACTGGAGAAGTAGGTGTAAGGGGGGTGGAAGGTGTAAGGGAAGGAGGTCAGAGGGGGAAGGAGTGTGGGAGAGGGGAGGGAGTCCAGGGGGAGGAAGGAGTACAGAGAGGGAGGGAGTAAGGGTGGAAGAAGAGTAAGGGGGTGGAATGAGTCAGGAAGGGGGAAGGAGTAAAGCTGGAGGAACAAGTAAGGGCGTCTGAGGGAGTCAGGGACAGGGAAGGAGTAAGGCTGGGGGAAGAAATGAGGCTGGAGGAAGAGGTAAGGCTAGAAGAAGGAGTCGGGAGGGGGGAAGTGCTAAGGGTGGCGGAAGAAGTAAGGGTGCCTGAGGGAATCACGAAGGGGAAGGCGCTGAGCCGGGGTGGGGAAAGTCCGGAGGGTGGGAGGACTAAGTTGGGGGTGAGGTCCTGGCGGGGACAGGGTATGGAGGGGGAAAGGGGTTCCAGGAAGGAAGGGATCTGGAGAGGGAGGTATCTAGGTGAACGCACAAGGGAGGGTGTCTGATGTGCCCATGACTGCCTCCTGGGGGGTGGGAATGACCAAGGGCAGAGTGAAGCAGTAGGGTGGGAGGGTGAGGGTTCAACGGTAGCGGTAGAAGGCGTGGTGAGGGTTGGGGGGGGGCGGTTAGTGGAGACTCGGAAGCAGACAAGGACCCTGGAGGTGGGAGGAGGAGGTCAGCGAGGTGAATGTGGATAGGGGTGGGATTTTCAGTAAGGAAGGGAATGTGCACATTCACCTGGACATCCCCAACAGAAAAGGATTGTGGCTGGTAGGTCGCGGAGGGGAGGTGATGCAAGGGGGGCAATTCTGATGGGGGAAGGGAAATGGATGACTGGGGGAGGGGAAAAGACAGGGGAGCGAAAGTAAAACCGAATTAGTACCATGCTGTCCAAATCGAAAGTGAAATGAGAGTCGTGGTGAGCGAGATCAGGTGCTGCATGGGAGTGTGATCAGTGGGTGGGCAGAGATGTAGGTCAACTCAGATGGACAACTGAAAGCGAACCCCAGCAGGCAGCATTCAAAATGCTCAGGACATGAAGATTTGTGTGATATGGGAAGGATCTGCATGCAAGGGAGAACGCTTGCACAAAGATCCAAAAGGCCCTGCCATACTCACACTTTTCCTTTCAGAATCACTCGTGGGCCAGCTTCTCCCTCTGTGGTGACAGAGGATGAGGTTGAGGGGCCCACAGGCAAAGGGGACTCAGAGGGATTGGCCAACCCCCTCAGCCAGGGGTGTCCAGCTGCCGCTCCTCCTCCCTTCAGGTGCCCGAGGGCCCCAGCCTGACTCGTGGAGAGGAAGGAGCACCTGGAGGGTCCCTCTTGTGTTCCCACTGCAGGAACTCACCCATGGCTCCCATGATGGAGTGCAGGTCTGTGTGCATCTCTGCGTTCTACTGGACCAGGATCTCCATGGCATCTGCCATTCTCCACATGAGACCTCCATACACACAAATGTGGGAACCACTTCATCAGAGAGCAGGCAGATCCACTCCTCCAATCATGAGCCACTCTGTTGAGGGCTTCCAACAGCTCTGCATGATGTTCCCCCACCTACTGCTGACTCTCCAGGATGAGTTGGAAGGCCAAATCCAGAGGTTCACCATCTGACTCGGACTTCACAGATGCCTCTTTTCCAGCAGACCTACGAGTGCCAGGGAGCTCGGCTGAACCTGCCTCCTCCTGCTGCAGACGCATGTCCATGCAATGACCACCAGATTGTGAACCTGAGCCTGCTCTAGACTGGGGTCACAATCTTTTCAGCTACCTATTTTGAACTCTTGGATGTAAGTCATTAGGTCCAGGGGATTTGTTGTGTTTAGTTCCATTAATTTCTCAATTACTTTTTCTTTACTAAAACTAATGTCTTTAAATTTATCACTTTTGTTAGACCTTTGGTTCCACACTTTTTCTGGTATATCTTTTGTGTCTTCTGTAAAAACAGAGACAAAAATGTTGTTTTATATCTTTGCCATTGCCTTATTCCTCATTATGATTTCTCCCTGTCTCAGTTTTGAAAGCGCCCATGCTTCCTTTCACTCCTCCCTTCCTTATTAGTACATACATGTGGAAGCTTTTATAATCTGTTTTTATATTTAGTTCACTGTTATATTTTATTTTTACCCTCTTTATCAATTCTTTGGTCATCTTTTGTTGATTTCTAAAAATCTCCCAATTCTCAGGTTTACAAAAGAAAGACTTGCATAGTGCCTTTCACAACCGCTGGACATTCCCCAAGCACTTTACAGTTAGTGAAGCATCATCACTGTTGTAATACAAGCAACACAGCAGCCAATGAGCTGGATTTTCCGATCCTGCCAGTGGGACTTTTGGCTGCTGTCCAAATTTTTCCATCCGGCCCTCAACGATGCCCGCCACTGGCAGGACTGGAAAACCCTGCCCAATGTGCAATGTGACAATGACTGAATAATCTGTTTTAGTGATGTAGATTGAGGAATAAATATTGGACAGGACACTAAGGATAATTCCACTTCTCTTTTTCAGAATAGTGCCATGTAATATTTTCTGAAAGAGCAAATAGTACAGCATTCCCTCATTTTGCACTTGAACCTACAACCTTGTGATTCAGAGACAAGAATGTTACCAAGTTAACCACGTTTTACTTAGCAACATTATAAGTCTCTCCTTTTAATCTAAAACTATTCTTAACCTTTTTACAAATGGATCATTTTGTCCATGGAGATTTTATTTCTCAACGGAATGTATATTTGTTGAAAAATAGAAATGTTCACCGTTGCTCATCTGCCATCGTAACTTTTAATCTAATTTTGCTATCTACCTTGGTCAAACCACCTAGAATACCTATGAAATTGGCTTCATTTAAATTTTCTATTTTCAGACATAATGGGATAATTTTTACGTTCTCCCCAGGGTGGGTTGGCAGGTGGGGACCTAGAATTGGATGCCATGACAGTGGCACCGTGCCTGTTACCTGCCTGATCACCCCCAATCTCTGGGTATGTTACCCATGGCGGGGGAGGCATCGGGCAACCTACTCATCCGTGTGCCAATTGGACCTCTTAAGTGACCAATTAATGGCTACTTAAGGGCCTCCTCCTGCTGCCACTGTGATTCCATCCACAGCAGAGGAGGCTGATGCCAGGTGTTCAAGCCACCAGGTAAATCCTGGCAGCATCTTGGCTACATTGGAGTGCCTCCTGTTTTGGCATCCTGTCCCATTGGAGGCCTTCCAAGGTATTCCCCCTCACCCTGTCACTCCTTCTCCCATGCCCTGTCAATCCAAGCCCCCTGTTCCCCTTGCTGGAGCAGCAAGCCTGGCCCTGGCAAGGTCCAAGACTTACCTTTGTCCATGTTTCATTGCTCCTCTTCTTCAATAGTCTCAGCAGTGGCTATTTCTCCTGGCTTCTGGGGCAAGAGAGCTGTTGGCCAAACAAATGGCCGTCAGCTCTCAGAGGCAGGACTTCTTCTTGGATGGGGTTTGCGGACTTCCCACATATAGCCAATTAAAGGGCTAATAGCCATCAAATGGCTACAGGGTGAGCCAGCCAAGCACAGGTGGGCTTGCTCCTGAATTTTGCACCGGGGGGCGGGGACATCACCCCCTTGTAAAATGCAGCCCAATATGTCACTCTCAAATGCAATATGAAATTCTATTATTTATGATCACTCTTCCCCAAAGGATCCTTTGCTATGAGATTACTAATTAACCCTCTCTCTCTCTTCCCCATGTTTCTATGATGCATTGTTCCAGGAAGCTGTCTCAAGTGTATTCCATGAGCCTGTCCTCCAAACTATTTTTGGCAATTTGCTTTGTATGATATATATACATATATATATATATATGAAAATTAACATCCCTCATGACTTTGTTGCAAGCACATTTTATTTCTTGATTAATTCATTTCTTGATTAGTTAATTAAATAAAGCTGGCATATAAAAGCTAGTATCAGTAATGGTGACATGAAATTATTGGAAGTCATAAAAAATGCACCTGGTTCACTCATGTCCTTTAGGGAAGGAAATCTGCCATCTTTATCAGATTTGGTCTGTATTTGACACTGATCTACAGCAATGTAGTTGACTCCTGAATACTTCCTGAAATGGCATAGTTGCATTTCAGGGGAAATGGGGGATGGGCAATGGCCATCCTCATGAATGTAAGAAAAAAGATTATCTGGCCGTTATCAAGTTTTTTGAACAGTGCTGTGTACAAATTGACTGCTGCATTTCTTACATTGCAACTTCAAAAGTATTTAATTGTCTGTAAAATGTTTTGGGGAGTGCTCTGAGATTGTGAAAGGTGTTACGTAAATGCCAATCTTTCTTTCAGTGAAACACTGAACTTGAAAGAGTTAGGGTCCAATCCATTGTACCTGGATGTTTAATGAAGTATTTGAAGTGAAAAAGATAAATTTTGAAGCCAGAAAATTAGATCTATGTCTCAAAGCTTACAGTTCATAGTTTATAGGCTGTTTGGAGGCTGTTAAATTATGTGCAAAGGTTTTTACGATATAAACAAATCAGATTGAATTTCCCCGATTACTTTGACTTAATTTTTATTCCATCATTATGTGCACTGGTGGTATGAAAATGTAATGTTTTTTCAAGATGTGTGTGTTAAAGGCACATTTATAGCTTATCCTTACTTGACTTCCTTTAATGGCCAAACGGCTCTAGTGGGAAATGGAAATCAAAAGGCCTATTTGGACCTTGTGTGGTTCAGTAATGCCGACAATTGTAGCGCACTAACCCTCAACCCTGCAAATACCTGTTAACATAACCTAGTTTGGGGATTAAATTTGGGACTTTCTAATCTGTATGATTTAGCTACTCACTGACATAACCTATTGAGCTATTACGTGTCCCATCTGATTCTGCTTAACAGGCTGAACAGATCTGCTTGTCCAATTAAAAGATAAAATTGATCTGACTGCTTTACCCATGGGAATCTGATACTGCAGACCTTAAGCTGGATGCTTGGAGTCTTTCTGGAAATCTATCAGTTGAAAACTTAGCACGAGCTTTCAGCAAAAGATTTTAAACCAGCTGATTAAGAAGTTTGCTGTAAAATGTCGCTACAGATCCTTTTCTTTCCTTAAAGAAGATTGATTCTTTAACTGAAGATTTAATTAAAGATAGAAAACTTTTAAAGTCTGAGAAGGATTTCTGGAAATATGATACGTAATATGGAATATGTCTCCCAACAGTCCTTTCATTATCCTGCCTTATGTCATTTGCCATGAGGAGAAACTCTTTTTATGCTTTTGTTCTTTTGTTATAGTGTGGAATGCACTGCACAGCAGAGTTGAAGATGGCAGCCTCACTGCACATTCTGTTAAGTGAGAATTAATCAAACTGTGACCAAACACCAATTAACAATCAATGACTTCTAGAGCCACAACAGTGTGTGGACCTATGATATAAATGAAGGCAACAGTGAAGACATCATGGCTTGGATGTCCACAAGAGATCCGCAGCTGGCCTTTGAAACAAATAGCTTTCCACTCTTCCCGCTGGCACTGGAATGACCATCCAAACTTCATTATTATTCCCATCTTGCAAAATTCTCCCTGACTTCTCCAGCAGCTAACACGGACCGATCATCGCTAACGCTTGCATCAAAATCCCAGTGATTCTGTCGAAACAAATCCTCTGGTGGAACATGGTCAAAGCTAACTGGAACTGCAATAGAGAAGGCAGTGTAGCAGTGGCGATCTGAATCTCTGCAACACCAAAAGGTTATTGCCAGTTTTCTGGTTTTCCTGCCATAACTGCCAAGATGTGCATTCCCCTGTGCTTCCGAGAAGAGTACGCCTATTGCTGGAGAAAAGATACCCAGGGCCTGCTCCAGCAAAACAACCAATTGACCATCCGCAGATTGGGATTCTAGAAGCAGCCAGATGCCAGCAGTGGGTTGAGTGTATTAAAGCTCTGGACCTCACATATTTTAATCATCATGCCTGGTCTCTGCTATGACAGTTTGGAGGCACAAATTTGAAGGAATATTGGACCTCAAATAACTAGCCCGATTCCATTGTTTCCAAACTAGTGGACAACTCAAAAGGACCGGTCGAAAAAAGCATTAAGTAAGGGATCCATCATCAACTAAACTGGGCATGGCTTCACTCCCTCCACAACACTCCACCGCCATCAACACAGTTGAAATGAGAAAGGGTTTAATTATAAGAAGAAAGGGAAGGCAGCTGAAAGATGTGGTATGCTCCCAGAATGTCTTCATCAGATGGGCTCCAATGAACTCCAGTTGCTGGTAAAACTCTACATCAATCATGGAAGGAAAAAACAGTTTGGATCAGCACTCTTAATTCCCAGTTTTTACTGGTGTGCCATTTTAAGATATACAAGGCCAGTTCGGACCAGTGTTGTTATTTCTCAGTTTTTACAGTTGTTTTTTCTTCTGGCATACCATAGAATCTGGATATATCCCAAATGCATGGCAGGAAGTGATGGTCATTGCCACAGGACCACTTGTGTGCCAAACAGCATAAGCAGCAACTGATAGACAGAGCGAAGCGATCCCACAACCAATGGATCAGATCTAAGCTCTGCAGTCCTGCCACATCCAGTCGTGAATGGTGGTGGACAATTAAACAACTCACTGGAGGAGGAGGCTTCACAAATATCCCCATCCTCAATTATGGGGGAGACCAGCACATCAGTGCAAAAGATAAGGCTGAAACATTTGCAACTATCTCCAGCCAGAAATGCTGGGTGGATGATACATCTCGGCCTCCCCCAGCATCTCAGGTGCCAGTCTTCAGCCAATTCAATTCACTCCACGTGATATCGAGAAATGGCTGAAGGCACTGGATACTGCAAAGGGTATGGGCCCTTACAATATTCCAGCAATAGTACTGAAGACTTGTGCTCTAGAACTTGTTGCACCCCTAGCCAAGCTCTTCCAGTACAGATACAACACTGGCATCTATCCAGCTATGTGGAAAATTGCCCAGGTATGTCCTGTATACAAAAAGCACGATAAATCCAGCCCGGCCAATTACCATCCCATCAGTCTACTCTCGATCGTCAGTAAAGTAATGGAAGGGGTCAACATCAGTGCTGTCAAGCGGCACTTGCTTAGCAAAAACATGCTCACTGACACTCAGTTTGGGTTCCGCCAGGGCCATTCAGTTCCTGACCTCATTACAGCCTTGCTTCAAACATGGGCAAAAGAGCTGAACTCCTGAGGTGAGGTGAGAACGACTGCCCTTAATATCAATGCTACATTTCACAAGTGTGGCACCAAGGAGCCATAAAAAAGTTGGATTCAGCCCTAAAAAATGGGAATCAGTGGAAAAACTCTCCACTGGTTGGAGTCATACCTAGCACAAAGGAAAATGATTATGATTGTTGGGGGTCAGTCATCTCAGCTCCAAGACATCATTGCAAGAGTTCCTTAGGGTAGTGTCCTTGGCTCAACCATCTTCAGCTGCTTCATTTGTGACCTTCCTTCCATCATAAGGTCAGAAGTGGGGATGTTCGCTGATGATTGCACAATGTTCAGCACCATTCGCGACTCCTCAGGTACTGAAGCAGTCCATGTTCAAATGCAGCAAGACCTGGACAGTATCCAGGCTTGGGCAAGAAACATTCGCACCACACAAGTGCCAGGCAATGACCATCTCTAACAAGAGTGAATCTAACTATCGCCCCTTGACGTTCAATGGCATTACAATCACTGAATCCCCCACTATCAATATCCTGGGGGTTACCATTGACCAAGGAACTGAACTGGACTAGTCATATAAATACTGTGGCTACAAAAGCAGGTTAGAGACGAGGAATTCTGTGATGAGTAACTCACCTCATGACTCCCCAAATACTGTCCACCATCTACAAGGCACAAATTAGGAGTGTGATGGAATACTCTCCACTTGCCTGGATGAGTGCAGCTCCAACAACACACAAGAAGCTTGACACCATCCAGGACAAAGCAGCCCACTTGATTTGCACCACATCCACAAACATTCATTCCCTCCAGCACCGACGCACAGTAGCAGCAGGGTGTACCATCTACAAGTTGCACTGCAGGAACTCACCAAGTTCTGACACAGCACCTTCCAAATCCATGACCACTACCATCTAGAAGGACAAGGGCAGCAGATAGATCGGAACACCACCACCTGGAAGATCCCCTCCAAGTCACTCACCATCCTGACTTGGAAATATATCACCGTTCCTTCACTGTCGCTGGGTCAAAATCCTGGAACCTCCTTCCTAACAGCACTGTGGGTGTACCTACACCACATGGACTGCAGCAGTTCAAGAAAGCAGCTCACCTCCACTTTCTCAAGGGCAACTAGGGAAGGGCAATAAATGCTGGCTCAGCCAGCGAAGCCCACATCCCGTGAATGAATTTTAAAAAATAATCAAATCAGGCATTTGATGACCTGGAAGCTTTAGGCTGATATCACTCTGGGGTATGAATTATAAACTCCTGGAACATATCATCCTGTACTGAATCTGCCCTCAGCTAAAGTCAGTGATCCCTGAAGAACAAGCAGAATTCCAGCCTAATTGCAGTGGCTGTGACCAAAGCATCAGCATCTACCCTTGTCTACTCTGTAGCCGAGTACTGTCCACCAGTATGGACCAGAAGGAGCCACACTAGGCTTGTGGATGTCCAACTGAACATTGCAATGTGGTAAACACGGGAAGCCTCACATCAATCCCAACACCCTGGTTTCCTGTGCTGTTGCACAATTCTCCCCCATCCACTGCTGCAGCCCTCTGATAAGTCCAGCAAACTGAGGAAAACAAATGTCTCTCCATTCATCAGGGCTTCAAGAACATCCCTCAACACTGCTTGTCTTTTAGCTTTTTAAGCTTTTAGACCCACGTGCCTAACCTTCAATAATGCGACTTCATTTCTGATGAAGCTTGGAAAGCTGAATTCCTAAGAAGTCACAAACAAGCACCTTGTGAGAGACCCAATGGAGAGAGGTAAGTCTGGTGTTTTGGGCCAGGAGGGATCAAGAATCAGAGGGAGGGCGTTGTGGGGGTGGGGGCATGGGTTTTGGATGCCAGGCAGGAAGGAACAAAGTGGGAGCTAACATCTGGGAGGTGCATCCGATGCGCATAGTGCACCACCCTGAATGATGAGCTCCCCTTCCTCCCTGCCTTTTCAATAAAGCTGTTTAGACAACAGCCTTCCCACTCTCGCCAACCTGCCTGAGTGTTTTATGGCAATGGAGGTAGATTGAGAGCCTTATGTGAATATTAATTGGCCACTTTAGGCCCTCAACAGGCCTAAGAATGGGTGGGTGGGCTAGTGGGTGCTTAACGCTCCGTATTATGGGGACCTGGTCGGGGGTGGGCGGAGAGGTGATGGGTTTGCCACCTGACATGTTTTACGTGTCCTCATCCCCCCCACCAAAAGCATGTCCAGCAGGGGGCCGTAAAATCTAGCCCATGTTTTCAGAGGAAGAAGAGGAGAAATAACTAAAGGATGGCAAGCAAATTGGATGGTGCCAGAAGATTACTAACTTAATGTTGATTTGGTGCAAAAAAAATTTCATTTCCAGATTGTGATGTGTGTGCTATTGGATTTTAGTATCCCAATGTTCTCCCTAGGTTTGGTATGTGAGGTGGTGTATTGTAGTTTATTCTGATGCTCCCTCAGTAGTGGAAGTATGTGATATAGCAATCAGATTTGTCTCCATGAGATCCTTTTGGGACTACAGTTAGATGAAGTTAAGATACTAATTGAATGATGGAACAAGCTTCAGGGGCTGAATAATCTGTTCTGGTCCTTATGTTCCTATAACTCAGATCTCCTTAAGTTGAGTCTTTAGAAGGCTCAATTACAAACTCCCATTTTTCAGCACCTGCAGGTGAAGTTAGGTCCTGTCCGATTTTTAGCATCATGTACAGCCACAGAGTATGTTGGAAACAGGGCCTGTTGTGTGTTGTCAGTCTGAGAAGCAGTTTGATCTTCTATGCCCATACCAGCCCTGATGCTGGGTACTGTCCCACATACTCATGCATATATGTGTGATACCAGGTCTAAGAGCAGTAATAAGATTGGCAAAATTCCAACCAAAGTCACAAAAATTGATGCACAAATCCCTTTCAACTCAAAGAGAGAGACATTTGTAAATTACAGCTTAAGGTTCCTATAGCAGCTGGCTGAGCGCTCACATAAGATGCAATGACTTGCATTAAGACTTAGTTCAGCAGGTTTCCCCAGTTGTTACATAAAATATAACTGGGACAGGAACAGGTGGTAGTGACAGAGGAGTAGGGAGCTGGAGTCTAGAGTGTCAGTTAATATTCTTCCTCAGGATCCTTGTAAAAGAAGGATGCTTTCTGAACATCAAGGATTGTTACAATCATTGGAAACCATGCCAAACAACTTTAGCAGAGGACAATTGATGCAGAGGAATTTACCTACTGCAGATGTCCCTGGAGTGCTAAGAATTCATCTATCAACACAGCATTAATGTGGGTAGTCGATTCCTCTGCATCAATTGTCCTCTGCTAAATGATGTTTGGCATGGTTACCAATGATTGTAACAATCCTTGATGTTCAAAAAGCATCCTTCTTTTACAAGGATCCTGAGGAAGAATATTAACTGACACTAGACTCCAGCTCCCTAAACCTTTGTCACCACCACCTGTTCCTATCCCGGACATGCTTTGTGTAACAACTAGGGAAACCTATCTCAGTAAAGACTTCCTCTGGTACAGAAACATCTAAACTGCTGTTTTTAAAGGTTGGACCAAGTGAGATTCTGCTTGCTTAGTGTCACTAGGTCCTGTGGCATATCAAGAGAAAAAACAAAAAGAATACACAATACAATTTTGTCCAACATGAAAACCCTTTAAATACAGCTTACAATAGAGTAAGCCACTTGACGCATTTCTCAGATATATATTTTGATGCCAACTTGTGAGTAAGTAAAATGAGATGAAAAAACATGAGAATGGAAAGTATTAACCCGACGCTGAAGATAACATCCATGTGTCCCATCCTTCAACGGTGTCTTGGTTTAATAACTCAGGAATTGTGCAAGAGTTTTATGTTAGGAAACTGATTTTCAGTGTGTTTTTCTCCCTCCTGTCATCTGAAATCTTCTCCTGCAAACCTAGTAGGTGAAAAGTCGAAGTGAGATCTTACAGAGGTGTGTTACTATGTACCCATGGAGCACAATCACATAGAGTCGCAGAGTCACTATAGCACAGACAGAGGACATTCAACACATTGAGTCTATGCTGGCTCTCTGTGGAGCAATCCAGTTGATCCTGTTTCTCTGCTCTAACCCTGTAGTCCTGCAAGTTTATTTCTCTCAAGTGTAGATCCAATTTTGTTTTGAAAGCATTGATAATCTCTGTGTCAACTATCCTCGCAGGCAGTGAATTCCAGGTCATTATCACATGCTGTATAAAAATGTTCTTCCTCACATCCTCCCTGTATCTCTAGCCTAAAACCTTTTCAATTCCTGTAACATCAGTTAATGGGAACAACTTATTTTGTCTACCTTATCTAAACCTGCCATTATCTTCTATGCCCGTATCAAATCACCCTGGCCTGTAGTTTCCTGGTTTATCCCATCCTCCCTTCTTGAATAACAGTACCACATTGGCTGTCCTCCAGTCCTCTGGCACCTCTCCTGTGGCCAGAGAGGTGTTAAAAATTATTTCCAGCGCTCCTGCTATCTCCTCCCTTGCCTCACTTGCCTGGGATACATTTCATCCAGGCCTGGAGATTTATCTACTTTCAAGCCTGCCAGACCACATAGAACCTCTTCCCTTTCTGTGCTAATTTCTTTAATTATATCACTTTCTAAGCTCAGTGGTGGGGAAACTATTGGAAGCAATTCCGAGGGACAGAATTAATCTACACTTGGAGAGACAGGGATTAATCAAGGACACTCAGCATGGTTTTATTAAGGGGAGGTCATGTCTGACCAATTTGATTGAATTTTTCAAAGAGGTGACCAGGTGTGTAGATGAGGGCAATGCATTTGTCGTAGTCTACTTGGACCTCAGCAAAGCTTTTGATAAGGTCCCACATGGGAGACTGATAACCAAGGTAAGAGCCCATGGGATCCAAGGCAATTTGGCAAATTGGATCTAGAATTGGCTGAGTGGCAGGAAGCAGAGGGTGAGGGTTGAGGTGTGTTTTTGTGACTGGATGCCTGTGTCCAGTGGGGTTCCACAGGGATTGGTGTTGGGTCCCTTGCTGTTTGTGGTATATATAAACAATTTAGAATTGAATGTAGAAGGGTTGATCAGTAAGTTCGCAGATGACACGAAAATTGGTGGGGTGGTAAATAGTGAGGAGGATAACCTTAGATTACAGAAGGATATAGATGGGCTGGTCAGATGGGCTGATCAGTGGCAAATGGGATTTAATCCGGATAAGTGTGAGGTGACGCACTTGGGCAGTACAAACAAGGCACAGGAATACACGATGAATGGTAGAATCCTGGGAAGTACCGAGGATCAGAGGGACTTTGGTATGCATGTCCCTTAAGGCAGCGGTTCAGGTAGATAAGGTGGGTAAGAAGGCATATGGGATACACGCCTTTATTAGCCGAGACATAGAATATAAGAGCAGGGAGATTATGCTGGAACCGTATAATACACTGGTTAGGCCACAGCTGGAGTATTGCGTTCAGGTCTGGAATTCGCATTATAGGAAGGATGTGATTGCACTCGAGAGAGTGCAGAGGAGATTTACCAGGATGTTGCCTGGGCCAGAGAGTTTTAGTTATGAGGAGAGAATGGATATATTGGGGTTATTTTCCCTGGAGCAGAAGAGATTGAGGGGGGACATGATTGAGGTGTATAAAATTATGAGGGGCATAGATAGGGTAGACAGGAAGGAACTTTTCCCCTTGGTGGAGGGATCAGTAACCAAGCGACATAGATTTAATGAGAAAGGAATAAATGGCAATCTAGTTGTGCGAGGCCCCTTGAGGATGAGCGACCATAATATGATAGAATTCTTCATCAAGATGGAGAGTGACGTAGTTGATTCTGAGACTTGGGTCCTGAATCTTAATAAAGGAAACTACGATGGTATGAGGCCCGAGTTGGCTATGGTGGATTGGGAAAATTACTTAAAGGGATGACAGTGGATAGGCAATGGCAAACATTCAAAGAGTGCATGGGTGAACTGCAACAATTGTTTATTCCTGTCTGGCACAAAAGTAAAACAGGAAAGGTGATCAAACCAGGGCTTACAAGGGAAATTAGAGATAGTATTATATGTAAGGGAGAGGCATACAAATTGGCCAGAAAAAAACAACAGACCTGAGGATTGGGAGTAGTTTAGAATTCGGCAATGGAGGACCAAGGGATTGATTAAGTAGGGGAAAATAGCATACGAGAGTAAGCTTTCAGGGAACATAAAAACTGACTGTAAAAGTTTCTGTAGGTATGTGAAGAGAAAAAGATTGGTGAAGACAAATGTAGGTCCCTTACAGTCAGAAACAGGGGAATTTATAATGGGGAACAAAGAAATGGCTGACCAACTAAATTCATACTTTGGTTCTGTCTTCACAAAGGAGGACACAAATAACATACCAGAAATGTTGGGGAACACAGGGTTTAGTGAGAGGGAGGAACTGAAGAAATCAGTAATAGTAGGGAAATGGTGTTAGGGAAATTCATGGGATTGAAGGCCGATAAATCCCCAGGGCCTGATAATCTACATCCCAGAGTGCTTAAGGAAGTGGCCCTAGAAATAGTGGATGCATTGGTGGTCATCTTCCGAGATTCTATAGACATTGGAACAGTTCATACAGATTGGAGGGTAGCTAATGTAACCCCACTATTTAAAAAGGGAGGCGGGGAGAAAGCAGGGAATTATAGACCAGTCAGCCTGACGTCGGTAGTGGGGAAATTTCTAGAGTCCATGATAAAAGATTTAATAGCTGAGCATGTGGAAAACAGTGGCAGTATCGGACAGGGTCAGCATGGATTTACGAAAGGGAAATCACGCTTGACAAATCTACTGGAATTTTTCGAGGATGTAACTAGTAGAGTTGATGAGGGGGAGCGAGTGGATGTGGTTTATTTGGACTTTCAGAAGGCTTTCGACAAAGTCCCACATAAGAAATTGGCGTGTAAACTTAAAGCATATGGGATTGAGGGTAGTGCACTGAGATAGATAGAAAACTGGTTGGCAGACAGGAAACAAAGAGTAGGAATAAATGGGCCTTTTTCCGAATGGCAGGCAGTGACTAGTGGGGTACCACAGGGATCGGTGCTGGGACCTCAGCTATTCACAATATATATTAATGATTTAGATGAGGGAATTAAATGTAATATCTCCAAATTTGCAGATGACACAAAGCTGGGTGGGGGTAGGGGGGTGAGCTGTGAGGAGGATGCAGAGATGCTTCATTGTATTTGGACAAGCTGAATAAGTGGGCAGATGCAGTATAATATGGATAAATGTGAGGTTATCCATTTTGGTAGCAAAAACAGAAAGGCAGATTATTATCTGAATGCTATAAATTGAGAGAGGAGAATGTGCAACAAGACCTGGGTGTCCTTGTACACCAGTCGCTGAAGGTAAACATGCAGGTGCAGCAGGCGGTAAAGAAGGCAAATGGTATGTTGGCCTTCATAGCCAAAGGGTTTGAGTACAGGAACAGGGATGTCTTGCTGCAATTGTACAGGGCCTTGGTGAGACCACACCTGGAATATTGTGTGCAGTTTTAGTCTCCTTATCTGAGGAAGGATGTTCTTGCTATAGAGGGAGTGCAGCGAAGGTTTACCTGACTGATTCCTGGGATGGCCAGGCTGACATATGAGGAGAGATTGAGTCGATTAGGATTATATTCGCTGGAGTTCAGAAGAATGAGGGGAGATCTCATAGAAATCTATAAAATTGTAACAGGACTGGACAGCGTAGATGCAGGAAGGATGTTCCCGATGGTGGGGGAGTCCAGAACTAGGGGTCACAGTCTGAGGATATGGGGTAGACCATTTAGGACTGAGATGAGGAGAAATTTCTTCACCCAGCGAGTGGTGAGCCTGTGGAATTCGTTACCACGGAAAGTAGTTGTATGTTTTCAAGAAGGAGTTAGATAAATCTCTTGGGACAAATGGAATCAAAGGATATGGGGAGAAAGCTGGAGCAGGCTATTGTGTTAGATGAACAGCCATGATCATAATGAATGGCGGAGCAGGCTCGAAGGGCTGATTGGCCTACTCCTGCTCCTAGTTTCTATGTTTCTATGTTAAGGTAAGGGGCAGGAGGTTCAGAGGGGATGTGAGGAAGAATTGTTTCACCCAGAGGGTGGTGGGAATCTGGAACTCACTGCCTGAAAGGGTGATAAAGGCAGAAACCCTTATAACATTTAAGAAGTATTTGGATGTGCACTTGCGATGCCATGGCATACAAGGCTTTGGGCCTAGTGCTGGAAAATGGAATTAGAATAGTTAGGTACTTGTGTGACTGGCGCAGACTCAATGGGCTGAAGGGCCTTTTTCTGCGCTGTAGACCTCTATAACTCTATGACACCCCCTCAATCTCCTTTGTTCAAAGGAGAACAACATTAGGTTCGCCAACCTAACCTTGCAGCTCAAAACCCTCATCCCTGGAACCATTCTGGTAAAACTCCTCTGCAGCCTCTCAAGAACATTCACACCCTTTCTAAAGTGTGATGACCAGAACTGGGTGCAGTTACCATAGTTATGGCCTAACCAGAACTTTGTAAAGTTTCAACATATCTTCCATGCTTTTGTACTCAATATCTCTATTTATGAAGCCCAGGATACCATATGCTTTGCTAATTACTATATCAAAGTGTCCTGCCAGCTTCAAAGATCATTGCACATGAACACACTGTTCTCTTTGTTCCTGCACATTCTTTAGGATTGTGCCATTAATATATACTGTCTCTCCCTATCCCTTCTGTCAAAATGCATCATCTTATATGTCTCTATATTATTTTCCATCTGGCAATCGTCTGCCCATTCTTCTAGCCTATTTATGTCCTGTGTAGTTGATTGGTCTCATCCTCATTCTGCCATAGCACCAAGTTTGTTATTAGTGGCAATTTATAATCACTTGGGTAAATGCAAGATAATTAAGGAAAGCCATCATGATTTGTTGAAGACAAAGGGCAGGATTTTACCACTGGTGAGCAGGGGCGGGGCCCGCTCGCCAATGCGTAAAACGACGCGGGATGACGTCGGGCGGAACTCCCGACATCACCCTGCTCCATTTAAATTTTCAGGAAGGCGGGGGTGCAGCAAAATCAGCTGCGTACCCGCCAACCTGTCAATGGCCAATAAAGTCATTAGTGGACCTGCCTGTCCAACCTTAAGGTTGGCGGGTCGGCCAGGAGCCCCGGTGGGAAGTAGAAAAAACATGAAACCTCATCCACAGGCGGGATGAGGTTTCATGTAAGGTTTTAAAAATTTTAATGAAGTTTTTTTGAAAATGATGAACATGTCCCAACTCATATGACATTGTCACATGAGGGGACATGTAAGGGAATTTTTTTTTCTATTTTTAATATTTTTATAAGTAGAGGCGATCTCCTTGAGGCTGCACTTAGGGGCACTGGGAGCCACCAAGCTTCAAATTAAACAGCAGGTTTTGCTCCCACAAATACGCATGAGAATCGTTCTCCTCTTTTCCTCCCCTGTGATTTCATTGGCTTGAAAGTAGAACACAAGATGTTTTATATATTGAGGCCAATTGTCTGTGGCTGACTCAAAGGGAATGATTCTGCCAAACTGTGGCATCTCAGATGAGTATATTTTCCTATCTTTTTAATTATCTTAGATCCTCACAATCCTTGGATGAGGGACAGCCCAGGATCTAATTTATCCTCATCACCAGTTTGTTATAGAGTTGATTTTCCAGGCAACTTTTCTTGGCGGAAACATTGAACTTTATTTACAAGACAGCAGCAGCAGCTGCCTGTGTGCATCTAACTCTAACTAAAGAAGAACTCTCTCCTAGAGGTTCTCGTCGCTGCTAACTCATTGGTTTACACAGATCATGTGATCTTACAACACAGGATTATTCTTAAAGCTACAGTCCTAACGTTTATCAAAACTATAGTTACTACAACAACGTTGCTCAATTGTGGCAGGCAGAACGTTTTGTTGGACTGATGGCAGCATTCTATTAGTGGAAAATACCACTTCTGTAGCCACAGTACAGTAGCAGCAGCGTGAAACGGCTTCCTTAACCTGCTGTTCAAATCTTAAGATATTTTGCCTTTCCAGGGTAATTTGAGGTAGACCCGGCACTTATCAGTCCAACAATGGCTTTATAGATAATTTATAGATGATCAGCCTGCTGTTGTATATATAGCACTTTTAATTTAACAGCTCTATTGTTGAACTGGACAAGAGGGATGTTATTGAGCCATTTAATATTCTTGAATGGAGAAATTGAATTTGTATCTTGCAATAAAGACATTTGAGAATATGGATAAGCTAAGCAATAAGGATAAGCTAAGCAATAAGGGAACCAGTGCTGTTTGTCAGTTTTCCTCTCTACTACCCCTTGAGATACTAAGACTGACTGTCTTTTCTGTCTAATGTTGAGCCTTTCTCCAAATGGGTTCCAAATAATTATTATGCATGAATTCAATCTGAATCTCTTTCTTACACCTGTACTGGGACTAGCAGAGAATTCTACATGTCCATGTGAAATCTAATGCTTCCAATCTATAAAATGCTAGTTTCCTTGATGCACATTCTGAAAATATATGCTGATGAATTCAAAGAGCAACCAGGAAAATGCCTCACTTGAAATAGCTACAGTGCAGCAGAGGGATGCACAACAGTGTGACATTGTCCCATGGGAATTTAGAACATGGATTCACACCTCTGGATCCTCAGAGAACTGATCTCACCTCAGCTCTGCTGTAGTGGGAGGTGTGATGCGGAGATTGCATATTTTCTCAAAGGGTGGTAGGATCACTTATTCCCATCTTGCTCAGCTCCAACAGAGCATCACTGACAGCCGGCTATGCAAGATTTGTCTCAGATAGAGTGAAGAAGTAAAACAGGACAATTGAAAAGAAAACAAACAAAACACATAAAAGAAAAGCAAATACTTTGTAGCTATGTCTTCGAGAATAGATTTTCACAAGATGAAAATTACATTTCTGTGCACACTTACATATCAGTCTGCATTCTTAAACTCCTAAACATCTACCTTAAACCATTGGGTGGGGTATTGGGGGTGGGGGAGGCAGCGGGCGGTTAGAATTTTGCCCATTTTCTAAACATATTTGTAAAGTTGCAATCGGGGATGTTTAACATTTGTCTCAATGCACGAACTGTCCAAGATTGTGAATAATTCTTGAGTTCAATGGTTGAAGGCAGTGTTACAGTCCGAACTGATCTTGTGTACCTTAAAATGGAACTCCAGTTCCTGTCATTTCCAATTTTTACTGTTTTTTCCTTCTGGGGGTGTGAGTGAGCCACAAAGGTCCCAGTGGGATCCAATTCTCAGAGCTATCTCAGCTGGGATGGTGGTGGAAATACTGTGATCATTCTCAGATGAGTGGAAGCCCTTCTAGCTGCTGTGTGTAATGGCATTGTTAATGTGTTTGTGACAATTGTGAAACAGCTGCAGAGCACTCTTTGGAGGGAAGGCTAAACAGCCAGCAGTCCAAGGTCCATATCGGCACAAATGACATAGGCAGAAAGAGGGATGAGTTCCTGAAGGCAGATTTTAAAGAACTAGGAAGAGGACTGGCAAACAGGACTTAAAGGTAGCAATCTCCAGATTACTCACAATCCTATGCACTAGCGAGAAATAGGAGGATCGAGAAGGTGAATGTGTGACTGGAGAGATGATGCAGGAGAGAGGGCTTTAGATTCTTGGGACATAGGGACTGGCTCTCAGTGTGCTAGGACCTGTTAAGGGCAAACTAGTTGCGTCTGAACAGAAATAAGACCAATTTCCTTATGGGTTGGTTTTCTAGTGCCGTTAAGGTGGGTTTAAACAAACTTGATCACGATAAAGAGAGGGGAGGGGATTGGTGGTGGGAACCAGAAGATAACATTAGCGAGGAAAAACAAAATACACAAAGAATTGGGAGAGACTAAGAAATTGTAAGGTAGCACATGGGCTCAGAGTAAGAGGGAATGCCGTAAGGCCTAAATTAGATTTATTGTGCATATGTGTGAATTCACAGAGTGTGGTAAATAAAGTTGGTAAGCTGCAGGTGTAGGTGGTCATGCAGAAATATGATATTGTGGCATCAACAGATGCCTGGTTCATTAAGGGTGGAACTGGGCACCAGTAGGTGAACATTTAGGAGATAGTGATCATAATATCATAAATTTAAGGTTAGCTAAGAAAAAGGGCAAGGAGAAATCCAGTAAAAATAAAAGGGGAGGGACAATTTGAATGTGGCGAGAACAGGTTAGGCTCAGGTAACTTGGAATAAAAGATTTTAAAGCAAATCTATAAATGAACAATGGGTTACATTTAAAGAGCAGATAGTTTAGGTAGAGTGGAGGTACATTCCCGAATAGATAAGACAAACAAAATCAGGGATCCCTGGGTGATGAAAGAGATAGAGAGTAAGATGAAGCAGAAGAAGGTGGTGCAGTTAACGGGGTACTGGTGTCCTCACACCCGGCACGAAAAGTCCCTGCCATTCCAATGGCTTACCCTTTAGGGATCTAACGCTTAGAGGAGCATTAATTGTTTCAAGGGGGGACTTCTGGGCAGGAAGTTCTGCCTCGGAGAGCTGCCAGCCAATCAAATAGCCAGCAGCCCTCCGGTCTCAGCAGCACCAACAGGGATGGAGGCCAGTTCTGGAGCTACAACAGTCCCCAGTGCTGAGGAGCTGGAGTGAATGGGAAGCTGGGGTGCATCACCAGGGCCTGTTCAGTTCATATACTCGAGCAACCATTCAGTACATTCCCCAAAGTATACAATGCAGCACCTCCCTGATACTGGCATCACTCCACTTTCCATTGGCCTGCAAGCAGCTAGGCCAATGGTATTAACAAGAAACAGTAAACATTACCTACATTACCCTGTGATCACTGCTTCTGGTTTTATCAGAGGTGGTGAGCTTTTTCTGATGTAATTTGCCTCCTGTGCTATTTGATGTTTTCCAAACCTGTGAGTAACATGTCAGTGGAACGTGCACCAGACCCCCTCAAACAGTTAATATATCATTATATTTTTCATCAAAAAAATTGCAGTCCATTTCCACAAACTTAACAATGAAGGTCAAAGTCTACCATTGGGCAGTCAAACCCGGCAATGTCACTTGCGTTTTATCTTTCACAGTCAGAGCTGTGTGAAAAACAAATTCGTTAGTCAAGAGCCTGGGAGCAGAAGAGATGCTTCTGGCTTCATCTCTGAGCAGCCTTTTTTTTTCTCCTTCTCTGCTGAATAAAGCTTTGGGTGGTTATCTTGAAAGTTTATTTAGCAGTTCATCAGAAGTACTTGACTTTGTGAGTCAGAAATCCCTATCTAAGAAACAGTAGATGGTACATAGAATTACGTAGAACGTTGAATCCAGAAAGAGACCATTTGTTTTAACTGGACTATGCTGCTGGTTATGTTCGTCCCAAACATTTAAGTGCAGTTTTTCAGAGAGCTGAGAAGTGAATAGTTGTGTTCCACATGGTTCAGTTTTAAGGTCACTTCTCTTTACTGTGTATATCAACAATTTAGATATAGGCCTAGAAGAAGTGGTGTTAAACTTTTCCAGATGATGCCAAAATAAGAAGTAAGTTAATTCTGTAGAAGATCAAAGCTGCAAATGGATATTGATAAAATGAGGGAATGGGCTAAAACTGGTAGTGTTAGCAAGTGTGAGGAGATGCATTTTGGTGAAAAATGTCAGCTATGATTATAATCCAATTGGTAATAGGTTTGGCACTGTGGAATAGTAGAGGGGTTTGGGGGTTAAAGTTTACAGATCGTTAAAGGTTGATGAGGCTGTGTAAAAAAAAGCTAATGGAATTCTAGCTCACAAGAGCTATAGAAACTAAAGAGCTTTAATAAACATGAGCATAATAAAATCAGGTCGGAGGACTTTGCACAATGATAGACTCAGCAAGGGCATTGAAACTTTAGAGAGGCAATAGGACAGATTTACTAGATGAGAACCAGAAAGCACAGACTTAAGATAATTGGAAAAAGAAGCAATGGCAGCACAAGGAAAAGCTTTTTCACGTAGCAAGTGGTTAGGATCTGGAATACACTGTTTCAGACTGTGGTAGAGGCAGGATCAATTGACACTTTCAAACGGGAATTGGATCATTATCTGAAAAGGAAAAATTTGCAGGGAAAAAGGCAAGGGAGCAGCACTAAGTGAGTTTCTCCTTCAGAAGACCAGCACAAACACGACGGGCTGAACAACCGCCTTCTGTGCTGAAAACATTTTATGGCCTGAATTTTGAGCTTGGTAGGCGGACACGATCGGTGGGCCTGGGATCGCCCAGCAAACGGGCCCTTGACTGAGGTCGCCCCACGACCGCAATTTCATGCTGGATGGCCAATTAAAGCCCCAGGCAAGGCCAGGCGAGGGAGTGTTGGGTGCCGGGTTCAATGGTGACCAGGCGGGCAGTTTGAAAACGGCACAGGCAGTGCCTTGAAGGCTGCCAGTGAAGAAGCATAGTCTGTGTTGCGGGGACGGTATTTATGGCCTTGGCAGTGGCTGGAGATGCCAGGCGGGAGGGCAGGTTGGGTGGGTACTCGGCCCCCCACTTTTTTGACAAGTGCCTTGCCGCGCTCCTGGAAGAGAGGGCTGCCAGGAGGGACACCCTTGTACCAAGGGGCAGAAAGAGGAGGCCACAACATGTGATGAAGAAAGCCTGGGAGGAGGTGGCAGCGCAAGTCAGTGTGGTGCCTCGCACATGGGAGCAGCGCCACAAGAGGTTCAGTGAGCTGCTGCGTTCAGGAAGGGTGAGTACCATGTTGGCATGGATCAGTATGGAGAAGTGTTAAGGGCTAGCCGTATCCCCATGGAGCCCAGGGTGTTAGAGTCTAAGTGCCAATTGTCAACGACACCAGAGCTGGCCAAGGGGGTGAGCCCTGGTTGTTTGGGCTGAGTGCCTTGTGGGTCAAGGGCCATGGCTCAGATGTGCCCTGCAAGGTGTTCCTCAGTTGGAGTTGGTCAGGCAGCAATGGTGCCTCAGGCAGAGAGTGGACTAATCAACGTTCCTCTGTCTTTTCAGGAGAAGACAAGCCATAACCAATTGGAGAGGTCACGGACTGGCGGAGACCCGCCCAATCTGCTGCTGCTGATCAGGTTCGAGCAGGATGCCCTGGAGCTTGAGAACCAGCACGCTCCCCATGCAACCGGTTGTGGAGAGGCTGGGGTGTCAGATTAAGGTAAGAGCGCGGTGCACAGAGGTGAGAGTTTCGGATTATGCAACCATTCCAGTGTAGTTTCTTCATTCATGGGAGCCTCAAAACTGGATTCCCCATTGATCATTGAAAGACAATGGCACCGTGATGCAGATCTCCATTGTCTCACCAGGGTGCCTGGTATGCACAGTGACAGTGTGATGACTTAAACTAATGACATATCCTTGTTCTCCCCTAGATTCGCCAGCACGCACTCATTCTCAGTGCCCTGAAGGGCCACCCCTGATGCCAGAGGACCGCCGAGCTTCATCTACACCTGCGCCACACCTGCTCTCTGAACCAGGCACCAGCGTAGATACCAGAACCTTGGTGGGCATTAGATCATTGGCTACATTGTCTGTGCACAGCAGTAAGGGCACTTTACACTCACTTGAGGTGCAGGCGGAGGTAGATAGTGCCCAGGACACCGGCAGTCGGAGGGCTGCTGGAGACCAGGACGATGCTGGGTCGAATGCAGATGATGAGCCTCTGGAGTCATCCATTAGGCGGCAACTGCTGGATGTCCAGTGGGATGTGCAGTAGGATCTGGCAGAAATCCATGAGGGTCTGCATGCCATGGTCTCTGTTGTGGCCGAGCGCACTGCCTCCTCCATTGAGAGAGTGGCGACTCTCATCGAGAAGCAGTTCCAGGAACAGAATCAGGGCTGGGCCTGAAAGCCCTCATACAGGCACTTACTGGTCAGTGTCAGTGTGGGAGATGGATGAGGCAACCAGTATCCTAGCTAGATGCCCATCCGTCAAAGATGAGCAGGGAGGTCCAGAGCAACTTTGCGTTGGTACACAAGTTGCTTGTTGTCTCTGCGGGCTCCTCTTAGGGCACTCCGGATGACAGAAGCAGCTCCTCCATGACTTTGCCAGTGACCGTCACAACTGACGAGGCTGCGATGACTGGGGAGATGCCAGCCGTGGCACTCGCCGCTCCCCCCGAGGTGGGGCCAGCACAGGCTGCACTGGCCAAAGGATGACTGCCAAGGTCGCCAAGGCCAATAAGACAGCAGAGTCAGCCGGCTGCCTCCAATGCCAGTGCCAGTGAGGTGGGGGGGGGGTGTGGAACCAAGATGCAGCATCGCAAACTTAAGTTTAAGGCACCATGAACACAAAAGGGACTGTTCACGGGTGATCTTCTGTTCAATTATGTTTGGTTTATGTCTACTGGTGTGGACATTAACACCAGTAATGGTTATGTCAATGTGATTTTAATGTGACAATAACATTAAATTTGCTTTTGTCGCAATTGTCTGAGTATGCTTCACCTTTTATTTTTTGTATATTGGTGCGGGGAATGCCAGTATGTAATGCTCGATGTGAGTGGCTCTAAACTCTATTGCACAGGCACTGAGTGGACTTTGGGTTCACATGAAAGGGGCATTTCAGAATCCGGGATGGAGGCGGCAGCCCTGTCATGAGGTGGGAGCAGATCTTTGACAGCCGAGCTGAAGGAGCGTTAGATCAAGGCATCCCTGAAGGTTACCAAGGTCTGCCTCCACTCTCTCACAGTGCTCCTCTTCTAACTCACTATTGGATTCATCCTCTGGGGCTTGTGGAGCTGCCTCAAAATCCTCTTCCTCCAGTGGGTCCCCCTTTGCCAGTGCCAGATTGTGGAGAGCGCAGCATGCAACCACTATCAATGATACTCACTCTGGGGTGTATTGTAGTGCTCCCTCTGAACTGTCGGAAGCATTGGAAGTGCATCTTCAGAAAACTTATGGTCCTCTCTATCACCGCCCTTGTGGAGGCATGACTCCTATTATAGTGCTGTTCTGCCTCTATTCTTGGGTGACAGAGTGGTGTCATAAGCCACCTTTTCAATGGATAGCCCTTGTCACCCAGTAGCCATTCAACCCGTTGGGCTGGAGCATTGAACAGCCTTGGCAGCTGGGAGTGTCTGAGGATATAAGTGTCATAGGAGCTGCCAGGGTACCTTGCACAGACTTGCAGAATCTGCATCCTGTGGTCACACACTATCTGCACGTTCATGGAGTGGAAGCCCTTTCTGTTGACGAAGTCACCCAGCTGACCCACTGGTGCCTTGATGGCCACATGTCTGCAGTCGATTGCACCCTGGAAGTGGGGGAACCCAGCAATCGCTGAAAACCCGCTGGCTCACTCAGCCTGGCTGGCATCGTCCGTACGGAAATGAATAAATGTCATTGTCTGCCTGAACAGAGCTCCTGTCAGCTTGATGCAACTGTGGACAGCTGATTGGGAGAATCCACACAGATCCCCCACTGACCCCTGGAAAGAGCTGGAGGCATAGAAGTTGAGGGTCACTGTGACATTCAGAGCCACTGGCATGGGGTTTCCACCCACACAGTTCGAGGTGTTCTCAGGCCCAATCACATAACTAGTGGAGGTCACAGTCTCCCTCTAGAGGTGGAGCCTCCTTCGGCATTGCACCTCAGACATGTTGAGGTAGCTGCATCATTGCCTGTAAATCCTGGTAGCAGGATAGTGGCATCTTCTGCGGCCCCTTCCGCCTTGGACTACTTGCTGGCCCTGCGCCCCTTGTGCCTGCGCCTCTCCTCCCACAGGTCGCTCCCCTGCAAGCTATGTTAGGACACCTGGCCTCCTCTCCCTTCTGTCCCTCTCTTCCTCCTCAGAGGAGGTGCCTCCAGCGGAGAGCACAATCCCCATTACCAGGGTGACAGAAGGCTGTCCGATACCTGGAAGGGTCCACACGGTCAGAATCCTCCAGGGGCCTTGGAGACACCAATGAGTCTTGAAATGAGGCCAAGAAATGCTAAGAATGAAGCTCCAAACAAAGATGAAGCTGCCAAGTACCAATATGCAACCAGCAGCAAACTATCTCCAAAACTCCTCACTACTCACAATGGCAATGCTGCTGACCCTTTCTATCCTGCTCTTGGATGAGGTTTTGCAAAAAGTCAGCTGCGCACCTGCCCATTTCCCCCATCTGACAAGCACGAAATTGCATGGGCAATGTGAAATTTTTGTCAATTGCCTTTTTAATGGCCTTTTAATTGATGGCGGCCACGGCTCTGACACCTGCGTGTGCCCGCCAAGTGAAATATTGCGCAAGTGCGGGATGATGTCAGGACACTCACATTATGCCATTTCACACAATTTGACGCCTGAGTGGCTTGGGTGCGTGCCTGCCCGCAGGACATAAAATTCTGCCCTATGATTCTTATGTCGCCTGATTTGAGGATACAAAAATATGAACAATAATATGAAAAGTTGGGTCTTTTACTTATGAGAATCCCATGTCAGTGGCTCTGAAAGTCACAGTGACCCTCAACTTCTATGCCTCCAAATCTGATAGAAGTATTTAAGATTTGATCTAATGGGACAGGGTAGATAGAAATAGTCAATTTACAGTAGTGCCACAAAAACATGCTTTATGCCAAATAATGATTTTAATCCATCAGCTGGAAAACCAAACTGAGCTTTTAAAAACAGAGACTGTTAAAAACACAGACTAAAAGTGTGACTTGAGCTCGCAACAAAGATGGCTACCCAATTTGCATCACTGTACTCTCAATAATGCAACCCACTGAGGTGGAGAAAGCACATGTACAAAGACCCATCAAGGACAAAGACCTCAGGAAAATATGATACAAGAGTAAATTTAAGAGAATTAGATCAGAGGGTAAGGGAAATATCTTTACACAGAGAGATTTGAGGTGTGAACATTTCATCCAAGGTTAATGGCTGACATTCAGGTAAGGTTTCTCCTTTGAGAGTAATCAGGAAATTGCGCCCAAAATGCACTTGAAATTGTGCTGGTTAGATTTGCCTTCAAGTCACCATACGCATAATCACAAAAAAAGAATCTTGCAGAACCAGTGGAATCTTGCAATTTCGACCTGGGAGTTGGGGGAGGCTGGGGGTTGTGGGGTGTGTCAGCGGTGGTGGTGGGGTGGTGCAGGGGGCCTGGCCAGTTTCATTGGGAGGTTGGTGAGGGTTGATTCAGCCAAACTGAATCTTGAACAATCATAACAGGTTAAGGACTACACGAATATAAGTGGTTTTGAACAGAACTCACATAATGTAAAATTTGCTAACCTTTTGTGTTGATTCTGCCGACTCTGTCCAGATTGCACATATATAATAAGTGTAAACTCAATCCCACTATGTTAACATTCAAGATCAGATAAATATGTGGTTGAAGGAACAGAGGATGAAGGGATTATGGGAAGAGGCTGGATAAACATAATTGTAACTACTTGCTCACAGGAGGTATATTCTCACATGGACTTTTGTGATCTAAAATGCTATATCCGTGCTGAAACTTTTAAAGATCTCTATGCATATCATCTCCATTATCTAGCCCAAGGTGTTGAAATGAATGTTTTTTTTCTCTCTCTGCTGACTGTAAGAATGTGAATTTCTTTGAGTTTGGCCAGTCACAAGCTATTTACAAAGTGTAAAGCTGCCAATAATTAGGCATTCATTAGCAGGCTATCTCATTAAAACTGCAAGAATACTTAGATAAAACACTGAGGATGCTGGAAATCTGAAATATCAACAAAATATGCTGGATATACTGAGGTCAGGTAGCAACTGTGGAGGGAGAAAAAATGAGTTAATGCTTCAGGTCATTGATAGGTTACCTTGCAGATATTGCAAGGTTTTGATCACTTATCTAATTTAGTTACTCATTCCCTGGTGATGGGATTACTGGAAGACATTCAGTTTTTTTAACCAATAAGGCATAATTGTAGTAGATTGAATTTAATAAGTGAGTAAATCTTCATCAGTAAAACTGATAGTAATACTTATGGAACATTGAAATCTTAAACTGGGCAACAGCTTGAGGTAAATGGACTTTGATCTTGCTGGACGCTCTGTTGCTCCGAAGTATCAGTAATAATATACAGCTCTCTTATTAAAACATGTTTAAAGTTATACCAGTAATTCTCTTCTGGAATTGTCTCAGTTTTCAATCCTCCTTTCTGCTATTTTATGATAGCTATAGGAGCAGAATAGAGGCAAAGATCTTCTGAGGACTCTTCTCTCTCGCTGTTCTTCATATGCTGAACTGATGGCTTTTAGGGGTCTTCTGTAATTGAGACAAGACTCTCCATTTTTCCCCAGATGTATAAGCTTGAGGATGTAGTTTACCTTAAATCAATAATGACACCTGCTGATGCTACCTCCGTCAGCCACTTGACCCTTTCTGTCTTTCTTTCTTAGTCTGCCTGGTACTCATTTTGCACATCATAGAGCAGATACAGAGACTCCCGCAGCACAAGTGTGGTTTCTCACTGTGGTGGACATCCTTTTAAGTTAAGTTAAACCACGACGCAAAAAAAAGACATTTATTGGAGACAGTGATACTGCCTGTAATTCAGCAGAATTTGTTCTCATGGTGGATAACATATATATTCCATTCAGTTCATTTCCAAAACCAATAACCTGTTTGTCTCTCCTTAATGTGCTTTGTGACATTTCACAAGATCACAAGATAATTATGAGAAGGGAGACCACTTTTGGCCCATCTTGAATCTTAGAATTGCTTATTCTCCTATTATAGCAGATTATAGCACAAATATATTGCAATCCTGCACTTATGTTTTGGTGTACAACATTACCACCACCAGCACAAAATGTATTCTACTCTAATTTAAAGTCGATCTGTTACAAAGATTACTCAAAGGAACTGGATATTGAGCAATGCACTTCAACCAAGCAATAGATCTTCATTGTATTTTTACAAATATGAAAGCTAGTCTCTATATTTAAAAAAAAATCGCTGATATGCACCTCGCTGTCCTCCTTTCCCCCATTTTCTCCTCTCAGGTAGGGCAGAGCGAGTGGTTGGTGCTCTCAGGCTGTGTCTAATGGCTTTCTTGACTGGCTTTCAGGAAGGCCATCAGCTCTTTTGTCCTTCATCCTCCCGGTGAAAGTTACCTGACTTCTGTTTGGTAACTTCTTGCCCAGTGTGGCTGGAATACGTCTCTGCACTATGGATGATGCGGCTGTTGGTAGAAGCCCAGACAGAGCTGACATTCCAACCGTGGTGTCCAACGGCCAATTAGTGATCTTAGAGTAGAAAGAAATTGATACAGGATTCATTGTAATCTGCTGTAAATGTTCCCAGGTTGAAATCTGCAAGACAGTTCCATCACAGTTAAGTGTATGTCTCTTTGGTAAAACCAAGTGAGCCTTATTATAAGTAACATGTCAGTCATTGAAAGTGGTAACATAAACTAAGCTCATTAAGTAGTTTCATAAATCATCTCATTTATACTTATAGGCTTAATGCATTGAGCTCTCCCCACCCTACCTTTGCTATCATTATGCCACCAATCTGATTTGGAATTACATGGCCTTTCCAGCATCATCGCATGTCAGAACCCGGCAACTCCCTATTCAACAGCGCCGTGGAAGCACCAGACAGGCTGCAGCAGTTCAAGATGAAGGCCTACCATGACCTTGGCCAGCGATGCCCTTATCACAAGACTGAATAACAAACAAAAGCTCTTCACCAACCTTAGTTTCCCTTCCACTTCCTCTGGACCTCGGTGACTCTGGTCTTTTGTGTATCTTTCTTCTCTACCAATGACAGACATTCATCCTCCCATTTCCTTATTCTCCGGAACTCCCTCCCTAAACCTGTCTCATTTCTTAATAAAAGTAAAATACTGCGGATGCTGGAAATCTGAAATAAAAACAAAGTGCAGTTCTGAAGAAGTCATATTTGACTCAAAACATTAACTCTTTCTCTTTCAACAGATGCTGCTAGATCTATTGCATTTTCCAGCAGTTTTTGTTTTTATCTCTCTGTTTCTTTATGACTCTATTAATAAAAACTCCTTAAAACCTTTCTCGTTTGCTGAATTTTTGACAACCATAACTCCCTACATGCTATTAGTGGTCATTGGTGGTCATTCTGCGCTTTCCTTGTAAAATATCATGTGATTTTTAAAATATATTTAAAGATTCAAATTCTTGTCATTATGTAATAAAATCTCCAAAAAGTGGAATTGGATGATGTAATCGACCATCAATGGCCATTTTACAGTGCATTATGGGTATTTTGAATCCGCCATCAGATTTTGTTGCGGATATGATAATTTTTCAATGGCAGAAACATGCTCTCCTGTCAAGATGCCATTTTATCATTAACTAATGATGTCTGTGTTTCATTATCAATGAGGAAGAATTAACCGAATGGATACTGCATCAAACTGGTGACTTCCATTTTATTCCCTAGTATCTTCCCTCAGTATGAAAACTCAATATTTGTAGGTTGCAATGAAATCTGCAAAAACTTGTGACTTTTCACAAAGTTATTGGAATACAATATCTGCCTATACTTACTGTAAAATACAAGTTGCACTTCATTGCCCCCTATTGACTGACCCTCACAGCTGCATTAACACAGGCGACAGAAATGTCAACTCAATGGCCATCTTCCCCTCTCCCATTTGCTGGAACCTGCAGTCAAAATACAGCAGGTGGATATGAAGAGAAATGATCAGCAAATTCAAACTTGACAATGAAATATTAGTTCAGCATCGTTTTAGGACCATTTTAAAACACTGTTTCAATTCAGGAGATAGGAATATATTTCAATTCCCATTCCGATTTTTTTATCTTGATCATCTCAATTATGCTTTGAGTAAAGCATTATGCTTCAGAATTTACATTTGCAAATGCCTCATTGCTATCCTACTTAAATGAGCATACAACAGGCTTTTCTGTTCCCTAATGATATTGAATTTGTAAGTGTTGCTTAGCGTAATTTTCTATTTGGCGTACCAGGGTTAATGCTTGTGTCACAAAAGCAAAATTACTGTGGATGTTGGATATCTGATGTGGAAACTGAAAATGCTGGAAACACTCAGCATGGCAGGCAGCATCTGTGGAGAAAGAAACAAAATTAACATGTTAGGCTCATGACTTTTCATCAGGAATGCTAAGGCCACTGGGCTAAAGTGGAAATTAAAATATTGCTGTCAGGACCAGAGTTGTAATTCCCTTCCCCTCCCACCCGTCTATTGCCAGGAGTTTCTGCTTCAGGTGTGCACCGGGACCCTGAAGGACACCTTGATTGCAGCATACACCCAGATGCTCTCATTTTCATGTAACATATACATATCAGAAACAGATCCAATAGTAACTTTGCATGGGGGAATCAGATATTTGCTTGACCAAGAACGGAATAGCAGGGATATGGGGAGTGAACAGGAGAGTGGGACTAATTGGACAGCTCTTTTAAAGAGCCAGCATAGGCACGATAGACTGAATGGCCTTCTGTACTTTATAATTCTATTATCTGAGAGACTTGATTTCCCCCATTCAATGTCCTGGTTATGAATGTTATTTAAACCTATGGATTGTGAGTGTTGTGAGCCCGGAACACATTCAGTTCCTGAGGAATTTTTCAGATACTCTTTAGTGGCAAACGGAAGTGTAAAATATCAAGTATTTATTTTCCCTGGAGCAATAGCATAACACCAGAAAAGTGGAACTAATTGGATAGCACGTTTAAAGAGCTGTCACATGCACGATGGGCCGAATGACCTCTTTGTTGTAAGATTCTATGAGCCTTCACTCCAGCTTCAAGTTGTCCTACATCCATTCATCTACTCTCCTTCAATTAAACAATTCAAACCTAAAAACATCAAAAAGACATTCATTTTTCTAAGGAAAATTTAACAAAAGAACTGAAATTAAATAGGTTGGCAGTCTTTCAATCAAGAGGGAAAATACATCCAATCCTGCAATCCACATAAACAACAGCATTTGCTCCGTGTGGGTCTGCACACCAATGGTTAGTCAATTAAACGCAACCCACCCCTCCCCCATTGCACCACTTCCCCTGCGGAAGCTGAATGTGCTACATGATGAATGAAAACTCTTGTACTTATGTTACAATCGCTTCCAACGGGACCAGTTGAGGATAGCACACCACCATAATTTGATAAAAGTTGAGACTTTTTCTGTTGCCTGCTTGGTTGTAGGGCTGTTTATTTTGCTGGGACCTATGTTTTCCCTGGATCTGGTGCTTTGAGACTGAATGTCCACTTCATAAAGTAGCAGAGGTGAGGGGACTGGCATTGAAGCCAGCTCAAACAGCTCTGGGGAAGGATTCATACCCAAGCTGTCTCAACATGTCTGTTGTCTCGGCAGATGCTGCCTGCCCTGTTGAGTGTTTGCAGCAGTTTTTGCTTTCCTCTCATTCCAAACAGGCCTGATTTATAATATAGAACTGATGCACCTAAGCAAGACACTTAATTCCCTTTTAAAAATTGCTTCACTTACAGAAGCTGGGTAATGTAGGTCATCCTTTGGGACCCTAATTGATTCTAGGCACATGTGCCATCTAATCTCTGCACATAAGTCAAGCTATGTCATAACATGGCTGCCTATTCTCTCACAAGCAAACTGAACCATGTTTTGATTCACATCAGCTCACTGTTAGCCTTCCATTAGAACTCAGCAGTTAGGCCTGGCATGCATTTACCTGGAATTTACTGTATGTCAGAAAGCAATTCTTTTTTAAAAAGAATTCAAATGTGAATTTATATGTTGTGCACCATTGGACTTTAATAGACCTAGTTTCAGTGTGGTGTCACACAGTTTACAGTTTACAGTTTACAACATTTATGACTACGATAGTTGTCGAATACCTTTGTGGATGTAATTCTTCTGGCAAATAGTCCTTTCGTAACTTGAGGGCATAGCAATGGATGAAAAATCTCTGCTTTCCTTATTAATCAATAGCTAGACACAATAATCGATAGATCAAACCATAATCTTAATAGATGGGACATGGAGCTCTAAACGGCACTCATTACAAATAAACTAAAAAAGGGGGCTAATGGAAACAAGATACAAGTCAGCAATTATTCATTCTGTCTGAGTCTTATTCCTCATCTTGGCTACAGAGCATAGCTTCAATTGGAGCTCACAGCAGGCAAAGCAGGCTACACCATTTATCATCCTCTAAACAAATTGAAATTTAAAGGTCTGTATCTCTGAAACACAGAAAACAATTACCATTGAATTTTAATAGTGACTTAATTTATTGGATCAGAAATGATGGATAGTACAAGAAAGGAGCCTTATTACCTAACAGCCTCTCACTCAAGATATCGGTGCTAATGGTGAGGGTGATAGCTCTCCTATCCCTGGCAATCAGAAAGAATTGATTGTGCCAAAGCATTTACCTCTAAATGTAAAGGAGGTAACTGGACACACATTCTCAAGGTGTCCAGCCATTGAACAGAAATGTTAAGAATACAGATACGTTTAAGAAATGATTGCAAATAAACAAAGTACTGGCAACATGTTCTGCTTTGAAATAGTTTATCTTCAGTAATTTTCTGAGTGGACACTGTCACACGCTGATGTTTTTCCCAATGGTTATCTGGTCGTAAAATAGAGAATAATGGATTCTCGGTTCTGTGATACAGGACAATGATTTAATCAAGGGGCCGCCCTCAGGGTGATGGCACAAACCCTGGGTTCAATGTTTGAGTAGTTTATAAATCATCTGGACTCCAATTAAGTTTTACTGACTGTCTGAATATTTTCTTTGTGGCACTTTGATTTCTGAGATATATTATATTACTGTCGAAACTTCACGGTGACGACCAGAAACTCATGTTAATGTTTTCGGTAAACTTGAGAAAAGTTTAATGTGACTTTTCACACGGCAGTTTACTCAGTGGTGTGCTGTTATACTGGAGGTAGATGCACACTTAAGTGTAGGACATAACATTATTAATGTGTGAGCTGACTGCCAAGCTCACAAGTTGCGATGTGACAAGGAGATGTTTATTAGAGGCAATTAATCAGAAGTTATCAAGGGCAGCCTTGATGACAGAGGCGGTGGCCTCCTGGAAAAAAGCAGGCAGTAAAAGATGACAGCTCACAGACACTGTAGTCTGGGTTAAATATTAATGATATGGGTTGGGAGATTTTGATTTTGATTTTCACATAGCAGATTGTATAAGCATTAAAGTCCTCAACCACCAGCAATGTAATCAGTCTCAGTCTTATTGTCAACAATTTCTCACTCAACATTAGAGAAAAAAGGCACTTTAATTTGGAAAAAAAAACTTCTAGCGTGGATTTAGTGGCATTGGGTTATTTCTACTGAACTTGGAGCCACTTCCCAAGACTCAAGTATCAGCAGTACTTGGGATCTCAAGTCCTGTTATGGAAATCCTCATGGATTCTAGCCATACTTTTAATAAGATATGTGGACACTATGGGGCAATTTTTCCACTAGGGTTTCAATGTGGCAGCTTACCAGACATGACTTTTCCTAGTCACTCTTTCTCAAAAACCATAAAACCTCGCTTCTCCTGCAGGCATTCCTTCCTCCTCTCATTCTCAGACTTTTAACCATCACTTCATGATTGTTCTTGTCTTTTGTTTTGTTCCAAAAGGTTGGGAAAGTCTAACAAATAGGACCAGCATTTCCATTGCAGCAACCATGTCAGCAGCCTTCCCCTGCACAGAATCACAGCCTAGGATCCACCAAATATTAACTCTCAGCGGCAATGTTCCTGCAAATACAATATTTATCATATACATTTTTTTAAGTACACAGAGTTATGTTGCAAACAAGATTCCCTTGAATCATTAGGGTATTTTTCATTACAAGGCAAGTGTGCAGCAGATACTAGGAGATGTGAAACTGCACTTAATTTAGTTGAAAAATTTAGATTTATGGCCCTTATTGTAAGGTTGCAAGAGACCAGGCACAAGGGCATGCCTTTAATTGGCTTAATACATGGGCTGCCTATTGGATTATTATAGAACAAACACAGAATTAAGTTTAAATACTATGTTTAATGCCTCTTGTAGCTTATAAACCTTACATACGCAGCTTTACTTTTGGCTGATATATGAATGTCGGGTCAGAATGGAACTGTAAACTGTAAAACTAAACAAACAGATAATTAAGTCCTGAAGAAGAGTCATATTGGACTCAAAATGTTAACTCTGTTTTTCTCTCTCCACAGATGCTGCCAGACCTGTTGAGTTTTTCCAGCACTTTCTGTTTTTATTTCAGATAATTTAGTAAAATGTGAATGCCTCCATTTTTGTCCTCTGTACCCTAGCCTTAGACTATGAGAGAATGTGGTACTGATGGCTATCTGTTATATTCCTCCTGTCGGGTCGCTTAGCTCAGTGAACACAGTTGCACGCTTGTCCACTGGTGAGTGAGTTGGTAAACAAGATACTGCAGACGCAGAGACCAATGTAAGTTGGAGCACATGCTGTTTATTAACACAAGTAACAGAGCACTAACACATGTGTGCTTCTCAAACCAGATCCTATTCTACACTACTCATTAACATTGTAGCCTGTGCTACACAGCAATTGGGTAATACAGTCACATGGTTAATCTGCTCACATTCTCTTAAAGGTATATTGCACCTCAGATTACCATATTATACCAGCTAGTTTCTCACAGGTAATGTGGGGCCAGGGGATGTATTGCAGTCCTAAATTTAGCACCAGCTTGCCCATTGCTATTCCACAGCAAATTCACAGAAACAATATTTCACATGACTGATGGAAGATGGAAATATTACACATAGTAGTAGTCTCAATTCTGAGGCAGCTGGTAGCACTCTTGCCTCTGAGCCAGAGGGTTGTGAACTCAAGCCCCACATATTTGAACACATAGGGCAGGATTTTTCAGTCGGGGTGCAGGGGCGGGCCCAACACACCGACACATAAAATGACGTGTGATGATGTTGGGCGCGCATCCCGACGTCATCACGCAGTCCTGCGATGTTTCATTCTGCAGGCGCACGCTGGAGTCAGCTACGCGTCCACCGATATGTAAACGGCCTATTAAGGCTGTTAAGAAAGTAAGTGATGGAATTGTTAACGCTGCCCGTCCAACCTTAAGGTTGGCAGACAGGCGAAAAGGCCAAGCGGCCTTCGTGTTTTTTGGGAAACCTCATTGACGAGCGGGATGAGTTTTCCTAAAGCTTTTATTAAATAAATAAAACATTTCCCCAAAATATAAAAGCATGTCCCTTTTCATGTGGCACAGTCACATGAGGGGACATGTTTGAATAAATTTTTTAAATCGTTTATTTAATTATTTTAATATCAATTCAATCTCCCAGAGGCAGCTCTGCACAGGTAGCACTGAGCGCTACAGCTTGCATATTACGCTGGGCGGGCCTTAATTGACTCGCCCGCGTAAAATGGCAGCACGGAGCCGATCGCGGGCGGCAGTCAGCTCTGCGACCGTCCCTGCCTGCCCCTGCCGAGCCCGCCCGTTGCCTGAAAAATTCAGGCCATAATCTAGGCTGTCAATTTTGAGAGGTTCCAGTTTTTCAGAAAAAGTATCAGCCAAGATGTTGGTTGAGAAACTGGTGTATGTTTGAGCTTTTTTCGTTATGTGCAGCTCATGCAATACATGGTGCTTGCTACTAAATTAATTAGGCATCCCAGAAAGGTACCTACAGCAAACATTAAGTCCCTTGCATACATTAAGTAGGGATCCCATGCCTGTTGGTAAGCTTCTTTGAAAAAATTGTTCCCATTTAGCTGGGCAGACAAATCAAGACTAAATTCTGCCTCATTTTCAAGCTCTTTAAGGTGCGTGGAAAAATCTTCTGGTACTACAGTGTTTGAAGAAGAACAGTGGCCATCATTCATCACTCGACAAATGCCACCAATGAACAGGTTATATGGTCAGTCGTGTAATCACTGTTTGTGTGGCTTTTGTGTCAACTTGTGGCCAAATAAGCCCAAATAACAATAGTGACTGCACTTCAAAGGTGATACATTGGGTGCAAAATGTATCCTGAAGATGGGAAAGATCGCCTGTGCAGCTGTATTCAAAGAAGAATAAAAGCAGAATACTGCAGATGATGGCGATCTGAAATAAAAACAGGAAATGCTGGAAAACCTCAGCTGGTCTGGCAGCATCTGTGGAGAGAGAAACAGAGTTAACATTTTGCGTCCAACATGACTCTTCTTCGGAATTCCAATTTGGTTCCGAGGAAGAAATTCATTTCCGAAGAAATATTGGACTTGAGACATTAACTCTTTTCTCTCTCCACAGATGCTGCCTGACCTGCTGAGTTTTTCCAGCATTTTCTGTTTCAAAGAAGGGCAGGTGACTTTCCTCATCTCGATCCCTCAACCAACATGACTGAATCAGCATAATAAAAACAGAAAAAGCTGGAGATACTCAGCAGGTCAAACAGCATATGTGGAGAGGAACAGAATTAATAGGCAGAATTTTACGTCCCACGGCGGACGTGCACCAGACCCGATCGGGTATAAAATAGCGCGCGATGATGTCAGGCGAATGTCCCTACATCATCACGCACTTTGGTCGGAGGGCGCGTGCAAGAGTCGGCAGCGTGCCCACTGACAATTAAGAGGCCCGTTAGGCCATTGAAGTATTAATTATGGGAGATTTTTCACTGCCCGCCCAACGTTACAGTTGGCCAGCGAGCAAATCGGCCAGGCGGCCTTTGCATTTTTGAGGAAACCTAATCTATGGACGGGATGAGGCTTCCAACATTAATTTTTTAAAAAATGTTTTGACATAATCTTTATTATACATTTGTCCGTGTGAATGAGTCTTATGTGGGGACTTTTTTTTCAGAATTTCCAAATCTTTATTTTTGATTTTAAAATTCTTCAGCTCCCTGAGGCAGCTCTCTGCCTTCAGGGAGATTTCATTGCACGCTCCCCCAAGCCTGCGCAGACTTCAGTGCTCGCCCTCCTCCCACCCCCACCCTGGCAGTGCTGAGTCTTTCAGTGCGTGTTTCACAGTGTGTGTGAAATCGCAGTCAGGGGTCAATCGCGGGCGGTGGACCATTTCCCAGCCACTCCCAGGCCCACCCACCATGCCCGCCTAACGACCTGAAAATCCTGCCCAATGTTTCAGGTCGGTGACCCTTCATCAGAACTTTTATTTCAGCTTTCTTGCATCTGCAGTATTTTGCTTCTGTGTCACTGAAACAATTCATCTGTTTATTATCTCTTTGCTGTATGTGGGAGCTTACTGTGTGCAAAATGGCTGCTGTGTTTCCCTGGATTGCAACAGTGACTGCAGTTTAAAATGACTTAATTAGCTGCAAAGCATCTTGGTGCATTCTGAGGTTGTAAAAGCCGCTAGATAAATGTAAGTACTTTTTCCCTTTATGCATTTAATTGGAATACATATCAGGTTTGCTGAAATGCGAGAATGAATTAATTTCAAAAAATGCTGAGTGTTGCTACTTCGAGACATTTATACTGTCTACTTTTCAGCAGCTGTTGAATAATGAGGTGTTAAGTTTCTCATTTCGATGAAGAGTTAACAGATTCACACTCACAAAGGTGAGAAAGGGGCCATTAATCTGCTCCTGAAAGGAGCATGGTGTTTATGGAATACAAAACCACACACTTAAATGAAAATGTCTTTTACTGTGTATGCTGAAATACACGTTGCCTACCTGTGCCAGAGAGAATTCCTGGAACAGACAGCCACAGGTTCAGCTAAGCACCTCTCTGCAAACTTGCTATATTAGCCTGAGTAAAATCTTTACTGTTATATCTGGTTATTGATAATAAAAACACTAGGATTTATTTTAAGCACAGGCATATTCGGAACAAAAACAAAAATACCTGGAAAAACTCAGCAGGTCTGAAAGCATCTGCGGAGAGGAATACAGTTAACGTTTCGAGTCCATATGACTCTTCACCAATATTCAGAGTTAGTCAGGTGAATTTGTGCTAGGGTTTTATTATACATTGCTGGTTCACCCTAAAAGGTGGACGGAATTTTCCTATCTGGAGACTAAGTCCGGTCGCGGGTGGGGAAGACGGCATGATTCCCACTGGGCAGCGGGATGGCTGAACTTGCGTGATCTTCTGCTTTTTAGCTCGTTAATTATGCATCAGCGGGGAGATTGGCAAATCTCATGGCGGGGTGGGCAGGGATTTGTCCACCCTGCTGCCACCTGATGGGGTCGAATGTCCTGATGCCATATTTAAACAGCACTCACCCAGGCATTTACTCACTGCAGGCCAGATATTGTGTGGGACAGGGAAGCAATGGCCCCAAAGAGAAGAACTTTTCTTGTTGGACACATTTAACTTTAGATACAAGACAGCAGCAGCAATTACATGTGTGCATCAAACTCTATAACTAAAGAAGAATTCTCCCCCTAGGGGATCCCCACGCTGCTAACTCATTGGTTTACACAGATTATGTGATCTTACAACACAGGATTACTCCTAAAGCTACAGTCCTAACATTTATCAAAACTATAATCACTACATTCCTCCCCCTTTAACTTTTCTGCATGTTTTGTATTTACATAGATATTTATCTCATGACATTACAATATTTTCACAGGTCATGAAATTACAGGTTCAGTTTTTCAGGTGATTTCCTGATCCATGGGAGACATCGTAGCTCCATGACTTCAGATTCTTTAGCAAGAACCACATTCTCTGGAATCGCATTAACATCAAGTACCTCATTAGGAACAGGTAGTTCAGTGTCATCAACTCTGACAGAGATATTGGGCATATCTATCCTTGGTTGAGCAAATTCAATAGGAACCACAGGTTCAGCAATGGTTACAGGCGGAACATCATTTTGGTTGGTTACCTTCCACCTTCTTGCGTAAGGGTGATCCGGCTCTCCATTTCCACGTGGTATGACAATGGTCCAGTCACAGAGCTTACTTTACCAGGTAACCACTTCAGTCCTCCACTGAAATTCCTTACATTTCCTGCTTCTCCAACAGTAAATTGTCACTCACAACCATGCAAATCATGAGTCGATTTTTGGTTCCCTTGACTTTTCTCCACCATCACCTCCAAATTGGGAAGTATCAGGCTTAGTCTTGTTTGAAGACAGTGCCTCATCAATAATTCTGCATCCTCTTCCTACGTACCCTCTTCTTTCTACCACAGAATTTAGTCTCAGCCTTCTTTTTGACTTCACTGCTGGCCAGACTTCTCTCAGGTGAAATCTCAACTTGTTTTAGTTCAGTAGTTGAGCTACCCATGATCTACTCAAATCTTGGAAAATTCTATGACTTTTGCTTTCAAAGCCTCTTTGGCTTCATTCAGATGATTCTCAAGCTCTTCTGTCTCCTTCTTGTATCTGCTGGCTTCCTCCTGGAACCTTGAACATTGCTGCATCTTCTCTGCCAACTTAATCTTCAGTTTTTTCAGAGTGACATTAAATTCTTCCTGTTTCTCTTCGTGATTTTTCAGAAGTACAAACTTAGACCTGCGGGATCCTTGTAGTGTGTGAAGGGCTTTCAACAGGTTTTCCTCTTCTTTGCGAAACTCACTCGCTTAATCTTGAATTCTGTCATTCAGCAGAGTCTGCTTGTGCCTCTTCTGCTGTTCTTCCATGTTATTGTTTAAGACAGTCTTTATTTATTCAGGGTGTTGAATGGCTACACACTCATTTTTCATCAAGTTGCAGCCCTTGGATTCCCCAGGCTCTTTCTGAAGTACTTTGCCTTGTTCCTTTTCCAACTCAGGAACTCTTCCAGCTTCCTTTTGAAATCTCACTGGCCAATCAAGGTTAATTTCCCTCAACCAATTTCAACCTAGAAGGCTTGGTCCTCTGCCTTCTAATACCATCACAGATAGATGTGCTGTTTGGTGTCTATAATGTACTGTTACTCTGGTGACGCCTTTTGCTGGATTTCTTCACATGTGTACGTTTTCAACTTGGCAGATGTTTGTTCCAAATTTAATTGCTGAGCACCTTTATTTAAATATCTAAAAGTGTGTTCTCCTATTACAGTGATAGGAGCACCCACATCTACTCCCATTTTTAAGGGTTTGCCATTCACTTGCACTGTGACAATAATTGGCTCTGTCTTCCCAACTTTCATGTTGAATAATGAATAAATGTCAAAATTGGATGTTTCTGGCTCTTCTATGCTATGTATTTCATTGGACTTCGATTGTTGCCTGGAAGCCTGTTTTAATCTTGCTTTGCAATGTTTCAATATGTGTCCACTTCTGTGGCAAAAATAACACTCCACCTTTTTAAATTGTCAATCGTTGGGAGTATGATTGTTTCTATGTTGATAAAGATTAGTTTTCGACTTTGCTGCTAAGCTGTTTGCACTTAATTTTCAGTTAGCGGGGCTGTTTCTCACTTTGCGGCAGAGACACGGGTTTTCACGTCACTTTTGGCTGACTGTTCCTGCCCAACTAGGAGAACGGCGCCATTTTGCATCCCATGAATCGCTTGTGACTCCCTTACAGCACTTTCTATCGCAAGCGCTATTTCTAATGCTTTCTTAAACTAAGGATCCACTTCAGCCAGCAATGTTTGCTGAATAACATCCTCCTGCACGCCGCATATCAAACGATCCCTGAGCATGACATTCAGGAATTCACCAAAATTACAATATTCCATTAGTTATTATAATTTTTCCACATATATATCAGTGGTTTCAACTGGGGCTCTATTCCGTGAATTGATCCAGAGCCTCTGCATTGTGACTGAGGGCTTGGGTTGGAAATATCCCTTAATGAGGTCTACTAATTCAATGAAAATCTTTGAATCTGGGGCACTGGGGGTCATCAAACTTCACATTAAACTATAAATTTTTCTCCCACAAATACTCAGGGGAATTGCTCTCCTCTCTTCCTCCCCCCTGATTTTGTTGGCTTGAAAATAGAACACAAGATGTTCTATATATTGAGACCAGTCAACTGTGGTTGATTCAAAGGGATCAATTCTACCAAACTGTGACACCTCAGATGAGTATATCTTCCTTTCTTTTTAACTATCTTGCTTACTTACAATTGCTGGGTGAGGGACAATACCGGATCTGATTTATCCTTGTTGCCAATTTGTTATAGAGTTGATTTTCCAGGCAACTTTCTTGGTGGACACATTTAAGTTTATTTACAAGACAGCAGCAGCAACTACATGTGTGCATCAAACTCTATAACTGAAGAAGAACTCTCCCCTCGGGGTTCCAGTGCTGCTAACTCATTGGTTTACACAGATCATGTGATCTTACAACACAGGATTATTCTTAAAGCTACAGTCCTACATTTATCAAAACTATAACTACTACATAAAGCTTCTGCACCACAGTTCAGCAAAACCTCCCTGGGGATTCTCCTCCAGGCCATCAAGGGAAGGTCCTCCTTCCGAGGGATGGGAACTGAAGGTCCTCCCACCTGAACATGCTGGCCTGGGAGGAGGTCACCAGGAGGTTCAGTGCCCATGGCATGAAGAGAAGGACCATGTCACAAACAGATGAATGATCTTCTCCACTCCACCAGGGTAACTGAAAATTCTACTCACTGCAAACTCACACTCATAAGGGCATCAGTCAGTCTAAGGGTTAGAGCCCATAGGGATGTCACACACAACCAGCAGATGGGGCATCAGCACTGAATGTGTTACAGCCACTTTAAGCTCACCATCTCACGTGGGTTCTTGCACAAGCGGCGTCTTAATCCCTTACTGGGAACTGCTCAGCAGGGACATCAGGCATGCTGCTTCTGATCTGCTCTTTCATCCATAATGCACACAGTCAACCCATCTGTCTTTGTGCAGGACAAGATCTCACATAACATAAGGGAGAGAGCTAAGACCGGAGAGGGGACACCAAAGTTGCAGACCCTCTCAAGCTTTGAAGAGCAGGTCGTAGAGATGGCTGCTGAGAATGGTGATCATTCCTGCACCAAAGGTAAGATTCACCTCCTTCAACAAGCCAGTGAGGATACATCCAGTATACATTAACATCATGCAGACAATGACTGTGAGTGATCTTTAATGTATGAGCCTGCTTAGCCAATGACTAATTCTCTCTTCTCTCTATTCAAGGTATCAGAAAGAAAAGGGGGAGGACTTCCTCAAGAAGAAGACTGAGTCCCATCCTATAGACCACCTCTAAGGAGGAAGCAGACATATTGTCAGAGGAAGAAATGTCACTGCATTCACCTGCACCCTCCACCAGCACAGACGGCACGCACCTCAGTGAGACCCAGTTCTAAAGTAGGCTTGGGTTAACAATCTGGTGATCACTTCACCAACAGTTGCCCACACCAGGCAGAGGCAGTGTCAGCCAAGGCCTCTGATGTCCAGAGAATTGCTGGAGACCGGGTCCCTGCTAAGGTTGAGTCTGATGATGAGCCTCTGGAATCAGCTGTAAGAGACATGTTGGAGATGCAGAGACAGGCAGAGGAACATCAGGCAGGGTTGTCAGCGGCCATCATCAGACTGGAATGAAGGATGGAGGAGTCCGTTCAAGTTCTGTCTGATGTCGTGGCTCCAGCATGTGACTGCATCAAAGTCTCCATGGGAAGGGTGGCAGCCACCTTCGGGACCCAGGTTCAGCAATTTCTCACAGATTTGCACTTGGACATGCACACCATCACTCCATGCTTGCGTTTTAGCAGTGGCTAGGCGAGAGGGGATTGCAGCACTTTAACCTTCCTCCAGCTGCCCCTTCCCCTCAAGGAGTCAGGGAGAGGTCATTGGGCACCCAAAGGGAGGAGGAGCACCAGTGAGGCACCGTGGAGGCATCCACTCAGGAGAATCCAAGGACGTCCTGCAACACCAACTCCCCTCTGCCAGTGAGCCCATCACCTCCAGCAGGTCAGACTGAGGAGAGTGCAGCTGCACCTGAGCAGGAGACCCTTAGCAGGCCGGGTCTCTCAAGGCCTTGAACCACCGAAGGAAACATGCTGAAGTAATCTCTGACAACAGGGCATAGCAGTCAGCAGCTGCCTCAATCTCTGCAGAAGATGCTGGGGTTGTACCTAGTTGTAGTGGTAAAAAGTTTTGAAAGCACTGGTGGCACAGGTGTTCACTCATTGTTTTGACTTTTCATTTCTGCAAGTATATGTTGCATTAATCCTTCTCCAAGTCTCATGGATTCACTTTGTTTCAAAGCCCCGCAATCATTTAAGGGACCAAAATCTAATCCCCCAATGAACTCCCACCTGGATCCTCAGCTGCATAAATCCTCACACAATCTCACCACAGTGAGTAACCTTTATTTCCACAAGTGCAACAGCAGGAAATGCACACCATGTGTGACACTGATGGCTGGCCAATGCACCTGCCAGCCTTAAATCTCAGGCAGACATTTTGTGGGATCTGGAGAAGTGCTTATCAAGCTTAGTGATTATTCTGCTGCTGTCACACTGATGCCTGTTGTTTGTGGACAGCACAAGTAGCCTTCGTGACTAACGTTATAACGTTTCTCCAACATGTAGTTTGCAATGGAGTTTACTTTATGAGAGTGAGTTAATAAAAACAGTATTATTAAACTTCAAACCTCATAGGCTTCCATGCCTCTCTGCAGGTAGGTGTCACCTCCGTGTTTAAGGCTGAACATCATTCCATGCTGAGTTCCCACTTTCCCCATGCATGATGCTGAACTAGGGAAGTAAGGATCAATTGGGAAATTTCCAAAAGTCAGCAAAAGGGGTATGAGTGTGTGATGTCAGAGGTTTATGCTCATCTTAATGAAGCTGCCTCCTTATCTGTGAGGATCTTACATTGCTCCTGGACAACTGCTTAGCAGTGATTTATATGATACTTGTATAAAGGCACTGGACACAACTCAATGTGGAATTCATTGCATGACAGTTCACTCATTGACTTAGGGTATATAGAAAAGATTGGCCTTTGTGAGCTGGACCATGTGGAGGACTGTCATACTCCAAAAGAGATGCATTTGCAAATCGCCTAAGTCCTCTGCAAGGTCTATGAAAAGAACATGTTGTCATTGACTGTCGTATCAATACTGACTGGGCCACGTTTCTCCCTAATGCAAAGGTCATCCAGGACAGAAACTTGGCAGGCTTCCAATGATTGCAGGGCCCATTGACCTGGTGAGGCACTGTCTGTGTGGACAATGCAAATAAACCTCGCAGCTTTGATGCATGATGTAGAGTTACAGGTCATTACATCCTGATGTGCAAAGGGCAATTGGGGGTCAGTAATAAGATGATGCCTCTGTGTTGTGCATTGATGAGAGCTGGCGATGGGAGAAATGGAGTTCTCCAGATGCTGCTCTCTCTTGAGACATCCAAGTGCAAACTATTGAAGAATGCTGCCTGTGTTCAATCTGCTTTACTAAGCTGGTGTCATACTGATATTAGTGCATCCCTGTGTGATTTGGCTCTTCAACCACTTAAAAGTTGCCATGCACACTAACTTGGTGACAACATGGGTGAAAGGGCCGTACTATGTGGAGTTGTCTAAGGACATGCGCTAAGGGAGTTCTAATCACATTACACAGCAGCCACATGTTGCCAAGGCTACGCCCCCTTCCAAGGATGAACCCATCATTAGGATAGAAGGTGACCAATGCAATTTATGTGATCGCTGTGAGATTCCCGCCCTTTCCTGAGATGTTCAAGCTGAGAATGAAGGTGTTGGTGAATCCCCTGCATTGAAGGCTGAAGGAAACTTCGATGGTGATAATATGTATTCCCTTAATTCTACTGGAATCTTGTACATATAAGGTTATCAAGGGCACATCTAACACGTTGTGCCCATGTAATAGCATAATTATGTGGCTTTTCTGAATCCTCGGCCTCTTCAGAGCCATCCCCTTCAAATCCCTCCTCATCCGATGTCTAGTTTGTCAATATCCCTCTCATCCTCCTTTTGCAGTGCAAGGTTGTGCACTGCACAGCATACAACGGTGACGTGGGACACTCTCTGTGGTGAGCATTAAAGAGACCTGCCTGACTGGTCCAAACATCAAAAACGTATCTTCAGTAGGTCATAGTTTGCTCTATTAAGAACCTTGTGGCAGAATTTGCCGCATTGTATCTCTCCTTTGATGCACTCTGTGGTCAAGGAACTGGCTTCATTAGTTATGTCTTCTTGGGTACCCTTTGTCCACAAGCAGCCAATCCTCTAAACGCCAAGGTCCCTCAAAGATTTGTGAGTGAGTCAAGATGTAAGAGTTGTGAGAACTCCCTGGGTGACTAACACAAACATGGCAGATCTAATTTCTGTGATCACAGATCAGCTGGACATTCAAAGAGTGGAATCCTTTTCTATTTATGAATCTCGGTGGCTGCTCCAGGGAACTCTCAAGGACACATGCATGCAGTTGATGGCACCCTGCACTTGTGGGAAACCTGAGATTGCAGTGAATCCCACAGCTCTGGCAGTCTGGCTTGTATCATCCATGCAGAACTGCACATGATGGTGAGCTTTACTAAAAGGGCACCTGTCACTTCCCTTATGCATTTGCGCATCGCCAATTGTGTGATTCTGCAAAGCTCCCCAGTGGAGCCTTGGAAGGACACCCGACAAAAAAGTTTTGAGCGGCAGTCACCTTCAAAGTCAATGGCATGGGATGCCCTGCAAGCCCATACAGCATGAGTTCCTCACGGAGAAGGTGGCAAGTGTGCGCTCCATCTTCTATTGATCCATAGTTGCGCCAAACTTCTTCATGGATATTGCCCCTCCTCAGCAGCATCTGTGACATCCTGGGCCCCTCTGGCTCTTGCTGTTCAGGCTGATGGTCCTCCTGGAGATCTGTCAATCGGAGATGGGCCCTTCTTCTCCTCATTCTAATCACAGCTATCAATAAGGCAGCATTGCCTGGAGCCTGCATTCCCCACTCCTCTTTGTGTCCATGAACAGATACAATTGAGCAATCATACTTCATGCTCCCCCTTGAATAGTCTCACTCCATCTCCAAGCCAGGAATCCAGTCTCAAGCCCTTGGTCTGCCCTCAGTCTAGACATGGCATCCCAAGGTTACTTCTTGAAGGCTAATAACATCCTAGAGGTTCACAGGTGGCTGAGCATCACCCCCAGACATGAGAGCATATTCAAAATGAAGGTCTTTATTAGGCTCAATAGATGCATGTGCTATAGAACATAGGCTACAGAAACTCACCAAGACTCCTTAGACAGCACCTTTCAAACCCACATCCACTAACATCTAGAAGGACGAAGACAGCAGAAACATGGGAACACCACCTGGAAGTTCCCTTCCAAGCCATTCACCATCCTGACTTGGAAATATATCGCCATTCCTTCACTGTCGCTGGGTTAAAATCCTGGAATTCCCTCCCTAACAGCACAGTGGGTATATCTACATCGCATGGACTGCAGCGGTTCAAGAAGGCGGCTCATCACCACCTTCTCAAGGGCAATTAGGGTTGGGCAATAAATGCTGACCTACCCAGTGATGCCCACATCCCATGAATTAATAAAAACACCCTCAGTCAGGCTATTGTCAGCTCACCTCCAGAAGCCTAGACAATAATTATTGATACCCTAGCCTTGTACTTATGTAATGACTGTAAGCATGGTGCCTTGTAAGCCATGACCAGCACATTGGAAATATGGAGGCTTGTAGTGTCCATTTAGCTTCTATTTAATAGCTGTGGCCCTTGATTGTTTGATGCTCCTTCCGTTTTCAGATGCCTCTGTGAGGAACAGTTGGCCATTAAAACCAACTTCACTGCAGCACCAAAACTTAATGGATTCTTGCCTGAGTGCACACCATTAGTAATTGAGCAAAGCTCAGTCATTGTGCATTAGAACCTTGTGTTCAGCAGTCAGCTGAGCCCTGTTCTCCATGGCTTAAGCAGGAGATTTATAGGGTGCCCTTCAATTGGTCCAAAATAGTTGTGCTGAACTCCTCGCGCACACCTTATAGTTTTTTCAAGCTTGTTTTTCCAACAGCATCATTGATCAATGAAGGCGAACATGGTGATCATTAGATTTGTGAGTGTGACCAGTTTCTAACCTCCCCCTATCACCCACCAAGTTCCTCCCATCCTCCCCATAGCCACTGCCTCCTAATTCCTATTCCTCCTGTAACTATTCAGCCTCCCCGTTATCATTGACCTCATTATTACTTGTTGATATTCCTTTTCTCCCCTCTGAACTTGTCAATGTTGATGCCCCATGCCCTTTGTCTATCAGTCCCCTTCCCTTCTTGAGGCCACATGCACCCTTACTTATCAAGACTCCCCACCATCCAATATGCCCCTATGATTTTTCAGCTACTAACACACAAAACACAATTGTCTCCCCTGAATGTTACTGTGCCCTCTGTTTCCCAATACCATGTCTCAAACCCCCAGGACTAAATGTCTCAGTTGACTGACCATACAATTCCAACCATTCTCCACAACTGTCACTGCCCAGAGAGGCCTTTCCCCCATCACCACCAGGACCAAGACATGTTTGTTGTACAGAGCCTTCTAGGCGACCTGGGTGAGTGCTGCGCAACAAAATGCAGCACGCCTTATATGTGCTGTTGTGAATCCAACAGGGGGTGACAATTCTGGTGGGCTGGCTTTGTAATGACGTGCAGATGTATTACAATGAGGTTCCCGATGTCCAATGGCAGGAAATGCAGCCCACTATTGACGGGCTGAGCGGACAATCGCAAACTGGTTTCACAACATTGTGAAACCAATCTCTGGCCTTCTTGCCATATTGCCCGCTCAAGCCGCTGAGCACGGACAACGCCAGCGGGCACGGATAATTCTGCCCTAAGTGTGGTGGCAGGCAGGAAAAGCGATGCATTTTCAGGCGGCTGGAATGGTGCATTTCTGTTTCAGATTGTCCGCTTTTCAGCTCATTATATATGCATGAACATGAAGCACGTTGCATCCCATGGCGATTTGTGCACCTTGCCATGACCTCATCGGATCACCTTAATGGGCGCCATATTTAAATCACACCCACGTACATCATTCACTGCCTGCAGCCCAGGACTGGTCATGGAGAGTGATGGCCCTGCAAAGAAAGAAGGCAAATGCCCCCAGGTTTAGTGACAGTGCACTGGGGCTTCTGGATGTGGTGGGGGCACACTGGGATGTCCTTTACCCCGGTGATGGGAGAAGGAAGTCCACCCACCTCACCACTCCGGCTTGAGAATAGGTGGCCAGGGGGGTTAGTGCCAACACTGTCCAGAAGAACCCCATCCAATGCAGAAAGAGGATGAATGATCTCATCCACTCCACCAGGGTAAGTCAACCTTCTCCTCACTCTGACTCTCACAAGCCCACGAGGCATTCACAGGGTTACAGTCCACAGGGATCTCACTCACTGTCATCACCACTGACGTTCTCATACACACTTTGACATCTTTATTTCTTCTCACACCCTGTGCAGCTCACATCCTTGGCCCTTACACAGATCCACTCAACACCCAAAGTAGGCAGGTATCCTTATCATCTGCTTTGGCATCTATCCTGCTCACAGTCTGTCCATATCTCTTTATGCAGGAGAAATTCACCCACAACAAGAAGAGGTCCCAGACCAAAGTGGGGATGCCTGAGCTCAGGCCCCCCTTCAAGTTTGAAGAGCGTGCAGCAGAGCTAGCCAGTGAGGACCAGGACCATGTCTGCACGGAGGGTGAGATCGGCATCTCCCAAGCCTCTGAGCACCCATTACCAGCTCTTTGGATACCCGCTGGAGCTGTGAGTGCTTAGTAATGCTGGTGAAGATACAGGCAATCACTAATTATCTCTTCTTTCTTTGACAGGCATCAGCAGGAAGAGGAAGAGACACACAGACAGTCAGCCCATCAGCCCCAGCCCCCATATCACCTCAGATGAGGATCCTGAGGATCCACTAGATGTAGAGCCATCACAGCATTCACCTGCACCCTCCACCAGTGCAGAGACACACACACCTCAGTGAAACTTAGTTGTAGAGCTGGCTTGGGGTCACAATCTAGTGACCGCAGCACAGATTTGGGTCCACAGCAGGTGGATGCAGGGACATCTAAGTGCACGAGGAGGACTGCAGGAGGCCAGGATTCTGCTGAGTCCGCGTCAGGTGACGAGCCTTTGGACTTGGCCCTAACACAGATGTTGGAGCTGCAGCGACAGACATGGGAATATCAGGCAGGGTCATCAGATGCAGTCAACAGATTGCAATGGACGATGAAGGAGGCCATCCACATTCTGTCTGGTGTCTTAGTGCCAACATGCCAGCACAATGAGGTGAACACTAGATGGATGGTGGCTGCTATGGAGACTTTAGTCCAGGCCATAGCGCTTGATATGTGCCAGGACCTGCACTCCATCACTCTAGGCATAGGTGGGATCCATCAGTGGCTAAGCGGGAGGTGGACAGGGCACCTTGGCCTCCCTCCAGGTTCCCCTTCTCCTCAAGGAGTCAGGCAGAGCACCCATAGGGACAACGATCAGCAGCTGGAACCCCTGGAGCCATCCACCCAGGTAGCTCCAAGAGTGTTTAGCGAATCCCAATCCACTCTGCCTGTGACCCCATGAGCTGCAGCTCCACAGGCCGAGGAGGGTGCCACTGCCACACAGCAGGACCCCAAAAACAGGCCGGGACACTCCAAATCTCGGCCCTCCAGAGGACGCCCGTCAAGATCATCACAGGCAACAGGGCATCATAATCAGCAAGCTGCCTCCACATCTGCTGCAGATGTCAGGGATGAACCAAAACATAACGGTAGGGTAAGAAAAATTAAGAAATACGAGGAACACAAAGGTAGCATGGGTATCCACTATCTGTAAATAATTTGCACAATTGTAAATACATTTCCACTCATTCTACTTCTCATGTTGTGTATGCCTCCTCTATCTGATTATATGCTCCAAGGTCAGTCAGGTTTCACAGATTACCCCTCCTCCCCTCCTCCCAAGTGTCCCATCATCTACCTCAGCTCAATGGTGTGTAGAACCATCTCAATAGAGTATCTGTTCTCTGCTCAGCACCAACATGAGTGAAGTGCCCACACTTAAGAACTTTGGGGCTGTCCAAGGCTTCTTTGAAAACTGCTTCAGAGGCACATAACATGTCCCCTTTTGAGCTGAGTACCTGGAGGCAGCTTTGGTCCCCCGATGCTCCTGTATTGTAGAATGCGCAATGTGGATCCTTGAGGATTAAATGGCGACACGCACAAAGCATCTTTCAGTATCCTCCATGTACTTCCCATCAGTCACCTAGTCATGCAAAGCCATCTATAACACTGTCTCTTGCTCATTTGGAGGTATGAGAGGTGTCTTCAAGACTCTTGGTCTTGCCAGATGCCTCCAGTCAATGAACCTGTCAGCTTCAGCTTCTGGGTCCTGAGAGGGCCCTGCTGGCGCCTGATGGTCAGGGTCAGGCTCTTCTCTTTGCCCAGCCTGGCGGAGACAGGCCCTTCTTCTCCTCCTTCATAGTTACCTGATTGCCAGGATGAACGCAACATTGCCTGCTCCATCCCTTATTCCCTTGTGCTCCTCTCCGCAGAAACATTGAACAGAAACATGAGTATGCATAAGCCTGCAAAGGCCATCATTCAGTACCTTATGAGGGAGTGATTGTGATGCCAATGAGCTACTTTCATCCCATCCATAACACCCCCATTTAGTCCCCTTGCAGCACTTTGATGGCCTTCAAGATCACCTGAAGTGCACCCATCCCCTGTCCCCCCAACCAGTCATGTGTCTGTGTGCACCCTTTGTCTTCCCGCTAAGTCATATGTCTGTGTTCACCCTTCACTAGTCTTATCCCTTACCACCCGCCCCAGAGTCAAGCCTTTGCCCTCCAGCCCCTGTCCTTGCCTCTGTCTTGTCTCACCTCCACCCCTTACCTCAGCCAAGCCTGCCCTCCAGCCCCTTCCACTGACTCCCGCCACTGATGGGACCAGAAAATCCCACCCTCTGTTCCTGCAAGTGAATTAAAAAAGGGATTGGTGGTCTTTATGCAGTTTAAACTCTTTGAGCAAGGCTTTGCTACATTATTGGGAGTCATTTGCCTCTTCTGCATTGTGTGATTCTGTGAATCTGTGATTTGGGGCTTATTGGTAGGCAGTTGTAAGTGATAAAAAATTGGGACAAAAAAAAGTTGATCCAGCTTCTCTTTCTCATCAGATATCATGTTAATCATTTTCCTTAAACATCAGAAATGAAGCAATGTAACTGAGTCAAACTGATTGGGTATTATTCATAAATTAAATGAAATTTCAAATCCCACGTGGGATTCTTCAGTATGTAAATTAAGCAGATGCCATTTCATAACATATCAAACAAATCATCTTGAATAAATCTATCAACCAATTAGGCAGCATAATTGGGATATAAACAAGATGTGCAGCTGTCAGCTGTGGTATAAGGTCATGTCGTCAATGGCTGAATCAACCTTTACTCATTGTAAGGCCAACTTTAGTCCAGACAGGTGCAAATGGTGTTTGGGATTTGGCCCATGGCTGTCCTGTGATATTTTGGGTTGCTAACGGTGATGAGGATTATTATGCTGGAATTGTCATGGAGTCAGTGATAAGTGGACGTTCCACATCCTCTCCCATCAGATCAGATGGCAAATGCAGTCAGTATGGAGATGAGTCACAATAATGAGGGAGGATTTTGGGATTGGTTCCCATTCTGTGCTGATTTAGATAGAATAGTGGCAGATAAACATCAGTTGGCCCTGGCGAATCTGGGCCAGGTACAAGAAGAATAGCAGCCAGGGTTCCTGCACCTGATCACTGTCAGTGACACCTGCTGGAGAATTGTGCATGTGTGGACCACTGGACATGGCTTTGACGCTCTGTATGGACTGTCGCTTTCATATTCATACATTACAAGGATAATGAGGGATTCCATTTGGTCCAACTTGTTCAAATTCCCTGAAACTTCAATGCTCTCCCATCACAGTTTGTACTTGAGTCTAAAATAACTCCATACTACCAAGAGACTACTCCAGGTATTAATCACCCTTTGTAGGGTGGAAATTATGCCCTGTGGTGCAGTGGCGTCCCTTTTTCTGGGCAGAAGCTCTGGGTTCAAGTCCCACTTCAAGGCTTGATGGCCATGAGAGGTGCATTCATAATGAGGCCAAACAGGTTGATTATCAGCATGTACATCCTATACATCTATTCTATTTGTTATCTTGCCATCTTTTATAAAATCCCACCCTATTCATTTTCCACTTCTAATGATAACTACTATTGTAAACTTGTGCAACTGTCTTTAATGGGGAACTTTTTGGCAGCTTTGGCACATTACATCAAAGGGATATCAACTGTCCATTTGCAATATCATTCAAGTATAAAAAAGAATCAAGATAATCGGTCGGGCTGGGCCTGTACCTTTTAAACCCCATTGGTTGTCACCTACTAAGATATTTCCATGCAGGGAATCATGAGATTTGTTCCTAATGATAAATTGCATTATTTTGCCAATTACTGATATAAAACTGATAACTATGCAATTACCCAGCTTTTCTTTTCTTAAAAATAAATGCCAAACTGGTTTGTCTGAAATCCAATGGAATCTTTCCTGAAATTATTGACTTCTTCATCACTTTATAGATTGAACCCCTAGTAAACTTAGCACCCTCAGTTATTAATATCTATCCCTGGATATTTGAGACCTTTAAGCATATCTAGGATGTCCATCCAAGTCATGTCAAAGTCATTTGCCTAGAGTTTCCTCTGCACCCAGAGATGTAAACAAATTACAGGGCTGAGAGGAATTGTGAAATTTTCTGCACAAGTGACATCACGTGTAACTAAATACACCTGAGCCTCCTCGATCATCCACATTCAGCCATCATATCTTCCATCCACACAAAACACCACCCATAAATCTTGTCATACCCCATCTCTTCAATGAGAGTATACTCCAATTGTGCTTGTTTGACCGTCTCTCAACACTGAAAACAGATGTTCAGGTGAAGCAGGAAAGAAAATTGTTCTGGTGTTTAATTGCAATTTTTTGACCAGTTACGAAAGAATTACCTTTGAAGACCCGGTCTGTATTTTCTGTTTCTTTTAATACATTTTGATGGCACAGCTGGCAGTCACATTAAAAATTGTAAAGCTTCCTTGATTGCAGGTTGTTAAACATACTGTGCCTGATGTGCATGAGTGACGGTTAAGTGAGTCAAAACCAAAATATTCCTGCTTAAAGAGGGAATATTTATATTTATATTATATATTTAGAAGCATTTAGCATGACCTTTTGTTAGAATATTTCTGATGAAAGGTCACAGACCTGAAACGTTAATTCTGCTTCACTCCCCACAGCTGCTGCATGACCTGTTTAGTATTTCCATCATTTTCTATTATTTCAGATTTGCAGCATCCACAGTAATCTGTTTTTTGAATGTATATATATATACATATTCCTTTTTTTTAAGTTTGGACATTATCTAATGAAGGATACTTGGGCATAACTTCATATTGACAAAATGGGCATATCATTGGATGAATGTTAAAGTCTAACTTCCTGGCTGCATCAACAGAGAAAAGTCAAGGCCGTTAAGTTTAATTTTAGAACCTTCTGTAATGCTACTTCTCTCTTCCCTCATAAACATTCACAGGAAGCAATCTTTTAATACGTTAATCATTTTTAAGTCTTATACAGGTTCAGCACCATCTACATCCTTATGGGATCTCAATTCTTCCTTGAGGATCCTCTTGGTATTATAATATTGGAAGAATGTTGTGTTTTCCTTCCCCAGGTGTCTCTGTTCTTGTGAAGAGGAGGTAAGGAGGCTACAAATTGACATAGATAGGTTAGGTGAGTAGGCAAAGATCTGGCAAATGGAGTATAATGTGGGCAAATGTGAAATTGTTCATTTTGGCAGGAAGAATAACAAAGAAGCTTATTATCTAAATGATGAGAGATTGCAGAGCTCTGAGATTCAGAAGGATCTGGGTGTCCTAGTGCATGAATCACAAAAGGCTAGTATGCAGGTACAGCAAGTAATTAGGAAAGCTAATCGAATGTTATAATTTATTGTGAGGTGAATTGATTACATAAGTAGGTAGCCAGTATTTCAGTTGTACAGAGCATTGGTAAGACCACATCTGGAGCATTATGGACAGTACTGGTCTCCTTATTTAAAGAAAGATGTAAATGCATCAGAAGAGTTCAGAGAAGGTTTACTAGAAAAATATCAGGAATGGGTGAGTTGTCTTTTGAGGAAAGTCTGGACATGTTAGGCTTGTATCCATTGGAGTTTAGAAGAGTAAGAGGTGACTTAATTAAACCTTTAAGATCCTGAGGGGTCTTTGCAGGGTGGATGTGGAGAGAATGTTTCCTCTTGTGAGATAATCTAGAACTAAGGGTCACTGTTTAAAAATAAGGGGTCGCTCATTTAAGACAGATGAGGAGAATATTTTTTCTCTCAGAGGGTTGTGAATCTTTGGAACTCTCTTTCTCAAAAGGCAGTGGAAGCAGAGTCTTTGAATATTTTTAATCCAGAGCTAGATAGATTATTGATTAACAAGGGGGTGAAAGGTTATCAGGGGTAGGTAGGAATGTGGGGTTGAGGCTGCAATCAGATCCGCCATGGGCCAGAATTTTCTCATCGGTGTGCTGAGGCGGGCCCCGCATGCGGACGCATAAAATAACGCGCAGTGATGTCGGGCGTGCGTCCCAACGTCACCGCACACCATTGTGATATTTCAGAGGGCGGGCGTGCGATGATCTGCATTGCGCGCCCACCATTAATTAATGGGCCAGTTAAGGCTCTTGAGCCAGTAATTGACGCCGATTTTTTGGGGCCCGTGCGATCTTCAGGTCACCGCACGGGCGCAATGGGCAGGCGGGTGAGCCACATTTTCATAAACCTCATCCACAGGTGAGATAAGAGGGGTGAGTGAGGTCGCGGGTGGTCTTTGGCAGACATTTAATGTTTAAACTTACTGCTACTTGCCTGTGTGAGCAGGAACACTTTGAATCTCTTCACAGCTGCTTGGACAGGAGTAACAGCCTTCAGGTCAGGACTCTAGAGTAAACATCATTTTTGGGGCCTTGCTGGTTTCAGGAAGCCTTCCCTTACCCTGGGAATGGGGGTTGTGCTCTCCACTGGAGGCACCTTCTCTGAGGAGGAAGGTAGGGCCAGAAGGGGGAGGAGGCCAGGAGCCCATATTCAGCCTCCAGGGAGGCCACCTTTGGGAGAAGGGGCACAGGCACAAGGGTTGCAGGGCCAACAGGAAGTCCAAGGCGGAAGGGGCCGCAGAGGATGCCACTATCCTGCTGCCAGGGTTTACAGGCGGCGATGCAGCTACCTCAATATGCCTGAGGTGCAGTGTCGAAGGAGGCTCCATCTCTCAAGTAAGACAGTGACCTCCATCTGTCAGATGATCTGCGCCAACTGTGTGGGTGGACACCCCATGCCAGTGGCATTGAAGGTCACGGCTGCCCTCAACTTCAATGCCTCCGGCTCTTTCCAGGGGTCGGTGGGTGATCTTTGCTCCCAGTCAGCTGTCCACACTTGTGTCAAGCAGGTTACAGACGCTCTGTTCAGGCGTGCATTGACCTTCATCCATAGCACTGGGACGAGGCCAGCCAGACATAGCGAGACAGCGGCTTCGCAGTGATTGCTGGCTTTCCCCGTGTCCAGGGTGCAATCGACCGCACAGATGTGGCCATCAAGGCGCCAGCAGGTGAGCCGGGTTAACAGGAAGGGATCCCACTCCATGAACATGCAGATACTGTGTGACCAAAGGTGCAGATTCTACAAGTCTGTGCAAAGTACCCAGGCAGCTCCCACAACACTTACATCCCCAGACACTCTCAGGTGCCGGGGCTCTTCAGTGCTCCAGCCAGGCTTGATAGATGGCTGCTGGGTGACAAGGACTATCCCCTCAGAAGGTGTCTCATGACGCCTCTCCGCCATCCAAGAACAGAGGCTGAGCAGCGGTACAATAGGAGCCACACCTCTACAAGGGCTGTGGTAGAGAGAACCATCGGTCTTCTCAAGATGCACTTCCGATACCTGGACCATTCAGGGGGCGCACTCCAATACCCCCCAGATCATGTGTCCCTGCTAGTGGTTGCATGCTGCGCTCTCCGCAATCTGGTGCTGGAAAGGGGTGACGCAGTGGATGAAGAAGATGTAGATGCAGATGCTTCAGTTGCACATGATGAGCCCAGCAGTGAGTCCGAGTGTGAGCATGCACAGGGGAACGCTGAGGGGGTAGACGCTGCCCTGGGCATCCTCCAGGGAGGCAGGGACACCCGGGAGGCTTTAATCCAATGAACCTTCAGCTAGCACAACACAGATAGACCTCCAACAGATGCTAGGGCTGTGGGCTTTATACTCGATACCTGAGAGCAACATCTGCCTGGTTAGGAACATTAACTATGTGCCTTGTCAATAAAGCTCAATGACAAACAAGTCGCTCATAACATCATGGGTCCCCGTCCACCTGCAGAAGTAAGGAATCACCCTGAGCCATGTTCACATATGAAGCATTTAATGAATTCACAAAATAAAACAGAAAAGAAACTTAATGCAAAGGTGTTCAGCATCACAACAAATTATAATCAACTAATAGTGGGGCAACATAAAACCACCAGTGAGAAGCCCATGGTGTGCCTAAGGTGCCTTAAGTTTACATTTTCAGGTGCTACATCTAGGTGCTCCCCCCTTACTGGCACTGGCATTTAAGGCAGCCTGCTCACTCACTGTGCTGTCCTTTTGGCCTCGATGACCTTGGCAGGTGTTCTCTGGCCCGTGGAGATTTTGATGGCCCTGCCTTGGAGGGAGTGGCCAGTTCCACGACTGGCATCTCCCCAGTCACCGCAGCCTCATCGGATCCCACGGTCACTGGCAGAGGGGCGGAGGAGCTGCTACCCTCATCCAGAGCGCCCTGAGAGGAGCCTGCAGAGATAACAAGCAGCTCTTGTGCCAACGTGAGGTCGCTTCGGACTTCCCTGGTCACCATTGATGGATGAACACCTAGCTGGGATACTTGGGATACCGCTGAGAGGGCTTGTAGGTCCGAGCGCAACCTCAGGAAGCCCTGATTGTTTTCCTGGAGGAGCCTCTCTACGAGAGTCGCCACTCTCTCCATGGAGGAAGCATGGCGCGCGACCATGAGGGTCAATGCATTGCTGATGCTCTGCATGGACTCCTCCAGCATGGAGACCATGCCATGCATTCCCTCATGTATCTCTGCTAGATCCTCCCGCACCCCCTGCTGCACTTCCAGCATCTGCTGCCTCAGGGGCGGCTTCAGATGCTCATCATCAGCCACTGACTGAGCATGTCCCTGGTCCCCTACAGTGCTCCAACTGCCGATGCCATGGGCACTCCACCTGCACCTCAAGTGAGTGTGAAGTGCCATCACTGCTGTGTCCCGGGACACTAGCCGATGATCTAATTCCCACTGAGGTGCTAGTATCTGTGCTGGTGCCTGCCTGGCAGAGATGGTGTGACGCTGATGTTTCTAATTGTTCTCACCCCTCAGGTGTTACAGGCAGCCCCTCTGCCTCCTCCTCCTGGCCCTTCTCTGGTGATGCTGAAAGGGAAAACAAAGACATTTGATTAGTTCAAGTGGAGACAATGTCAATGTGCATGTCTGGCCATTGGATCAGCATGCACTCATCCTTCCATAATCAATGGGAAACCCATGTTGGAAGCTTAAATCACTAAACATTCAACAGTGGAATGGCTGCTGGGACACACATGGTGACCTCAGTGCACGGTACTCTGACCTCCCCCAGGTATCCCAGCCTCACTGCCACCAGTGGACCTGGGCGCATGGCGCCTCTCCAGCTCCATTGCCTCCTGCTCGTATCTAGTTATAATGGCAAACTGGGCCTGGCCTCCGCCAGTCCGCATCTGCTCGGTGGCATTGTATGCATTCTTCTCCTGAACAGGAGAGAGGAGCATTGATTAGTCCACCCTGTACCTGGATTCCATCACATCCCTGCCACCCCCACCTGAGTGGGACATTGCAGGGCTCCAGTGAATCGTGACCCTGGAGCTGCTGCACACTCACACCAAGAAGCCAGGGCTGAACCCCCCTTGCCCACATGCTGCCTCCATCACGTTTGCCACCCACACGGTTTCACCTTGCAAGGCAAGGACGCACAAGCACGTGGAATGTCGAGAGCAGCAGATGGATTGGTGCCCCGCCACCAGGAAGTTTCCCTCCCAGTATGTCAGCAGCCTGACTTTGACATGTCTTGGAGTTCCAGCACTGCGCCTAGGTGCAGATCCTTGAGGTAGCCCCCAAAACAGTACTGTGGGTGTCAGTCTACCACATGCTGCGGGTGCAGAACTCAGCTCAGCACAACCCTCTCAGGGTAAACTAGGCATGGGCAATATCTGCTGGCCCACCCAGCAAAGGACACATGCCGTCAATGATTCAATGCAGTAACTACATTCAGAGTTGGGGGTGTGGGTGCGAGGGGGTGGTGGGGGCCAGGGGGAATGCCTACCTGCTGTGTTAAGTGACCTATGCCAGCATGGTACTCACCCTTCCTGAGGACATGTGGTCGTTGAAATGCTTGCGGCACTGAACCCAGGTGCATCACATCACGTTGTGGGAACTCACTATCTCTGCCACCTCCTCCCAGGCAAGTTTGTTCATGTGGGAGGGCCTCCTCCTCCTCCCATCACTGGGAACGAGGATCTCCCACCATGCTGCCACCTCCTCAAAGAGGGCAACAAAGCACTCGTCAGAAAAGCGAGGGGGCCAGTGCCCCCCCTTCCCTACCCTCCTGCCTGGCCTGCTCGCCAGCAGCGCTCTGCGAAGCCGTTCTGCTGGCCAGGGTTCACAGCATTTGCAAGGCTGCAGGAGCGCTATTTAAACAGGCCGCTGGGCTGCCATTGGACCCGATGGTCTTTGAAGTTCCACTGCTGCCCGCCCCTTCCCGCTGACCTCGGGAGCTGCGTTTCATGCTGGGCGGGCCTTAATTGGCCTGCCCACGTAAAATGGTGGCATGGAGCCGATTGTGGGCGGCAATCGGCTCTATGCCCGCCCACGACCGCTCCCAACCAGCCCGCTCGACGGAGAGAAAATTCTCCCCATGATCTTATTGAATGGCAGAGTAGGCTCGAGTGGCCTACACCTGCTCCTAATTTGTATGTTCATATGTATGTTCGTTCTTGCACCCCCTATGAAAATGTGCCATTCCGTTCCTATTGCCTCCCCTCATTCTTCCAATCAAAGTGCATCACTTCATAGTTGCCTGAATTAAATTTCATCTGACATTTGTCTGCTCAATTTACCATTCTATCTATGCCTTCCTGAAGTGTGTTACTATCCTGCTCATTGTTTCCAACATATCCAGTTGCTTTGAATAATGTCCTGTATATCCAAGTCCACATTAGGGATATATTTTGAAAGGGACAATGGCTCCAATACAATACCAATGCCTGGGGAACAGCAATATATATTTCTCTGCATCTGAAAGAACAATTGTTCACTGCTACTCTCTGCATCTGTCCTTTAGCCAATTATGTATCCAAAAAGCTACTGTCCCTTTAATCCCATGACTTTTAATTTTGCTAACAAGTCTATTATGTGGTACTTTGTTAAATGTCTTTTGAAAGTCTAAATACACAACATTAATTGCACTATCCTTACCAACCTTTCTCATTACTTCATCAAAGAACTCGATCAATTTAGTCAAACACAATTTGCCTTCAATAAGTCTGTGCTGACTTTCATAAATTAGCCCATACTTTTCAAAATGCCAATTAATTTTGTGGAAGACGATTGTCTCTAAAAATTTCCCTACTTGCCAGGTTTATCCCTTTCACTTTTTTTGAACAGCAGTTTAACATTTGCAATCCTTCAGTCCTCTATCATTGTCCCCAGAAACAAGGAAGGTTGGAAGATTGTGGTTAGAACCTCTGCAATTTCCACCTTTATTTTCCTCAGTAACCTAGGATGCATTCCATCCGATCCAGGTGACTTTTCTACTTTTGAGTACTTCCAAGTAGCTTTAAAGTACCTCCTCTTTATTTTAATCCCATCCAATATTGCTCTCACTTCCTCCTTAACTGCTACATTGACAGCATTCTCTTCCCTGGTGCAAACTGCTTCAAAGTGTGCATTTAGTACCTCAACCATATTCTCTGCCTCCATAAGAAGATTTCCTTTTCAGTTCCTAACCAACCTCTTTTTTTAACTACGCTTTGACTATTTATGTATTTATAAAAGACTTTTGGTTCATCTTTTATGTTACTTGCTAAACTAGTCACACACTCTCTCTTTGCCCCTCATTCCCTTTTTTTAGCTCTCCACTGTTTTTTCCATTTGCAGCTTCAATTTCCACAGTAATATGAATTTCTGCATTTGTTATTAGCCTCCTTTTTCTGTCTTATTCTAATTTTTATACCTTTAGTTATGGACTTCTTTATCACCAAGATTGAAATCAGCAGATCAGCTACCTCTGCCACATCCCTGCCTTCCACTCATCCACTGGGCCAAACTTCCTCTAAAGTTCCCTGCTGTCCGAACACCGAATTGTATCTTTCTCTAGTTTCTCTCCTATTTCTCTTCATGTCCTCTCCAAGCTCATCTTGTCAACGACACCCACTTCCTGCTCCCTCAATCCTATTGCACTAAATTACTGACCACACAACTTCCCCTCCTGGCCTCTCTGTTAGCCAATATTGTTCAAGGTTTTTTTCTCTTCTTGTGCTGTCCCTCTCTGCTTAAAATTTGTCATCATCAACCACTCCTGACAAAAACAACCCTTGTCCCCTGTTATAGAGTTAACCTTCAGACAACTTTTCTTAGTGGAAACATTATTAACTTTATTTACAAGACAGCAGCAGCAACTACACGTGTGCATCAAACTTCTTAACTAAAGAAAAGCTCCCCTGTGGAGGTTTCCCATGCTGTTAACACATTGGTTTACAAGATCATGTGATCTTACAACACAGGGTTATTCTTAAAGCTACAGTCTTATGTTTATCCAAAACTTTAAGTATTACATTCCTCCCCCTTTTAACTTTTCTGCACATTTTGTATTTACAAGGATATTTATCTCATGACATTACAATATTTATACAGGTCATGAAATTACAAGTTCAATCTTTCAGGTGGTTTCCTGTTCCCTGTGGAACGTCGCAGCTCCATGGCTTCAGATTCTTTTGTAGGAAACATATTCTCTGGAACCGCATTAACATCAGGTACCTCAATAGGCACAGGCAGTTCAGTGTCTTCCACTCTGACAGAGACATCGGGCATGTCTGTCCTTTGTTGAGCAACTTCAACAGGAACCACTGGTTCAGTAATGGTTTTTTGTTGGTGTATCTCTCTCTCTTTCTTAAATGATCTACATGCTTATGGGTGATCTGGCCCTCCACTTCCACGTGGTACAACAATGGTCCGGTCACAGAGCTCACTTTACCAGGGAATCACTTCAGTCCTCCACTGAAATTCTTTACATATACTGTTTCTCCAACAGTAAATTGTCACTCATGACTATGCAAATCATGAGTCGCTTTTTGGTTCCCTTGACTTTTCTCCACCTTCCCCTCCAAATTGGGAAGTATCAGGCTTAGTCTTATTCGAAGACAGCACCTGATCAGTAATTCTGCTGGTGTTGCTCCTGTCGTAGTTGAGGGAGGGGGGGGGGGTGTTGTTCTGTAGTGAAATAGAAAACGAGCAAGTCTGATCTCCAGTGATTTACCTGTTAACTTTTTCATTCCCGCCTTAAAAGTTTATCCTGCTCTTTCCGCCAGCTCGTTTCATGACGGATGGTATGGTGCAGTCTTCACGTGGTTGGTACCATTGAGGCTGATAAATAGCTGTAACTCAGCGTTCATAAATGCAGTACCATTATCTGAGACGATTCCCTCTGGCAATCTGTGGGTGGTGAAGATCCGGTGTAGTTTTTCTATAGTAGCGCCAGATGTTGGTGACTTTACCTCATAAACGTCTAACCACTCGGAATAAGCATCTATGATCTGTAGAAACATGGTTCGAAGGAAAGGACCGATGTAATCTATATGTAATCGCGCCCAGGGTATACCAGGCCACTCCCATGGGTGTAACCACCAGCAACTTTTGTAGCTGTTGATATTGCAAACAGTGCTTTACCACATTTTCAATATCGCCGTCTATTCCCGGCCACCAAAGATAACCCCGCGCTATGGTCTTCATTCGGGAGATCCCTGGATGGGCACTGTGTAGCTCTACTTAAAGTGGGTCCCTTCCTTGTATAGGAATTACTACCTGTGCACCCCATAATAGAATACCATCATGACTGCTCATCTCATGTCTTCAGTTGAAAAATGGCTTCAATTCATCAGAGACTGGTTCCTGGGACCAACCATGTAACACTTGGTCTCTCACTTGAGACAGGACTGGGTCACAATTCTTCCAGTTTCTTAACTGCCTGGCACAGGCTGGAGAGGAATGTAGGAAATTCATCACAAATACAAGCTCCTGTAGGGTTGGGATATGTTCATTCTCTTGCCAGGGAAGGCGACTTAGGGCATCAGCATTTGCTATATGAATCCCTGGTTTATGTCCAAAGATGTATTCATATCCTGCCAAAATTAGGGCCGATCTTTGTATTCTTGCAGAAGGTATGGGAGGTTTAGCCTTTTCCTCGTTAAACAGACCCAAAAGTGGTTTGTGGTCTGATACTATCGTGAAATGTCATCTCTGCACGTATTGGCAGAATTTTTTTACACCAAAAATAATTGACAGGCCTTCCTTTTCGATCTGAGAATATCTTTTTTCAGCTGTGGTAAGTGTCCTGGGCACATAGCCTATTGGCTTCTCTGTGTCATCATCCGTTTTGTGAGATAGTACCACTCCCACTCCTTAAGGGGATGTGTCACGGGTTAGCACCAATTCCTCTGTCTGGTTATAACGCACTAACAAATTTGAAGAGTGTAAGAGCTGTTTTACTTTCATGGGGGCTTCTTTTTGGGGTGCCTCCCAAATCCAATGCTGTTTTTTTCTTAGCAGTGAATGTAGAGGGGCCAGAACTACAGATAAATTTGGTTAAATCGTCCATAATAATTAATCATCCCTAAAAATGATTTAAGTTCAGAGGTGTTCTTGGGTGCAGGTGCCTCTCTTATTGCCTTAACCATCTTTTCAACAGGCGTAACCCTTGGGCATCTACCTGGTGGCCCAAATAAATGACTTCATTTGCTTGAAAAGTGCATTTTTCCTTCTTCAGGCGCAGTCCTGCTTCTAGAAATCGTTTCAGGGCTTTCTCTAGGTTAGCCAAGTGTTTCTTTTTTGTGAATCCAGTTATCAGTGCATTATCCAGATAGACCACAACCTGAGGTAATCCCTGTAGTAAGCTTCCCATTGTCCTCTGAAAAATGGTGCAGGCTGAGGAAACACTGAAGCGTGTATATTGGTTTAAACCTTTGTGGGTATTTATGGTTACAAATTCCGGGGGTGGGGGGGTGTGGGCCGGGTCATCCAGCTCCAGTTCCTGATATGTGTGACTCATGCCAAGCTTTGTATACGTTGTCTCTCTGCTAATTTGGCATATAGATCTTCAATTTCGACAACAGCGTGCCTGTCCAGTTTGGCTACTCTGTTGACCGTTAGTTTATAGTCCCCACAGATCCGGATGGTCTGGTCTGGTCTGGTTTAAGGACAGGGACTATGGGTGCTGCCCACTCGGAGAACTGAACTGTTTTTATGACACCCAGCCTCTCTAGCCGGTTCAGCTCAGTGCCAACATTCTTTCTCAGGGTGTATGGCACCGGTTTTGCTTTCAAGAAACAAGGAGTTCTGGGTCCGCATAAATCTTGGCCTGCCAGCCTTGGATTTTTCCGAGTTCATCCTTGAAGACGGTGTAATTTTTTTTAGCAGCTCTGGTAGTCCACCTGCTCGCAGCTGGAGGATTTAGGGCAAGTTTAATTTAATCTCCTTCAGCCAATCACACCCTAGAAGGCTTAGCCCTTCACCTTCTACCACCATCACTGATAGCTGTGCCGATTGGTGTCTATAATGAACAGTTACTCTGGTGATACCTTTTACCTGGATTTCTTTGCCTGTGTACGTTTTCAACTTGGCAGATGTTTGTTTCAAATTTAATTGCTGATCACCTTTATTTAAATATCTGAAAGTGTGTTCTCCTATTACAGTGGTAGAAGCACCCATGTCTACTTCCATTTTTAATGGTTTACCGTTCACTTGCACTGTAACAAATGTCGGCTGCCTTCCCAACTTTCACGTTGAATATTGAATAAATGTCAGAATTGGTTGTTTCTGGCTCTTCTACACGATAGACTCCGTTGGACTTTGTTGTTTGGAGGCCTGTTTAAATCTCGCTTTGCACCGTCTCATTATGTGTCCATTTCTGTGACAAAAATAACATTCTACATTTTTAAATTGCCAATCGCTTAAAGACTGATTGTTTCCACATCGATGAAAGTTATTTTTCGATTTGCTTGCTAAGCAGTTTCCTCTCAATTTTCGGTTAGTGGGGGCCGTTTCCCACTTTGCGGCGGAGCTCCAGCTTCTCGCGCCACTTCCGGCTGACTGTTTCCACCGAGTAGGAGAGCGGTGCCATTTTGCACCCCTTGAATTGCTTGTAAATCCCTTACAGCGCTTTCCAATGCCAGCGCTATTTCTAACGCTTTTTTAAAATCAAGATTAATTTCAGCCAGCAATCTTCACTGAATAGTGTCTTCCTGCACATCACACACTAAACGATCTCTGAGCATGTCATTCAGCTTTTCACCGAAATCACGATATTCTATTAGCTGCTTTAATTTCGCCATGTAGGTAGCAATGGTCTACCCCAGGACTCTATTCCGTGAATTGAACCTAAACCTCTGCATTGTGACTGAGGACTTGGATTGAAAATGTTCTGTAAAGAGGTCTACTAATTCACTGAAAGCCTTTGAATATGGGGCACTGGGGTTCGTCAAGCTTCGAATTAAACTGTAGGTCTTTCCCCCACAAATACTCAGGAGAATCACTCTCCTCTTTTCCTCCCCCGTGATTTTGTTTGCTTGAAAGAAGAATGCAAGACATTCTATATATTGAGATCAATCGTCTGTAGCTGGCTCAAAGGGATCGATTCTATCAAACTGTGGCACCTCGGAAGAGTATATCATCTTTTATTTTTAACGATCTTAGATACTCACAATCACTGGGCGAGGTACAGCACCGAATCTCATTAATCCTCGTTGCCAATTTTTTATAAAGCTGATCTTCAGACAACTGAAGATCTCTCCAAAATTTGCCAGCTAGAGTATCCTCATGGTCATTGCCTGCTATACGCTGCACAAACTGGCCATTCAGAGAATGAAACCTGTCAGAGGAGGAGTTGAGGGAGGCAAGCCGATTCTCTGATGAGGAGTGAGAGGAAGAGGAGACTGAGTCATAACAGGCAGATGTGTAAGCCTGTCCCAGGGAGGCTCTTGATATCTGTGAGACACGGAAAACTCTTATCATGAGACGATTCAATAGATGAGTCTCCAAAACTATATCAACTTCATGACCAGTGGTTCTTACTTTGCGCTCCTCAATGACTTGAGAAGCAGTCCCTCATAATGGTAATGTCAATCAGCCAAAAAATGTCAAACATTTGGATGTACATCATCATATAATCAAATAAGACCAAGAATTGAATCCTTCTCCATATATTCACACACATAATCAATAAACAAATGCAGCTGGGTAAAATGTGGAAAATAGAATTCATTTACATACACAGAAAGTCATTAACATGTCCAAATGGCACAAGTGAGAAACACACCCATGTGCCGAAGCGTGACTACAGAGAAGTTTTCTTGAACCTTCCCCAGGTGCTGTAGCGCTGTGCTACCCCCTCACTGCCAGCTGCCATGGAGACAGGCTGCTGACCATTATGCCCCTTTCTGGGATGACTTTAGCGATTGCCCTCTGGTCGCCTGAGGCTGAGATGGTCCTGGCATGGTGGGAGTTTCCTGCACAGCGCAGCAAGCCCATCTGTCAATGCACCATCTATGCCAATGGTTGAGTGGAGGAGGAGAGGTTGTCCTCAACAGAAGCATCCTGAGAGCTGCTACCCTGATGGCATAAGCTGGTGCTCACCCTCTGCCATGAGATCCATTTGACCCTCCCTGCCTTCCTGAGAGGGACCAGGAGCTGGATGTGACTCCAGGCTCATTGCCCCCCTCTTGCCCTGGCTCCGGTGTCTTAGCGTAGAGACAAGGTGATGGAGTGCAGGTAAGAATGCATACCCACCATCGCATCAGTGATCTGCTGGGTTTGGCCCTCCATGACTGTCACCAATATACGTTCCGTGGAATCAGTGATTGCAGCACTCACGGCCTGGATGGACTTCAATGTCCATTTCTGAATCTTTCCATAATTTGTTCCTCTATCTCCATCCCACTATTTGGCGGCCTATAATATATATCTGATAATGTGTGCCTGCCACTTACGAACCTCTGCCTCTACCAATGAGAGTGAACTTGTCAGCCAATCAACACTTCCTTCTCATGCAGTATAAGTTGTTGTTCCCTTTGCATTTGGTATTCTTGCAAATTGTCCTAATGAGTGCAAAACGAAAGCTTCAACAAAAAAAGTCTCTTTTTTCAGCAATAATGTACACCAGTGATCTAATAGCTCCTCTATTGTTTCTTAATTTTAGCCAAATAGTCTCAATCTTTAACTCCTCAATTATACCAGTGCTATCTTAGCCTCTTTGATGAATATGGACATATGCATGAACATACGAATTAGGAACAGGAGTAGGCCACTGAATTCCTCGAGCCTGCTCTGCCTTTCAATAAGATCTGAATGTAACCTCAACATCACATTCCTGCCTACTTCTGATAACCTTTCACCCCGCCTGCTAATGAAGGATCTATCTAGCTCTGCCTTAAAAATATTCAAAGACTCTGCTTCCACCACCTTTTGAGGAAGAGAGTTCCAAAGACTCACAACCCTCTAAGAGAAAAAAATTCTCCTCATCTCTGTCTTAACTGAGCGACCCCTTATTTTTAAACAGTGGCCCCTAGTTCTGGATTCTCCCATAAGAGGAGACATCCTCTTCACACCAACCTATCAAGATCCCTCACAATGCCACTTTTCTTCTTTTTTCACTTATCCCATCTTTCCTGAATGCCTTGGACCCATGAAGAGTAAGTTCTAAGTCGTCCCTTTCTTTGACTCAGGTCCCTATTCTTGTCAATGTAGCATAGTCCCATCTGACAATTTGTGCCTGCCACTTACTAACTTTATTTCTTGCACACTGTGCATTTGCAGACATGTAATCAAAACCCATCTTAGGTTGCTTTGCATTTTTCCCCTCCTTCCTTTTCCTGAACTATTCTTTACTCTGGTGCTCTTTACCTCTCCTAGTCCTCTGTGTATCTGGTTACACCTTTCTAATGTTTCATCCTGGTGCCCCTGCCTCTGGTTTAAACTCTCTCCAACAGTACTAGTTAGCCTTTCCTCATGGACATTGGCCCAAGTTCAGCTGAGATGCAAATACCAAACTTGAACAGATCCGTTCTGCCTCAGAACTGGTCCCAATGCACCAGGAGTCTGAAGCCCTCTCTCCTGCACCATTTCTCCAGCAACATGATGACCTGTTTTATCCTACCATTCAGTATAGCCCTGGGACTAATCCAGAGATTACTACATCTCAAGTCCAACTTTTTAATTTCCTCCCCCATTCCAAAATTCTGAATGCAGGATCTCAAACCTTCTCCTTCATTTGAGTCCCTCATGAATCATAACTTTTGGCTGTTCCCCTTCCGCTTCTGAATGTTCTGCACCCTATCAGTATGGTCCTTTATCCCAGCATCAAGGAGGCAAAATACGATGCAGGGCTCATGTTACCAGTTACAGAAATGCCTGACTACTGAATCCCATATGACCGCTGCTATTTCTATGCTTTGAACTTCATTCCCTCGCGGTGTCATCACGCTTGCTGGTATTCAGCAGTAAAAAACGATTGTAAATGTCTGGTATATTCCTTCAGTACCTGTCTCTTTGTGGTATATTACAGATGCCTCTCTGCTGCCCACTCTGCTGCCCGCCCTGATGGAGAAGCGTAAATAAAGTCAGTTCAACAACGGCTGCTTGCAGTGATTCCACATGATGAGCTTCTCTCAGTGCAACACCCAACAGAAAGATGACAATGAGGCTGTGATGGAACTTTCTTTTACATTTCATTTGAGAAATTAAGGACAGAAGAACTTTGTGAACACAATTTGCAATTTGGAGGAAGTTTGAGTGATTTGAAAGATTGCTCTGTATGTGCACATCAGATTCAGGTACACAGTGAGTCAGCACGGCACATAATTGAAAAATGGCGTTGAAATGGCCCCCAATTTTTGGTCAAAGTGCTACTATGCATGTGGGATAGATGGCATGCAGGAGTAGAGGAAACAGCAATGCTCCAGGTCGCAGTAAAGCACCAAGTGGCAACCGTGTATCACATCAAAGCTTTCTCTGATCTAGAGCTAGTTTAAGAGCCTGAAAGTCCTTGGATACATATATGATAGATATCGAAACAGAAGTTGATGTTTTAACCAGGACGATCAAGAGTTGTACTCAGAAAGCAAGTAAAATAGCATGTGGAAGATGTGAATAAAAGAGCTGAAGGTATACTTCCAACACCCTTAATAAAAATGAAAGTCAAAGATTAACTTACTTTCATTGTTAAAACAGCGGCAGCCATGTCTGTTCTCTCAGAAGGAAAGTACAAAAGCCCCTAAGTCACATCTCATTACACAAAACTAGTGTGAAACTGCTAGATATTCCAATGACAGTATTCCAGTGATAGGTGAAGTCAGTGTTGGAGTGGAATATGATGATACGTTCTATTACTTGCCATTGGTAGTAGTAGGAGGGACCAAAGTCTCTCTGATGGGAAAGAACTGGCTTAAAAAAATGCAGTTAAACTGGGCTGAGTTATTGACAGTCAGGATCAGTAAGAGCATGTCTGACGTTGAGGAAGTGCTAAGAGAGCACAAAGTGGGCTTTGAGCAAGGCGGACCATATTATTAAATTAGCCATCAGTATGATAATACTGGAAATTAACAGATTATGCAAATGCAGATGTTCTTTCAAGATTTACTGTGAATACTGATTTATTTTTACTTTCTATCCACAAAAGACACGCCAGTGTCTGTCAGAGAAATTAGTGAAGAAACACACAAGAATGTGGCCCTCAGTAATGTGCTCAATTATGTCATGAATGGGTAACCTAAAGACTGTGATGATGAGAAATTGCAGGATTATTTTGCATGTAGAAATGAAACTGAGCCGTGTCCAATGGGGCTTGAGAGTCATTATTACATATGGAAACAGTAGCAAGAAGTTATTTTTGGTGTCCAAAGATAGATAGAGATATTGGAGAGCTGGTGAAAAGTTGTGAAGTGTATCTCAGAATGAGAAATGATTCAACCAAAGTTCCTTGCATTCCATGGGGCAGGATATTGAGGTTGGTGTGCAGGGGGGGCAACGACGAGTAAAATGACGCAGGATGACGTCGGTCGGAACTCCCAACGTCACCCTGTGTCATTTCAATTTTCAGGTCAGCGGGGGCGCAGCCGAATCAGCTGTGCGCCCGCCGACCTGTCAATGGCCAATTGAGGCCATTTAAAAAGTAAGTGAACTCGGTAAAGGACCTGCCCGTCCAACCTTAAGGTTGGCGGGCAGGCTGGAAGCCCTGGTTGGCTTCAGAAAAAGCATGAAACATCCACGGGCGGGATGAAGTTTCATGTAGGTGTTAAAAAATTTAGTAAAAATTTAATTAAAAGTGATGGACATGTGCCAACTCATGTGACAGTGTGACATGAGGGGACATGTCAGGGAAATTTTATTTTTCTATATTTACCATTTTTGAATTTGGCACCAATCTCCCTGAGGCAGGGCAGCACTTAGCCTCAGGGAGATCAGTGCGCTCTTTCGCATGTATGCACAAAATCGCCCACTCCCGGCTTAGGAAATCCCCCTGCCCCCCCTGCACAGAGAGGGCATAGCGCTTCCTGGTGAACGTCACATTGGGCGGGCCTTAATTGGCCCGCCCACGTAAAATGGCAGCACACCCCCAGTTGGGGGCGCCGATCGGAGGCGCGCCCGCATGCGCCTGCTCCTGAACATCCCCCCCCTGATGGGGGGAAAGTTCTGCCCATGGTCAAACACAGGAAAACCTGAATACATGTTGATTTCTTTGAAATGCTAGAGTGTTTTGTTTTGGTCGATAGCTAATGTTGTAATATGCCTTTAAGGGATAGCAGCACGAAAGCAATAGAAGGATAGTATATCATGTGATCCAATCTTAGTTGGACTTATGCTTTGTGCAGAGTACAGACAGCTCTGTTGCCTTGCTTTGAAATGTTGTCTGTACAAAAAAAAATGCATAAGAAGAATTAAATCTTAGATTTTTAGGTGAAAGATTTTCTTGAAGCTCGATGACAAATATGGCTACTGGTCATTACATCTCATGAGGATGTACGAAGAGCTTACTACATTTCATACTTGACTGTTTTCAATGACTTATTTTCAGGCTACCTGTTAGCCAGGATCTGTTTCAAGCTCTTGTGGATCACATTACATGCATTGTACCAGGATGCCTCACAGAAAGGTCTGGGAGCATGCATACTACAAAAAGGCAAACTGATTGCATTTGCTTCAAAATCTCTGTCTGTAATGCAATCCAAATACTCCAACATCGAGTGAAAACTTTAGTGTTTAGTGTTTAGTCCAGCTTTAATGTCATTGAGCACTTTGTGCTCTCTTAGCACTTAATGTCAGACTTACTGTTACTGCATGCGTTTTTATACCTATCTATTTGGCAAGAGATTTGTGGTAGCGACCAAGCACAAGCCACTGGAGAAGATTTGATGAAAATCATGACCAGTACACCGCCAAGATTGCAACATCTCTTGATAAAGATTCAAGGTTACAACTGGGAGATTAGGTACAAGCCAGGTAATTTGATGGTCACATCAGATACACTTAGCAAATTGCCTAACCCAGTGAAAACAGAAGATATGCCCTTAGTTCTGCAAGTTGACTTTACTGACATCAAACTTGAAGATGTTCTCCAAATTGATCATGTAATTTTGCACAATGCAAATGACAGCACACATAAGACGAAACAGCGAAAGATTCAGCACTACAGAAACTGTGGAAAACCATAACTGAGGAATGGCCTGATTCAATTCGGCGAACATGTGAGACCATTTTGGCCTTATCATGACAAGCTAGTGTGAGAATGGATGTCTTTTTAAAATATATTTTTGGGGAATATTGTGTTATTCTGTGAAGAAGGCCGTGTGTCTCTGCGTGTTGTGTAAATGATTTGATTAAGCTGGGAAAAAGTTACTAGAGAAAGGTTGCCTGGGAGTTAAGGCATGAAAGGATAGAGATGTTAGATGTGCATTTGTTGATGAGATATTATGGTAGGCTTGAGTACAAGTAAAAAGGTTGGGTCTAACTTTGCATTTTTAGATAAGTTAGGAGTTTGTTTGAATATTAAAGGGAAGTCAGAGGTGAAAAGAAACACTTTAGCATCTTTCAGGAGTTCCATGGGGGGTAAATAGAAGAGTGTATATTAGATTCTATTGACCCGAAAGCAGAGACAAAGTAGAAACATGAAAGATTATATATTTAGAAGGATTTGAGTTTCAAAGAGGTATGAGAACAATGGAACCTCAGATGAAAGAGGGAAAAAGTTACTTTGGAGAGCTTAGAGGTTGGCTGTTGGGTTGGCTATTTGTGGTTTACTGTTGGCTTTTGGATGTGTGAGGAAGACCTTCTGGAAACAGCTCTAGGCTGGGAGAAAGATGCAGCTAGGATTAGCCATCCATTCAATCCAGAAGTGTCTTGGGCTGAAAAAAGTAGTCTTGTTATGAAGTCTTGGATTTCCACAGCAGAGTGGAAGAGTGTTTAAGAGGTCATAGACTTATAGAAGTTTACAGCACAGAAGGAGGCCATTCAGCCCATCGTGTCTGTGCCGGTCAACAAAGATCTGACTACACTAATCTCATTTTCCAGCGCTTGGCCCATAGCCCTGGAGGCTATGGCAACACAAGTGAATACCTAAATACTTCTTACATGTTACGAGAGTTTCTGAGTCAACCACCCTTTCAGGCAGTGAGTTCCAGACTCCCACCACCTTCTGGGTGAAAAAGAATCTCTCAATTCCCCTCTTAGCCTTCTATCTCTTACCATAAATCTATGCCCCCTGGTTATTGACCCCTCTACTAATGGAAAAAGTGCCTTCCTATCCACCCTATCTATGTCCTTCATAATTTTAGACACCTCTATTAGGTTCCCTCTTAATCATCGCTGGTCCAAGGAAAACAACCCCACCCTATCCAATTGTTCCTCATATCTCAGCCCAGGCAGCATCCTGATAAATCTCCTCTGCACCCTCTCCAGTGCAATCACATCCTTCCTATAATGTGGTGACCAGAACTGTATGCAGTACTCCAGCTGTGACCTAACCAATGTTTTATTGAGTTCCAGTATAACCTCTCTGCTCTTGTATTCTATGTCTCAGCTAATAAAGGCAAGTATCCCATACGCCTTCTTAACCACCTTATCTAGCTGTGTTGCTACCTTCTGGGATCTGTGGATATGCACACCAAGGTCCCTCTGATCTTCAGTACTTCCCAGGGTCCTACCATTCATAGTGTAATCCCTTGCCTTGTTAGCCCTCCACAAGTGCATTACCTCACGCTTTTATGGGTTGAATTCAATTTGCCACTGCTCTGCCCACCTGACCAGTCCATTGATATCCTCCTGCAGTTTACGGCTATCCTCCTCATTACTTACCACCCTACCAATGTTCATGTCATCTGCGAACTTCTTGACCATACCCCCTATATTTAAGTCAAAATCATTTATGTATACCACAAACAGAAAGGGTTCCAGCACCAAGCCCTGCAGAACCCCACTGGAAACAGACTTCCATCACCCTCTGCTTCCTGCCTCTCAGCCAATTTTGGATCCAACATGCCACTTTGCCTTGGATCCTATAGGCTCTTACTTTCTTGACCAGTCTGCCATGAGGGACCTTATCTAAAGCCTTGCTAAAGTCCATGTACACCACATCAAATGCATTACCCTCATCAACACTCCTGGTTACCTCCTCAAAAAATTCGATCAAATTTGTCAAACACGATCTTCCATTAACAAATCCATGCTGACTATCCTTGATTAATCCGTGTCTCTCCATGTGCAGATATATTCTGTCCCTCCAGAATTCTTTCTAGTAACTTCCCAGCCACCGAGGTTAGACTGACTGGCCTGTAATTTCCCAGTCTATCCCTTCCTCCATTTTTTAATAATGGGACAACGTTAGCAGTCCTACAGTCCTCTGGCACCTCACCTGTGGCCAGAAAGGATTTGAAAATTACTGCCACGGCCCCTGATGTCTCTTCCCTTGCCTCCCTCAACAGCCTGGGATTCATCTCATCCAGGCCTGCGGATTTATCCACTTTTAAGGCCACTAAACCCATTAACACCTCCTCTCTCAATGTTAATTTCCTGTAATATTTCACAGTCCTCCACCTTGATGTTTATAACTGTGTCGTCCTTTTCCATTGTGAAGACCGATGTAAAACATTCATTGAGGACTGTACCCATGTCTTCCGGATCCACACACACATTACCTCTTACTGGCCTTACTCTTTCCCTATTTATTCTCTTGCTCTTTATATATTAAAAAAATCACTTTGGGTTTTCCTTTATTCTACCTACCAATGCTTTCTCATGCATTCTCTTAGCTTTCCTAATTTTCTTTTTAAGTTTCCTCCTGCACTTTTTATACTCCTCTAAGGACTCTGCCGTATTGAGCCCTCAGTATCTGCCATAAGCTTCTCTTTTTTTCTTAACTCTAACCTTTATGTCCCTTGACATCCAGGGTTCTCTGGACTTGGAACCCCCCCTTCATCTTTACGGGAACATATTTGCCCTGTACTCTTGCTATTTGATCCTTGAATGCCTCTCACTGCTCTGACACAGTTTTATCTGCAAGTAGCTGCTCCCAGTCCACTTGGGCCAAATCACATCTCATCTTAGTAAAGTTAGACTTTCCCCAGTTTAGAACTTTTATTCCCAGCCCAACCCTATCCTTTTCCATAACTATCCTAAATCTAACTGAGTTATGGTCACTATCTCCAAAATGCTCCCCTACTGATACGCCTTCCACCTGCCCGGGCTCATTTCCGAATATTAGGTCCAGAACTGCCCCTTCCCTTCTTGGGCTTTCTACATACTGGTTAAAAAATTCTCCTGGATGCAACTTAAGAATTTCGCTCCCTCCCTACCTTGCACACTAAAACTATCCCAGTTAATATTTGGGTAGTTAAAATCCCCAACTAGTAATGCCTTATTATTCTTACACTTCTCTGAACTTTGATTATATATTTGATCCTCTATCACTCCCTGACTGTTTGGGGGCCTATAGTACACACCCAACTGTGTTTTTGCCCCTTTTGGTGATTTTTCCTTCTACCCATATGACCTCGTTTGATGGTCCTTCCAGGATATCATCACTCCTCACTGCTTTAATTGATTCCTTGATGAATATAGCAACTCCCCCTTCTCTTCTAACCCCCTATCACGTCTGAACACCCCATAACCAGGAATATTGAGCTGTCAGTCCTGCCCTTCTTTTAGCCAAGTCTCGGTCATAGCTATGATACCATACTCCCAAGTGCCTATCTGTGCCTTAGCTCATCTGTCTTATTCCTCAAGCTCCTTGCATTAAAATATATTATATTTAGCCTTGCTAAATTCTTTTCTTTCTTATCTAGCCTATGTTTCCTCTGCCTTCCAGACTCACTAGCGTTTTAACTTCTAATTCCATCTCAGCTTCTCTCCCTTCTGAACTACTTTTCAGGATCTCATCGCCCTGCCAATTTAGTTTAAATCCACCCCAACAGCATTAGCAAACCTCCCCACAAGGATGTTAGTCCCATCCTTGTTCAGATGTAACCCCGTCCAACTTGTACAGGTCTTACCTCCCCCAGAAACGGTCCCAATGCCACAGGAATCTAAAGCCCTCCCTCCTGCATCATCTTTCCAGCCACATATTCATCTGCTCTATCCTTCTGTTCCAATACTCACTACTGCGTGGCACGAGGAGTAATCCGGAGATTACTACCATGGAAGCGCCATTTTTCAATTTCCTACCTATCCCCCTAAAGTCTGCTTGCAGGACCTCATTTCTCTTTTTTCCTATGTCATTGGTCCCAATATGGACCACGACCTCTGTCTGTTCACCCTCCCCCTTCAGAATGCCCTGTAGTCAATCCGTGACATCCTTGACCCTGGCACCCAGGAGGCAACATACCATCCTGGAGTCATGTCTACAGCCACAGAAGCACCTGTCTACTGCCCTCACTAATGAATCCCCTAGTACAATTGCTCTTCCACATGTCTTCCACCCCACCAAGCAGTTGGACCACCCACAGTGGCCTTTGCTCTGCTTGGCCTCCATAGAGGAACTGTCACTCTCACCGTTTTCCAGGGCCAAAAAATGATTTGCGAGAAAGATGCACTCGGGGGATTCCCTCACTACCTTTCTTCTGTCTAGCGATCACCCATTCCCTCTCTGCTTGCACTTCCTTAAGCTGCGGGGTGACCACATCCTGAAATGTGCTATCCACGAACCTCTCAGCCTTGTGAATGCACCGTAGTGCCCCCAGCTACTGCTCAAGCTCCAAAACCCGGAGCTCGAGTTGCTCCAGTCAGAGACACCTCCTGCATACACGGTCACCCAGGCCACCAGTCTCATCTAAGATTTCCCACATAGCACAGAATGTGCAAATCACAGGACTGAGCTCCCCAGACATATCTTAACTAAATAAAATATGGTCCCTTCCTTTTATTTTACCCTTACTCCTACTTGAGTATAGACTAGATTCTAGATCCTCTAGATAAATAGATCCTCTAGGTGCTGCTGACTGCCTGTCCAAGGGACCTCTTGCATTCTCCTCTAGGTGCTGCTGACTGCCTGTCTCAGAGTCTTCTTCTCACACTCTCCTCAGGTCATGTGGTATGCCTTTAATAAAGCTACAGCAGTTTGCCTTAGGTAACATTACTGGATTTTTATAGTTAAACATCTATAAGGGAGTGTTGCCTTGAAGGTGTTTACTTCTGGGTCCGACCAAGTAGGAAGTCTTTGTGGGAATGTTTTGTAAGACTAATTTTAACTATGTATCTGTAATCTTGTGTGCTTAAGTTTTCTTTTCTTCTTGTTAATAAAACTTTTACATTTAATTTTTAAAATTCCAAACATGTCACTCGACTTCTTGCTACTGAGATCAGTATATTTTCTTCTCCTTTACAAAATAGAATATATAATAAACAAATACAAAATACAATACAGAATACAAAAAAATGGCATAGCCCGTAAGCTAAGTTTCCTTCTGGGATTTGGTTTACTCAGCAATTAACAACTGCTATGGTTGTAACACTAGGCATCTTCCAGGGAGTCATTTTTAAAGGCAGGCTGGTCATCATACCAAATCTTTGCGACCTGATATTCTTCAACAACTTCATCATTCAAACATGGGCATAGGTCAGATGAGAAGACTCACAGGAGAGACAGTCCATTGACCAAGTATGAACAATCACATTGAAGTCATTGTCAAGGAGTGCAAGGCATGTCAAGAGCATATGCCAAGTCAGCACAAAGCACCAATGATTCTATATGAAGTTCCTACCCATCCTTGGTCTAAAATCACACCCAACCTCTTTCATGTCCATAACTCTTACTTCATCATCATCGTTGACTACTTTATCAAGTACCCCATTATTTGAAAATTGCAGAATACATTAAGAACAACTGTAATGCACAGTCTAAGTGCCATTTTCACTTTATTTGGTGTGCCTAGAGAGATCATTACAGATAACAGCCAGCAATTCATTGGTAAGCCACTTCAAGATATGTGTGAGAAGTAGAATATCGATCACACTACTTCTTTTCCTCATTAGCTTAGATCTAATGGCCTCACTGAATTAATAATTTGCACATGAAATTCTTAATTCTCAAATGTGGACAGACCAAGCAAGATCTACACATTGCAATGTTACATCTGAGAGAAACACCTTTAAGTACAATTATTCCATCACCTGCAGTGCTCATGTTTGGCGGACCAGTGCATATAAAGTTATCTACTCTTACCCATTCTACTGTCTCAGAAAATAGAGAGCAACTTTTAAAGCAGCAAGGCAAGATTACCAATGTGCATGACAAAAATGCAGGTGTAGAATTGCCAAGCGTACAGTTGGGACAACAAGTTTGCATACAGGATCCCACAGAAGCTACATGGCAACCAACTAAAGTGACAAGGATTTGTTCAGAACCAAGGTCTATGAATCCACTGCACACAAAGGCGCATTGTAATTAGTTATACTTCTTTGGAAAGGGGAAAATATCTTTAAAAAAGAAAGGGGGGTTTTGTAATATGCCTTTAAGGGATATGAGCATGACATCAATAGAAAGGAAGTGTGTCATGTGATCAAATCTTTCACTTTTGTTCAGTGCAGAGCACACACAGCTGTTACCTTAAAGCTTTATACCTATGTATAATTGCCTCCACGTTCCTAGTCTTAATAAATGAACCCGTAATGTGTTTACCTAATACCTTATTAGCAGTTGGTGCTTATATCATCATAATAACATGGCAGCCATAGCAAGTGGATAAAAGTTGAGCCTAAGCCCAATACCACAAATTCCAAAACTATTGAGGTTTTGATAAGTCAGTTTGCAATTTATTGGCTGCCAGAGTTGTTGGTGTCAGGTAATGGTCCACAGTATACACAAGAAGAGTTTTAAATATTTCTGAGTAAGAATGGAGTCAAACACATGTTAATACCATCACATCACCCAGCATTGAATGTTACTGTAGAAAAAGGATTACAGATTGTTAAGAGATCTCTGCAGAAGTATTTGCTGGGTGACAAGTTAGGCAGTAATTCCTATGTTTCTCTTCGATACAGGCTTGACAATTTTCTGTTCTCTTATAGAATAACCCCACAGTCTATAACAGGTTGCTCACCTTATGAATTAGTGTTAAAATTGCTCCTAGGACAAGGTATAGTAGCCTGACATCAATAGCAAAGTAAGAGAAAAGAAGGCAAAGTAAAGATAAGTCATGATACACCAGGCATGAAATTTAGAGAGTTCAGTGCTGGTCAGAAAGTCACGGTGAAAAACCACTGAGGTGATAGGGAAAAGTATGTGATTGGAGTTGTTATAAGGAGACTACGGGCATTCACACATCTAGTAAAGATTGGAGAAAGACTTAGTCAGTGTCATGCAAATAATTTGCTTGAAAAGGGAAATCTGACAAAGGGAGAATATGATAGACCTCTTATTGTCCAAATTCCTCCTACAGCCCAAAGTGGAAGTCAGAAAGAATATGAAAGTCAAAAAGAAACTGAAAGCTTGCCGGTATTCTAGAATACATTGGTAGTGCAAAGTGAGCCATTGTCATTGATTAAGATTAATCATTCAATGTCACAGTCTCATCAAAGTCAAAGTTCAGGGTTGACAATGTTAGGAAATAAAGATAGTTTAAGTAATATTAGTATCTGTGGGTGTTAGGAATGAGTTTTAGCTTTAACGTTTAAGTTTGAATTGCATTTCTGTATCTGTGTATTAAGAAAGGTCAAATTGAGCTTTAGTTTTACTTAAATTTCTAATGAGAGATTTACAACTGTGGCAGCTAAGCTAAACAAGCAAGGGTAGAGAAGCTGGGCTGTTGCCTAGCAAAAGGGGTCCAGAGAGGTAGGTGCCTCCCAGAGACACACACAGAAAAAGAAAAGAAACAACAGTTTTGAGTTTTGAAACCCTGGAGGTGAACACGTGCGGAATGTGTCTGAGAGAAAGCATTGGTTTGGAAGAAAATTCCAAAGCAAGTTCTTGGAGAGTGCAGATTGGAAACCCTCATGTGCGAGTTTAGTGAGACTGGTTAGCTCATGGTGGGACAAGCGTCTGAGGGGAACTGAAGAGAGATCCATAGCATCTGGTTGAGGTGACATCTGTCACTTGGTTTCAGAGTGTGGTGTGTCTGGCCACAGGTTGCCAATTGTGTTACATGGACTGTGTACTTACTGTGAACATTAGAGTATAAGATAGCTTTTGTAACTTGTGTTACCCTTACAAATCTGTGTATGTCTGTAAAGGTATAGTTGTGGGTGAAGGAGTATTGTAACATAATTCATCTTTTCTTGTTTAATAAATGTTTTATTCTTTTGTTAAAAGTTCATTAGCTGACTCTGGTGATTCTGTTCAGTAGCCACTCGCTACCTGTCTAAACAAACAAATTAAAAGTTAGAATCTATCAAGCTGGGTTTAACTCTGGGATCAGGCTTGTCCAGTGGTAAACTCAGCTGGGATCATAACAACAATCAGGGATGTTGAGAGAGCAGAGTCAAGCTCATGGAAATGGAAAAAAATATATACCCAGGCAGAAAGAGGAAGAAACCAGATAGGTTAATTAAAAGCATGCAGGAAAGAAGAAGAAATAAATTGTTCTTTTCATTACTCATTATATCAGGTGGGAGGGCAAGTCGCGGGGCACACGGACCCCCGGTTCCCAGACAAATGCCTCATGGTTCTCGGGGAAGAGGTTGGTGTCAGGCGGAATACTCTCGTACTCAGAGATGGCAGGAGGAGGCCACCACACCTGAGTAAAAAAGCTTGGAAGGAGGGGCATCCGCAAAAGGTTCAACTACCTGCTGTGCTCGGCAAAGGTGAGTACCAAGTTGGCATGGATCAGTGTGGAGAAGTGTTAAGGGCTGGCCATCCCCCACCCCCACCACCCCGTGGAGCTCAGGGGTGTTAGAGTCTGAGTGCTAACTATCAAAAATACTGGAGTTGACCAAGGTGTGAGCCTTGGCTGCTTGGACTGAGTGCCCTGCGGGTCAAGGGCCATAACTCGGATGTGCCCTGCAAGGTGTTCCTCAGTTGGGGATGGCCAGGTTGCAATGGCTCTGCAGGTAGAGACTGGGCTAATCAATGCTTCCCTGTCCTTTCAGGAGAATAGAAGCCAGAACACTATCAAGAGGTTCAGGCTCCCAACCTCCTAATTTTGGTGAGATACAAAATTGATTCCTTGGAGTTGGAGAGCAGCCACCCACCTTGTTCAGCCAGTCGTAGAGAGGTAGGGGTCTCTAAGGAAGGTAAGAGTGCAGTGCACAGAGATGCGAGTGTCGGGTTGTGCAAATATTCTTGTGTAGTCTCATCATTAATGGAAGCCTCAAACCTGGAGTCCCAACTGATCATTGAAAGACAATGGCACCATGATGCACATCTCCATTGTCTCATCAGGGTGCCTGGCATGCACAGTGAGAGTGTGATGACTTAAACTAATGACGTGTTGATGTTCTCCCTTAGACTTGCACTCGAACACAGGACCCCAAAGAGCCACCCTTGATGCCAGAAGACCACCTGTGCCACACCCCCTCTCTGAACCAGGCACCAGAGCAAATACCAGCACCCCAGTGGGCATTAGGTCGTTGGCTAGAATGTCAGTGCACAGCAGTGAGGGCACTTCACATTTGCTTGAGGAGCAGGCGAAGGCAGAGGGAGATGGCAGTTGGAGGACTGCGGGAGACCCCAACGATGCTGAGTCAAAGGCAGATGATGAGCTTCTGCACTCGTCCATTAGGCAGAAGATGCTGGATGTCCAGTTGGATGTGTGGGTGGATCTAGCGGATATCCACAGGAGTATGTGTGCCATGGTCTCTAATGTGGAGGAGTCCACGCAGAGCGTGAGTACTGCGTTGACCCTCATCGCCGAGCACACTGCCTCCTCCATTGAGAGAGTAGTGACCCTCATGGAGAGTCAACTCTAGGGACAGAATCAAGGGTTCCTGGGGTTGCACTCAGACCTACAAGCCCTCACACAGGAAATTACCTCAGGTGTCGGTGCCAGTGTGGGAGATGGATGAGGTACCCAGTATCCCAGCTAGGTGCTCGTCCATCAGTGGCGAGCAGGGAGGTCCACAGCAATCTCATGTTGGTGCATGATCTGCTTGTCGTCCCTGTGGGCTCCTCTCTGGGCGCTCTGGATGATGGCAGCAGCTCCGCCACCCCTCTTCCAGTGACCATGGCATCTAATGAGGCTGCAAAGACTGGGGAGATGCCAGCCGTGTCACTGGCTGCTCCCTCCCAGGCGGGACTAGCACAGGCTCCACTGGCTAGAGGACGACCACCAAGGTCACCAAGGCTAACAAGACACCAGAGTCAGCAGACTGTCTCCAATGTCGCTGCCAGCGAGGGGGTGGGGGAACAAGACACAGCACTCGCAAACATAAGTTTAAGGCACCATGAGCACAAGATGGTTTGTTCACGGGTGAACTTCTGTTCTGCCATGTTTTATTAATTTTTATTGGTGTGGCCATTAACACCATACATAGTTCTGTTCATTTGATGTGAGTGTCAACATAATATAAATTTTGCTTATATCTTAATGGCCTGAGTATGCTTCACTTGTTTTGTAGGTGCAGGGCACACCAGTATGTAATGCTGGACTTGAGTGGCTCTAAACTTTATTGCACAGGCACTGAGTAGACTTTGGGTTCAAATGAAAGGGTCATTTCAGAATCCGGGATGGAGGCGGCAGCCCTGGCATGAGGTCAAAGCAGATCTTTGGCAGCCTAGCTGAAGGAGCATTGGATCAAGGCATCCCTGGTGTCCCTGTCTCCCTGGAGGATCCAGGGGTCTGCCTCCACACCCTCAGCATTCTCCTCACTGGGCTGCTCGTCTGACTGACCACTGGATTCATGCTCTGTAACCTGTGGAGCTGCCTCAAGATCCTCTTCCTCCAGTGGGTTCCCCTTTGCCACAGACAGATTGTGGAGAGCACAGCATGCAACCACGATCAGTGACACTCGCTCTGGGGGTGTTGTAGTGCTGCCTCTGAAAGGTCCAGGCATCAGAAGCGAATCTTGAGAAGACCTATGGTCCTCCCTGTTACTGCCCTTGTGGAGGTATAACTCCAATTATAATGCTGCTCTGCCTCTGTTCTTGGTTGCCAGAGAGGTGTCATAAGCCACTTTTTCAATGGATAGCCCTTGTCACCCAGCAGCCATCCATCTGGTCAAGCTGGAGCAGTGAACAGATTTAGCATCTGTGAGTGTCTGAGGATATAAGTGTCATAGGAGCTGCCAGGGTACCTTGCACAGACTTGCAGAATCTACGTCTTGTGGCCACAAACTATCTAAGCATTCACCGAGTGAAGTCCCTTCCTGTTGATGAAGGCACCCAGCTGATCCACTGGCGCCCTGATGGCCACATGTGTGCAGTGGATGGCACCTTGAACGCGGGGGAACTCAGCAATCGCTGCAAAGCCTCTGGCTCACTCAGCCTGGCTGGCGTCATCCGTACGGAAATGAATAAATATCATTACCCACCTGATCGGAGCTTCTGTCACCAGCTTAACGCAACTGTGGACAGCTGATTGGGACACTCCACAAAGATCCCCACTGAGACTTGGAAAGAGCCGGAGGTGTAGAAGTTGAAGGCAACTGTGACCTCCAAAGCCAATTCCGTGGAGTGCCCACCCATACAGTTGGAGGTAACCTCAGGCCCAATCATCTGACAAATGGAGGTCACAGTCTCCCTGGAGATGCGGTGCCTCCTTCGGCATTGCACCTCGGACATGTTGAGGTAGCTGCATCACCGCCTGTAAACCCTGGCAGCAGGATAGTGGTGTCTTCTATGGCCCCTTCTGCCTTGGACTACCTGCTGGCCCTGTGCCCCCTGTGCCTGTGCCTCTCCCCTCACAGGTCACTCCCCTGGAAGCTACAGAGGGATTATTGGTGTCCTCTCCCTTCTGCCCCTCTTTTCTGCCACCAGCAGAGAGCACAATCCTCGTTACCAGGGTAACAGAAAGCTGTCTGATACCTGGAAGGGTCCACGTGGTCAAAATTCTCCGGGGGCCTTGGAGACACCAATGAGTCCTGAAATGAAGCCTAGAAATGCTCAGACTAAAGCTCAGAACAGAGATGAAGCTGTCAAGTTCAAATAAGTAACCAGAAGCAAACTATCTCCTAAACTCCTCACTATTCACAATGGCAATGCTGCTGACCCTTTTTATCCCGTCCTTGGATGAGGTTTCATTAAAATTGGGCTGCCCGGCTGCCCATTTTGCCCATGCAAAGAGTGCGAAATCACAAGACAATGTAAAATCGTGAACAATTGCCTTTTTAATGGCCTTAAGTGGCCTTTTAATTGTTGGTGGGCACGGTTTTGACACCTGCACGTGCCCACTAACCTGAAGATTGCTTGCGTGCGGGACGCTCGCCCAACGTCATCTTGCGTTATTTCACATCCGTTCAGGTAAGGCGCGCGTCCATCCGTGAGGTGTAAAATCCTGCCCATTAAGTCTGTTTTTCTCTTCACAAAAGCTGCCAGGTTTGACAAATATTATAAGCATTTTCTCTTTTTATTTCAGAATTGCAGCATCTGCAGTTTTTTGCATTTATATTAGAATTTAAAATTCTGCTGTCCATGATCTGTGCTAAAGTAAGTTTCACTGTCCCATTGCTCCTTCTCCTTACAGACCTACATTGACATCCTCTCTCCCATTGCCTTGAATTCAAAATCCTCACCTTCATGCTGCCCTTGCTGTACAACCTCTCCCAGCCTAATAGCCTAGCCCATGTTCTTTGGTCCAATGATTAATTTTCTTCCTGTACTGCACAATTAGTGCCAGAGTCCTCAGTTGTCTTGACCCTACTCTTCAGCTCCCTCTAAACCCCTTTGCAACTTTCACCATCAAAAAACCCCTTAAAACGTATTTTATAGTTTTGGTTCTCTCCCTTCAGTGGTTCATTGGTTCTTGGTGTCCAATTCTCCATCCTAGGCCATATCCTTATGTTGAAGAAGCTGGTTGAAGAAATTTAGGCTCAAATTTTCATCTCCAGGTGGGTGCGCAAAGTCATGTGTTTTCCCAGCTCTGCAAACCTGACCTTTAAAATTATCTGCCTGCAGGTCAGATTTTCAGCCAGAAGCACGGGGCTGAAGATTGGGCGTCTTTGGAACAAGTGTGGAGGCTGCCAGGTGCAGATGTGGCCTTGGCAAAAAGCCTGTCTCTCAGCACCAGCACTGCGTTTAAATAAATAAAAGAAAAGATTAAAAGAAAAAACATCTCTCCAGCCCTCACCCCTCAAGCTCCTCACCCCCCACAAACTCACTATGCCCCTTTTATGCCAACCTATGCCAACCCATGTTCCCACCCACCTCCCATGGCTCCTCAAACACCCTATTCCAATCCATGCTCCCCGACCACCACCCTTTGCCCTTACCCACCATTCCAACTCATCAAGTATTTTTGGACACTTTCTTGGCAGCTTTGGCAGCTTTGACACTTCCTTGGCAGTCCCTTGACAGCTGGGCAGTTCTTTGGCAACTGGACAGTTCCTTGACAGCTGGATAGTTCCAATGAGTTTGTGTGTAAAAAGTACATAATCATGTTTAATTTTAACAATCCGAAAGGGTGCCATGTGTCTCCCAAAGGTTGACTTACCTCTTCCAAATGGTGCCTTATATCTTCTAATGGTGTCCCAGGACCAAAACCAAAGGGGTGCTTTACATCTCCATGGCTATCCAAATGAATCCACCAAGTTCAGACCTCATCTTAATCTTCTAATCTGCACACTCTAGGTTTCACACTCCTGGCCAACCAAAATCCAACTTCAGCAGAGGCAGCTGGTGATTTAAATAGCCATCTGCCTCTGTGAATCACACATGCGTGAACCCTGGCCTAACTCTAGTCCTGCCGCCTTGAAGATGGGAAATACCAGATTTGGGGACAGGACTTTTCGGCCATTTCCCGGACTTTTTTGTGGCAGAAATCTAGGCAATAGTCTTCCTATTTCCTTTAAGAATTCCTTCCAGAGATCTCACAGTTCACCACATATAAGAATATTTGAAACTAATACAGTTACAATCGAAATTCCAGATACACCATAGATAAATTGCATCCTGTAACATTAGGTCATTTCTTTAGCACTTAAATTGCATTTAAGTTCTGCTGATTCAGCCTAAATACGCTTACACTAATATCATTCCATTAAGTTGCTTATTTGTATTTTGTCTCCCAGTGCTATAAAGATTTGAAATGCATTTCATATTATTTAATGTGGCACCTGTGTAGGGAAGTTTAGACTTTAATGGTAAAACAAATTTATGGTCAAGGAATTTTACTAACAAACATGCTTACTTGGAAAGTAAATATAGACCAGGAGAAATGGAAATTGTGTGTGAATGTCCTGAATGAGAGGATGAATGTGCCATAAGGGATTTGTCAGAGTTTGATTGAGAGCGAGTGAAGGGATTCAAACACTGAAAGCTGCTCGTCCTTTGTAACTCCAGGGTAAAACCGAACTGAATCTGTTGCTTTATGTACTGTCTTTGAAGCAATGCTTGCTAGCAGGAAAATTATTAATGAGGAAACTCTAGTATGTTGATTCTTCTTTAAAGGAGCTTTGTTGTTGAAGGTCCCCTTTCAGTGAACAACCAAACTAGATAGAAACTAGGAATCACAATAGCTTTTTGAAAAGTTGTTAAGACTCTATAGAATAATTGAACTATGTAAAACAGCTGTACTTAAGTGAAAACAGTTAAAGATCATATGTAACACTGGACACTACGTACTATGTAGAACTCATCAGCAGGTAAGGCTGATATGCCATCTAATTGTTTCAGTCCCCCAATCGTAAATGTTTTATCATTTGTGCAGCGCAAATTCACCAGAATAATACTGGGGTTAAAAGGGTTAAATTATAAGGACTGGTTGCATAGACTTGGTTTGACTTCCTTTGAGTATGGTAAATTAAGGAGGATATAACTGAGGTACTTAAAAGTGATAAAGGAATTAATATGATAGAGAAAAAATATTTCCTCCAGCGGGTGAGCGCAAAACAAGGGGACATTACCTTAAAATTAGAGCTAGACATTCAAGAAAGCACATCATCACGTAAAGGGTAGTAGATATCTGGAAGTTACTGCCCCCCTAAAAAGCTATTGAGAAAAGATCAACTAAAAATTTTAGCCCACGACTGATAGATTTTTGTTAGGCAGGGTATTGAGAAATATGGAACCAAAGCAGGGAAATGGATCTAGGATATTGATCGGCCATGATCTAACTGAATGATGGAATAGGCCTGAGAGGCTGAAAGGTTTATTCTTATTCCTGTGTGTGGCAATTATGGTTTTATGTAATGTGCAGTATATCTTTAAGAAGGATGTTATAAAGGAAGATCACATGATCTTATGTAACCAATAGAGGAGTAGCACGGGCTACCTCTGTTGTCGGTAGCCTGAGTTAGCAAGCAGGAGTATAGAGACAGGGTTTGAGTTGAAAGCACACAAGTGTAGCTGCCGCCTTTCGGAGTCTCCTCAGCTTGCGCCATATTCCAGAGAAAAATGGAAAGTTTACTGCAGGGACTGCCTCACGTTATAGTTTATAGATGACGGACTCACTGAAAAGGAGCATTTGGCGAACTTAGAAGAAGTCTTAAAACATTTCTTGCAGGCTGGAGTGCGTTTAAAAAAAGAAAAATGCACATTCCAAGTGAGGGAGGTAATCTATTTGGGTCAACGCGTAGATTTACATGGCCTCCACCTGGCTGAGGAAAAAGTGAGAGGCATAAGAGAGGCACCAACGCCAAAGAAAACCTCTCAGCTCAAATCATTCTTAGGAATGATCAATTATTATAATATTATAATTATTATGTTTCTTACCCAATTTGTCTACAGAACTGGCACCCCTGTATTCCCTACTCAAGAAGAATCAACGTTGGTCTTGGGAGAAGAAAGAAAGGAAGACAGAAAGAAACTTTCATAAAGGTAAAAAAATTGTTGCACTCGTCCAACCTATTAGTATATTATGACCAGAGAAAAGAACTGGTGCTGACACATGATACATCTCCCTATGGAATGGGAGCAGTGCTGTCCCATCGAATGGATGATGGCATGGAACGGCCTATACGATATGTCTCAAGAAAGCTCACCATAGTGGAAAAGGGGTACTCGTAGATGGAAAAAGACGGCCTGTCAATCATCTTTGGTGTCAAGAAATTTCACCAGTATGTACACGGCTGTCATTTTACTATCATTTCAGGCCACAAGCCATTGCTAGGATTGTTCAGCGAGGACAAGGCAATACCACCCATAGCCTTAGCAAGAATACAATGATGGACATTGATCCTGGCAGCCTACGGTATACTTTCGTCCATAGGCCTGGAAATCAAATTGCAAACGCTGATGCACTGAGTCATTTGCTCTTACAAGAAAAAAGATGAGATCGTCCCAGTTCCACAAGAACTAATTTTGTCGTTGAATTTCTTAGATTCATCTCCGATATGTGCTAGACAGATCAGAGACTGGACATGTCGAGATCCAGTCTTATCCAAAGTATGAGATCAAATGCTTCATGGTTGGTCACAAGGTAGGTATCTGACAAAATTAAACCGTACTTTAATAGACAACATGAAATAACCAGTCAGGATGGTATCATATTGTGGGGAGCATGTGATAGTTCCTCCAAAGGGAAGAAAGCCATTGTTACATAGTGCACATCCAGGAATATCCCGAAAGAAAACCATAGCATGCAGCTATCTATGGTGGCCTGGGATGGATGGAAAAATAGAAAGCTTAGTGAAGAATTGCAAAAGCTACCTTCAACAGCTCCGAAACACCCTTGGGAGTGGCCAGGAAGGCTATGGGTGCAATTACACATTGACTATGCAGGACCTTTCTTGGGAACAATGTTTCTGTTCATTGTTGATGCCACTCAAAATGGATAAACATATGTGAGGTGAAGCCACCAATGTCGTCTGCTACAATAGAGAAGCTACGTCAAAGATTTGCCATTCACGGATTACCAGAATTGATAATGGCATGGCATTTATGAGTGCAGGGTTCAGCGGTTTATCAGCCTCAACGGAATCACTCATAAAAACTTCACCGTAACACCCTTCCTCAAATGGACTGGCTGAAAGGGCGGTTCAAACATTCAAGGCTGGCATGGAGAAATTAACTGGAGATTCCATAGCAACCAAGCTAGCATGCTTTCTCTTCCATTATAGGACCATCCTTCACACAACAACAGGTGTCACGCCTGCGGAATTATTGATGAAATGCTGTCTTAGGAAGAGATTAAGCTTAATAATGCTGAATTTAGGGGGGAAATGAAAAGGAGTCAGGGGAGTCAGAAATCCAAACACGACTGCCATAGTTGTGACAGGAAGTTTACTGTAGGAGAAGCAGTGTATGTGAAGAACTTTGGAGAAGGACTGAAGTGGTTACCGAGTGAAATAAGTGCAGTGACTGGACCTCTATCTTACCACATGATGGTGGAAGGCTGAGTCATACGGAGACTTGTGGATCATCTAAGGAAGAAACAAACAAATCCCCAAGGAATGATGCCACCACTGTTCACGATCGAGTCAGCGTTTCCTATTGAGAGAACTCAAACTAGTACAGATGTGTCAGGTGTGTCTGTTGTACCTGCAAGAGTTGAGGAAACAGATTTGCAGGTATTCGCTGAAGCACCTGATGTTCAGACAACTCCAGAAAAGGAGGTTCCTGACAAAGCATCTGAAGTGGTAGAGCTGAAACGTTCAACACGCATAAACAAAATTGGATTTGTAAATTTCTTATCTGTGTAAATAATTTGCTATTTTGAGAAAATTGTACTTGTAAATGCAAAATGTGTTTCCAAGTAAAAGGGGAGGGATGTGGTAATTATGGTTTTATGTAATGTGTCGTGTACCTTTAAGAAGGATGTTATAGAGAGGTACTCCCTCAGTGAATTATTTTAAGAAAAACCGATTTTTCTGTTTGGTTTCAGGACATGCCTACAATCCATTATACAACTTAATCTCATTTTCTGTTCCCAAGTACAGGTGGACTGCTGGATGTGGATGAAAGTACAGAAGCAATTCATCTTCTAGGCTTTGTCATAAGCAACTTCAACAAAGCACATAATCAAGTCTACTTAAGTCAGTAATACCCAGTGGGTCAACCAGTATTTATGGAGAGAAGGGTACAGTTTCTAGCACATAGCCTTCAGCCAGCTTAAATCCCCAGACCTGAAACACCTCCGCCACTCCCAACATTGATGCTGTCTGATACATTTTCTTCCAGCATTTTGTGTTTTGTTCCAGATTCCCAGCATCTGCAGGATTTTTTTTTGTTTATTTTGTTTAAGTTGGCAACACTGCTGACACATTCAATAGGATAAGAATCAAAATAAATCATAGTTTCATAGAAGGCACAAAATTCTAATCAACTAGTCAGAGGAAAGATCCAAATCACAGGTGAATGAAAATTGGAATAGCAACACAACGGGGTTGTGTCAGAGGTGGCATTGCAGGGCTCTACGGAAAGAATGGGAGAATGAGACTGATTGGATCATTTTCAAAGTGTCAGCACAGGTCGAGTGACTTTTTTTGTTCCACATGATTCTGCTACGATCTGGACTCTTGCTAATAGTCATGTTCCCCCTCCAGCTAACGCCTTCTTTCTAGATGGAAGGTCATGAAGCTGTTAACTCTTGCAAGCACAGCATCTGTCACAATCATGAGACATTTATGGACTGCAGTCTGGCTGACCTGGTAGATGTCCACTTTGGTGGCTTAGACGGGTCTGATTGCAAAGTGTAATACTCTGTAAACTTTCAGAGGTACAGGAGGAGCTATTGCTGTGTTAAAGGTTGTTTTCAGGTCAGTCTGCAGCTGATTGCTTACATCAATGACAGTGGCAGTAGCAACTGCTCGCCTCCTCTAAAATACCAAGGTAGGAGTGTTGGAGTCATTTAAGTAAAAGCAAAAACTGCGGATGCTGAAAACCCAAAACAAAAACAAAAATACCTGGAAAAACTCAGCAGGTCTGGCAGCATCTGCGGAGAGGAGCACAGTTAACATTTCGAGTCCGAATGACCCTTCAACAGAACTCATTTAAGTAAGCTCACCCTAACTCTGTTGCTTTAGAACCTATTGTCTTTGGCCATTGGGTTCAATTTAAATTAATGCTTGGAAGGATCAGATTACAATAAAGCAAAATGCTATGGTGATTAAGTCTTCCCCTGAAACAGTGCATGAAAGCTGATCAATTTGCATCCCATAGGTTTTTGCTAAACACTCCCTGGGGCTAGTAAACCCAAGTTATACTGCTGGCTAAGCATCACTTCTTGTTTCCTGCACTACAACAGTGAGCACTCTTCAATAAGCTATTTTGACTGAAAAATAATTTGAGACGTCCAATGATTGTGAAAAGTACAAGTAATCTTTTTTCCAATTATTGCTCAAAATAAAGGAAATTCTGTTGGTTACATTTCAACATTAAACAAGGAGGTATACTGTAGCTGGCACCTAGTTGAAACAGCATAGGTCACAATCACACCTCTTGTGTAAATTGGCTTGGAGTGATGCCATGCATACACTTTGCTTTGATTCCATACCCATGTCACATTGACACAAAATGTTTAGTATAATTGGTTTATCAGATTATCAATGGGCGAGTTAACCTGGAGTCAGCAGCAGTTAGATTGAATTAAATTGACAGCATTAAACAGAATCATGCAAGTAAAATAGCCGGCGGTGGAATTGTACAAAGGCTTTGTGTATCATTTTGTTGTGTAGATACAATACTCACCACTGATCTGCCTTAATCTACCTTTACTGAAGCCATTTGTCTACAAGCCAAAATTGGATTCAGTTGCAAAGTTTGGCAGCAGCTTATCAACTCATTAGAGCACAAATTAAAAACAAATTGGAATCTAATTGAAGCTGTAGCTTTCTAAACTCAGTCACCAATTAAATCAAACTGACGAGATCTGCAGAAATAAATAAAACCACGGGGTTCCTGTTGGGCTGTGAAGCTATATTGATGTTAGCCTCAGACATTGGTTACAATTGGCAAGATCCCAATGTGTCTGTTTTATGAGGAGCCGGATAAAGGATTTAACATAAAATAGTGGATAATAATAATTGGCATTATTAAATTCGATATATGCTTCTGACAACTTTTATACTAATATTAATTTGTATTATATAGCCATTTTAATCACTTGTTACTTTAATTATTTGTTTAATAGCTTCCTGATACCATTGAGGAAAGTATTACGTTTTTTTTAGGCTTCGTAAGCTTGTTCCTACAAAATAAGTTTCACTTTAACATTGAATCAATTGTGTGAAACGTTTTGTGAAGTTTCAACAATGTGATAAAGAACCATGAGAAAGCATCTTCCTCTATTCTTTCTTTCTGTCTTACTAGCTTTGATACAAAGGCACACAAACTTTGTTAAATACCAACCGCCAGATACCGCTTTATTATACGTACCGCTCCAGGCAAGCCCTGATAATCAGCAACAGATTGATCAGAGAATTAATGCCAACTATGAGTGTATTGAAAAGTTGGAACACATTCAAGTGATTTAGAAGAACATAAGTTATGAAAGCAAAGTTCTGATAGTTTGTACAGTAGTCTGGATCCCATCAACATTCCCCAAAGCTTTGATTATTTTTATTTTATAATTAAATATTTTTGAAGAATTAAAAATGTTATTGCAGGTCAGTCAAAGCCTGTTTCCATAACATTTCTTGTCCATACACTATATTTTTGTGAGAGCAGTACTTGGCCTTTATTTGGGCAACACGACAAGGAGGCTACACCCACCTAATTTATGCTAATTCTGTCAATGGGTCTTACCCAAAGCACTAACCTACATGTATGTCAACCTAGAACAGTTGACAAAAACAATCCCCCACAAAAAATGATACTACATATAAGCCAATAATATGCGAAAATAAGTTATCATGCTGAAAGTGCAGTGGAGCACAGGCTTTAACTTAAAACAGTATTTATCCTCTCTTTCCTGAATGGGATATTCCTGTATAGCTATTTATATATTAATTATTTTTGTGTCTGTAGGATCTCTGAACAAAGAATTTGTATCACTAGAATATCGTCTATGTAGTGTTCAATTTTTCAGTATTTGGATATGTGTGTCTGTTGACTCTTCTCTGCACTGTGTGAGATTAGTTAAACCTGGGTGTGGTGGCTAAGAAAGAGAATCTAAACTGTAGGCAAGGAGCTGTAAGCATGAGAGTAGACATTAAAACATTGTATAAAACTCCTGTTCAAATATATAACCTGGAGTGTATGGTCTCTGCATATCTCTGAGGAATAAAATGAAACAGTGTGTCTGTAAGATATCCCAAACTTCAACCTGCTTCACAGCCAACGGGTTACTTTTTAAGTGCAGTCCCTTTTCTTATATAGATAATTGTAGCAGACAGTTTGAACCTAAGAAGGCCCCAATAACAACATATTGGGTGAATGACCAATGAATCTGTTTTTGATTGTGTTGGTTGAGGGATGAGTTTTGGTCAGGACGTTGAGAAAATTTTGTAACAGTGATATGGGTTTTCCTAGGCAGATGCAAGGTTTAACATCTCATCTGAAGGTCAATGATAGAAACATAATATTTTCAGTCTTTCTGATTGGGCAATCATATATTCTGCAAAACAAGTGACAAATCTTGTCCTGACTAAACCTCAGTTGCACTCCCTCAAACCAGCCACTGCACAGTTCTCCTGTGTATTTAGGTTTATCATTTCATGTTCAGTGAATTGACGGCGCTATCTCTTTGTTTACTCCACTTCCCACCAGGAGATCAGCTGCTTCTGCCAGCAAATTTTTATAAATACAGCTGTAAAAAATGCACTCCATTCTTTAGTGCTGTCAGATTGCTGTTCCTTGCATGTTATACTTGGTTAAACCTAAATTTACATGGATATCACACTGTCGCACATCAATGTGGTCTGTCAGTTTGAAAGACAAGTACAACGTTAAAAGCAAAAATAAAACGCTCATATCATTAATTCTGAGAGTGAATTTGTACATTGTGACAATTCAATCTCGGGACTTATTTGATAATTATAAAGCACTTTACCTTTTCTCTTGTCACTTAAGATGTCATCTGAAACCCTTCAATCTGATTATCTCCATGTAGCTCCCTGGCAGGTAACTGTTAATCTCTTCAGGAACAGGACTAGTATCAATAGCACGGAAAATACAGTTTTGTTAGCAATCGTTTCATAATACTGTTCTCAATTCTTTCTGGGATTTGTTCGAAGTGAACCTAAGTTCACCCTTACACATGTGTTTTATATTATTACTTAAATTTATGAATAGGGTGTAAATTGTATATTCAAATGTAGAGATTTGTAATACTCCCATACCAGATCAAGGGGACACAGCCTTAAAATTAGCGCTAGGCTATTCAGAAGTGATATCAGGAAGCATTTCTTTGCACAAGAGGCACTGGAATTCTAGAACTCTCTCCATCAAAAAAACTGCTGAGGCTAAGTCGATTGAAAATTTCAGAACTAAGCTGGATACATTTTTGTTAGAATAAGAATACTGAATATTGTGGATTAATGGAGTAGAGGTACAGATTAGCTATGATCTATTTTTTATACTTCCCATTCAGCCCTTGAGCCTGTTCCATCATTCAATTAAATCATGCTTGATCTGTACTTCAACATTATTGTCCACCTTTGCCCAATATCCCTTGATACCAGTACCTAATAGAAATTTATCAATCTTAGTCTTCAAAATTTCATTTGTCCAAGCATCCACAGACTTTTGAGGTAGATTTCTACTGCGTTGTGTGGAAAAGTGTTTCCTGATTTCCCTCCTAAATGGTCTAGTCTCTAATTTTAAAATGATGCCTGTCCCCCGCCCCCTATCAGAGAAAATTGTTTTTTTTTATTTACCTTGCTGAACTCCGTAACCTTTTGAACACCTTGTTCAGACCACCATCAATCTTCTATACTCTAGAGAATATAAGACATGTTTTTGCAATTTGTTCTCATAACTCAATCTCTTAAACCCCATTATCACTCTGGTGCATCTGGACAGCAACCCCTCCAAGGCCAAAATATTCTTCCTGAATCATGCTGCCCAAATGCAGTTCTCCAGATGGGTTCTGACAAAGGCTCTATACAATTGAAGCATAAATTACTCCATTTTGTAATCCAGTCCCCTTGAGATGACAGGTTGACAGGTATTCAGCAGATTGAATGTTTTTTTTCTGACTTACTGTTCAGTTGTGGGTCAAAGAATGCTAAGCAAACTTCTGTGTTGCTGTGAGGGTATAAATGAAAAAGGGGTAAAATTAACTATCACTTAATTCACAATGGTGGTCTGTGTGAAAACAAAATCTTTAGGAGAGTAAAGTACAGCGATTTTTCTCATCGAAATCAGCTGACTGCCCTGAACTGGGTAATTATCCTCTTTTCCTCTTTTGGGAGCTACAGCTGTCAGTGCTCATTTACTTTCTAATGGATTTTTCACTCAATATATGATGACCTCTTTCCAATTCAAGGCTGCTTAAAGCTTTTCTAACGTTTGTCATAATATTAAGCAAAAATGGTCTACCAAAACAATCATGAATTCTTGGGTTAATCCCCAAATGAGGAACAGATTGGTGCTATGAAGAGGCCTGTTGCACTATCTCAGAAAGATTTCATTACAATAGTCGTAAATCTAAAGAAGCAGTTTCAAAGTGGCCATGGACCATTGTGCTCTCACAAACTTCTCAAACTTTTAATCGTCCTGCCTTTGACTTGCTATTGATACAGGGTCTGGAGGATCACAGATAGGAATAGGAGATAAAGCTACACTTTGTGATTTACAAGCACTAAATGTAATCTAACTCTAACAGTAATGCATTTTTAAAAAGTGAATGTTTGCAGCATATCATATTGCCATATGTTTTAGGTCTCAAGTCTACTCTTGGCCCACGAAGAACACAATCAAATCGAATCAGACAAATAACCATTCCTCCGCTGCTTAACATTGCACTTTGGAAACCCTGGCCTTTGCTCAGGATGCTTGTTGTCGCGGCCTCAAAATTTGGACACATCCATTTCTGAGGACATAGGGAGAAATCCCTCCTTGTCTAATGACGAGGCTCCGGATTTCCCTTCTATTGAGCCAGTGAGATTCTAGTAGTAGCAGGCAATTCGTTGACTGTGTGTTATTGAAAATTGGGGCTCTACTGGCACTACCATGCAAGTGAGGAAGAGGTAAACTGGGGAGAGCATGGTGGCAATTGAGGCAGGTGGTGGGGAAGCGACTGGCAATGATTCGTGTTCTTTTAAGGTGGGATCTTTTCTTTGTCACTTTCAGGTAAGTGCATTTTAAGGACCGCCCTGTTAGGCCACAGGTAGGCTTGGCAACTTTGTCAGCCTTAGGTCAAACCGATCTTGTAGTGAGGGCCTGAAACAGCCCTCAGTTCCCTCATCTGCATATGCATAGGGCCTAGCACCTCTGACAGATGTGGGTATTATGTGCTGATTTTTGGACCTACCAACTGATTGGGCAGCACACTTCTGGCCTGCAATCAGCATACATTTATTGCTTGCCACACTAAAGGCTTCAGAAACAGGTTAGCACCTGAACAATAGGCCTTCAATTTCTAGGCCTGTGTGCTGTAAACTTGGAATCTGACTAGTTATTTGATACCTCAGTGGACCTGGATGTGAAAGAATTTCCCTATCTCAAGGAGCTGGTAATTTTATATTGGAACCACAACCTCCTCTGTGCAGTGTAAAAGCAATCTTAAGGAGTCTGCCCCCCTAACTGAAAATTATACACGTTATCACACAAAACATCAGCAAAATGATAATGAGAATGGAATTAAAAACTTTTTTTCAGAATAGTGCACAGAAGGGCTGATATCAGCCTGGGTGCTTCCCGCTGATTCACAGCACTTGGGGTTTGGGATTATTGTGGGGCCCACAGTGCCTGATTTTTCCATCCATTACCTTAAAGGAACAAACAACTAGAGTCTGCTGACTTGTGGTTACCCCATCAAGTTATTGTCACTCCTTCCTGGGACTGCCAAAAAATGATCTTGGAATATCAACTCTCGGATTGTAACAGAGCTTTTCTTTGAAAGGAATGTGATCCTTGATCACTGCATTATTGATCAAGAAGGTGTTGTCTATGCTCAATCTATCATCTTTTGGGAGGTACTCTGAGCCATCATCTTTATTCACAGATTGGCGAAAGCATCTGTGTTGTTTCAAAGGCACAATAGTGGGTTTTGCAAGCATAGATGACAGGAGGAAAACAGCCTTGCTCCACTATCTCAGTGAAGAATAGGAAGATATCTTTGGGGCACTTGCAGTTGCGCAAGACAAAAATGACTACGACTCAGCCAAAAGTCACAACCTATTTACGCCCAAGAAGAATACAATATATCAAACAAATGTCTTCCGATGTGCTAAGCAAACAAGACAATTGATCAATAGTCTATGCAATTGAGGCAATGAGCAACCAAATGAGACTTTGGTGATGCTAAACATGTCCAATGGGAACTCAAATTGGAGGTGGTGTGTCTAGTCAACTACGTCAAAAAGTATTTGAGAAAAACAAAAATCTGTCAGAGCTGCTGGGATTAGCAAGATCACTATCCCTTCCAGAGTCCACAGCTACTGAAGTTGAGGCTGCCAACAGTAACTGTCACACTCCAAATTTAGCTCCAGTGAATAATGTTCATGTGCCAGGAAACGACCTGCAAAGCAACAACAGCACTCTCACAAACAGACTTGTGACTAATCCTAAATTGACCCAGAACTTCCGATCTCCAGATGCTTGTACCCCAGAGGTAACCCCCAAGATGCTCCAGGGGACCCTCAGAAGTCCTCGCGCACTGACCACATAGGAGTTGCCCAGGAAGTTTAGACTTCTGACCAACAATTTCCCTGCGTCAGGAAACTTCCGAAACTGAGAGTTAAAGTCAGGGGGTGGAATTTTCCCAAATTTGCATGAAGTGCTGTAGCAGGCGGGTAAATTGACTTTTTACCCACCAGCCACGATGGCGGATTTTCATGCCATGTCATACCAAACCCTCCTCATTATTTATGCATCCTCAGGAATATGCCTTTTCTATGACAGGCGGGCTCCCATTCGCCCGCCCACCATCACCTGGCTGCTGCATCACGCCGGGTGCCATGTTTAAAGTCCAGTCACAAGCACACTTCTCAGTGCTTCCACCTCGCCGCTGCTGCATGGAAGACATGGTCCTGAAACTGAAGAAGATGGCAGCCCCCTGGTTTAATGACGGGTCTCGAGTGACCTTTGGAAGCCATGGAGTCCCACCGGGATGTCCTGTACCCCCACTCTGGCCAGAGGATGGGCAGCAACGTGACTAATCCAGCTTGGCAGACAGTGGCAGCGGTGGTCAGCACCAACGCCCTGCAAAAGAGGACAGCCACCTAGTGCCACATGAGGATAAATGATCTCCTCCGTTACACCAGGGCAAGTCACTCTTCTCATCATTCTCAACTCTCACACTCAAAAACACATCACACATCCACAGGGCCCTCTCTCACTGCAAGTTCAAGGGACATCACCATTCATTGTCTCTCACACTCACTGTCATTGTCCTCATCCCGTCCATGGGATTACTCTCCACCCACACAGGCCAGGCATACTTGTCATCTGGCCAGGCAGGCATCCTGATCACACTTTCTCCATCTCTATCCATACAGGGCAAGTTGGCACACAACAAGACAGAGAGGTCGCAGACCAGTGGCGGAGTGCCCAAAATCAAGGACCTCATGGACTTTGAAAACAGAGCCATCTAGCTGGCTAGCCACGACCAGGACTGGTCCTGTGCTGATGGTGAGGTCAAGTGAGGATCCAGCAGTGCAACATCCATCAGACAACCATGCTGTGAGTGATGTTTCCTCTTTCACAGGGCACTGCCATGCACTAATTATCTCCCCTTGCTTTCGCAGCACATCTGCCAAACAGCCAACAGAGTCCATGACCCAGGGCCTCTAATCAAGCTCTGAAGAGGAACCTGAAGGCACCTTCCCTGAAGTCCCGTCACAGTGTTCACCCACACCCTCCACCAGCACAGAGACACACACCTCGGTGGGATCTAGCTTTAGAGTAGCCCCGGAATCACAATCTGGTGAGCACATCGCACTGTCTGATCAACAGTAGGTGGCAGCAGGGACTTCCCAGGTCCCTGGCACTTGGAGGACTGCTGGAGGCCAGAAATTTGCTGAGTCCGAATCAGATGACGAGCCTCTGGATTCGGTCATGTCACAGTTGCTGGAGCTGCAAAGGCAAGCTCAGGAACAGCAGGAAGGGATGCCCGCTGCACTCCTCAGATTGCAAGGCACGATGGAGGAGTGCGTCCACCTTCAGGCTGAGGAGATAGCGCTGGTATTGCATGCACCGAGGTCAACACTGGTAGGGTGGCAGCTGCCATGGAGACCTTGGTCCAGGACTTCGCTCCTGCACTGCTGCACAGGCTGAACTCCATCGCTGGTGCCATAGTTGGCCTCCAAAAATGTGAACGTGAGAAGGGTGCTGGGTAGCTTGATCTCACTCAAGCTACCCCTGCTGCTCAAGAAGTCAGCCAGGGGCCCCTGTGCGTCAATAGGGAGGAGGATCAGCAGGTGACTCCGAGTGTGTCCAGCCCATCCGAATCTCCTCTTCCTGTGACCTCAGCAGCTCCAGCTCCATAGGCCATGGAGGGTGCCACTGCCACACAGCAGGGCCCCGAAAGCAGACTGGGGTCCTCCAAGTCTTGGCCCTCCAGAGGACACCCACCAAGGTCATCACAGACAGGGTGTAGCAGTCAACAGGCTGCCTCCACCTCCACTGTGGATGTCCGGCGAGCAACAAGATGTAGCGGCAGAGTTAGAAAAGTTAAGGGGAATTAGTTGCACAGCTTGGGCACGGGTGTTAATCACTTGTACATACTGTTCACTATTGTCAATAAACTCCCAAGAATGTCTCCCTGCCTGTGGCTCCTTGTTCTGATGAGCAGTGTTCCTGTCACTCAGATGTGAAACCTTTCTGCACAAGATAAAGGCAGGTGTCTCAGTCCAGGGCCTCTTCTCTGTGCTCTGTGCAGGCTTCAGACCAAAGTGATGGTCCAGCCTCACACACTCTGGAAACATTACTGATGCCTGCACCTCAGCAGTGCTGATCATTGCTGCTAGGATGTAATAGGCAGGTGCCACAGAGTTCCCTCATTCTCTCTGTGTGCTCTCAGCACCTTTAAGGAGGGGCTGGCCCCCATCTCTTCAGTATCTGTGACTGGTGACGTTGTGTTCCAGCTCCTGAAGGGCTGAGGTGCTGAAAGTAGGCAAAGGATCAGAACTTCTAAATTTTCATGGCTGCGTCTCTATGATATGACCCTGATCATGGAGCGCAAGCGAGCTACCCTCAGCAAGACAGGATTCAGACATTCTCAGAGACTTTGTGAAGATCTATGGAGTGTCCTCACTGCATGTTGCCATCATCCACCTGCGATCAAGTGACTAATAGGGCCTCCAACGCATCTCCATGACAGGAGCATTCTCACAAACGTTCACAACTGTGATGTGAGTATCTGTGGGGACACCTCATTGCATGTCGTCATCATCCTCCACAAATCTAGCAGCTATGAAAGCCTACCGAGTGCGCCTGCCTCATCTAGCCAGTGCAAGGGTCTCGTCGCCATCGCTGTTGCCTCCGAGGACCCCCTCATCTTCATCCCCATAGGCGTCCTCCTCATTGGAGGAGACATGCAGATCCTCCATCTCCTCCTCAGCTAGCTTGTCTCCCCATTGTAGCGCCAGGCTGCAGCAGACGATGATGATGCGTGACACCCACTGCGGACTGTATTGCAGGGCTCCACCAGACTGACCCAGGCATCGGAACCGCAGCTTCAACATCCTGATGGTCTGCTCCAGCATGTTGCAAGCTGCAGCATAAGCCCCATTATAGTTTCGCTCTGCTGCAGTCTGAGGCCACTGCACACGTGTCATGAGCCATGTCCTCTGCGGGTAGCCCTTGTCCCCGAGGACCCATCCCTGCAGCTTCTGTGGACCCTGGAAAACTCCAGGGATCTGTGAGCGACTGAGAATGTAAGCGTCATGCACACTCCCTTGAAACCATGTACACACCTGCAGGATGCGTTTCTGGTGGTCGCATACCAGCTGCACATTCAGTGAGTGGAAGCCCTTGCAGTTCATAAAGCCCACCATGTGTAGCGATGGAGAACTTCGCACCACATGAATGCAGTCAACCACACCCTGCACCTGTGGGAATCCCGAGATCCAGGAGTATCCAATGGCCCCTGGTACTTGACTGTCACAGTTATGGTCTCAGGCGAAATGTACAAAGTTGTGTGCCATGGATAAGATAGCATCCGTGACCTCATGGGTGCATTTGTGGGTGGAGGCTTGTTATATCCCACAGAGGTCACCTATGGAGCCCTGAAAGGAGCCACTGGCGTAGAAATTGAGCTCTGTGGTCACTTTCACAGTCACTGGCACTAGATGCCCTCTAGGATCGCTTGGCACCAAGCCCTGCAGTAAGTGGAAGATGTGAGCGACCAGGTCCTTAGATATGCACAGTCATCATCGACACTGGTTCTCAGTCATCAGCAGAGCTGATAAGCGGCTTCTATAGACCCTGGGTGTCACTGCACAGCTCACTGTCACTCCTGGGCGGCATGTGCGGGAGCCCCAGTAGCCCCTTCTTCCTGAGGTTGCTGCGCCTGCCGTGGTATCAGTCGCTCTCCCCTCCGTCTCCTTCAATCTCTTTCAGCCATCAGGCATATAGCTAGGTCACCAGGATCCATGATCCTGATGTGGTCCTCCTGCAGCATGAAAGAGAGAGAGAGAGAGACGTGGTTAGCATGGGTATACTTAGCATCTTTCCTGGCCCTGTGTGATGGCCCCCTAACATTTGCCGGAGAGTGCTGGTCACCCCTCGGATGGCCACAGATGAGTGCACTGCATGGCTGCCCTGTCAGCCTTGGAATGGGGGACACTGCTCCTAACTGGATGCTGAGATTGCAAGAGGCTGTGAGCGCCTCCAGCAGTGACTGCTACATGGCCAGTGTTGGCGAGGAGATTGTACAACGTGTGCAGTCCAACTGCTCTGCGGTCCAATAAAGTGGTCGCAGACTTGCAATCTGTGCCGGGGGTGGGTGGTGGGGTTAAGGTCTGGAGCGCTTGGTGGACCTTTGGTGCCTCCTCATTGCTTGCATGGGCGGGGCAGGCTAGGAACCCGACCCCAGCCATATCACTGTGGCTGTGCCTGATCTGTATCAGTTGCAAAGACATGGTCAGTTTATACAGGTGTCCCTAATGTGTGGCCACTTCCCTCGCGTACCCTGGCCCCACCTCGATTGCCTGTGCGTGGGATCCAACGTCAGGACAGCAGTTGCACCCCCCCTCCCCCAACCTCCTGACAACAGTCATCTCCAAGGCTCGGCCGCAGTTGCCCCCAGACACTCCCCCACTGACAACAGTCATCTCCGTGGCAGGGCGGCACTTCAACCAGGCCCCCTGGCACCCCTGAAGCCTGCAAAGCAACAAGCGACCCTGGCAAGCTTTGGAAAATGATGCTGTTCATCACCTCCAGTTCCCTCAAAGTGAAGGCCGCCAAGTGCACATCGCCTGTGTGCTGTTGTGAAACACGTTGATATGCTTTCCTGCCGACGTGGACGGACGATCTGGCGGGCGTCCAAGAGCCTGGCGGGATGGCCGTTTAAGATATGCTGATGTATTACAATGAGCTCCCCGATGACTGTTGGCGGGAAACACGGCCTGCCGTTGGTGGGCTGAGTAGACAATCTCAACCTGCCTTCTCGCCGTCGTGAAACAGGTTGCGCTCTATTGCCCGTGCATGCAACCTATCATGCCCACAGCCAGCGGGCACGGAAAATTCCACCCGGAGACTTCGGATGGTTCTGACTTACTTACCAGAATAGTTACCCAGGAAAAGTTAAAAGGAATAAATCCATTTCTACCTCCTGGGGAACACTGCTTACCCCCCAACTCCCCACTAACCCCTCAACCACCCCCCACCAACCACCTGATTACCCTCCTGACCACCTGACTACACCCCTGTCACTGCCCCTGACCCCCTCTGAACACACAACTACCCCCTCACCCACCCACCTGCCACCCTACCCTCTTACCAACTTACCTTACAAACTTACCTCTCAGCTTCTCAAAGTGGTTTTGGGACCTTTAAACTTATTGGGACTTAAACTTACTGGTGCCGTAAAAAGGAGGAGTGGCTTGGCTTCTCCTGTGATCCTGCCCTATGAAGGAAGAATTCCCAGAAAGCCTACACTCTGTATTCCTGAGGAGACACAGTTCGGAAGCTGAGGTGAGAATAGCAGAGCCCCAGTGCAAGGAGCAGAATGGCAATTCAATGGTGTTTGCTACTTCTTGGAAGATTTGGTCCAATGTTTCCATGGCGGTGCTTACCCATACCGAGCAGAATGTCTGCTGCTAGCAAACAGTGTAAATTCAAACAGTCCAAAACACAATCACTTTGCTTGTATTTGCTACTCATTAGTGAACTCAATGACAAAGACCAATACCACCAAGAGGATGCCACATGCACGTGCCGCAGCAAAAAGCAAGAGAATGTAACCAATGTAGAGGCAGGTGACCTGAATATACTTTTGTGCTCTCTTTCAGACACAGCAACCAGCCACGTGTGACAGTGACCACTGGCTGCTTGGACATGGATGATCTCAAAGATACAGGAGCATCTGTTAATGTCACGGGAGATAAACTTCAGAATTGCCCCATTCTCTACAAATCAGGAAATAAGAACATTTTTCCTTAACAACAGTGACAAACCACTGAAAGCTTTGGGGACTTTTGAAATGCAAACACTTTCAAAGACACTAGAACACATGTTGTATTCCATGTCATACTTGAAGAATTTTTTTTATTCTTTCATAGGATCTGGGCATCACCGGCTAGGCCAGCATTTGTCACCCGTCCCTAATTGCCCTTGAACTGAGTGGCTTGCTAGGCCATTACAGGGGGCAGTTAAGAGTCAACCTCATTGCTGTGGGTCTGGAGTCACATGTAGGCAGATTTCCTTCCCTAAAGGACATTAGAGAATCAGATGGGTTTTTATGACAATCAATGGTAGTTTCATGGTCACCATGACTGAGACTAAATTTTAATTCCAGTCTTATTCATTGAATTTAAATTCCACCAGCTACCATGGTGGGATTTGAATCCATGTTCCCATACCATTAGCCTGGGTCCCAGGATTATTAGTCGAGTGACATTAACACAACACCATCATCTCCCCCCACCAGTTTCCATTATAACTGCAGTCTCATATCCAGTTCCTACGCATACCAGCAACATTCCTGAACTGTCCGCTGACCATTTCACTGATATTAGCAAACTCAAAGGTGTTGCATGTCAGTTTCATTTTTAAAAATTCACTTACGGGATATGGGCGTTGCTGACTAGGCCAGCATTTATTGCCCATCCCTAATTGCTCTTGAGAAGGTCGTGCTGAGCTGCCTTCCTGAACAGCTACAGTCCCTGTGGTGTTGGTAGACCCCAGTTCTGTTAGGGAGGGAGTTCCAGGGTTTAGACCCAGTGACCCGAATGTTCCCCTAGTTGTGCATCAATGGCAATGATGGTCAGAAAGCAGACAGAGGAGGAACTTCAGCACCTACTTGACCTTGATATCACTGAGCCAGTTGAGGATAAGCCCACTCCTTGGGTCTCACCCGTACAAGTCGACAAGAAACCCAAGCCAGAGAACCAGATTAGAACCTGCATTGATATGCACTCACAAAACCAAGCCATACAACGGGAAAGACACTTGACGTTGACATTCAATGATATCATTAAAAATGAATGCTGCTAAACTTGACCTTAATGCAGGCTACCATCAAATTGAGCTGGCAGATGGATCAAGGTATCTTACAGTCTTCCCCACTCACAACAGACTTTTTGCAAGACTAAGAAGCTTAACTTTGGAGTCAATTCAGCCCAAGATTCAGTATGCACTTCAAGGACTTGAAGGCATGCTACATGTCAGTGATGACATTCTCATCTATAGTTACACTGAAAGTGAACTTGAAATACACCTACATACATGCCTACAATGTCTTAGAGAATGTAACCTCACTGTCAACAAAGACAAGTGCTTGTTCAACGAAAGCAGAATCAAATTCTTCAGCCATATGCTCAATGATGAAGGAGTATCACCTGATCCAGGGAAAGTTGAAACCATTGCAGATGCTGCAGATGCTACAAATGTGCAGTAGTCATCATGTTGTTGTTTCATTCCTGGCCTTACCATGTTGTCTGCCCCCCTACCCATTCTGACAAAAGAGACCATCAGTAGGAGTGGTACAAGCAGGTTGTCCACCAGATCAAACAACAATTGTCAACAAATTGCGCAAATGCCTATTTTGGTCCTGAGCAAGACACCCAGTTAGTCACAACTGCAAGCCTGGCTGGCTTTGCTGCAGTTCTTGTGCAGAAAGACAAGGCAGGTGACCCATCAATCATTGCAATGGCAAGGAGATTGCTAACACCCATAGAGCAACTTTATTCACAAGCAGAGAGAGAAATGTTCTTAATCACATGGGATATCTTACACTTTCATTTCTATTTGTATGGAAGTGAATTTGAAGTAGTAACTGATCAGAGACCTTGTTCAAGAATCCACACAGCAAACAACCTATTCAAATAGAGCACTGGATACTCAAAAGAGAAGAGCATGAGTTCTATGTTGAGTAACTGCCAGGCAAGCTGAACCCAGTGACCTATATTTTACAACATCCTTTGCCAACAGTCAGTCCTACTGGTCATAATGGAAAGTTGTTGAACAACAACTACTTAAGACTAAATGCAGTGCTGAAGTCACTAAAACTAACTGACATCAAAGTGGCAACAAAACAAGATGAGGTATTGCAGCTATGTATGATAGCTATGGAATCATAAAACTGGAAAGGCGTGATTGAGAGAATGTCTACAAATGAAATTGCTCACACACTACAAGGTCTTCACAATTGAACTCACAGCTGCAACCACCTTCAAATATTTCACCAATAACCTTCTTCCATCATAAAGCCAGAAGTGGGGATGTTTGCTGATGATTGCACAATATTCAGCACCATTTGTAACTCCTCAGGTACTGAAGCAGCCCATGTCCAAAGGCAGTAAGACCTGGAAAATATTCAGGCTTGGGCTGACAAGTGGCAAGTAACATTCGTGCTACACAAGTGCCAGGCAATGACCATCTCCAACAAGAAGGAATCAATCCATCGCCCCTTGACATTCTGTGGCATTACCATCACTGGATACCCCACTATCAACATCCTGGGTGTTACCATTGACCAGAAACTGAACTGGAGTAGTCATATAAATACTGTGGCTACAAGAGCAGGCTAGGAATCCTGCAATGAGTAACTCACCTCTTGACTCCCCAAAGCCTGTCCACCATCTACAAGGCACGAATCAGGAGTGTGATGGAATACTCCCCACTTGCCTGGATGAATGCACCTCCCACAACACTCAAGAAGCTCAACACCATCCAGGACAAAGCAGCCCAATTGATTTGCACCACATCCACAAATATTCATTTCCTCCACCACTGACACACAGTGGCAGCTGTGTGTACCATCTACAAAATGCACTACAGGAACTCACCAACACTCCTAGACAGCAATTTCCAAACCTACGACCGCTACCATCTAGAAGGATAAAGGCAGCAGATAGATGGTAATACCCCCAGCTGGAAGTTCTGATCACTCACCATCCCGACTAAGAAATATATTGGCATTCCTTCACTGTCAGTGGGTCAAAATCCTGGAGCCTCCTTCCTAACAGCACTGTGGGTGTACCTACACCACATGGACTGCAGCGGTTCAAGAAGGTAGCTCATTGCCACCTTCTGAAGGGCAACTAGTGATGGGCAATAAATGCTGGGCTCAGCCAGCGAAGCCCACATTCCATGAATGAATAAAAAAAGCACACCCGATCTTATGTTACACAGCAACTGTATTGTCAATCCACACTCACTGAGAGAAAGTGTTGTAGATATACCACATAAGGTCACCAGGGAATTGTCAAAACCAAACAACTCCTTTGGGAAATGGCACAGTTCCCATGAATTGATTCCATGGTAAAACACAAAATTAATCAGCATTTGCCATGTCAAGCAATCACACCCTCAACAGAGGGAGAAACATCTTGATGCATCGGGAAAGATGGCACCAACATCTGCACCTATTCTACCTTGAGAACAATGATAATGAACAGTGGGAGGAACAGAAATAATAGGGTACACACCCTACCCTATTAATACCATTGCCATCCATAAAGACTGCCTCCAGCTGAAGCAGTGAATGCTATCATGCTACTGACTTGGGATAAAAATGAATGTTCCTGGCAAGTACACTTTGTGAAAAGGAAAGAAAGAACTTGAATTCATATAGTGCATTTCATGACTTTGGAACATCCCAAATTACTTCAAATGGGTTTCTCATTGAAAAGAAAGGGAGAGTAGAGAGGACCCAATAGTTACTTTTGGATGCTTCAACATGCACAACTCTTTTTGAAGAACTGAATAATATATTGAGGTGAAATATCTCTGGGGACCAATCTCCAACACAATTGGTTAATGAAGTTCTGATGAAGCAAAACTGTAGGACACAATTTTATAAGATATAATTTTTTTATATGTCAATGTTTTATTGTAAAAATTCTATTCAACCACCATATTACATTATCAGACTGCAGTAGTCTTTCTGAAGATTTTATGGGTTTAGTTTGAACAGTGCTAGACTTTACATTTGAATCTGAATTATTACTTGAGATGAAATCCGTGTCTACACTTTGCTACATATTATTGCTTTAGATTTTATGTAATCTCAGGGTATGTACCTGATAGATCCTCCTCTTCGATAAGAGGCTAAATCAAGTGAAAAAATTATATAAAGGCTGTTTCTTCAACTGAATAAAGACTAAAATTCCACATAATAGTAAATTTGATACAGATGTGAATGTGCTTCCTGCCTCTATGGCACTAAATTCCTGTTTAAGTTATTAAAAAAAAAGGTATCATGTTCATCTAAAATCTACCTCTGATCAGAAATGACGTTGTCTCATAATGTCTAGCCAATTGCACTATTAAACATAAAGGAAATCCTTTGAATGTAGTAGTCATCTTTTCTTCATGTTTCTTCATGTGTTAATGGCACACGTTGTTACATCTGATTTGCCTGAAACCACTAGATTGTAAATATTCTTCAGAAGTTTACAATTTTTTTCTAATGATGACAACCCAGGGATGTGATCAGTAATGAGTATTGTAACAATTCACAGAATCACAGCGCAGAAGAGGCCCTTTGGCCCATCGAGCCTGCACCGACACGTGAGAAATACCTGGCCTACCTACCTAATCCCATTTACCAGCACTTGGCCCATAGCCTTGAATGTTATGACGTGCCAAGTGCTCAACCAGGTACTTTTTAAAGGTTGTGAGGCAACCCGCCTCCACCACCCTCCCAGGCAGTGCATTCCAGACCGTCACCACCCTCTGGGTAAAAAAGTTTTTCCTCACATCCCCCCTAAATCTCCTGCCCCTCACCTTGAGGTTATGTCCCCTTGTGACTGACCCTTTAACTAAGGGGAACAGCTGCTCCCTATCCACCCTGTCCATGCCCCTCATAATCTTGTACACCTCGATCAGGTCACCCCTCAGTCTTCACAGCTCCAATGAAAACAACCCAAGTCTATCCAACCTCTCTTCATAACTTAAATGTTTCATCCCAGGCAACATCCTGGTGAATCTCCTCTGCACCCCCTCCAGTGCAATCACATCCTTCCTATAATGTGGCGACCAGAACTGCACACAGTACTCCAGCTGTGGCCTCACCAAGGTTCTATACAACTCCAACATGACCTCCCTACTTTTGTAATCTATGCCTCGATTGATAAAGGCAAGTGTCCCATATGCCTTTTTCACCACCCCACTAACATGCCCCTCTGCCTTCAGAGATCTATGGACACATACACCAAGGTCCTTTTAGTCATAGAGTTATACAGCACAGAAACAAGCCCTTCGGCCCATCATGTTTGTTCCTCAGAACTTCCTAGTGTCATGCCGTTCATTGAATACTTCCTTGTCAAATTACTCCTTCCAAAGTGTATCACATCACACTTTTCAGGGTTAAATTCCATCTGCCACTTATCTGCCCATTTGACCATCCCATCTATATCTTCCTGTAGCCAAGACACTCAACCTCACTGTTAACCACCTGGCCAATCTTTGTGTCATCCGCAAACATACCTATCCTACCCCCACATAGTCATCTATGTCGTTTATATAAATGACGAATAATAGGGGACCATGCACAGATCCCTGTGGTACGCTACTGGACACTGGCTTCCAGTCACTAAAGCACCCTTCTGCCATCACCCTCTGCCTCCTACAACTAAGCCAATTTTGAATTATCACACTGATTGATAATTAGGGACATGTAAATGAAAGAACAAGATACCTAATGTACGGCACTCCCAGGATCAGATAGGAGAGGAGATGGGAGTGATTCTGAAAGTAGTGATTGGGAGAGGCAAAGCTTCAAAGCTTGTAGTGGGGAGTGGGGATGGAGGGGGAAGGGGAGTATGAAACCATTTTGAGCTCCTGAAATCTCAAGGCCTTTGTGCAGTTATCAGTTTTTATCAAACATAGGCTCTAGCTTTTAGCAAAGCATATCATGTGCACATTTCAGCAGGCATGTACTGGTATCTCCCCTCCTAACTTTTTCAAATCTCTGATTTCACAGCTCATGAAAGCTTCTACCATATTCATTTGTGGGGATGGAGTTGAGGAGGGGCATAAGGCAATAACTTACCCACACCCTTGATGGTCTCAGCCATGTGAGTTGCCAAAGGCTCTATTGCGGCCTATCCTATAATTTAGAGTACTATCTCCTCCAATGGGCTGAGTGGATGGAGTCATGGCAGCTGCAGTACGCCACCACCACCGCCCATCCTCTGGCTTCTCTGATTCTCCCTGCTGTAAGACAGTACCGGCTGACCAAAATACCATCATGCCTTGAGAGCTGTGGACAGTGCAATGAGAGAAACCATTTCTGTTAAAAATTTCTGAACTGTGCTATTCTGTAGTAATCAGGTAATCCCAGGCAGTGCTAGCAATTTGAACAAGGCCATTGTGTTCAGAGATGAAAAACATGAGCTTGAAATGTGTTAACAGACATTGAGAATTAACAAGTTTTGCCTACTTCAAACTCTTTCGGAAGAATGCCAATATAGCAGCAGTCAGCCAAAAATCAGAGGATAAGGAACTGCCCTCAAGCGCCCCAAGTGATGGAAAATTGCTAAAGAAATTTTAAAGAAGATTGGCACTGCCGGAGTGGGCATTTTCAAACAAAGGGCTCAGCATATGATAGTGTATTTTGGTATGAAACAAATGCTAATTGGACTATAAGCTGCTGTCAGAATAGTGTTTTGTCCCTCTTTGAATTAATGTGTAAAAGAAATTGTTAAAGAAGCTGGAGACAAGGGGTGGAATTTTCTCAGGTTTGCACTAAGTGTGGTAGCAGGCGGGTAAAACGACATTTTACCCGCCAGCTGCAATGGCGGCTTTTCATGCCCTATCGTCCCAAACCCACCTCATTATTTATGCACTCCCTGGAAATACGCCATTTCCATGGTGAGCAGGATCTCATTTGCCAGCCGGCCATCACCCCGCTGCATCGCACCGGGCGCCATGTCTAAGTCCAGCCGCAAGCACAGCACTCATTGCTTCCAGCTCACCACTGCTGCATGCCAGACATGGCCAGCAAAGGATAAAAGACCGTGGCCCCCCGTTTCAATAACGGGTCCCTCGAGCGACTGCTGGATGCCGTGGAGGCCCACCGGGATGTCCTGTATCCCCACACTGCTGGCAGGATGGGCAGCAACGTGACCAATCCAGCTTGGGAGGCGGTGGAAGTGGTGGTCAGCGCCAATGCCCTGCAAAAGAGGGCAGCCACCCAGTGCCATAAGAGGATGAATGACCTCCTCCCTTCCACCAGGGTAAGTCACCTCACTGCACGTCGTCATCATCCTCCACAAATCCAACAGCTATGAGAGCCTCCCGAGCGCGCCTGCCGCGTCTAACCAGTGTGAGGGCCTCATCCCCATCATCATCACCTCCGAGGACATCCTCACCCTCATCCCCATCAGCGCCCTCTTCATCGGAGGAGATCTCCATCTCTTCCTTAGCCAGCTCCTCTGAGGAGCACCAGGATGTAAAGGGCATAGCAGGCGATGACGATACATGACACACTCTGTGGACTATATTCCAGGGCTCCACCAGACCGGTCCAGGCACCGTAACCTCATCTTCAGCATCCCGATGGTTTGTTCTACCAGGTTGCGAGCTGCTGCATGAGCCTCATTATACCTTCACTCTGCTCCAGTCTGAGGCCACAGCACAGTTGTCATCAGCCACGGCCTCTGTGGGTAACCCTTGTCCCTGATGAGCCACCCCTGCATCTCCTGTGGATCCTGGAAAACTCCAGGGATCTGTGAGTGACTGAGGATATAGGCGTCGTGCACACTCCCTGGAAACAATGTACACACCCGTAGGATGCGTTTCTGGTAGTTGCATACCAGTTGCACATTCAGTGAGTGGAATCCCTTGATGAAGTCCACAGTGTGTAGTGACAGAGACCTGAGTGCCACATGAGTTCAGTCAATCGCACCCTGCACCTGTGGAAATCCCGAGATCAGGGCGAATCCAATGGCCCTTGGTACCTGACTGTCACAGTCCCGGGCGAAATGCACAAAGTTGTGTGCCCTCGAGAAGTTGGCATCCATGACCTCATGGATGCATTTGTGGATGATGGCTTGTGATATCCACAGAGGTCATCTGCGGAATCCTGAAAGGAGCCACTGGCATAGAAATTGAGTGCCACAGGCACTTGTACAGCCACTGGCAGTGGATGTCCTCCATGTCCCCTTGGAGCCAAATCCTGCAGTAAGTGGCAGTTGTGAGCAACCAGATCCCTAAACATGTGCAGTCATTGGCGACACTGGCTATTGGTCATCTGCAGGAATGACAGCCAGCATCTATAGACCCTGGGTGTCGCTAAGCGCCAAGCAGCCACGGCTCGCTGGCACTCCTGGGCAGCATGTGCAGGAGCCCCAGCAGCCCCTTCTTCCTGAAGTTGCTGCTCCTGCCTTTGTGCAGCCAGGAGCCTCAGTCGCTCTCCCTTCCGTCTTCTCCGCTCTCTGTAGGCCATACAGCTAGGTCACCGGGCTCCATGCTCCTGATGTGGTCCTCCTGCAGCATGAAAGAGAGAGAGACATGGTTAGCATGGCTGTACTTAGCACCTTTCCTGGCCCTGTGTGAAAGCCCCTTAACACTTCCCGGAGAGTGCTGGCCACTCTTTGGATGGCCACAGATGAATGAACTGCATGGCTGCCCTGTCAGCCTGCGACATGAGGGAGACAGCTCCTAACCAGGATGCTGAGATTGCAAAGGGCTGTTAGCGTCTCCAGCAGTGACTGCTACATGGCCAGTGTTGGCGAGGAGATTGTACAACATGTGCAACAGCTCCGCAGTCCAGTAAAGTGGTCATGGCCTTGCAGTCTGTGCTGGGGGAGGGGGGGGGGGCGGGCGTGGTTAAGCTCTGCAGTGCTTGGTGGCACTTTGGTGCCTCCGCATTTCTTCCATGGGCGGGCAGTCTATGAGGCTGACCCCAATCATATCACTGTGGCTGTGCCTTATCTGTCTCAGTTGCAGAGACATCGTCAGTTTATCCAGGTGTCCCTAATGTGTGGACACTTCCCTCGCCTACCCAGCACCCCCCCTGATTTCTTGTGTGCGAGGTCCAACACCAGGGCAGCAGTTGCCCCCCTCCTCTGACAACAGTCCACTGCGTGGCAGGGCAGCACTTAACCCCGGCCCCCTGGCACCCCTGAGGCCTGCAAAGCAACGGGCGACCCTGGCGAGCTCTGCAGAACGTTGCTGTTCACTCACCTCCAGTTCCCCCAAAGTGAAGACTGCCAAGTGAACATCGCCTGTGTGCTGTTGTGAAATACGTTGACATGCTTTCCCGCCGACGTGGACAGATGACCCAGCAGGGGCCCAAGAGCCTGGCGGGATGACCTTTTAATGATATGCTTATGTATTACAATTAGCTCCCCGATGACCGTTGGTGGGAAAAGCAGCCCGCTGTTGGCGGGCTGAGCGGACGATCGCGACCTGCCTTCCTGATGTCGTAAAACCGATGGCACCATATTGTCCGTGCCCACCACCTATCATGCCCGCTGCCAGTGGGCACGGCAAATTTCACCTAAGGAGTGACTTGTTCAGTCACTAGAGAACAACAATCAACATGAAATCTCAAGTTAATATAATCTGCTTGCTTCCTATTTTGAACCATTTTTATTGTTAGTCATTGATAGTAGAGTAGAGGTTTACATTGCATGCTTTGATATATTTTCAGTGAACATAGTAAATTTGGATTATTAATCCAGACGATTGAGTGTACTCCATTATTTCCTGCAATTCTCGTGTATGAGCCAAAATAATTAGGTGAAACATTTTACACTGTGGTTATGGGCCAACTTGTCCTGCAAAGGAGAGGACAGAATGCCAATGATTGTGTAAAACCTTGCTTGGGTCATGTGGCTGCCACAGCTGAATAGCTGGAAATATATGTATAGAGCGAAAGGTGGGTGTGAGGCTGGCATCAGTGAAAGGTGTGTATCTGTGTGGGTGCGGTGGAGCATGGTGTGATTCCTGAGTGTTAGGGAGTGCTGATGGGAGTAAGACGCATTGAGCAGTGTGAGAGGCTGGTAGTTTATTGGGTATGAGTGGCAATGTGAAGATGCATTCAGCAAATTTGACTGCACTTGTGAGGCCATTAAACTTCTGACACTGCTGCCAAACCTTGAGACCTGGGCTCTGGGCATTGACCTCCCTTGTAACTTGCTTCCACTCCCTTTGGAGAGTCTGCCGTGAGGGCATCCTGTCACCCATCCTATGGCACCCCCTCTCCCCAGTGGAAATATTACCTCTCTCCTTGAGTGCACCTCCAAGACTAACACCTCCAGCATGGTATCTCAAAATCTTGGCGCCCTCCCTCTGGCTTGGTATTCTAAATTCCTTCACTTTGCTTTTTTCAATTACAGTAATTTGCAGTCTGGAACACATACTAGCCTTGCACACTCTTAGGCCCCCTATTGCGCATGCTACCAACCAGCCAGCACAAGTCATTCTCGGCTGCAAGCCACAATTATGTAAATGAGGAGGCAGCACAAAATTTACATGCTGCTTACCTCCACTGAGAACACCATGGGTAGGGTGGAACTTCTGGATAATGGCTTAATCCAACTTTTAGCTCTGAGAGTCTGGGAAAGTAAAGTTTGGGTAACTATAACGCACCAGAAATAACAGTACGAGAAAGTGAGAGCCTGGGGCAGTGAGGCAGGGTAAGGGTAATGCTCCAGGTGTAATGCCTTTAACATCATAACCTTGTTGTTGTGTTTGACCCAGGGATGAGTTTCTGAACACATACCGGCACCATTACCAATACTGCCTATTTCCACATGCCTAAGACCACTCAGCTCTGACCTCCTGATCTGCTGCTGAGACACCCCCTTCATCCAGATCTGTGTTAACTTTAGCCTTGATTATTCCAAAGCTCCCCTTCAGCCTTCTATCTTCCACCTACATAAACCTGTGCTCATCCAAAGCCGTGTTGCCCATTTCCTAACTTGTTCCAAAAATTATTCGCCCATCATACCTGTGCTTGCTGACCTTCACTTGATCCCCATCCAACAAGCCGTCAATTTTAAAATCGCCATCCATGTTTTCAAAGCCCTCCATGGTATTGCCTCTCCCTAACTCTGTAGCTTCCTCCAGCACTACAAGCCTTTGAGATCTCTACACATATCAAATTCTGGCCTCTTGAGCATCTTTGTTCTTGATCACTCCACCATGAGTGGCCATGCTTTCAGCTGCTAAGGCCCTAAACTCTAAAATTCTCCCCCAAATCTCTCTACCTCTCCCTTTTTTTAAGATGCTCCTTAAAATCTACCTCTTTGATCCAGTCTTTGGTCACCTATTCTAATATTCCCTTTATTGATGTCACTCTTGTTAAGCGCCTTGGGATGTTTTACCACTAAGCACTATGCAAATGTAAGTTGTTGTTGTTGTGACTGTAATAGTAATAGTAAGGTCAGAAGTGGAGATATTCACTGATGATTGCCCAGTGTCCAGTCCCATTCACAGCTCCTCAGATAACGAAGCAGTCCATTATCACATTCAGCAAGACTTGGACAATTTTCTAGCTCAGGCTTGTTCTGCTAAGTGGCAAGATACATTCATACCACACAAGTGCCAAGCAATAAACACCTCCAACAAGAAAGAGCCTAAACACCTCCCCTCGACATTCAACAGCATTACCATCACCAATCTTCATCTTGGGATTGCCATTGACCAGAAACTTTACTTGATCAGCTCCATAAATACAAAAGCGGGTCTGAGATTAGAAATTCTACAATGGGTGATTCACCCCTTGACGCCCTAAAGCCTGTCCACTGTCTACAACAAACAAGTCATGAGTGTAATGGAATACTCTCCGCTTACCTAGATGAGTGCATCTCCAACAACACTCAACAAGCTCAACACCATCCAGGACAATGAAGCAGCTCACAAGACTGCCATCTCAGCCACTATCTTAAACTCACACTCCCCCCACCACTGCCACATAGTGGCAGCAATGTGCACTATCTACAGATGCACTGCAGCAACACACCAGACTTACTAGGCGGCATCTTCCAAATGCACAAACTTTAGTTTCTAGAAGGAAAAGGGCAGCAGATGCATGGGAACACCACCGCCTACAAATTCCCCTCCAAGCCATACATCATCCTGACTTAGAACTATATCAAAATCCCTGCATTGTTGTTGGCTCAAAATCCTGGAACTTCCTACTTAACAGCACTGTGGGTGTACCACAAAGAGTACAACTGTTCATGAAAACAGCTCACCATCACCTTCTTCTCAAAGGCCTTGACAACAATGCTCGCTTCCCATGAATGAATAAAAGAAAGTGGAAATTATTCAAAATGGAAACCATTTTCTTTCTGAAATTACAGCTGTTTGTAGAGGTATTCTATTTTATGGGGGACAGAGGGTTTAATTCTGTCTAATGCATTTATCTGTTTATCTGCTATGTCAATGTTCTGCACTTGTTGCAGTGCAGGGCTGGCGATGATAATGTACCTAAATCCAATGCTATTTCTAATAAAATCTGGGGACAATTTGCAGTCCATTGTGGAAAACCATGATCCATTGGATGTAAGTCTATTGATAATCCAATTAGAGACCAATATTTTGTTGTGAGAAGACAACAATAGAAGAAACGGGTTGTGTCATGTGTCTCCAAGTATCAAAGAATAAAAAGAATGAAGGAACTTGCATTTATATAGTGCCTTTTGTTGCCCGAGGATCTCCCAAAGCACTTTACAGCCAACTGAAGTACTTGTAAAGTGTACTTAGTATCGTAATGCAGGAAACATGGCAGCCAACTAATGCAGAGCAAAGTACAAGGAACATCAATGAGATAATAATCAAGTAATCTGTGTTGATGATGTTGGTTGAAGGATAAATATTGATCAGAACACTGGGGAGGTCTCATCTGCTCTTTTTCAAAAATATTACTACCAGATCATTTACATCCGCCCAAAATGGCAGAAAGGGCTTCAGTTAATGCCTCATCTGAAAGATGGCATATCCAACAGTGCAGCACTGCCTGTACTGGAGCATCAGCCTAGATTTTGTACTCAAGCCCCTGGAGTGTGACTTGAGGCAACAACCTTTGATTCAGAGAGTGCTACTACTGAAGCAGGGCTGACACTTCAGTTAGAGGAGACTCTAACCAACTAGCTAATGCTAATAACGGGATTCAAATTCCTTAAACTCACTTCATGCAAGATGCTCAAAGCCAGCAGGCAGTGGGACACATTTGTGGTGAAATGTTAAAATTTAAAGAATTGGACGTAAAATGCTTGACTATGATGGTGGTCGTTGAACAAGACCCTGCTCAAGATTTTCAACAATGACAAAAGGCGACCCTGATTCGCATGCAGTAATGATCAAATTACAGAGAGTTATTATCTCTTTATGACTGTCTATGCTAGTGTTCAGCAGATAAAGCTTGTTTAGACTGCAAATGTTAAATCACAGTAAAGAGACACAGAAAAAAGGCATCTATCAAACCTTAGTGAGCTTGCCTGAAAGCGGAATGTTCTTGTGGGTGAATCCTAATGTTCGATAAGTCTCGTCAAGAAGATTGATCACTACGATTTGATTCTAGGTAATAAGGAAAATAACTACAAATAATGAATAGTCTTGGCTGCAAATGTCAGTTAAATGCCAAGCTTCTATAGTAACCCATATTGTACATTAAATTAATTTTTTATTGTGCTTTCAATTATCAGACTGTACAATACACATGCAGTAAAATAGCAATTCATTGTTACAGTCTCCTACTTCATCCCTTCCCCTCCTCCTTACTGAGGAACGTAGCCATTCCATTCACTTTCTAGGTCCCCTCTCTTACTAATTAAACAATTTCCTTTAATTGAGATGTTGAATTGATTATTTCTTCCTGCAATTCCATCCATTTCCTCAACCCATTTCTTTCAGCTTCTTTATCTTCAGTTACCAGCTTGGCCAGGGTAATCATTTGGAAATCTGTCCATAAAAGATTCTCTGTAAATCTCAGAATGACCTCCTATTTAACACAAACTTCTCTTCAAAAGGAGAATCATAGACATGTTATCAAGTTTCTGGTTTCTGTTTTATTTTCTTAATTGATTGGATCAATGCTGTGTTGCAGAATGGAACAATTTATTTTCCCAGTCCTTTCAACCATTATTAGCAGGTATGTGTAGATGAGTAACACAACCAGATGGCTATGGAGGTACCATGTCTTTAGCACCAACATGGTACCCCAGCTCTGTCCTCATAAGAACATTCTGTTCCTTTCCTGTGTGATATTTTCACATTTCTCCCACCTTTCTAAGTGAGCACTGAACAAATGACAGCTTTATGTTGGAACTGGATCCTGACTGTCTAAACTGATGGCAAAAGACCTTGTGACCTGCAGCCAGAGAAAATTAGCATTCCATCGCTCTAGGCTCCACTAGAATCTGATCTAGCTCCATGAAATGGTCTTGGTTTACACTTTTTCTTTTCCCCAAGACAACACAACCCTATTTAAATGTAATTTGCACAGTGGCATGCAAATAGAGACAGATGTACACAGCGCATTTAATTAAGTATAATTTTCACAGTGGTATACAAATACATGTAAATGTATATGGTGCCTTTATTAATTGTAATTTGCGCAGCGGTATACAATGGAGACAGATGTGCACAGCCCCTTTAATTAGGCATAATTTGCACAGTGGCATCCAAAAACTACAGATCACAATAAAACCCAAAACTGGCTGGGAGTTTGAAACTCCACCGGCTTCAGAGTTCCTTTATTGTTATTTTGTTTTCTTGCTTTGTGTTATCTTTATTCAAATTGCCTCTTGAAGCATCGCTCCTCCCGGCAACATGTGAAGCAAAAGAAACCCCCAACGTTTTATGGCTGTTCAGGAAGGTGGGAAAAAAAGCAGAGATGATGGCAGTGATAATGGATAAATGCCTGGTGTGTGGCAGCATATGTCAGCTGTATTTTAAAATGAAAACTGATTCCAGGTTGAACTGCTATTCAGATCATAATGTGCAGGAGGTGCACTACTGGTCAGTCAGTGTCTGGCAAGTATAAAAGGGTCAATATCTTCCCCACTGATGGAGGTTGATGGGGTCACACACTAATCAGCTTCTGAACTTTCCCTTCAGATACCAGGCAGTTCCAGTAATCTGCTGTTAGCTCAAAGTTCTAGTTTGTGCTAGAATATAAATTAGTTCCAAAGTTAGTTTGAATGTATTAGCAGATATGTGCAATAGCTAAAATAGCTAAATTTGTGTAAGACGTCATTATGATGGCAATTGGAAATGCAAGGGTTAATCAAGGGCAGCCAGCAGGCATTTGTTAAAGGCAAGTCATTCGTATGATAGAGGTTTTGTTTGAAGAAGCAATTGATTAGATAGATAATGGAATGCAATCTATACGGTGCATATAGATTTTATGAAGGTGTTGATAAAGTGTCCCACATGCCGAGGGCCACTTTTCGGTTGGTAGATCCTAAAATTTGCTGATAACACTAAAGGAACTGCTTTAACAAACAGCAAGTGAGACTTCCATACTACAGGAAAATTAAACAAGTTAATATAGTGAGTAGACAAGTCACTGATGTAATTTAATATGAATACGTATGAGGCCATGTATTTTGATGAAGAAAAAAATTTGAATATCTATGTAACGTATATATCATAATATATATATTTATATAGAATGAAAATAAGCTGAGGGTCATGAATAATTAAACCGGTTAAGGAGCTCAAGTACATAATTCCCATAAAGAAAGAAAGGACTTGCATTTATATAGCAGAGTTCATCGCTTCAGGGCATCTATTTCAAAGTGTACACTGTTGAATGTAGGGAAACCTGGCAGGCAATTCATGCACAGCAAGGTCCCATAAGTGAGGATACAAAAATCCATTAAAAGGCAAATAATATTTAATGTTTTATACATTGGGAATTAGAGCAGAGAAAGATTGGTTAGACAGTTACAATACTGAGTGCAGTTCATGGCACCCTATTTATAGAATTAATATTAAAGACATTAAGAGTGTGCAGTGTTGATTCACCAGAGATGTCAAGGATGGAAAAAAATAGTCATGCAGTAAGATTTGGGATACTGCGAATAATTTCACTGGAGTAGAGGAAATTTAATGGAGGTTTTCAAAAGTATGAGGGATTTGTCAGGGTGACTAGGGAAAAATTATTTCCTCTTAGATCGGGCTCAGAGATAAGTGATTATTAATTTAATATTGTTATGAAGGGAAAGGGGAGAGAGGTTGTAGAAACTTCTTTATTCAATAGCATGCTTACCAGCATTTTCTCAAGAACAACTCTGATGTGTCAGCTGTGGCTCAGTTGGTAGCACTCTTACCTTTGAGACAGAAGATTCTGGGTTTCAGTCCCACTCCAGATACTTGAGCACAGAAATCTAGGCTGACACTTTGGTGCCATACTGAAGGAGTTGCATTGTTGAAGGTGTTGTCTTTTGAGTGAAGCATTAAACTGAGCCACCATCTCCTCTCAAAGGTGAACATAAAAGATTCCATGACGCCATTTTAAAGAAGAACAAGAGAGTTATCCCCAGTATACTGGCCAACATTTATCCCTCAATCATAACTAAGCAATAGATTATCTGGTCTGCAAATTGGCTGCTGTGTTTCCTGCATTACAACAGTGACACTTTTAAAGTACTTCACTGACTGTAAAGTGCTATAGGATGTCCTAAGGTCATAAGAGGTGCTATTGAAATGCAAGTTTTCTTTCCTTTCTTCAAACTTGGGCTGGGCAATGAATGTTGGCAAATTTGCTAATGGTGCCCAAACCCAAGAAATACTTAATTTTAGGAATGTATTGATGAATCTGCAATATAACTGAGGATCCACTGAGGTTCAATTAATAAGACATTTATGTTCTTAATTCTTTTTGTGCTCAGTTGTAGCTTGAACTAAATATTGAGATATTTGAAGTGAAAGCTACAGCTGGAATAATTGAACTCTTGTCTTAATTTAAGAGTTGACAGCGAAAGCAATATATATTCTGGGAGCATTGTCTATTAATGGCAAATGTAAACTGGCCATGCTACTTTTTTTTAAAAAAGTGATTAATTTCTGTGTTGTACCAGGCAAATATACAAAAGCTATCTAGAACTTGAACCTAATTCAGTCAAGCCTAATTTGACAAGGCTGCATGCTGATTATAATTGCTTATATTTGGGAATTCCATCTTGTCTTTGGTCTGCTAGAAACAATTCAAAAATGGGTCCATTTTATTTAATTATGAAGAATAGCTTTTTTAAATTTTTTGATGCAATTTTGTATATTAAAGGAAAAAAAGACATATAATCAGACAAGGGCAAGAGTTCAGAAGAGACTTGGGGCTAGCTGTTGCTAGAATTCGGAAACAGAAATTAAGGTCTGATTTAAAAGGAAATTGTAAGTTGATTGGCTGGTGAGTATTGATGCGTGGGCACCGAGTCTCAACAACATTTTTTTTTTCCATTCAAGTGATGTGGGCATCGCTGGCTGGGCCAGCATTTATTGCCCATCCCTAACTGCTCTTGAGAAGGTGGTGATGAGCCGCCTTCTTGAACCGCTGCAGTCCATGTGGTGTAGGTACACCCACAGTGCAGTTAAGAAGGGAGTACCAAGATTTTGACCCAGCCAATGTGAAGGAACAGTGATATATTTCCAAGTCAGGATGGTGAGAGGCTTGGATGGGAACTTCCAGCTGGTGTGCTCCCATGCAACTGCTTCCCTTGTCCTTCTAGGTGGTAATTATTGTGGGTTTGGAAGGTGCTTTCTAAGGAGCCTTGGTGAGTTTCTGCAGTGCATCTTGTAGTTGGTACACACTGTTGCCACTGAGTATCAGTGGTGGAGGGAGTGAATGTTTGTAGATGGGGTACCAATCAAGCCGGCTGCTTTGTCCTGGAAGGTGTCAAGTTTCTTGAGTGTTGGAGCTGCACTCATCCGAGCAAGTGGAGAGTATTCCATCACACTCCTGACTTGTGCCTTGTGGACAGGTTTTGGAGAGTCAGGAGGTGAGTTACTTGCCATAGGATTCCTACCATCTGACCTGCTCTTGAACCCACAATATTTATATGGAAGATGAAAAATGATAAATATTTTAAGCATTAATCATAAGGAACAAGTAAGTGGCTGGTGAGTATTATTGTTTATTTTTAAGTAAGGTTTATTACAACTAGTAAAGTGTGTTAAGTTTTGGTTGGATTTATCGGTACTAGAAATGTTTACTAATAATAGTAAGATGTATTAGCTTTGGTAGGGTTTTTTTTAACAGTAGTAAGGTTAACTATTAAATAAAGAAATTGCAGAACTGCTCCAACCTCGAGAGTGCACATCCTGTGCTATGTGGGAACTCGAAGGCACTTCCCATGTCCTGGACAACTATTTGTGCAGAAAGTGTCATCAGTTGGGTTTTGGAACTTGAATAGCATCTGGTGTCACCGCAGTGCATCCGTGAGGCTGAAAGCTATGTGGATAGCATCTTTATAGATGTGGTCACCCCACAGCTTAAGAGAATGAAGGGAGAGAGGGGAGGGGTGACCGCCAGACAGGCAAAAAGGAACAGGCAGGGAGTGCAGGTGCTCTTGAGTGCATCCCACTCTCCAACCAGTATTCAATTCCGAATACTGAAGCATGGGTCATCTGTGGAGTGCAGCCAGAGCCAAGCCAATGGCACCACAGGTGGCTCAGCTGCACAGGGTGATACAAGGAAGTCTGGAAGAGCAATAGTGATAGGTGATTTGATAGGGGAACAGATAAGGATTTCTGCGGCTGCAGATGTGAATGCAGGATGGTGTGTTGCCTCCCCGGTGTCAGGGTTCAGGAGTCACTGAGCTACTGTAGAACACCCTGAGGGGGAAGGGTGAACATCCAGCAGGCATGGTCCATATTGGTACCAACGACCTAAGTAGAAAGCGGTCATGCAGTCAGGTTTTAGGGAGCTAGTTAGAAAATCGGCAAGCAGGACCTCAAACTTAGTGATCTCTGGATTACTCCTAGTGCCACGCCCAAGTGAATACAGAAATCAGAAGATAATACAGGTGAATGCGTGCCTGGAAAGATGGTGCAGCAGGGAGGGCGTTAGATTCTTGAAACATTGAGACCGACTCTGGAGGAGATGGGACCTGTACAGGCTAATGGGTTGCAACTGAACAGAGCTGGGACTGAGTTCCTTGCAGAGCATTTTGCTGGTGCTGTTGAAGTTTTAAACTAACTTGGCAGGGGTGTGGAAACCAGGAGATAATATCAGAGAGGAATACCAAAGTGAACCGAAAATTGGAAAGATAGATAGCTCTAGAGTAAGGAATGGCAAGTTAATAGGTGGGGTCAGAACAAAGGAGAAAGTAATAGAGTCTAAATCAGGGTTACTGCACATGTATGTGAATGCACGGAGTGTGATAAATAAGATTGGTGAGTTTACAGGTGCAGATTGTCATGTGGAAATTTGACATTGTGGCTATAAGAGAGGCTTAACTCAAAGAAGAGCAGGACTGAGTGTTAATTATTCCTGGATAAAAGGTGTTCGGGAAAGGTAGAAAAGGAAGAAAAGGGGGAGGAGTGGTGGCATTGATTAAGGAGGGTACTGCAGTGCTGGAGAAAGAGGATGTTCCAGAGGGTTCAAGGACAGAATCAATTTGGCTAGAGCTAACAAACAAAAGAGGTATAGTTACATTGCTCAGTGTAATCTACAGGACACCTAGTGAGAAGGAGGTAGAGGAAAAAAATTGCAAAGAAATTACAGAGAATTGCAAAAACTATAAAGTACTTATAATGGGGAAACTTAAATAATTAAAATGTACATTGGGATAGTAGTAGCATAAAAAGCAGAGTGGGTCAAGAGTTCCTAGAGTGTGTTTAGGAAAATTTTCATCAGCAGTATGTTTCCAGTCCAATGAGAAAAGAGGCCCTGCTAGACCTTGTTCTTGGCAATAAGGTGCACCAAGTAGATCAAGTGTCAGTAGGAGAACATTTAGGGGACATTGATCATTGTATCATAAGGTTTAGGCTGACTATGGAAAAGGACAAATAACAGTCCAGAGCAAGAAAAATTAACTGGGGGAAAGCCAACTTCAATGGGATAAGAACAGACCTGGGCCAAATAAATTGGAGTCAAAGGTTGGCAGGAAAAATGGTAGCTGATCAATGAGCTACCTTCAAAGAAGAGATAATGTGGGCACTGTTAAGATATATTCCTTTGAAAGGGAAAGGTAGGGCAAACAAATCCAGAGCTCCCTGGGTGACAAAGGAGATAGAAATTAAGATAAAGAAGAAAAAGTCTGTTGATGACAGATGTCAGATAGAAAATACAATTGAAAGCCAGGCTGAATATAGGCGGTTCAGTGAAGAGGTGAAGAAGCAAAGAGGGAGTATGAAAAGAGACGGGCAGTTAACATAAAAGGGAATCCTAAAATGTTCTATAAGCACATAAATGGCAAAAGGTTGGCAAAAGGAGGAGTAGGAATGATGAGGGACCAAAAAGGGAACTCACACATGGAAGCAGAGGGCCTAGCTGAGATATTAAATGAATGAATTTAATTACTAAGGAAGAAGATGCTACCCAGGCCATAGTAAAAGAGGAGGTAAATCAGAGACTAGAAAGGTTTAAAATTGATAAGGAGGTGGTATTGGATAGGTTTTGCAGAGGCATTGGACATAATCCTTCAATCTTCCTTAGACTCATGCATGGTAACAGGACTGGAGAATTACAAACGTTGCACCCTTTTACAAAAAAAAGGGTAAGGGTAAGCCCAGCAACTATAGGCCAGTAAGTTTAACTCCGGTGGGGAAATTTCTGGAAAAAGTAATTTGGGGCAAAATTACTGGTCACATGGACAAATGCGGTTTAATTAAGGAAAGCAAGCATTAAGGAAAAATCATGTTTAACTAGTGCTGGAGATTTTTGAAGAGGTAACAGAGATGTTGAGGAGGGCAATGCTGTAGGTATGGTGTACATGGACTTCCAAAAGGCATTTGATGAGGTGCCGCACAACAGACTTGTGAGCAAAGGTATAGCTCAGAGAATAAAGGGGATGGTAACAACATGGATATGGAATTGGTTAAGCAACAGGAAACAGAGAGTAGTGGTCAATGGACGTTTTTGTGGTGGAGGAAGGTTTGCAGTTGAGTTCCCCAGGGGTCGGTGTTGGGACCCTTGCTTTTTCCTGATATATATTAATACCTGATAATATTAATATATTAACAGCTTAGTGTACAGGGAACAACTTCAAAGTGTGTGAATGTCACAAAACTCAGAAGATTTGTGAACTGTGAGGATCGAGATGCAGGCTAATGCTCTGGGGTCATGCGTTAAGATCACACCGCAACTGGTGGAATTTAAATTCAATTAATTAAAACAAAACTGGAATTGAATGTTCACTATCATTAATGGTGACCATGAAGCTATCAAAGATTGTGGTAAAAACATCTATCTGGTTCAATAATGTCTTTTTGGGAAGGAAACCTGTTTTTACCTGGTCTAGCCTGCATGTGACTCTAGATCTAAAGCAATGTGGTTGACTCTTAACTGCTCTCTGAACTAGCCTAGCAAGCCACTCAGTTCAAGGACAATTAGGGATGGGCAACAAATGCTGGCTTTGCCAGTGAGGCCCACATCCCATGAAAATAATTTTTTAAAAATCTAAGACCAACTGAATTAGCATTTTAAAAAAATATATATCAATGCCTTATCTTTCAGTTACCAGAAATGAAGTCTCCAGGGTTTCCCAGTATGCAAAACTCCTCCAGAGTTCTAACTTTACATCAAAGCGAAGCATAGCTTTTAAACAAGTCTGTTGATTGGTTACAACCCATTTAATGACTTTTGTAAGCCTGAAAGTGTGTTTACCAGTGACTCTATTTATCTGTTATGTATACCATCCTGCAACTGTAAATAGCTAACAGCACTCAATGCTTCATTTAAACTATTGATGCTCCCCCAGGTTGAATAGCTTCTGCAAATCTCAACCACAAATTTCAATTAAAAGTATGATTAAGTCAGTCAAAATATTACGGCTTCTTGCACTGACCAATATTTATCCCTCAACCAACATCATTAAAACATATTATTTACTACCTTGTCTCACTGTTGCTTGTGAGACCCCGCAGTGCTCAATTTGGCTATGACATTTCCCTATTTTAAAGTGAGACTTCACTTCAAAACATACTTCATTGGCTGTAAAGTGTTTTGGGACATCCTGTGGTTGTGAAAAGTACTATAAAAATAGAAGTTCTTCTATCTTCTTTATTAGACTGACTTATTGCAATCTTTGAAAGCAATAGACAATCAAATCAAATCTCACTTTTAAGTTTTTTTAATTCATTTTGTGGGATGTGGATGTCACTGGCTGGGCCAGCATTTATTGCCCATTCCTAATTGCCCTTGAGAAGGTGGAGGTGAGCTGCCTTCTTGAACCGCTGCAGCCTCTGTGGAGTAGGTACACCCATGGTCCTGTTAGGGAGGGAGTTCCAGGATTTTGACCCAGCGACAGTGAAGGAACGGCGATATATTTCCAAGTTAGGATGTTGAGTGGCTTAGACCGGAGCTTCAAGGTGGTGGTGTTCCTATGTGTCTCCTGCCCTTGTCCTTAAGATATCAAATAAATTTATTAATCAAGCAATGTATAAGCAAATAACCTGACAGCAATATAATCTAGTTACATATTCAAAGAATGCCTTGTCTAACAGCTCCAGTTGCCAAAATAACAATAGTCACCCTTAATATTAAACTCCAGTTTTCTGATAAAATCTTTCATATTGTCCTTTCTGGGTTTGGAAATTAGCTAGGTTTCCTCACCTTTGGCTGCAAAGGTTTCAATCAGCTTGACTATGTTCTGATAATTCAACTCAGTAAGCAGATTCAGCCAGTTGGATTCAAAATAATTGGTTGTCTGTTTAGCAGATCAAATCAGACCATCTTGGCATGTTCAAAGTTACTTTGTTTCCTCCCTTCAAGTTAATGGTACAAAGTAAGTCAGTTTGAACTAACCTTGCGGTGTCTACATCAAAATGAGCTCAGCACATTGTTAGTTGTGTGAGGATTCCCATCCATACTACCAGTTTATCTCAGATAATTTCTACTTTTACATCAGCAGCAGTTCTTAGTTGGGATATATCTCACTGATACATATGCAACATTTATACATCCGACTGATATGTCACTGACCATATGCATTATGCCTAATATATCACAGCTTATAGGTATAAATCCTATGAAATGCTTTAGCATATTCTAAAGTAATTATAGTGCTTTGACAATACAACTTTGTTTCCAAACTTACACAATGTCCTTTGCCAGGCAAATTGATAAACTATTCTAATTAAACAGACACTTTAGTGAAATTCATGAAATTTTTATCCTTTCGCTGACTTCATCAATTTATAATAAGAGAGGAAACTGATGGCATTGTACAAAAGATTAATTTTACATTGCAAAATCTGAATATTTTTCAATAACTTCTGTTAATGACTCTTATGAAATGTTGGCGGTAATTCTGAGCATTCACAATTACAATAAATTAACCCTCTGTGTGTGAGGGAAGATTGAAGAGGGAGGCAAGCTGAAACTGCTTTGTAAAATCAGGAAATGCCATCATTTCAGCAAACCTGTCAAATAAGATGAAAGTAGAACCTGCGGAACTCTGTTCCCATCATTATTTATGGACTCATTAAAAAAGCGCGTTCTGATTCAATAGTCAAAATGTCTGTACTGCTTGGTGAAAAGGTAGAAGCTTTCCAACAAGGCCTTAAAATTATAAAATAAAAACAGAACATGCTGGAAATACTCAGCAAGCCTGGCAGCATCTGTGGAAAAAGAAACAGAGTTAATTTAATCTGAAGATGAGGGATGAGAGTGGAGTCATTGGGCTAACTCAGCCAAAAAAAATGGCATGTCGGAAACCCAATATGACCCCACCCACTTCCACCTTCAACCGGTGTGTGACAACTGGTTGGTATGCTGTGATGATCAGCTGCCCAATAGCTAAAATCTACCCCAAAGCATCCATGAGCTCAGAACAAGGTGAGAATTCAAAACTAAGAGTATTGTGGAGAAGCCATGTTACATAGATGAATGTTGTGGCAGTTTAAGAGATTATTTTTATCTGTATGCTCAGTGATTTTAGTCAAGTTTGAAGCTACAAGGATAGAGATTAAGCATGATGAGGAGTGCGATATGTGATATTTCTAGAGTATCTAGAATTGACACTTTGTTCATTTGTGAACACGGAGCTTCTGTCATCAATGGCCAGTGTGATCAAATTCTGGAGTCCCTTCAAGTCAGCAAGTAACGTTGACTTCCAAACATGAATCAAACAAGATTGTTTGACCCATTGGGCCGGGTGCATGTGTTCACCCAGTCAAAGAATGTCAACACAAAGTTATTATGTGTCGCTTTATGAAGTTCAAAGTCCACATAAACACCAGGAAAGTGCCATATATATAGCAGGACCTTAAAGCTATAAAGCCTGCTTGGAATAGAAGATAAAGACAGTCATGTTCACAATCTGGGACACCTCCATTGGATTAAGAGATCAGGATGCAATGAACAGTACTCCTGAAGTCTCGGAGCAGAATGGAGTTCACTGTATTTATGCCTGTAAGTAATCGGCTTCTGAAAAATCTTCATTCGTGCTAGTCTCTTGTCTATCCTCCAGCTGCTCATATCTTCTTTCTCATTTTCCATTATACCTAATTTACCACCTGTTTATTGTATTAATTCAGACATTATTAAACACTCGGTGTAATCTAGCCTGTTGTTCACATCTGCGTTTTGCACTGAGTTAAATGCAAAGTGCTGAAAATCGGTCCACGCTGTTATTCGGCTTTGGAGTTCAATGTCTTGTGACTTGTCCATGTCAATTCCAGTGGAGGGAGTCTGCACATATTTGATGCTGCCAGATCAACTACCTGATTGGAGTGTTGGGCTGAGCATGTTGCATGCTGCTGGCTGCCTCTGCGCTCAGCAGGGGACTGTATGCTAATAGCATGTGATTCAACCTATTTCTAGAGGCTCTAGACCAGCAGACATTATTTTAAATTGCCTCACCTGGATGTTGGGTGCCTGACCCTTAAAAAAATGATCTTCTTGCAGATGAACATTTAGGGCGAAACTGCTCATTCCCATTGGTCCCATTGGCGGCAGGTGTCATGGCAGGCAGGGGAGGGACAATTCAGCAGAAATCAGTTTCAGACCAGCATGAAAGCACAGCAGGATCATCCGATGGTATCTGCCATGAGGGAACGTGAATCCCACTGGATGCTGGTATGAATCCAGTTTGCATCCCAGTAATGGGATGCAAAGTAAGGCCTGACCAGAATTGTCCCCCCAAGCCCAATTTACCATTATGCCGGTGGGAAAACATGCCGGCCCAGAACATGTCTGGACGAATAAGATGTGCAGAGGTCAGGCCTCACCTTTAGGGCTTTGTTCAGATCGTGGACATCTGAAGAGACGAAGATGCTAGAGCCCTACAGCTACCAGACCCTGGAGGAACACGTGCATCGCATGCTGGGTGGATTCTCATGGACATGGCTCCACCACAAAGTAGCTCATGGAAGGTGGGAGGTCTCCATTGATGCTTCGGGTCTGCTTCAGAACATCACGGTCTTGCCCATGGGCTGCTACAGATGATAAGCGAGGGATGGGGGAGAGGAAAGTGTACCGGGGTGCGGTGAGGTTTGGAGTGGCGGGGGGGTCAAAGGTGTCAGAGGGCTGAGGATAGGGAGAGGGGGAACGAAGTTGCCGGGAGGAATGATTTTGGGAACGGGGGAGACAAAGCTGTTGGGGGGGGGGTGGGGGGAAGCTGTCATGAAAATATAACAATTTTCATAATATTATTGTGATTTATTGTAAAGGTAGGTTAATAGTGGGGTTTGGATTAGTTTCTCTGTGTGTGTATGAGACAGCTAGTCTGGAGCTTTTGAGTTATCAGAAGAGTAGCTAGGTTTGAAATGCTAAATATATAAACATGGCTGAAGTTTTAGGATGTGAAATGTGAGGGATATTTGCATTTTTAGATAAACCAGAGTAATTTGAATTTCAAAGAGATAATGAGATGTTACACCTAGCCTTATGAAACTAAGTCAAACAGTGTATTTATTTTTCCCAAAGGTTACTGATAATGAAAGTACCATGAAAGATTTATAGTTTCGAAAAAGTAAATTGCAAAGACATATTGGAACAACCGGATTTACATTAAAAAGGGAGGAACATGTTGATAAAGGGGAACCGGTTGATGTAGTGTATTTGGATTTCCAGAAGGCATTCGATAAGATGCCACATAAAAGGTTGTTGCTCAAGATAGGAGCTCACAGTATTAGAGGTAATGTTTTAGCATGGATTGAGGATTGATTAGCACACAGAAGACAGAGTGTCGGGATTAATGGATCTTTTTCAGGCTGGAAAGATGTAACTAGTGGAGTGCCATAAGGATCAGCCCTAGGGCCTCAATTATTTACCATCTATATTAATGACTTGGAGGAGGCAGCGGAGTGTAATGCATCCAAATTTTCTGACGATACAAAAGTAGGTGGGAGGGCATATTGTGATGAGGACATAAGGAATCTGCAAGGGGATATAGATAGGTTGAGTGAGTGGGCAAAAACCTGGCAGATGGAGTTTGAAGTAGGAAAGTGTGAGGTCATACACTTTGGTAGGAAAAATCAAAAGGCAGACTATTATTTAAATGGAGAGAGACTCCAAAAAATGCAGCACGGAGGGATCTGGGTGTTCTTGTGCATGAAACACAAAAAGTTAGCATGTAGGTGCAGAAAGTAATTAAGAAGGCAAATGGAATTTTGGCCTGTATTGCTAGGAGGTTGAAGTTTAAAAATAAGTAAGTCTGTTTACAACTGTACAGGGTGTTGGTGAGGCTGCACTTGGAGTACTGTGTACAGCTTTGGTCCCCATATTTAAGAAAGGATATACTGGCATTGGAGGCAGTTCAAAAGAGATTCACTAGGCTGATTCCTGGGATGAAGGGGTTGACTTATCAAGAACGGCTAAACAGGTTAGGCCTTTATTCATTAGAGTTTAGAAAAACGAAGGATGATCTTATTGAAATCTACAAGATTCTGAGGGGGCTTGACAGGATAGATGCTGGGAAGATGTTTCCACTAGTGAGGCCTGGGGCAGATCATCCATGATCTTATTGAATGGCGGAGCAGGCTTGAGGGGCCAAATGGCCTACTCCTGCTCCTATTTCTTATCTTCTTATGTATAAAGGAGATGAGGTTATGTGTAAGGGGAAGGCATTCTAAGATCTAACAAGTTTGAAAAGCCTTCAGCCTCTATGTGCCAAGCTTCCCCCCCATCAGAGGGGATGTGCGGGGGCATGTGCGAACCCGATCAGCGCCCCAGATTGGGTCCACGCCACCATTTTCCCAATTAAGGCCCGCCCAGCATGATGCACGCCTGGAAGCCTGTGCAGGCAGGGGGGATTCCTGCGCGCAAAGGAGCGCAGAAATCTCCCTGAGGTACCTCTGTGTCCCAGGGAGATTAGTTAAAGTTTTAAAAAGCTAAATAAAGAAAAAAAATTAAGACATGCCCCCTCATGTGACAGTGTCACATGAGCTGGGACATGTCTATGAATTTTTATTAAAAATTTCATTCAATTTATAATCACTTCATGAAACCTCATCCTGCCCGTGGATGAGGTTCCATGAAAAATGCGAAGGCTGCCTGGGCTCTTCAACCTGCCTTAAGGTTGAAAGGGCAGCTCAGTTTATTGGTTCAATTAGTTTTTAAATGACCTTAATAGGTCTTTGACAGTTCGGTGGGAGCCGACTCAGGTGTGCGCCGCTGAACTGAAAATCTAAATGACGTGTGGTGATGTCAGGACGCACGCCCGATGTCATCCTGTGTCATTTTACGCCTCGGCGAGCGGGCTCCGCCCCCATTCGCCGAGCCAAAAATTCTGGCCCAAGAACTGAAGCTAAGAGAATTTACTTTGAACATCGCTGTCCAGAGTTTTGTGTACTTTGCCTGGGTCTGTTGAAATCTATATTGTTTTACTGTTGCCTTAATGGAGGTGTAACTAGGAGCTAGATTAATGAGGAGATTTAGAAGTTATTTAAGTCGTAATTTGTAGACTTATGCGTGTGCTTAAAATCTTTTCTTCTATTAATAAATGTTTAATTTAGTTATGTAAAAAACCTCTAAGTTGTGATGGGCTCATTACTGCTGAATCAAGGCATGTATCTCAAAATAAAATACAAATCGCAAACAGTTGTGGTAGTTGTTTCAAGTTTCCCTCTGGGATTTAAGCAGCTCAGTATTTACCATCCGCTGTGCCACAACAGGGGTGAAGTTGGGAGGGGGAGGAGGGTGTATGGGGGGAGGATGGTGTAATGGGAGAATGCAGCAAGAGGAGAGGTAGGTGCAAGCAGGGAGGAAGGTGTAAGAGAGGGAGTTCGGAGGGGGGAAGGTTTCCGGGGGAAGGAAGGAGTTTGAAGAGAGGAAGGTATCTGAGGGGGGGAAGGGAGTTGGAGAGGGAAAGGCGTCTGGGGGAAGGAGGGAGCTCAGAGGGGGAAAAAGCATCTGGGGGGGAGGAGTCAGTTTGGAGAGTGGAATGTGTCCGGGGGGAGGAGGGAGTATGGGGGGGGGTGAAACATGCAAGGGAGGGGTCTGTGGAGTCAATGACTACCTCCTGGGGAGCGAACTGAGAGTGGGTGTGGTAGGAGGGAATGGTGAGTATGAGAGGGGGCAGAGGGAGCTGGTAGGGTGGAAGAGTGATGGTGTGTCTGTAGAAGGAACAGCGAGGATAGTTGATGAAAACTATTAAGCAGACATGGGCCCTGGGGTAGAGCAGGAGGAGGTTGGGGAGGTCAATGTGGATGGGGTTGGATTCTCAGGGAATGTGCACGCTCACCTGGACACCCTGGAAAGACAAGGGGTAAGGTTGGAGGGGACGGTGAAGAGGCGGAAGGCGGTGCCAAGGGGCTTGCCAGTGATTGGGGAAAGGACATGGGTGACTGGGGGAGGGGAAAGGATGGGGGAGCTAATGCAAATCTTCATTGCAACTATGGTTGTTGAAATCAACAGTGAGCGGAGCCTCGTGTTGGACGGACACAGGTGCTGCATGGGAGTGTGATCAGTGGGTGGGCGGTGATGCAGGTCAGCTCAGATAGACAACTGAAAGAGAACCCCAGCAGGCAGCATTGAAAATGCTCAGGACAGTGAGATGAGTGTGATTGAGGAAGGATCCGCATGCGTGAGAGAATGTTTGCATGAGGCTCCGAAAGGCCCCGGCACACACACACACCTCTCCCTCCAGAATCACTCAGGGTCCAGCTGTGTGCAGCTGAACTGCTAGTGGGAGGGTTGGCGGGGTGGGAATTGCACTGGGAGGACTCGTGAAGGGAACCCGGGGAGAGTGGACAGCCTCTGAGAATCCTGAGTGGATGGCTCAGGGTGTCCAGCTGCTGCTCCTCCTCCATTCGAGTGCCCGAGGGCCCCGGCCTGACTCCTTGAGGGGAAGGAGCACCTGGAGGGATGTCGAGGTGCCCCATTTCCCTCTCACGTTGCCACTGCAGGAACTCACCCATGGCCACTGTGATGGAGTACAGGTCTGCAAGGGCCTCCACGTTCTGTTAGGCCAGGGTCTCCATGGCATTCGCCACTCTTCCCATGGAGACTTCCATGTGTGCACATGTGGGCACCACTTCATCAGAAATCAGGCGGACGCACTCCTCCGACTTGTATACCTTTTCTGTTGAGGGCTTCCAACATCTGTGTTTGTTGTTCCCCGGCCTTCTGCTGACTCTCCATGATGAGTTGGAAGGCTGACTCCAGAGGCTCGTCATCTGACTCAGACCTCACAGATGCATCTTCCCCAGCAGTCCTCTGAGTGCCAGGGAACTTGGCTGAACCTGCCTTCTCCTGCTGTGGACACGTGTCCATGCGGTACCACCAAATTGTGAACCGGAGCCTGCTCTAGATCTAGACCCCACCAAGGTGCGTGTCTCTGCGCTAGTAGAGGGTGTGGGTAAGCATTGTGATGGGTCTTCCAGGCTGTTCATTTCCAGATCTTCAATGGAGGAGGTTCCCTTCACTGGAGGTGAGGACCTGGATTGAGTTCAGGGCATTGGTCACTTGGCAGAGCTCCCTGTGAACCATAGTAGAGATAATTAGTACATGGCAGCAGAATCAAAGGCAGGAGAGAGACCATTCATAGTTGCATGCAGAGAGGAATGATATGGTGCAGGATCCTCACGTGGTTGCTCACCGCCAACCTAACTGTCATCGGAGGAATGGCCCATGTCCTCATCAGTCAATGCTCCTCAAAGTGATTGAGGGGCCTAACATGTGCCACTCCACCCCTGGTCTGGGACCTCTTCCTATTGTTGTGAGCCAGCTTCTCCTGCATGAAAACAGATGGAGAGAGTGTAAGCAGGATGCTTGGCACTGAGTGGAATGTTTATGTAGTGAGCAGAGCCGTGGATGGGATGAGGACGTGAGCTCGAGAGGATATGAGCCTGATGGAGATGTGAGGCTGTGAGTGAGAGTTAGTGGTGTTGTCCCTTGAGGTGTGAGATCCCTGTGATTGTGTGATGGGTTTGTGAATGTATGAGTTGAGAATGATGATGTGGTTGAATTATCCTGGTGGAACGGATGATATTATTCATCCGCTTCCTGCACTGGATGGCTAACCTCCTCGGTGACAATGCCACAGCCCCCCCAGAGCAGATTGGTGACTCTGGTGGGCCTCCTGTGGCTAGAGCGGGGGCAGAGGATATTGTGGCAGCCTTCCACTGAATCTAACAGGTCCCCCAGAGAGGTGTCACTAAATTTGGGGGCTGCTGTCTTCTTTGTTTTCAGGACCATCTGTCACCTGAAGCAGTCCTGGTCTGAAGACACAAAGTAGGCGGCTCTCTGGTGCGCTTTACATATGCCTCCTGGAGCAAGGAAGCACTGAGGGCATGGCGTGGCTGGCAAATCTGAGCCTGCTCACCAGCACTTTGGAGTGTTTCCCGTGAATGCATTATTAATGAGGCAGAACGTGCTGGGAAGGGGACGATACGGCGCAAAAACCTGCCATTGCGGCCTGCAGGTAAAACACCTGCAACAGCATTTAGTGCAAATATGGGATGATTCCGCTCTTAATGTTTGATGAAAAGCCATTACATGGTCCGAATTTGGAAAATCAGAGTCATATCAGCCATGAGAGTAAGTAGGGCCAGTTCCATTGCTACTAATGCTCATGAGGATGCCAGCACAAGCACCCTTCTCAAGATGGTACAGCATGCTGGCATGGAGCTGGCATTAAGTGTGTATGCCCAAGAGGGTAATCAGCTTCCACTGCGTCATCTCCAATGGTGATATGGATCCCAGTGTCATACCCACTCCCCACTGGTGGAGTGGTAGAGTTGCGAGAATCCATGAAGTACAAACCTGCTCTCCTCTCAGACCCCAACCCTACTGCTTCACCAATGCTATTGCTGCTGCCTTTTAGGCAGCCAACCTAGACCTCTGCAGTTTGAAGTCATGACTTCTAGATTCAGAGCTGTTCGAGTTGGTCCTCCAAGATCCTTTGCAATCCTATTCATGAAAAGTTAACAATCTAAATTGCAACCACTAGGGTAACAATGCGTAGGAGGAGACAAGTAAAACTTAGGAAGGCATGAGTGATTAGTTTATATTTGAATGTAATATTGCATGATTTCATTTCTAACTTTGGTTTGGAATGTTTATTTTGTGCTGGCTTTTATTTTTGCATTGTGGCCAGAAGAACAATGTGGTCAATGACAGAGGGGAGTTAATGAGTGTGGAACTGTATGGACTATTGCAGTTGTGTTTACTGGTGTTGCACACAAATGAGTTGTTTATGTACAACAGGTAGAAAAGGCTGTCTAGTTGTCACCTCCCTTTCTCTTCCTCCTCTTATGCCCTTCCTCATGCTCCTGATCCTTGGCTTCTTGGCTGATAGCTCTTGGCCACAGCTGTCCCTTTATGATGGCAAGGTTGCACAGCGTGCAGCATACTGCAGTGAGCCTTGAAAATGCTCAGCTGTGTACTGCAGAACAGTCCAGACAGCAGAATCATTGCTTCGGGATGCCTATGGTCTGCTCTACCACATTTCTTATGGCATCATGGCTCTCATTATAAGCCTGCTGCTCACATGTGCATGGATAGTGAACTTGAGTCAGGAGCCATGTTGCCAGTGGATAGCTCTTGTCACCCAGTATCAATCACCCTCTGGTTTTCTGTAGTGGCTGAAATGTAGTTGGCAAACATCTTGCTGCAGAATAAATGCATCATGACTGCTGCCAGGATACCAAGCATTGACCTCCATGATACACTGCCTATGGCCGTAGACCAGCTGGATGTTGAGGAAGTAAATTTAATTTCCATTCTGGTACATGGCAGTGTTGACATGTGGTGCCTGCAAGGTACTGCAAGCACACTCAATGGCATGCTGCACCGTGGGGAAGACTACAATCCTAGCAAACTCCTGTGCTCCCCCCAGCTGCTTGTCTCTGACAAGAGAGTGTGTGAAATGAATTCAGCTCTCTTTGAATACAGTGACCTCCCTCACTGAACAATAGAAGGCAAACTGGGAGGTGTTGCATATATCTCCAGCTGCAGCCTGGAAGAGCCAGATACATAAACGTTCGCAGTGACAGTCATCTACAAAAACCATTGACTATGAAGTCGTTGCCTTGTTCTGAAGTTGGAATTGTGTCTGCAGCAAGTGGCAGATTTTAGTGAGGATATTTAATGAAATGCAGAGAATTTCATGAAATGCACTGTTCCTCACAGAGGTACACATAGAAGAGTTGCTTCTTGAACATCTTGGTCAGATTTGGCCTCCTGCTGTGGATTCTCCTCCTTGATCCCTCCTCTTCTGGCTGCTTGTTCTGCTCTGTGACACCTTGGTTCATTCTCCCAGCCATGTTACATTCCAAGACGAGCACCTACTATTGCACCCATGTCTGGAAGCAACTGGCTTCTGTAAAAGCCTTGAAGTCATCAAAAAGTCCTTCAACACCTGCCATGCAATTCCCAGTAGACATTTGCAACTTGAAACAACAATGGAAATCATTAAATACTTGGAGAATTGTAGCAACAGCCAGCAAAACAAAACAGCAGCTAACAATTAAGGATTTGATGATCCAATTAAATAACAGAGATGGGGGAGGCCCTTCCTGCAGCTTAAAGAGTATTCAGCTGGAGGAGGTTATGAGTGGGTGCCTGCTGAAGCATAAATCTCCAACATGGGAGCACTGACATCAAACCAGCATTGCATGTCATGATCTACCTGCCCTCCATATTTTGAATGGACATTAGCTGCATAAGCGCACTAATGCCTTCACCAAAATGCCGTGCAGCATGTTTCACAACAAGAGTATGCAAGCATGCTGCAGGTGTGATGATGGGATCCTAATAGGACTTATAGCTCTCAAAGCGGGTGCTATTGAACCCAATTTCTCCCCCACCGTTTTGTCGGCCAAAGCTTTCAGTAACGCAGAGAGGTGAGTCACAGGATAAAATGGTCAAGAAAGTTAAACCAAATCAAGAACTGAACTCAAATGCATAAATCTATTCAGAAGTGCCCTCCATGGAATCGTAATGAGCTCCCAAGCTGCTAGAGGGAACCATATTCATCCTGCCTTTACTGATCAACTGATCAATATTAAATGCATATTGCCATAGTAACCAGTTCTACAACAACAACCTGCATTTATATATCACCAAAGCTTAGTGCCTTTGCAGTTGAAAGCATGGTGCCAAATAAAATCAGGAATGTTCAAGAGGCCAGAATTAGTGTGGCATCGATATCTCAGGCAGTGGTAGAACTGGAGGAGATTGCAACGAGAGGAAGGGTATGGAAGGATTTGTAAACAAAGATGAGAACATTACAATTGAGGTGTTGCTTAACTGGGAGCTAATGTAGGTCAGTGAGCACTGGTGTGATGCGTGACCAGGACTTGTTACAAGTTAGGACATGGGTAGTATGGTTTTGGATGACCTCCAGTTTACATGGGATAGAAAACGGAAGATCAAGCAGGAGTGCACTGGAATAGTCAAGTCTAGAGGTAACAAAGGCATGGATAAGGTTTTCAGTAGCAGATGAGCTGAGGCAGGGAAGAGTCACGTAACATTATGAAGGTGGAAATAGGCAGTCTTTGTGATGGTGCAGATTTGTGGTCAAAACTGCATTCTGGGGTTGAATATGACACCAAGTTTGCAAACAGTCTGATTCAGCCATTGACAACAGTTGGGGGATAGAGTTAGCACTAGGGAATGGAATTTGTGGTGAGGACAGACAACAGTGATTTTGATCTTACTGATATTTAGTTGGAGGGAATGTCTCTGCTCATCCGGTGCTGGATCTCGGCCAAGCAGTGTGACAATTTGAGGTCACTGGAGGAATACAGAAAGGTGAGGGTGAGTTAGGGTTGGGTGTTGTCAATTTACATATGAAAACAGTTGTGCTTTTGGATGATGGCACTGAGGGGCAGCATGTTGAAGAGAAACAGAAAGGACCAAGGATGGATTCTTGCAGGACACCAGAGTTAAAAGTGAGGGATTGGGAGGGAAACCACTGGATGTGATTCTCTGCCTAGAATTGGATAGATAAGACTGGAACCAGCTGAGTGCAGCCCCACTCAGCTGAAGAGGCATTGGAGGGAAGTACTGTGATCAAAGGCTGCAGGCAGGTCATGAACAACGAGAAGGAATAGTTTACCAACATTATATTACATGGCAATTACATTACTTACAACTTTTCTTTGCTCAATAGTTGCTCCTATGGCCCCTTCACAGCAGCAGCTTAACTGTTTCAGTAAGAAGAGCGTCATTCAGTCTTGCTGTCAGCACTAGCTCAAGTATACACGTTCATTTAAATAGTGATAGTGAGAGATTGTAGGCTGTACGATGGGGCTCTGTTGATTAAGGTGTGGAAGAGGTAAAAACAAGGAGAGAACAGTAAGATCAGATTCATGGTTTTTACAGGCCATGAGATTTCTTGGCTTGTAACATAATTGCTTTTTATCACTATCTTGCATCATTTTGGGAGAGTTAGGAACAAAGGAACAGGAGTAGACCATTCAACCACTCAAGGCTGCTCTGCCATTCAATTAGATCGTAGCTGATCTGTACCTCAATTACAGAAACATGCCTGCCCTCCATCAACATCAGCAGCAATAGCCACCGTAGCCATGCAGTGTATGGAAACCCTTGGTGTTAACAAATGGATCAGCACCATGGAGGGAGTTGGAGACTTATTGTGGTAGTTTGTCTCTCATCTGATTCTCTAATGATTCAAAGCCAATTGGTGGTCAAGCACCCTGCCAGAAATGGTCTCCAACACTGTTGAAATCAACTCTGTAAATAATTCAACATGGTCTTCTGGAGCACACTGGAGTCTGTGCTATTTGCTTTATTTTATTCTTTGCACAACTCAAATGTCAATGAGTTTTTCATCGCCAGACCTGAACCAGATGATCATAGTCCCTCATTGACCTTGATCAAGCTAGCTTTTCTCTGATGATCCTATTTTTGTTGATTAATCCCAATGAAGGAAATAATAAAATTTCTCTAAATAATCTATGTTGTGTTCAGATCATGTATAAAAATGTTACATTATCTAGAATGAAATTTGCTTTATGTTGTACATTGTGAGAAAAATATTTATATCTATCCAGTATAGCTTGGAACTATTTGTAGCCAACCCTGGAGGTCAGATGGTTGTGGGTTCCAGCACTTGGAGCATACAGTCCAGATTGATGCTTCAGTGTAGTAGTCAGGGACTGCTGTATTATCAGAGGCACAACATCAGTGAAGAGTGCTAAGCTGAAGCCTGGGCTGGGAACTTTCTCTGAGCTACTCAACTTCCTTTGGAAGCACAATGGGAACCCCATTGACACAAAGGGTCTGGATTTCAGCTCGAACATGCTTTCCATGCTGGGGACAGTTTTCAGATCATAACTGAGCTGGTTTGAGAACTGGTATCTCTAGTGGAAGAGATCGTTCTGGAGGTCCGCGTGGGCATCTAATCACTTGGGTAAGGTTTGATTGCTTGGGGTAGTTATGATCATGGGGGGCGGTTAAGATTGTGACTATGACATTCCATTCCTGTGGTGGGGTTTCAATTACATGGGAGGCCGGGGGTGTCTGATAATGGCGGGGTCCAAAAATGGTCCTTTTCAAATTTGAAGGCCAAGAAACTGTCAAACTTATTCCTTTTATCTCTCATTTAACTGCCAACAAGGATTTTACCAAGATGAAGACTATCTCCTGCCTGCAAACCAATGTTAGCTAAAGAGAGCAACTTTATTTTTTCCCACTATTACCAACCACAGAGTCTTAACTCAATAATCTCCTCCACGTCTGATGTATAGAATGGTGGCCAGCTCTCAACCATGAGAAATATATTGGAATAACTGAACAATGAGACAACCAATGACACAGGTACAGATTCCATTCAGAGTCCCTGAGGAAACACAAGCAGAAGGCTTGGCTGAAATAAATAGAGAGAAAATATTATCAGAGAAGAAAAGGAAAGCAGTCATCTCTGATGTAGGAAGCAATAGAAACACTATTGTAGAAGGGAAAAGGTATGTCAAAAAATTAAATGAGAAAACCAGGGAAGAGTGTCAATGTCCCAAAAAAAATTGAAGTCACAACCAAATACAGTACACGTGAATGCACCAAGCATTCAAATTGGAGAGTTCAAAATATTAACGGATTTGAATATAACTGAGGATTGAATAGGACTGGGACTTAATATTCTTCGTTATAACAGTTTCAGTGCAGTTAGGGAGGCAATACAGAAGGTGGAATGGGTGGTGGGTTAGTGAAAATAGGCATGGAAATGATACAAGTTTCTGTAGTAACTTCCCAGCAGTGGAGATTAGATAGGATTGTAGACTGGCAGACTGTTTAGAGAAATTGTATGGGTTTTATAAACATAAATAAAGTAAAAGAGTAATTAAAGAGGCTAGAGCCAGTCAAGGATAAAATAAAGCATTTCATTTTGAAGAATGGAGGTGAAGTTGAGATATTTGTGGCCTGGATTTTGTGGTCAGCGATGAAGGAACAAAACTTAACATTTCTTCACACTGACAGCTGCCCACAGACTTATCGTGAGCTTTTCAGTGGCAACTTATGGTTCCTAGAGGTCATTACCAGCACTGTGCCCTATACAAGGGATCGGGGGCTTTAGTGGGCAAGACAAGCAGCAAGTCAGATGAAAGAATCTTCAGTTTCTGTGACACACAGGCCTAGATTTTAGCTCGGAGGTGTGTTCCATGCGATGGGGTGGGGTGAGGACCGTTGTTTATAAATTCATTCCCAGGATGTGGACATCACTGGCTAGGCCAGCATTTATTGCCCATCCTAAATGCCCTCAAGAAGGTGATTCTGAGTCACCTTCTTGAACCGCTGCAGTCCATGTTGTGTAGGTATAGCCATAGTGCTGTAAGGAAGGAGTTCCAGGATTTTAAACCAGCGACAGTAAAGGAATGGTGATAAATTTCCAAGTCAGGATGGTGAGTGGTTTTGAGGGGAACTTGCAGGCAGTGGTGTCCCATGCATCTGCTGCCCTTGTCCTTCAAGGTGGTAGAGGTCACGTGTTTGTAAGATGCTCTCGAAGGAGCCTTGGTGAGTTGCTGCGTCTGGTAGATGGTACCCGCTGCTGACACTGTGCATCAGTGGTGAAGGAAGTGAATGTTTAAGGTGCTGGATAGGGTGCCACTCAAGCAAGCTGCTTTGTCAAGCTTCTTGAGTGTTGTTGGAGCTGCACTTACCCAGGCAAGTGGAGAGGATTCCATTGCACTCCTGACTTGTGCCTGGTAGATGGTGGACAGCTTTTGGGAGTCAGGAGGTGAGTTACTCACCATAGAATTCCTAGCCTCTGACCTGCTTTTGTTGCCATAGTATTTATATGGCTAATCCAGTTCAGTTTCTGGTAATTGGTAACCCCCAGGATGTTGATAATGGGACATTCAGCGATGGTAATGCCATTGAATGTCAAGGGAAGATGGTTAGATTCACTTGTGTTTTGACTGATCCCTGGATGAGGTCTTCAATTTGTTAAATTCCCAGACAAGATCCCCATTTTTTTACTACCAGGACGGAACCCCAATTTGTTATGGCCCTGGCTAAGGAGGAATCAGCTGGCTCCTCTTCTTTGTTCAGCCCTTTTGGTTTGTTACAACAAGGTTAGTTTAAAAATCCTTCCCCTGTGGATGGATACTTTTTCCCAGTCCAAATGTATTTGCTTTTTATAAGGAGCCAATTTAACCTGGCTTTCATGAGTCAGAGAAAGAGTAAGTTTATCAGTTACTAAAACCCGAGAAAAATAATAAAAATGCAACACACATACACACAGGTCAGAAATGAGGAATTAAAAGCCCAAATGAAAGTTTTTAAAAAATACAAATCAGTCCTTTGCTTGTCTGTGAGACGTAGTTGGTGGTATGTTGTGGCCATTAAGTTGGGTGATTCTGGTGGAGCTGACCTTGGCAGATTCGCAGTTAGTTGGAGACACTTAGTTCTGCAGGGTAGCTGAAGAGGCTGTCCTATTTCCTTTTTGATTGTGGCTTCTGCTGAGCTTTGCCTCCAGCAGCAGAGAGAGAGAAAGAGAGAGACTTCACCAGCAAACTGCAGGGGTGACTGATTGGTGTTTCTTCTTGTTTCCGTCATTCACCCAACACATTGGTCTGCTGCCAGCTTTTTAACCCATTTTTTCTGTGTATTCCCACAAGGGGAAATAGTCGCCTTGCACTCATATCAGAACTATTTACGCATTCTAAGACATAAATCAACAGGAGATGGATTTTTGGGTGACTGCTGAGTCAACTCAGTCTTCTGTCTCTGTAAGTACAGGAGATTAAAGTTGTCTTTTGCATCTTTCCTATCTCCTTTTCAAGTGTCTCTGCTTGAAGAAGGCCATGACACCTTTTTAGGTGTGACATTTCATGTTCTTTCAGGGCAGGTCTGTCGGTATAACCTACATAGGTATCTTCCAGAAAGTGGTTACTTTACATTATCAGCCGTCTTTTGCTCAGTGTCTTTGCTTGTATTTCTTTTAAAAAACACAGGTCTTCCTTGAAAAGTTCAGCATGCCCATAAGTAATTTGTGGCTGTAATCTGCTTTTCATGACACTTGTCGGAGATGATTATTGCTTGACACTTGTGTGGTGTGCATGTTATTACCAACTTATCCATCCAAGCTTGAATATTGTCCATGTCTTGCTGCAAATAGACAGGTTGCTTCAGTATCTGAGGAGTCTTGAATGGTGCTGAACATTATGCAATCATCAATGAACATCCCCATTTCTCCCCTTATGATGGAGGGAAGAGAATTAATGAAGCAGAGAAAGATTGTTGGGCCTAGGACACCACCCTGAGGAACACCTGCAGCGATGCCCTAGGACTGAGATGATTGGCCTCCAACAAGCACAACCATCTTCCTTTGTGCTAGGTATGACTCCAACCAGTGGAGGGTTTTCCCCCTGATTCCCATTGACTCCAGTTTTGCTTGGGCTCCTTGTTGCCACGCTCAGCTCCTTTGTCCATGTTTGGATCAAAGTTATAGTGAAGTGAGGAACTGATTGGCCCTGGAGGAATCCAATCTGGGCGTCAGTGAGCAGGTTATTCCTGAGTAAGTGCCGCTTGATAGCACTGTCAACAACACCTGATGATCGAGAGTAGATTGATGGAGTGGTAATTGGCCAGGTTGGATTTATCCTGCTTTTTGTGAACAGGACATACTTGGACAATTTCCCACATTGCCAGGTAGATGCCAGTGTTGTAGCTGTACTGGAACAGCTTGGCTAGGGGCGCAGATAGTTCTGGAGTACAAATCTTCAGTACTATTGCTGGACTGTTATCAGGGCCCATAGCATTTGCAGCATCCAGTGCCTTCAGCTCTTTCTTGATTTCACATGGAGTGAATCGAATTGGCTGAAGACTGGCATCTGTAATGTTGGGGACCTCAGGAGGAGGCCAAGATGAATTATCCACACAGCACTACTCGCTGAAGATGGTGCAAATGCTTCAGCCTTGTTTTTTGCACTGATGTCCCGTGCGCCCCCATTATTGAGAATGGGTATATTTGTGGAGCCTTCTCCTACAGTGAGTTGTTTAATTGCTCACCACCATTCATAACTGGATGTGACAGGACTGCAGCGCTTAAAACTGATCCGTTGGTTGTGGGATCGCTTAGCTCTGGCTATCCCATGCTGCTTCCACTGTCCGGCACACAAATAATCCTGTATTGTAGCTTCACCACATTGGCACCTCATTTTTAGTATGCCTGGTGCTGCTCCTGGCATGCCCTCCTGCACTCCTCATTGAACCCTGGCTTGGTGGTAATGGAAGAGTGAGGGATATGCCGGGCCATGAGGTTACAGGTTTTGGTTGAATACAATTTCACTGCTGCTGATGGCCCACAGCTCCTCATAGATACCAAGTTTTGAGTTGCTAGATCTATTCAAAATCTATCCCATTTAGCACGGCAGTAGTGACGTAAAACATGGGCGGAATTTTACGCCAGCAGAATTTTACGTGAGCAGAATTTTACGTTCTCCCCGAAGTCAATGGAGTTTAGAATGGCTTGCTGCATTTTATAGCTCTGTCACCACCGCGATAGGGCCAAAATTCTGGCCCAAGCTGGAGGGTATCCTCAATGTGAAGGTAAGGCTTCACTTCCAAAAGGACTGTGTGCTGGTCACTCCTACCAATACTGTCATGGACAGATGTGCCTGTGACAGGCAAATTGGTTAAGAAGTTTCTCCCTCTTTTTGGTTCCCTCACCACTTGCTGCAAACCCTGTCTGGTAGCTATGTCACTTAGGGCTCAGCCAGCTCAGTAAGTAATGGTGTTACTAAGCCACTCTTGGTGATCGGCATTGAAGTCCCTGTATGTTTGAGGTTGTGATTGGGAAACTCAGGCCTGAATTTTTCAGTCGGCGGGCGGGCTCAGCGGGACCGGTCGTGGAGCCGACCGCCGCCTGCAATCGGCTTTGTTCCACCATTTTAGGCAGGCGGGGCAATTAAGGCCTGCCCAGGGTAAGACGCGAAAGAGCACTTCAATCTCTCTGAGGCACGGAGCTGCCTCAGGAAGAATGAAGCGCTTTTGAAATTATTAAATAAATGGATTAAAAATTTAAGTAAATATGTCCCCTCATGTGACTGTAATGAGATGGGACATGCTTTTATATTTCGGAAATTTTTTAATTTAATTAATAAAAGCCTTAGGAAGCCTCATCCCGCTCATGGTTGAGGTTTCCTAAAAAAGGTAAAGGCCTTTTCGCCTGCCCGCCAATCTTAAGGTTGGACGGGCAGCATTAACAATTACATTCATTAATTTGTTAATGGCCTTAATAGGCCTATCAGTTATCGGCAGGTGTCCGCTGAACGAAACATCGCGAGACAGCGTGATGATGGCGGGACGCACACCCAATGTCATTGCGCTGTCATTTTACGTGCCAGCGTGTGGGGCCCACCCCCGCACACCAACTGAAAAATTCAGGCCCTGGATTTTTTTTCCTCGATAGGACTTTTGTTTATAGCCAGCCTGGTTGAAAACTGGCTGCTTGTTGGGAAGGAAAGCCTGCAACACAAAGACCCATCTGACCTGAGCTGGGAATAGGTAGATCCTGTGGCAGGATCTGTGAGATCGTGCTGGAGCGAGGGTGTGTGGGTCATGGCATTTGATGATTTGGGGAGCAAGCACACATATTGCAGTTAGGATGTTTACTGGGTAGCTTGTTGAACTTGGAGGAAATACTTCTACTCGTACAGGCCCACAAGCAGTGCTGTGAAGGCACTAGCTTCATAGAGTCAGACCTTCTCACCTCCTTTGCCCTCCTGTGGGCCTGGGAACCCAACTGCCTATGATTAAAAATAGAATTATTTTTAAAATGAAGGAAGGAAGCCTCCTTAAAATATTTAAACGTCTAACCTACCAACTGAAAGTCGATTAGTTACCCTTTGCCTCCGTTAAAATTGGAAATGGTTGGGGTCAAGGTGGGTTGGCTCCTGTTTCAGATGTTTTAGATTTTAACCTTTAACGGAGCCAACTCAGCTGTTTCATAGAAGATAAGATTTAACTCAATGTTTCTGCTATGCTTCCAGAGACATTCTGGTGGCAGTGATTATATATATATATATACATACATATAATATATATTATACATATGGGTCTTGAGGAGTATCTTAAAGGAGGAGAGACAGTGAGCTTTAGGAAAGGAATATTACTTAAAGAAAAGCAGGAAATTCCTATGGTTCTGCGACTCCCACCATGCCTCAAACAATATCAGTAATAATAGACTAATTGATCATTCTCAGTGGTATTATGAGACTTTGCTGTGCTAAAAATGGCTGCTCCCTTCACCTACATAGCAACTGTGTTAGTAACTGCTTGTTTGTACAGTGCATTGGGACAGAGAGATGATGATGAGGTGATACTTAAATGCAAGCTTTTTTTGACATGGCACAGAAAAGCTAATGAATGACAAGGATACAATTGTGCAGCACAATATCAAAAATGAGCCAGTTCATTTGAAATGGACTAATACATAAGATAAATAGCAGATACTTCAATGCTTTTGCAAAGAAAGGCACACAGTACGACAAGAATGACCTATGCAAACTGATTGGAGAAGATTTCAATAAACTTGGTATCAATACCAAGGGGGAGGTGATGGCATAGTGGTATTGTCGCTGGACTAGTAATCCAGAGACCCAGGGTAATTCTCTGGGGACCTGGGTTTGAATCCCACCACGGCAGATGGTGGAATTTGGATTCAATAAAAATCTGAAATTAAAAGTCTAATGATGAATTGATTGTAAAAATCCATCTGTTTCATCAATGCCCTTTGGGGAAGGAAATCTGCTGTCCTTACCTGACCTGGCCCACAGCAATGTGGTTGACTCTTAAATGCCCTCTGAGCAAGGGCACTTAGGGATAGGCAATAAATGCTGGCCTAGTCAGCAATGCCCACATCCCATGAATGAAAAAAAAATACAAACAAAATTGCCCAGAACCAAATGACTTGGCAGAATATCCAAGGGAGGATAGCCAAAAAGATAACTAATTGTGGCAATCAGAATATGACAGGTCTCAATACAATCACTTCAAGATGTTATCCTAATGTGTCATCAATTTAATTGGATTTTGATGACATCACTCCATTTATGCAGTGGTTAAAATGATAGGATAATGCTGGATTAGATCATGGAATATTTTGTCGAAGCAGCCAATTTTCGGGGCTGATTATCCTCTCCGCCCATCCCATTAGAGCTCTAGTCAGGCAGTTGCACCTGAACTATGCTCCCCCCTCATATGACTTCATTCCATCTGTTTCTGTTCAGGTTATTTAAATGGGCCAGATGTTCTCCAGAGCAGGTTTACCCTTGGCAAGACCCCGTACCTGAAAGTAACATGTGGAACTGGGACAAGAAAGTCAGCTGTTCCAATGGGCCTAAAGGTCCTATAGTAATGGCTGCCTGCTAAATGGCATAATGGCTGTGATCCAAAACCAACCTGATCTGTCTCTAAGAGTCAGTTTTGGCTTAATGGGTAGCATTTATACCTCTGAGTCAGAATGCCATGTGTTCACGTCCTGTTTTGGAGGTGCCTGATACGCCAGTGTAATATTGAGAAGACCTTTGGATAGGATGTTAAACTTAGGCTATGTCTCGCTGCTCAACTAAATGTAAGCGATTCCATGACACTACTTCAAAGTGATGGGCTTTCTCCCCAGTGTACGGACCATTATTTATCCTGTATCCATCAGCATTTCAGAAAAAACTAGCTCATGAGGTCATTATCACTTTGCTGTTTGTGGGACCTTGACGTGTATAATTGACTGCTGCATTACTTAAGGTTTACACTTCTAAAGTACTTCATTTGCTGTAAAGTGTTGCGAGAAGCCTTGATGTTATGAAAGATCCTATACAAATTCAACCACAATTCATGTCTTGTTGCATCTTAAAAAAAAATTGCATTTCCAGTAGTTGACACAGAGGGCTGAATTTTGATTTTTTTTGAAGCGTTCTTATTGAGGGAGGTCTTCAGTAAGCTGGGAATTCGGAGATTTCAGCACCACATTTGTCAGTGGCTGTTGAACTCAGCTTTTATATTTGCCTCTGACTTCTGGGTTTCCTGACCAATGAGGCTGCACAGGTATGATGATGATCTGCATCAGTCTGTTTCAGCTCCAATATTAAAAAGGATCTGCGGGGATCAGGATTGAAGCATTGTACAAATGTTATGACAGAGCCAGGAACTTCACAAATGGAGGCTCAAGGGGGAAAGACAGCACCAGGCTTCTCCGATGTCTCGAACAAAAACCAAAGTACCTGGAAAAACTTCTCCGATGTCTCCCTGGACATTATGCTGTGGGCTATAAGGACCCACAAAGAGATTCTGTTCTGTGGACAGGAGGAAGAAGGCAGCCTCAGAGAAAAGGCAGGCACGGCTGGAGGTGATCGAGGAGGTCAGCAGCAGGAGTGTGGTGCCTTACTCCTGGATACAATACCGCAAGGAGTTCCATGACCTGATCAGGGCAGGAAGGATGAGCAGCACATTCATAAACAAACCTCCCACTTTGCCTTCCTCAGCCTTCTCCTGTGCATCATTTCTCAGGCCAACAAACCTCGCAGATGCACCCATTCCTCTCTGTCGAGACATCTCCCCACCTGACACTCACCTCATCTTGTTGCAACGTCACATCAATCCCTCACAGTATTATGGCCAATGAAGCTGGTAAAGCTGAGTTATTTAAAAATCCCAGAGGGAAACTTTAAACAACTGTCATAACCTATAATTTTAAGTGTTATGTTTGAGATGCGACTCTAAATTCAGGAATCAGACCACCAATTCTCGATGTTTTACATTAAACTAAATGAAGCATTTTATTAATTTGTGCAGGTTAAAATATATACACATGGTTACAAATTACTACTATCATAACTTTTAAAAAATTCCTAAACTAATCTCCATTAAGGCAACAGTAATCCATAGGCCTAATTTTCCAGTTGGCGGGGGAGGGGGGGCAGGTGGGGAGCAGAAGTGGGAGGCACGCCCAGCGTATTTCTCAACTCCCGAGGATAGCACCAGAGGGAGTGGGCGGGCAGCAACGGGAGTGCACAGACCGCTGGGTCCAATGGCGACACGGCAGCCTGTTTAAATGAACACCTGGCAGCCTTTTCTAGGCTGCTCACAATGGCAAGTGCAAGGCCACAGCAGAGGGCATCTGATGAGCAGGCCAATCTGGAGGGTAAGGCAATGTGCTCCTCGTTTTTCAGATGACTGGCTTGCTGCCCTCCTCGAGGAGGTGGCAGCACGGCGGGAGGTGCTGGTCCCCAAGGATGGGAGAAGGGGGCCCGCCCACATGATGAAACGTGCCAGGGAGGTGGTGGCGGAGGTGGTGAGCTCCCGCGACGTGGTGCGATGCATCTAGATCCAGCATCGCAAGCGCTTCAACGACTTGTTGTGCTCAGTAAGGGTGAGGACAATGTTGGCATTGGGCATGTAACCCAGCAGGTCAGCTTACCATCCTGCTGCCCTCCCCCCCCAACCCCAAGTCTGAGTGTCGTGACTGCATTGTATCATTGATGGCATTTGTCCTTTGCTGGGTGGGCCAGCAGATTTTGCCCGTGCTGAGGTCAGCCTGAGAGGGTGATGAGAAGATGTGTTTTGCCTCTGCAGCATGTGTTACACTGAGTCCCACATGACTGGTTTGGGGGAAACCTGGAGGAGCTGCACCTAGAATCTGTGTTTGAACTCCAGGACATGCCCTAGTCAAGGTGATGACGTGCTGAACGGGAGCGTCAAAGTGTCGTGGAAATGAACCATCTGCTGCGCTCTGCGCTCCACGTGTTTGTGCATCCTTGCTATGGAAGGATATACCATGTGGTGCCTAATGTGACATAGGCAGCATGTGTCCAAGGTGGGGTGGGGGATGTGGAGCAGGCCTAGCATCTTTGTGTGAGCGTTCAGCAGCAGTGGGGTGAGGAGGCTGTAGGGGGTGGTCATTTGTGTCAGTTTCACCTCTGACTTCTGAGCGGTTCAAATCGCTTCCACTCCCTGTGTTCCAGGCCTTGGTCTTATATGGGGGTTGTGACAAAGTGCAGCAGACAACTGGTTTTGGTGCAAGAAAAACTGAGTTTATTGAAGTCACAAATGAACTTATAACATGAGGATTACACTGATATTATACAGACTTACAAAGTACACTTAGTTAAGAATGGGGAACACACGGCATAATGAGGGAAAATCACGCTACTAATCCCCTTACCCTTGTCCCACCCCCAAAACCTAACTAAATTGAACTAGGAGAGGTCAGGGATCATGCTCACCAACCCGGGGTTCCTTGACAGTTCGAAATCCAGCCAGGTAAGCTGGTTGCAGCTTTGCGGTACGCTCTTTGTGTCCTCTGGGGCCTGCCATCCCCACATGGTCCTGGTCTGTGGAATCTGCGAAGGTTCTTCAGTTGAGTGGAGGACGTGGTTGTGGGTGGTCGATCTTCGTGGAGGGCTGCGGTTGAGGCCTTGTTGCCTTTGGTTGAGCCTGCCACCCCGTGCCCCTCACCGTGATGTTGCCTGTGGGCCTGCAAACCTCCAGATCTTCTTGCTTACACTCTGTTTCAACCGCTCTCAACTGCTCACTGCCTGCTAGCTGGTTTCCCTCTCCCCCTCTCGTAACTGACTGCCCAGTTATACTGTCTTTCGAATTTCTTATCTCAATCCAAATCAAGGTTAGTTCTTTGTTTGATTTTGGTGGGCTTCCCCAGGTGATTGTTGTCTTGTTGTTTTTAATGGGCTCGCATGATGTTGATCATTGTCTTCCTGCCTAGTAACTAGTTTTGAACTGAAAGCCATTGTATGTGTGGAGTATTGATGGGTTCGCATAATTGAATTGATTGTGCCTTCCTGCCTTAGTAGTTAGTAGCGATTATTTATGCAAGATTTTGATGGGCTTCAATGTCGTGTGAGGTGAAGTCTTTCTCTGGGTTGATTGTATTAAAGGGAAGAATGCGTATTCTGTCTCCTCTCGTTGTCTGGTTTCAGGCAAAGCAATCCACACTGCACTCAATAAGCCCGGACATGTGCAGCCCCAGGCCTTCATGGGCCCAGCCTCCTGTCTGCAGGGTTTTACACTTAACTCAGCAGTTTAAAAGTCCAAAAGTCATATCCTTGTTGATGATTTGAAAAATGTAGGAATTTTGAGAACCCTTCAAGGCACTGGAGCCCTGATATGTCCCACTCTGAGTGGGGTGTGCCGTGTGCGATCAGAGTCCATGTGCAATTTGCACTAATCAATGCTCTTCTCTTATTTTCAAGAGAAGAATGCTCATAATGCTGCAGAGCATGCAAGGACTGAAGGCAGCCAGGCACAGATCACCATTCTAAGCTGTTTCGAGCAGGAGGCCCTGGATTTGGAGAGGCACCATGTGCCCAGGACCACTGGTGTCGGTGAGGCTGGGGTGCCACGGACAGGCATGTTTGCCCAGCAGTGAGGTCAGCATTGTTCTTCCAACAGCCATAGCAGTGCTGAATGTTCAGTGATTGAAATTTGCAACATGGCTTGACCATTGCTTACGGAAGGATGATCGCATAATGATCCGGAAGATAAGGATGAACATTGTCATTGTCTCCACGCTAAGTGATCCATTGTCCTTGTTCTTTCTTTCAGCACCATTGGAGCAGGGCTGGGAGGAGGAGCAGCAGGTGCTCCTTCTCACACCTGAGGGGCCTGAAGTCTCACCAGCGTCACACCATTTCAGCGAGGCAGGCACCAGCGCAGATACGAGCACCTCGGTGGGAATTCGAACAACAGCTAGTGTCCTGGGGCACAGCGGTAAGGGCACTTCACAGTCACCGGAGGAGTGGCAGAGACAGAGAGTGCCCATGGCACCAGCAGTTGGAGGACTGCAGGGGACTAGGCACATGCTCAGTTGGTGCCTGATGATGTGCCACTGGAGTCGTCCGCGATGCAGCAAATGCAGGAAATGTGGCCGGGTGTGCAGGAGCACCTGGGGGAGAATCATAAGGCTTTGCTTGGCTTGGTCTCCGTGGTGGAGGAGTCTACGCGGACACTCGCCGAAGCAATGAGCCTCATGTCCGAGCGCCATGTGTCCTCCATGGAGAGAGTGACAACTCTCATGGAGAGGCTCCTCCAGGAGACCCATCAGGGCTTCCTGGGGATGCGCTCGGACCTGCAAGCCCTCACATCGGCATTGACCTCAGATGGTCAGTGCCAGTATGGGAGATGGTGTGGGCACCAAGTTTCCCACCTCGGTACTCATCCATCCACAGTGAGCAGGGAGGTCTGAAGTGACCTCGCATCAGCGCAGCAGCTGCCTGTCGTCTCTGCAGGCTCCTCTCAGGGCGCTCCGGATGAGGGCAGCAGCTCCTCCGCCCCTCTCCCAGTGACCGTAGCATCCGGTGAGGCTGCGATGACTGGGAGATGCCAGCTGTGGAACAGGCAGCTCCCTCCCAGGCGGGGTCAGCACAGGCTCCACGGGCCAGAGGACGACCGCCAAGGTCATCGAGGCCAACAGGACAGCAGAGTCAGTAGGCTGTCTCAGATGCCAGTCCCAGCGAGAGGTCAGCACCAAGTCGTAGCACCCGAAAACATAAACAGAAGGCACCTTAGGTACAGTATGGGTTTATCACTGGTGCTTTTGTGTTGGCCCAAGATGAGGCCTTTATGATTTGATTTGATTTGTAACACTATTGTATTTTTTTTGTAATCAGTTGCTTTGCTTAACACATTAAATTCAGATACGTCACCATGGCTGAGGGTGTCTCTTTTCTTCTGCATATGTATGGTTTCCAAAGCTGAAATGAATGCTTTGTTGGACATTCAGCTTTATTAACAAGGCCCTTAGTTACTGTTGCTAGCCTGGCAGATTTTGCACTTAGGTGTTGATGATCGAGCCGACAGCCCAGGCTTGTCCTGGAGGTCCATATGTGGTGTGCTAGTTGAAGGTTCTTTGGATTAAAGCCTCCTGGGTGTCCCTGCCTCCCTGCAGTATGTCTGGGTCAGCGTCTACCCCCTCATCATTTCCCTGTGCATGCTCATCCTCAGACTCACTGCTGGTCTCATCGTGTGCAGCCACAGCCACTGCGTCTACATCGCCATCGTCCACTGCGTCCCCCCTTCCAGCGCAAGATTGTGGAGAGTACAGCATGCAACCACTACCACCGACACACGATCTGGGGGGCACTGGAGCGCAGCCCCTGAGCAGTCCAGGCATCGGAAGCACATCGTGAGAAGAAGACTGATGGTTCTCTCCACCACAGCCCTTGTGGAGGCTTCTGTTCTTGGATGGCGGAGAGGCATCATGAGCCACCTTCTGAGGGGATAGCCCTTGTCACCCAGCAGCCATCCATCTAGCTGGGCTAGAGCTCTGGAGAGGCCCGGCACCTGGGAATATCTGAGGATGTAGGCATCGTGGGAGCCGCCTGGGTACCTTGCACAGACTTGTAGAATCTGCATCCTGTGATCACACACTATCTGCACGTTCATGGAGTGGAATCCCTTCCTGTTGACAAAGGCACCAGGCTCACCTGCTGGCGCCTTGATGGCCACATGTGTACAGTCTATTGCCCCCCTGGACGGGGGGGAAGCCAGCAATAGCCACAAAGCCTCTGGCTCGCTCTGTCTGGCTTGCCTGGTCCCAACGGAAGTGGATGAAGGTTAATGCCCATCTGAACAGAGTGTCTGTAACCTGCTTGACACAAGTGTGGACAGCTGATTGGGAAACGCCGCAAAGATCACCCGCTGAGCCCTGGAAGGAGCCAGAGGCACAGAAGTTGAGGGCAGCTGTGACCTTCAGAGTCATTGTCATGGGGTGTCCACCCACACAGTTAGCGGAGATCTCAGGCCCAATCAACTGACAGATATAGTTGACTGTCTCCCTTGATAGACGGAGCCTCCTTCGGTACTGCACCTCAGTCATATTGAGGTAGCTGCTTCGCCGCCTGTATACCCTGGCAGCAGGATAGTGCTGCTGCAGCCCCTCCACCTTGGACTTCCTGTTGGCCCTGCGCCCCTTGTGTCTGCGCCTCTCCTCCCAAAGGTGGCTCCCCTGGAGGCTGAATGTATACTTATGGCCTCCTCCCCCTTCTAGCCCTCCCTTCCTCCTCAGAGGAGCTGCCTCCAGTGGACAGTTCAGTTCCCATTCTCAGGCTAAGGGAAGGCTTTCTGAAACCTGCAGACCCAGAAAAGATTCCTCACTGCAGAGTGCTGACCTAAAGATTAAGAGCCCAGAAAAAGCAGCTGGTATGCATTTTGAAGTACTGCAGATCACACAGGCAAGTTTGAAAAACTTTCAAAAATAAATACGTGACTGTGTGCCCTCTTATCTCACTCGTGGATGAGGTTAATACAAGTGACTCCTACCCGCCTGCCCATTGTGCCTGTGTGCCGACCCGAAGATGGCACGGGCGCCGGAAAATCAGGGCCGATTGAACACTCAAGCACCTTAAGTGGCCCGTTAATTAATGGCGGCTGCGCGTTGGACATCATCGCGTGCCCGCCCAGCAGAATATCGCGTTGGCGCATGGTGATGTTGGGACACTCGCCCGACATCACCGCGTGTCATTTTATGCACAGACGTGCGGGGCCCACCCCCGCAATACAACAGGAAAATTCTGCCCATAGTCTTAACCAAACACCAGGCAAAGCATTTCACCTTATGAATTCAAAATGAGGTTCTTTTTGCTTTGGTTGCTATGGAGCCAGTTGGAGGCTTGCAGCTACCTTTTGATCTCACATTGCCTCTGCTCTACACACCCAAAACAGTTGTCTTGTTATACCTACCACTGCCCATTGATACAATGAGAATTAACATTCAACAACCTCTGAACTAAACCTCTCTAATAATAAAACTCCTTTCATAGTACCAATTTTATTAATAATATAAACGTATTGCTTGGTAGCTGCTAGCTGTGTTTTCCAAAATATTATATACATTAATAGCTTCATGACAACAGTCACACTTCATGAATGTGGTCCTTCCATTCCCTCAAAATAATCCACAGCTCATACTCATAAGCCTCTTCACTATATAGGAGCAGAGAGCATAGAACACCAGGGAGAGGCAGAGAACCAAAGGTGGTCCTTCAGTTATCTCCAGTTTGACAGTTGCGGAGGAAAAAGTGCTGGAGGTAAGTCATGTTTCAGCTTATTTGGTCATTGTTGATGAAGGCATGGCATCTCCCAGCTACCTGTGACAGAATTAAATATGTCACAACCACATGACAATCATATTGCCCTCATGTCAGCAGCCAATTAAATATGATGATTTGCAACATCATGATTTAGAACCCTCTCACCTTGTCAGTTCTAACCCATGTTTTCCTATCTCCTGCAGGTCCCTCAGGAGGTGATGCAGGAGGAGGATCAAGACTCCTCAGAAGAGGTCACTCACTCTGAGGATGCACCATCACAGGGCTCTTGTACCTTCCACCATCTCAGGCACACACACTTAGGTAGGACTGCGAAGACAGGTATTTGGATGGTCACATGGTGTCTCACACAGCCCTGCAGGAGTAGAATGAGGTGTTAGAGACAATTACAGTGAGTGAGAGTTCCATTGGAGGGCACAGGATCCCCTGAGCTCTGCTCAGGTGGAGGCAGATGCTGAGCTTTGGGTGTCATCGATGAAGAGAACCATTCTGGAGCAGCAGCAGAAAATACCTGAGGTTCTATCAGCCTTTCCTGCTGCACTGTGTGCAATTGAAGAGGTATTGAAGGAGTCCAGCTCCAACATGCATGCCAGGATGTCTCAAGCCTTTGAACTGATGTCCACTGAGGTCCATGGAAAGAGTGGCCACCTGCATGGAACATCAAACATGACAGAAAACCAAGTGCATGCTGGTTCTCACCAATGGATGCACACTCAGAATGACACCTTAAAGAGGATTGAGGAAAAAATTGCCTTGGTCATTCAGCACCTTACTGAATTGCAACAGATTTAGTGACCTTTTAGCTAGCCAAGAAGTATGGGTGGGCCACAAAAAGAAAGAGGGAAAAAGGACACATGGAAGTGATGACTGTTCACTTCCAATTCTCAGCCCTCGGCTCCATTCCTCAGACGTGTTGCCCCCTGTCCCACTAGCTGAGTCTGCCCCTGCACATGTGCAAGTGGGACAGTCATTGGCAGAGCACTCGCATGCTCCAAAAATTAGGATGTTGGCCAAGAGCATCTGAGCAGTCAAAGCAAAGAAACAAGCAGCCTGTCTCCAATTGTACTGAAGCCACAGGGCACACCATTTTGGAGTACTAGAAAAGGGAAGAGAAAGGGTTTCAACTTGCTCAAGGGTGTTCACATGAATTTTTAAAACAGTGTTAAAATGTAGCATTTCTATTCAATGATTTTAAGCTATAAACTTTAACTCAAAGCTCCATTGTCCCATCTTGCCCATTTTTGTTTGCTGGCTGCCAAGTGGCCTTCAGTCTGGTGAAGAATGGTGCGAGCAATGGGTATCTGTGAAAGGGATGAATTCTTCAGTATTCCGGTGGCCTGCTCAATGACAACTCTGGTGCTCATGTGACTTTGGTTTTATCTGCCTTGTGCATTCGTGGAAGGGTCCTCACAGATTTCATTAGCCATAACCTTGGAGGGTAGCCCTAGTCTCCAAGGCACCATCCACTAACTCTGCTTTGAGGTGTGACTATCTGACTTGCACAGGATGAACACATCATGGTAGCTGCTTGGTACCTTGCAAGGACATGCATGAAGATCTTTTGGTGGCTGTAGACCGAATGAAGTGGCATTCCTCTTAGTTGCTGAATGCTCCTGGGTGATCTGGGAGTGTTTTTATTACCATATTTATGCAATCCGAGACACTCTGGATCCATAGGAATCCAGTCAGTGTAGCAAACCTGACGGTTTTCTCACTCTGACTAGCCTCATCAGTAGTGAAGAGCACACAAGGTCCGGCCTTGAAAAACATGGAATCCATCATCTGGTGGACGCATTTGTGGACAGCAGATTGAGATTCAACAAGTGTCACCAGCACAGCAATGAAAGGAGCCAGAGATGAAGGAAGTACAAGCTATGATGGCTTGCAACTCATGCCCACCTGGTCCTCCCAGCAGGCTGCAAATGTCAGCAACTACCTGATGATAAAGCCTGAGCCTCCTGTCAGTCATGTCCAGGAAACTGTCTGTAAACAATGTGCTCGACATATTACCTCCTGCGAGCAGGGGCTTGGCTCATTTCATCTGCCCTGTGGTTGAGGGGAAGACTGCAGTGACTTCTGCTGCTCTTGGTTTTGTTGTTGCTGTTCGTCTTGACCCTCATCTGAGGTCCAGGTTGCCTAAAAAGCTCCCATGCTGCTGAGAAGGCTGACGCCTGGGGAATGCAGGCCAAATGCACAAAAAAACAATCTCCATGGTAGTAGAAATCACTTCCCAAGTTTTGGAATTCACCGACAAAGCAGTGAAAGCACACCCTTAGAACAAGTCTCATGAGCAAAGGCCTTTCACTTCAGGCAATTAAGCAATTGTCATATCCCAGTATAAAGCCTTTCTTGCCTTTTAATTGCTCAGCACTGTTAATCCCACTCTCCTCTTGCCTTGCTTTACCCAACAAGTTCCAGGAAGCCCAGGAAACCTGTGGTCAGAGTTAAAGGCAGAATCCTGGGTTAAAACTTAGCTTAATTTCCATTAAAACTGTCTAAACTTCAGATACACATGAGCCACAAAGTCTCACCCACATTACCAAACACGCTTGGATTAAATACAGAAGTTGATGGGTTTCTGTGGTCTCCGCAACACACCAGCAAGTTCTGGTTTTTTAACCCACAGCCCACACGGAAACCCACCCTCGCAGGCAGGTTCAAATTCTCCACTCAGTTCCTCTGCAGGGCTGAGTGGAAGGTCTGAGATTGCCTCAACGGAGATTAAGGGCAGAATTTTTCCCCTCATCAGGCGGGCACGCGCCCGACCCAAACTGGAGAAAAATAATACGCGATGACATCGGGCGAGCGTCCTGACATCATCGCGCACACGCGCGATATTTCGGTCAGCAGGCACGTGCAAGAAGCAGCAGCGCACCTGCCAACAATTAGGAGGCCTATTAAGGCCCTTAATCAATGACTTGAATTGAACTTTTCGTGTGGGTGGAAAGGCCAAGTGGCCTTTGCACTTTTTGCGAAACCTCAACCATGGGCAGGATAAAGTTTTGGACCATTGATTAAAAAAGAATAAAGACTTTTGAAACTCATTTTTAACACATCCCTACTCATGTGACAGAGTCACATGAGGGGACATGTTTTCCTTAATTTTAAAATCTTTATTTGTAAAGTTAAAAATCTTCAGCTCCCTGAGGCAGCTCTATGTCTTCAGGAAGTTTTTACTGCATGCACCCGTGCACATGTGCTGACTTCCGCGCTCGCCCGCCCCCCACCCAGGCAGCGCTGAGCGTTGCAGTGCGCGATTCATGCTGGTTGGCCGTTAATTGGCCAGTCAGCGTGAAATTGCGGCCACTTCCGTGCCCGCGTGTCGCACCCACCCGACAAGGGGAAAATCCATCCCTAAGTCCCAAGATGCTGTTGCATTTGAATTACATTAATTTACATTAACCAATTTACTAAGCATTGATGTGGATTTAGAAAAATTACCACATGCCTAACAAACCTCCTGGATAATGTAAAGCTAGTCTCAGCAGCAAAAAGGTAGATGTAATTAATCTTACTGTATAGAATTAAACTTTAGAAAGCATTTGATAATGTCCCTCACAAAAAAAAATGCCAAGGCAATGGTAACTCATAAGATCAGGAGAAGCTGGAAAATTGGATGGAAGGTAGACTGGATAGTAAGACATACAGGGCAGGTATTAGTAGAAATTTCTCAAGGCGGAGGACATTGAATTGTGATGCCCCATAGGATAAATCCTAGATTCACTCTTCCACTCATCTTTATTTATGACCAGAAGGGGGGATAATAAATGGGATATCTAAATTTACAGATAGTTTTAAATTGATCAGGAAGTCAAACCGCACAGCAATTACTATACAAAAGGAACTGGGAACGCTCAGCATATGGGTAAAAAATTGCCTAAATGAACTTTATTATACAGTTACTTAGAATATAGATACTTAAAATACTTGTGCAACTATCTGCATCTGAACAGGAAATAGTAGTTATGATTACAATAGGATAAACCTTTGCAGATGGTAGAATTTATCACAAATCTAATGAGATGGCAAAGAAAGTGTTATGCTACCTCACAAGGAGAAGTGAATATACCTAAATTTATTGTGATATGCAAGGGCTAAAACTTGGTGCTTTAATAAGGAAAGAGGTTATTCTGTCAAGAGTAAAGAATTTGCAGCTTTGGCGGTGGCGGGGGGTGGGATGGTTTCTATTTCAAGTCCATCCATTAATGAAAAATGTAAGATTGGTAATATTGTAGCGGAAAGTTACTTAAGGTACTGTATTGTAGTTAAGATTGGAGAGCAAGAAAAAATAATCATAAAAACTGGAAAAACATAAATGAGAAATTTTAGACCAAACCGGCTCCTCAACTATGGACATTAAGGAAATTCTTTCTTTGGGAACAAATTCCTACAGGGCTTCTCCTGCTGTAGTATTGTAACTTCTCAGGATGTTCAACAGAAACTCCGCTATAAACAAGGTTTCCATTGATTTACGGCATACAGTGAGAGTGGCCATGAGGAAATTCTGCCTCTTATATTTTCCTTACACCTATCTGTGAGGTGTCTTGGGATGATTTTTACATTATGGGTACTGTTTAAGTATTCATGATAAATTTACATTTAAAAAATGAGATTGCAATACAGCGATTACATCTTATTTCTGTAGAGGTTTTCAATACAAAATGTTTCATTTAGTGTTTATAGAATAACGCCACTGTGATGGATTGGCATCCTGTTCTGGGTGTACCCCACCTAGCGGCCATTGCCTGTCAGGATAGGCTCTGACTCCCCACCACTCTGAATTGGATGAAGTGGTTCTGGAAAAGTGAGTGAGTATAAGGCCACAGAGATTTACAAAACAGAAGGAAGCCATTTTGCTCATTCTGTCTATGCCAAGTCTTTGCTAGAGCAATAGAAAACTAATCCCAATCTCTCCCCATATCACTGTATCCACCTTTGATTCAAATATTTATCAGAGTTTACCTTCAAAAATCCAATAATCTGTGGTTCATGCTCTCCTCTTGGCAAAGCATTCCAGGCCCCAAGAACTCTGTGAAAAAAATCTCCTGGGGCAATTTTGAATTGGTGGCCCCCTTTCACTGTTACTTCAACTGGCAGAAATTATCTTGTCTTTCCTTATTGACTTTGTCAAAACCCTTTAAAAACACACGTCAAATATCCTCTTGAACTCCTCTGCTCTCATGAAAATATTCCCAATATTTCAAGCATCTCCTTGTAACTACAGCTTTTCGTCCTTGACCTTAAGCTGCTGTGCATTCTATGGCTTTAGCATAATAACAAAATTATGAAATAAATGGAGTTTTCAAACCTGCACACAGTACCCCAACAGTATTTTATACAAATTTATTCTATACCCTTATATTCAATTTATAAAACTAAAATAAGATTGATTTTTCTTTTAAATTTAATTCTTTTTTAAATTGCTCTCACACTTTGCAGTGAATTATGCATTTGAAACCCTAGATCTCCCTAGTCATCCATGCCCTTCAATGTCTTTCTATGTCTGTCCATTCCTTGTTTATCCTCCCAAAATGCATTACCTCACAGTTATCTACATTAAACTCGGTAAAGGGTTATCTTCAGTAACACCTGATGCAACTTTGATGTAATGACACATGACTAAGTAACAGCGATCTGGAGGGAGGTGATGTCCAACCTCATGCAGAGTTCCTAAGATGTATATAGAGCTGTAAATAAATAGTAATAGTTTTACCAAACTATAGTCTTGAATAGCTTACTTAAGGAAAGTAGACAAACCCCAAAGAACCCCATCTAGATCCTGAACATATGATGAAACAAATTGTACTTTCCTAATCTGCTAACCTGTACATGCCTCCCTGAAGTCTTATACAAACCTCTACTTTGTTTGCCAACCTCTTCCACTTTTCAGAATTGTTTCCCTATATGCGAGTCTAAGATATCTATATACCAAAAACAGAGGTGGACTGCTAGGGTACATCAGTTCCAGTCCTTCTCTGGTCTGAACAATGCCCATTTACCCAAACTCTCTGTTTCCTGTGTACCGACTGAATTTCAGTTCACGTTCCTACATTTCCTTTTAACACAGATTCCTAAAATTTCCTAATGAACCCCTTGTGAGACATCTTATTAAATGCCTTCTAAAAATGCATTCCCTCTACTACTTATTTTTTACGTATTCAATCCATTTTTCAAAAAATTACACTTTTCAAACATGATTTTCCTTTCATAAATCTATGCTGGCAGCATTTAAGTAACAAATGCATATCTAAACACTTATTTACTTTGAATTATGGGTTCCAAGAGTTTGTCCACAAATGGTGTTCGACTGACTGATCAGGCTATGGTTAGCTATTTTATCTTCATCACCTTTCTTACAAATGTGTTAAATCGGCTACTCTCCACCATACATTTTGAACCTTTAAGATTGAAAAATAGTGGCCAAAGTTGCCGATATGTCCTTTCTGACTTCTTTCAGCAACCTACGACATACACAACAGGAATTAGTGACTTACTCATCTTGAACTCTGCTAATTTTATTGATCCGATTTCCTATTTACAGTCACCTCTAGTTATTGTTTCTCTAGTGCACCTAACTTCCCCCTCCCATCACCATTGGTAAAAATCAGTGCAAAGTATTTATTTAATATCTCAGTCATATAATTATCCTTCACAATTAGACTCTTCCTTTCACTCCTGAGTGGCTCTCCCATTTATTTATTTATCTACTCCTTCACTGTTTTTTGCTCATAAAAGCCACACAAACTTTCTCTGGTTGTCTGTAAATCACCAATTCTGTCTCATCTCCACTGCTGAGACACTGCTTTATAATGTCTGCCTAACTCACTCAAAATGTAGTAACCAAGGGTATTTAGATCCCAGTTCTATTCAAACCTAAACTGCCATAACCCTTCAAATCAATTAATTCTTCAAATTCTCCAATTTGAACACTTGGTGTATTCATGTGCATAGTATTCCGTCATAGTTCCAATTTTTTTGGAACATTGGCACTTTTTCTCTCCCCTGGCTTTCTCATTTTGTGCCTTACCCCTTCAACAATGTGGTGTTTTATCACTTCCAATACCAGAGCATTCTTCTTTTCTCCTCTTCTCTGATAATATTTTCTCTCTGTATTTCAGCTAAGCTTTCCGCATGTATTTCTACAGGGATTCTGAATGGAGAATGTACCTGTGCCATTGCTATTTGTCTCAATGTTCAGTTGTTTCAATGTGTTTCTCATGGTGGAGAGTTGGTCATTCTACACACTAGCAGGTGTAGGAAATGGAGGGAATTGCGAACCAAGGGTTGGTAATTATAATATTCTTGCTCTCGTTGTGCTAACACAGGATATTTACAGAGTCTGTTGAGGTAAGGAAAACATTAATTTTATTGGAATATCTCTTATTGTGTCTACATCTTTCCATGAAGTCTACAAGAGGGAAAGATCATGGGACATTGCATCACTTCCTGTGATTATGTATACTGTGTCTCATTAGCATGTCACAGTTAGAATTATACTACATCAACACCTCCCCCCCCCCCCCCCCCCCCCACAAGTCTCTGACTTCCATTTCTTTTTATAGGGACAACCCACCAGGTCCTCTGCTCCTTTGGACGATATTAGTGACTTGAGTCCTCTGTCATCTCCCAGGCTCTGCTGGGTAGATGGAAAATTTGTAGATGACTCAGGTTCACCAGCCTGGCAGTCTTCTGGATCATGAGGTAAATGCAGCATCTCTGGTCAATTTGGTTGGGTAGATGTGTGCTTCGACTGTGTAGAAGGATGCTTCTGTGTGGCAAACAGTGCATGTCTGTTCTGCCTTACCTACCATTAGCTGTTTGGGCGAGGCATAGAACCATGCATGCGGTGTCTGTTCAACAACTTGTCCATAGCAAGCTTGGTCTCAGATCCAAACTGACTCTCCTGGTTGGAGGTCTGGCAGGTTGCGTGCTTTGTGACATTTGTCATAGTGCCACATCTGGCTGGAACGATACTCATCCTCTTTTTCCCTCACCTTGTCCAAGTCATCAGATTGTACCCATGGCATAAGTGTATATGGGAGAGCAGCGAGTCGAGTTCTCAGTCTTCTTCCCATGAGGAGCTCACATGGTGCTAAGCCATTTTGGAGTGGAGTTGAACAATCATTCAGAAGTGTAAGTTGGATGTCATTGTTCTTCCTCAGCAATACTTTTGCAGTACGCACTCCACTTCACCGTTGGTTGAATGGTATCTTGGTGTGTATAATAGCATATTGACCTGCTCGCCACCCAGCTTCACCACAAGGCTTGATGCAGTGTGACATCTATAAATTTTCCATACCAGTTCAGCCACACTTCTGCTTGGTTGAGACCTGCAACCTGCTCAAAGTTTTGCAATAATAGAGAAACTTTTCCATACTTGTTCTTTCACTCGCTGCCACTATATGATATTCTTGGTCTTGTTGTGCTGATGCAGAACATTTAGAGCCTGAGGTAAGGAAAACATTAACTTTATTAGAACATCAATTACTGTGTGAACACCTTTCCATGAAGTCTATACGAGAGAGAGCAAGATCAAGAGTCATTTCCTCACTTCCTGTGCTGATGTATACTGTGTTTCATTTGCATATCACACAGTTTGAATTAATGCCCTACACTACAGTAATAGTGGAAAAAAATACTCTGTTCAGGTAAGATTGGTTCACAGACTGGAAATAGTCCTCATCTTAAGAGCCTTGTTGGTAGCTAAACAAGAGATAAAGGGCAATATCTGGCCCTGAAATTTGTGTTACCATCTTGGCCATGCAGATGATTCGTTCATCCAGAATGGTGCAAGCTGAGGATCCAGGATCAGGAGAAGAGGTTTGGGTGTAGGATTGGGGGCTAGGGGTGGAAGTGGGTGAGATTGGAGATTGGGGCTTGGTGTGCAAGAGATCAGGAGTCAAGGCAAGAAATGAAGGAGATCAGGAATTCACCAAGGAAGAAGATGCTATGCAGGCCATGGTGAAAGAGGTGGTAATTAGTACACTGGAAGGATTTAAAATTGATAAGGAGGAGGTATTAGATAGGATGTCTGCACTTAAAGCTATTAAACACCAGGGCCAGATGAGATGTTCATATATAGATTCTTGGTAAGCAAATGGGTGATAGGCTATCAGCGGTAGGTGGGATGCAGATTTTGGATTACTATCAGATCAGCCATGATCTTACTAAATGGCGGAGCAGGCTTGAGGGGCTGCCTACTCCTGCTCTTTTTTCGTATGTCAATATGCTCGAGATGCATCCAAGAATAATGAGGGAAGTGAGAGTGGAACAGAAATTGCGGAGATGATGGTCAAAATTTTTCAGTCTTCCTAAGTCTCAGGGGTGGAGCCAGAGGACTGGAGAATTGCCAATGTTATACCCTTGTTTAAAAAAGGGTGTAAAGATAAACCCAGCAACTACAGGCCAGTCAGTTTAAATTCGGTGGTGGGGAAAATGCCAGGAACAATAATTTAGGACAAAATTAATAGTCACGTGCACAATTGTAGGTTAAGTAAGAAAAGCTAGAATGGATTTGTTAGGAGAAACTCATGTTTAATTAAATTACTGGAGATTTTTGAAGAGGTAACAGAGAGGGTTGATGAGGGCAATGCTGTTAACATGGTGTACGTGGACTTCCAAAAGGCATTTGATATAGTGCCGTAGAACAGACTTGTGAGCAAAGTTATGCCTCATGGAATAAAAAAGACAGTAGCAACAGGGATACAAAATTAGCTGGGTGACAGGAAACAGAGAGTCATGGTTCATGCATATTTCTCAGGTTGGATAAAGTTTGTAGTGGTGCTCCCCAGGGCTTAGTGTTGGGACTCTTGTTCTTCCTGACCTAGACCTTGGTGTACAGGGCACAATTACAAAAGTAATGGAAAATACAAAACTGGGAAGCATTGTGAACTGTAAGGAGGATCGTGTAGAACCTCAAACGGACATAGGCCAGTTGGTGGAATGAGCAAACAAATGGCAGATGAAGTTCAAAGCAGAGAAATGTGAAATGATTCATTTTGGTAGGAAGAACATGGAGAGACAATATAAAATAAAGGGTATAACTCTAAAAGGGGCACAGGAGCACTGGGATCTGGGTGTATATGTGCATTAGTCATTGATGGTCAAAGGATAGGTTGAGAGCATGATTAATAAAGCATACTGTATCCTAGGCTTTATTAATAGGGGCATAAAGTACCAAGAGAAAGGAGGTTATATCAAACTTATATAAGACACTAGTTTGGCCCTAGCTGGAGTATTGCATCCAGTTCTGGGCACCGCACATTAGGAAAGATGTAAAGGCACTGAAGAGAGTGCAGAAAACATTCACAATAATGGTACCAGGGATGAGAAACTTCAATTATGAAGACAGATTGGAGGCGTTGGGACTGTTTTCCTTAGAGAAAAGAATTCTGAGAGGAGATTTGATAGAGGTATTCAAACTCATGGGGCATCTGGCCAGAGTAGATAGGGAGATTCTGTTCCCACTCATGAAAGGATCAAGAACGAGAGGCACAGATTTAAAGTAATTGGCAAAATAAGCAAAAGCGACATGAGGAAAAACTTTTTCATGCATTGGCTGGTTAAAGTCTGGAATGCACTGCCTGAGAGCGTGGTGAGATAAGTTAAATAGAGGCATTCAAAACGGAATTAGAACATTATCTGAAAAGGAAAACTGTGTATGGTTACGGGGAGAAGGTGGGGGAAAGGCACTAAGTGAATTACTCAAAGCCAGTGTAGACATGATGAGCCAAATGGCCTCCATCTGTGCTGTAACCATTCTGTAGGAATTGGGTCCAGGAGCCAAAACCAATCCACTCCAACATCAGTCATTGACCTTCAGTATGCAGATGATGCTTGTGTATGCACTCACTCAGAAACTCAGCTTCAGGTCACCAAAGCATATGAGAAAATGGGTCTTTCATGAAACACCTGGAAAACTAAGGTCCACTTTGAGCCACCTCCCACAACATCTTTCCTCAATTAAGAACAACAGCGAGATCCTGGAAAATGTGTCAGCCTTTGGCTGACTGAGGAAAAGAGTATTTGAGGACCAGTATCTCAAACCCGAGACTGAGGTCATGGTTTACCAAGCAGCAGTGATCCCTGCATTCCTATATGCTTTGGAGACATGAATAACCTACAGCAGGCACCTCAAAGTATTGGAGAAGTACCACCAGTGGTGTCTTCACAAGATCCTCCAAATCTGGTGGCAAGAAAAGAAGTCAATCAACATTGTCCTCTCCCAAGTCAACTTCCCCAGCATCGAACCGCTAATCACTCAAAACCAGCTCCGCTGGGCGGGACATCATTTGTGTGCTTCACACCAGACTTCCGAAGCAACTGCTCTACTCAGAACTTGGTCGTGGCAGGAGACTCCCAGGAGGACAGCTGAAGCGTTTTAAGCATTTTCTCACAGGATCCCTGAAGAGATCAAACATCCCCATCGACTCATGGGGGTTCTTGGCTTGTGACCAACCAAAATGGAGAAGGTTCATTCCAGAAGGCAGCAAGCACATTGAAAGACATCATCTGGAGCAAAGACGAGTTGTCGGAGAGAGCGCACAAACCTCCAAACCCATCATCTGCCGAACCCTCCAACCACCATTTGCCCCGCATGTGGCAGAATCTGATTATGCATTGGACTTATCAGCTATCTCACAACCCATTGAACCAGAGTGGAAGGAAGTCATCCTTAGGGACTGCCTAAGAAAACAATAGGTATTACTGAAGGGGACATACGTTTCAACTTACTATCACATTAAAAGCAAAATAATGTTGCAGAAAATTAAGCAGGGATAAGTGGGAGGGCTAATTTTAATTCTGTGCAATGGTATAAAATAGGTGATATTAAGTTATTCAGCCATTAAACATTCCTTCTGATTTCTCTTTTCACTGAAGTCAGTGGAAGGAAACTTTGGACAGTGAATTCAATATTATCCGTATTGCAGCCTGACCCAAAATTTTACAGGTCAGAACTAAAGAGAATGTCTGTCTGCTGCCCCCTTACTCTTTCCTATAAATTTAACAGCTGCCAGAAATTTTCAACATCATTTTGCGTTCAAATGCACTCAAAACATTCAGAAGTCATTTGACATCAAAAAGTGCAATTTGGTAGAAATAGTCCTCACTTGGCATCAAAAGTGCTCAATTGCCATCTTTTAAAGTCATCATGATTCCTTTTGGTCACTCCTGATTACTTCAGGAGTCAAAGTGCTCAGGTGCATTCAAATGCCATCACAGCTTTGGTAAATTTGTGGAAGTGATCATTAGCATTCAGAAACAATCATTAACATTCAGAAATGATCATTAGTGATCAGAAGCAATCATTTGCATTCAGAACTGATCATTAGTGTTCATTAGTGATCAGAAGCAATCACTGGACATCAGGAGCAATGATCAGGCATCAAAAGAGATCTGCCTGGCCCTTTCAGGGAAGAATTTATCCTATAATCTTTAGGATGTACCTGAAATCATGAGAATCTGAATTTTGTACTACTCTTCCTCTTAAATCAATTGCACTCCTTCCCCAAGGATAGTCAGTCCATTTACTCACCAGAATCCATCACACCTTGCTATCCTCATGTGTTGAGGTATCAAGTTCTTCATGTCCCTCGCAATGGACCTTATCCATGAGGAATCATACATAGGTGAGTTTTATCAACCATGAATTAGCAAAGTATAATACCAATATAAATATTAGAGGCATTCCAAAAGCAGAGAAAAATATAGACCAATGAATTTGTCCAACAATAAGCAATAATGTAGATGTTCTAACTAAATTACAATATAATCTTAAAATAGCCGAGAGCATAATCTGTATCATTTACTTGCAAATTTATTAAATCTATCAGACATTGACCGTAGCTGTAAGTTTTCAAACTTGAGTATACAAGAAAAGAAAACCAATATAAGCATGTAAGCTTGCAACCAAGCTCTGGAAAACAGAACAAATTAGGGGCATTTTACTTAAGCTAACAAATACCTGGCCATTATCCAGCTAAAGATATTAAACAATGTGTAAACATGAATTTTGATGAACATGTTCTGTCTTAAAACTTAATGCACCAAGCATTGACCCTTTGTTCAAAAATTGAGATAAGATTTTCAGATCTCTCTGAAGCAGCTGCTGTATGGTCCTGAGAGAACTGAGACTAATTACCTGAAGATTTGTGACAGCATTAATATCTCATTTAGAACAAAATGCATGAAATTAGTACAGTTGTACTAGTTTCAAGTATTTTAAAAGCTCACCAGGGTTCAGCAATCCTTCACAGCATAGCTTCACTCCAGGCAAGAAGGACCAGTGCAGTGTGGCCATGGGGTGGAGTTAGGGTAAAAGTAGTGCATTGTGGGGATGGGTTTGGGAATCAGGGGAAGGACCAGTGCATTGTCGGCATGAGTATGAGGTCAGGAGGAGGAGCAGTGTACTGTGGTCATGGGTGTGGGGTCAGTGGAAGGAGCAGTGTATTGTGGTCATGGGTGTGGGGTCAGGGGAAGGAGCAGTGTATTGTGGTCATGGGTGTGGGGTCAGTAGACGGAGCAGTGTATTGTGGTCATCTTCTACTTTCAAGGGTAAACGATTGAGTCCATCTGTATTTGTAATTTGATTTCTGGGTCTGTGAATAAAAGTATACTCATACACTGCCAAGATCAATGTCCATCTTTGTACTCTTGATGAGGCTATAGGAGGTGTAGCCTTGTCTTCACTGAATAGTCTTAATAATGGCTTGTGGTCCGTTATAATAGTAAAATGATGACCATGTACATATTGATGAAACTTCTAAACACCGAAAATGATTACCAGGCCTTCTTTTTCAATTTGAGAGTACTTTATCTCTGCAGTGCTAAGTGTTCTCGACATATCCTAAAGGTCATTCTGATCTATCATCCATTCGATGGGAAAGCACTGCTCCTACTCAATAAGGTGGTACGTTACACATTAATATCAGCTCTTTCTTTTGATCAAAATGTACTAGCAGTGTAGAAGATTGTAGCAACTGTTTCACTTTTGTGAAAGTTTCTTCTTGTGGTGTTTGCCATGACCATCTTTGGTTTTTCTTGAGCAAGTAATACAGGGGTGCCAGTTCTGTCGACAAATTAGTAAAGACCCGTCCATAGTAATTGATCACCCCCAAGAAGGATTTCAGTTCGGATGCAAAAACAGAAAATGCTGGAATAACTTAGCAGGTCTAACAGCATCTGTGGTGAGAAAAACAGAGTTAATGTTTCAAGTCCATATGATTCTTCTTCAGAGCTAAAGAGAAGTAAAAATGTGATGAAATTTATACTGTTGAAGGGGTATGGAGCAGGTGAAGCTGGATAGAAGGCCAGCAATTGGTGGGGGCAAAGGAGAGATTAGCAAAGATGTCATGAACAAAGGGCAAAGGGATGTTAATGGTAGTGGTACTGGCTAAAGGAGGTGCTGATGGTGCCAGTAAGGTAAGAAAGCAGAATGTGGTAATAGCAGATCAAGGGTAAGCACTCTGGAAAGAACAACATGAACAAGTGACAGATAGCCCTCTGGGATTTGGGGTGAGGGGAGGGGACAGTGGTGGGAAAAAAGATCGAAAATAGGATAAAAGGTAGGCATAAAGCAATGAATAAAAATGAAAATAAATAAAAATTTAAAAAAGTGGAAAAGAATAAAAATTAAAAAATAAAAGTGGATATTGAAAAAAGGGGATTAAAAAAGGGGGTGAAGATGGAGGAGAGAGTTCATGGTCTGAAGTTGTTGAACTCAATGTTAAGTCTGGAAGGCTGTAAAGTGCCTAATCAGAAGATGAGGTGCTGTTCCTCCAGTATGCGTTGGGCTTCACTGGAACATTGCAGCAGGCCAAGGATGGATATGTGGACATGAGGGCAGGATGGGGTGTTGAAATGGCAAGTAACAGGAGGGTCTGGGTCATGCTTGTGGACAGACCGAAGGTGTTCCGCAAAGCGGTCACCCAGTCTGCATTTGGCCTCTCCAATGTAGAGGAGACCACATTGGGATCAGCGAATGCAGTAGACCAATTGAAAGAGGTGTCCAACAAGGGATGGTGCATTGCTGGACCTAATTCTGGGGAATGAAGCCGGACAGGTGGCTGAGGTGGTGGTGGGTGAGCATTTTAGTGATAGCGACCACAACATGGTACAATTTAAGCTTGTTATGGACAAAGAAATAGCCAAGTTGCAAAAAGATGTGTTGGATTGGAGGAGAGCAGATTTTAGTAAAATAAGGCAGGATCTGGTGAAGGTAGACTGGGAACAGCTACTTGTGGGAAAATCTACAGAAGAGCAGTGGGGGCATTCAAAAAGGAAACGGGGAGGGGACAGGCTCAACATGTTCCCTCTAGGGTGATAGGAAGGAGTAACAAGCCCAGAGAACCATGGATGACCAGAGATATTCAGGATACGATGAGAAGGAAAAGAGAGGCCTTTAGCCGGTACAAGGGGAGCAAATCACTGGTAAGTAGTGGGTAAGGTATTTACTACTTTAATCACTTATAGTTTAAGGTCTTTTTGTGGTTTACAGTTTGTATACTCTGCAGTAACGAGGATCAGGAAAGAAGGGCCCTAGAGTAATTGACTTAAAAGGTTTCATTTAAAGTCATGGCAGGAATGCTCAAAGCCGTGGCGTGCCCCTCGTGCTCCATGTGGGAAGCCAGGGACATTTCGAGTGCCCGGGACTAGCATGTGTGCAGGATGTGTATCCAGCTGCAGCTCCTGGAAGCTCGGGTTTCAGAGTTGGAGCGGCGGCTGGGGACACTGTAGAGCATCCGCAAGTCTGAGGGAGTAAGTCTGGATTACTCCCAGTGCCACGTGCTAGCGAGCTCAGAAATAGGAGATTAGCACAGATGAATACGTGGCTTAAGAGTTGGTGCAGGAAGGAGGGTGTTAGATTCCTGGATCACTGGGAGCGTTTCTGGGGAAGGTGGGATCTGTACAAGCGGGACGGTCTACATCTGAACCAGAGTGGGACTAATATCCTTGTGGGCATGTTTGCTAGTGCTGTTGGGAGGGGTTTAAACTAATTCGGCAGGGAGAAAGGACGCAGAATGTTAGCAGAATAGGGACACATCATAATACAGTAAAACAATCAAGTCAGAGGGAGTACAGCTGCAATAAGCTTCAAGGGAGTTATGCAAGGCTGGCTGGCTTCTACTTTAATGCCAGGAGTATTACAGGTAAAACAGATGAGTTAAGGGTGAGGATTGACATGTGGAACTGTGATATAGTAGCCATCACAGAGACATGGTTGAGGGAAGGGCAGGATTGGCAGCTCAACATTCCGGGATAAACAATCTTCAGGCGAGACAGGGGACAGGGTAAAAGAGGAGGAGGTATTGCATTATTAGTTAAGGAGTCAGTTACTGCATAAGGAGAGATGATATCTTGGAGGGGGTATCTAATGAAGTTTTGTGGGTAGAGCTTAGGAATAAAAAAAGGGCAACCACATTATTAGGTGTTTATTATAGACCCCCAGATAGTCAGTGGGAAATTGAGGAGCAAATATGTGCACAATTTGTGGAGGTGTGTAAAAACAATAACAATAGGGTAATTATATTAGGTGATTTCAACTTTCCCAACATTAATTGGGATAAACATAGTGTTAAGGGCGTAGATGGAGTGAATTTCTTGAAATGTGTACAGGAGAACTTTTTAGGTCAATATGTAGAGGGTCCAACAAGGGATGGTGCATTGCTGGACCTAATTCTGGGGAATGAAGCCGGACAGGTGGCTGAGGTGGTGGTGGGCGAGCATTTTAGCGATAGTGACCACAACATGGTACAGTTTAAGTTTGTTATGGACAAAGAAATCAACATGTTGCAAAAAAATGTTTTGGATTGGGGGAGAGTGGATTTTAGTAAAATAAGGCAGGATCTGGCCAAGTTAGACTGGGAACAGTTACTTGTGGGGAAATCTACAGAGGAACAGTGGGGGATGTTCAAAAAGGAAATGGGGAGGGTACAGGCTCAACATGTTCCCTCTAGGGTGATAGGAAGGAGTAACAAGCCCAGAGAACCATGGGTGACCAGAGATATTCAGGTTACGATGAGAAGGAAAAGAGAGGCTTTTAGCAGGTACAAGGGAAGCAAATCAGCAGAGGCATTACTGGAGTACAGACAGTGCAGGGTGGAGCTTAAGAAAGCAATTAGGAGAGCAAAGAGGGGATATGAGAAAGCTCTGGCTGGTAAAAGTAGGGAAAATCCCAAGATATTCTATAAGTATATCAATGGGAAGAGGATAGCCAGGGAAAGAGTAGGGCCCATAAGGGACCAAGGGGGCAATCTATGGGTGGAGCCAGAGGATATCGGTAGAGTGTTGAATGAATACTTCACGTCCGTCTTCACCCAAGAGAATGAGGATGAAGGTATCGAACTCGGGGAGAGAGACTGCTAGTTTCTTAAGCAAATTGATATAGGGAGTGTATTGGAGGTGTTGGAAGGCTTAAAAGTGGACAAATCTCCAGGTCCGGATGTTTTGTGTCCCAGACTGCTGAGGGAGGCAAGAGAAGAGATTGCAGAGTCTCTGACCCGAATTTTTCATTCCTCTATGGCCACGGGGGAGGCGCCAGAGGACTGGAGAACAGCTAATGTGGTTCCGCTATTTAAGGGTGGTTGTAGAGATAAGCCAGGGAACTACAGGCCAGTGAAGGAGAGTATCTATCTCCACTTGGAGAGGCAAGGTTTGGTCAGGGATAGTCAGCATGGCTTTGTCTGAGGTAGGTCATGCCTAACAAATTTGATTGAATTTTTTGAGGAGGTGACCAGGTGTGTAAATGAGGGTAGTGCAGTTGATGTAGTTTATATGGATTTCAGCAAAGCCTTTGACAAGGTCCCACATGGGAGACTTATAAAGAAGGCAAAGGCACATGGGTTACAGGGTAATTTGATAAGGTGGATTCAAAATTGGCTTAGTTGTAGGAGGCAGAGGGTGATGATAGAAGGATGCTGAGGAACAAAGGGACCTTGGCGTGTGTGTCCATAGATCTCTGAAGGTGGAGGGACATGTTAGTGGGGTGGTGAAAAAGGCATATGGGACACTTGCCTTTATCAATTGAAGCATAGATTACAAAAGTAGGGAGGTCATGTTGGAGTTGTATAGAACCTTGGTGAGGCCACAGCTGGAATACTGTTTGCAGTTCTGGTCGCCACATTATAGGAAGGATGTGATTGCACTGGAGGGGGTGCAGAGGAGATTCACCAGGATGTTGCCTGGGATGAAACATTTAAATTATGAAGAGAGGTTGGATATACTTGGGTTGTTTTCATTGGAGCATAGAATCTGAGGGGTGACCTGATCGTGGTATGCAAAATTATGAGGGGCATGGACAGGATGGATAGGGAGCAGCTGTTCCCCTTAGTTAAAGGGTCAGTCACAAGGGGGCATAAGTTCAAGGTGAGGGGCAGGAGGTTTAGGGGGGATGTGAGGAAAAGTCTTTTTACCCAGAGGGTGGTGATGGTCAGGAATGCGCTGCCTGGGAGGGTGGTGGAGGCGGGCTGCCTCACATACTTTAAAAAGTACCTGGTTGAGCACTTGGCACATCATAACATTCAAGGCTATGGGCCAAGTGCTGGTAAATGGGCTTAGGTAGGTAGGTCAGGTGTTTCTCACATGTCAGTGCAGACTCGATGGGCCGAAGGGCCTCTTCTGCACTCTGTGATTCTGTGAGGTGCAAGTGAAGCGCTACATCACCTGAAAGGAGCATGAATGGAGTTCAGATGTATTCCTTGTTGCTGTGGTTTCTTTAATGGCTTTCACTTTTCCTTGAACTGAATGTAAGCCTTGTGAATCTACCTTGTGACCTAGGTTAGTTACCTCCTTTGCCGGGAATGTGCACTTTATCTTTTTTCAACCTCACTCCAACCTGCGAAAAACGTTTCGGAACTTCTACCAAGTTCATCAAATTTTCCTTTTCAATGAGTCCAGTCATCCAAATAAACTACAACACGGGGCAATCCCTGTAATAAACTTTCCATGGTTATTTGGAATATGGCGCAAGCAGAAGATACGCCAAATGGTAAATGGGTGTATTGGTGCAACCCTTTATGTGTATTTTTGGTGACAAACTTCCGGGATGCCTTCTCTAATTCCAATTGCTGGTAGGCATGACTCATATCTAACTTCATGTAGACCTTTTCATCTGCCAGTTTAGCATATAAATCTTCTATTTTTGGTATGGATTCAATTTTGCCAATTTATTACCTGTTAATTTATAGTCCCCACATCTTCTTATGCCTCGGTCAGGTTTGAGCAAAGGTACAATTGGTGCTGCCCACTCTGAAATTATACTGGTTGTATCACCCCCAGTTTTTCTAATCTGTCCAGTTCACCATCTACTTTGTCCCGCATTGCATAAAGTACTGCTCTTGCCTTCATGAATCTTGGTGTTGCGTCTGGATCTACATGAATTTTTGCTTGTAGTCCCTCAATTTTTCCAAGTTCTTCTTGAAAACTGAAGCATATTTTTGTAGCAGCTCTGATAACCCATTAGCTCTCAGTTGGAAGATTTCAGTCCAGTCCAATTTAATTTCTTTCAGCCAGTTTTATCCGAGGAGTCTAGGTCCCTCGCTTGCTACTACCATCAAGGGTAATCTCACTGTTTGACCTTCATAGTTTACTGTGACTTTACATATGCCCTTGACTTGTATGGCTTCTGCTGTATAAGTTTTTAATTTTTCAAGTTTCTTCTAAATTCAACTTACATTCTCCATGATTCAGGTATTTAAACATATGCTCACCAATCACCAGCCAATCAATAGTGGCTGCTCTGGTATCCACTTCCATTCTGAAAGGCTTCTCACTCACTCATGGTTATATAGATTGGCTCTGTTCTTCCTACCTTTAAATTATATAACAAATATATATCAGTATCTATTACTTCAGGCTTTTCAACACTGTTTATCTCTTTGGGTTTTTGGTTTTGTCTGAAAGTCTGCCTGATTCTATCTTTACAATGTTTCATGAGGTGTCCATAATGATGGCAGAAGAAACATTCAATCTTTTTAAACTGTGTTTCATTACATGACCGTCTGCTTCCACCTCTGTCACTATTATGCCATTTTTTTGCTGCTAAGTTTTCCCTTTTAATTTGTCTGCTAGCGGTGGCTGTTTCCCACTTCGGAACAAAGCTCTGCACTTTCGCGCTCTTTTTGGTTAAACTCCATGCCCACCATGGAGGACGGCGCCATTTTGCGCTCCTCGAATAGCTTTTGAGTCTTATACTGCACCAAACAATCTCTAAGCATTTCATTGCTAGATGTACCAAACTCGCAATCAGGTAATTGGTTCAGATTCACCACAGAACAAGCAACTATCTCCCCTGCAGCTCTATTTCTTGAGTTAAATTTAAACCATTGCATCATCACCAACGGCTTTAGCTGGTAATGTTTCTTTATGAGATTCACAAAATCATCAAAACTTTTTGAGTCTGAGGCACTGGGCACCAAAACACATTATGAATTAGTCTGTGTGTCTTATTCCCACACGTGGACAGAATGATTGCGTGCCTCTTCTCCTGCCCGGCAGTGTCGTTCACCTGGAAGAAGTTCAACATAGTGAGATCAGTTTCTGAGGTTGGATCGAAAGGCTCCACGCTTCCAAATTGCGGCACGCTCTGAGGGGATCACTTTGATGCTCAGAAGGAAATTTTCTTTTACTTACGCTACCATGCAAGGTACAGCCCAATTTCGGTTCTTCTGGATTCCATCGTTTTGTTGCACTTTTTACCTTGTTTTTTTCGTGCTTTTACTCTCGTCACCAGTTTGTTGGATCCAGTGCCCTTGGTTTGTTGGGGCTAAAGGATCCAGATTGCATGCTTCTTTCGGGATGACCGAGTTGGTACAGAGACAGAGAACATCAGGAGATCATTGTTAGGATAAACACATGGGGCACAATTTTGCCCTAGTCGGGCAGGCACAGCGGGCGGGCCCAGGAGTGGTCGTAAAGCCGACTGCTGACCATGATCAGACCCTGACTGCGAGTTCACACTGGCTGGTCAATTAATGACCAGCCAGCGTGAAACGTGCGCTACAACGCTCAGCGCTGCTGGGTGGAGGCAGGAATTAGTTCGCACATGCGTCTGGACGCGCATAGTAAAAGCTCCCTGTGGCACAGGGAGCTTCCTCAGGGAACTGAAGATTTTTAACAATAAAAATAAAGGTATTTAAAATAATGAAAACATGTCCCCTCATGTGACTCTTTCACATGGGTAGGGGCATGTTAAATAGGAGTGATAAAAGTTTTTTTTTAATCACTGGGCGAAACCTCATCCTGCCTGAGGATGAGTTTTTGACAAAAATGCAAAGGCCGCTTGGCCTTTTCGCCTGCCTGCCTACTGAACGGTTGGACAGGCCGCAAAAAATCCCAATCAATTAGTTGATTAAGAGCCTTAATAGGCTGATTAATTGGTGGCGGGTGTGCTGTCGATTCCTGCTCACACCTGGCAACCAAAATACCGCATAAGTGCGTGATGACATCGGGACGTTCGCCTGACGTCATCGCGCGTTATTTTACGCTGTTTCAGGTCAGGCACGTGCCAATCAAATGAGGGAAAAATTCAGCTGCATGCTGTTTATTTACAAACTAAACTCTGCAGCTACACTCATCAGTGACTAACTCAAGGCTCTCCCACACAGAGGTAGCCCGCATTGCCCTGCTATTGGATATTAAGATCATGTGACCTTACATTACAATACTTGTCTTAAGTATTATATCACATATCAGATTAATACAGTGTGGGGTCAGGGGAAGCACCAGTGCATTGTGGGCATGGGTGTGGGGTCAGGGAAAGGAGCAGTGCATTGTGGTCATGGGTGTCAGCCAGGGGAAGGAGCAGTGCATTGTGGGCATGGGTGTGGGGGCTTGGGAAAGAGCCTTGTGTACAATCTGATAACACAATTGTGTCTGGCAAAATTCAATAACCAGCACATGAGCAAAGGTATATTCAAACTCTATCCAAACTGATAGTAGCAAACGGGAATTGAAAAGTCTGCATGACACACAAGAATGGGGAACAGCGTCTGCAGGTCTCAGTCATTTCCCTGTTGACAAATCACCTGCTTCCAGTAAGTTACAATTGGGTATACCTTGCGATAAGTTATTTACATGTATATTCAAGGTTTGACAATTGAAATATAGCACAGGGTATCATACTACAGATGAACTTGGGCATGTTGACATCTTGTAACTCCTCAATTAGCCCAAGTTGGCTCAATGCTGAAGTCCTGATTTATTGTAAACCAGTACAATTTCCCTGGAACTTGCCAAAATAGACTGGCCCTGACAATGCTGACTTACGCAAGTTCTCCTGTACATCAAACCGAGCTTCAATCATTCACCTTACAACCAAACTTCTTGTAACAAAAAGCTAAAAACATGGAACATTTACTTGTAAATTAACTCCAAGTGCATAACTATTTAATTTCCAGTACATTTTTCGATGTGCAAAATGGAATGAGGCACTATAAGCTTACATGTAGATGTATTAAATGATGCTAAATGATCACAAATGATGTTGTTTGAGCTTTGCATGATTTCATTTGATGCCAGTTGATCACAAATGATGTCAGTTTATCACCAATTGATTACTTGGGATGTCAAATGAACATCAGAACATAGGACTTAGGGGAAGGAGCAGGCCATTCAGCCCTTCAAGCCTGCTCCTCCATTCAATAAGATCATGGCTGATCTGGTTCTGTCTCAACTCCACTTTGCCATCTGCGCCCCCATAACCCCTAACATAAATGATGGCTAAATGGTCACTTTGAATGCATAAGTAAATGCATATGACACTTGCTGAATGCAAAATGATGTCAGCTTTTTTCTAATAGGGGTGTTACTCCTGGAGCAATGACCCATGTTGGACATTTGTGGTCTCTACCACATATCACTCAAGTGACCTTTTATCAAGCATTACCCTAGGCACTGATTGGTGCAGCCTATTAAAACAAAGATGAGAGCACAGCAGGGAGATTATCTCTGCTCGTTTGTTCTGGTGAATTGCTAATGCATGCTTTTAGAATGATCTTATAATTTCACCAGCAACAGTGAACACAGGAAATCTTCTCATTATGGGCAGAATCATCCCAGGTTTGCACTAAGTACAGTAGCGGGTGAGTAAACTGACGTTATACCTGCCATCTGCAATGGCGGCTTCTCATGCTGTATCGTCCCAAACCCGCTGCATTAATTATGCATTCCTGGGAAACACGAAGTTTCCATGGCAGGGGGTGGCGGGCTCTCATTCACCCGCCACGCCATCACCTCACCATTTCATCACACCAGGCACCATATTTAAAGTGCAGCTGCACGCACACCTCTCAGTGCTTCCAGTCCAGGGCTGCTGCACGGAAGACAGGATGGCTCCAAAAGGCAAGAAGACTGCAGCCCCCAGGTTCAATGATGTGCCCCCCAAGCATCTTTTGGATGCAGTGGAGGCTCACTGTGATGTCCTTTACCCTCACCCTGGCCACAAGACAGGCAGCAAGCTCACCAATCCAGCTTGGGAGGTGGTGGCAGCAGTGGTCAGCGCCAACGCCCTGCCAAAGAGGACAACAACCTAGTGCCACAAGAGGATGAATGATCTCCTCTGTTCTGTCAAGGTAAGCCAGTTTTCTCACCACTCTCAACTCACACACTCACAACACATCACACATCCACAGGGATCTCACTCACTGCCATTTCAAGGGACCTCACCATTCACTCTTTCACACACACCTTCATTTTCCTCATCGCGTCCATGGGACCACTCAGCACCCACACATGCCAGGCATACTTATCATTTGACCTGGCAGGTGTCCTACTTACATTCTCTCCATCCCTATTCATGCAGGACAAGCAGGCACACAACAGGAGAGAGAGGTCACAGACCAGTGGCAGGATGCCTGAAATCAAGTTCCTCATGGACCTTGAAAACCGAGCCATCCAGTTGGCCAGCCATGATCTTGACCCGTCCTGTGCTGATGGTGAGGTCGGCGCTGCTCTACCAAGTGAGGATCCAGCAGTGCAACATCCATCAGACAACCATGCTATGAGTGATATGTCCTCTTTCACAGGCCACTGCCATGCACTAATTATCTTCCCTTGTTTTCGCAGGCACATCTGCCAAACAGCCGACATGATCCATGACCCAGGACCTCCAATCAAGCCCCGAGGGAGGCTCAGAAGAGGAATCCGCTGAAACCCTCCCTGAAGTCCCGTCACAGCGCTCACACACTCTCCACCAGCACAGAGACACACACCCCGGTGGGACCTAGCTTAAGAGTAGCCTCGTGATCACAATCTGGTGAGCACATCGCACTGTCTGATCCACAGCAGGCAGCAGCAGGGACTTCCTGGGTGTCCGGCACTCAGAGGACTCCTGGAGGCCAGAAATTTACTGAGTCTGAGTCATATGATGAGCCTCTGGGCTCAGTCATGTCACAGTTGCAGGAGCTGCAGGAAGGGATGTCCGCTGCACTCCTCAGATTGCAAGGCACGATGGAGGAGTCCGCCCACCTTCAGGCTGAGGTGATAGCTCCAGCATGCCAATGCACTGAAGTCAACACTGGTAGGATGGCAGCCACCATGGAGACCTTGGTCCAGGATGCTGCTCCTGCACAGCTGCGCGGGCTGAAGTCCATTGCTGACACCATAGTTGGCTTCCAACAGTGTGTACACAAGTGGGGTGCAAGGCAGACCAATCTCACTCCAGCAACAGCTTCTCCTCAAGGAGTCAGACAGGGGCAATTAGGCAGCAGGCTGCCTCTACCTCTGCTGTGGATGTCCAGGGAGCAGGGTTAGGAAAGTTAGAAGATGTAGTTGCACAGCCTGGGCACGGGTGTTAATAATTTGTCCATACTCTTCACTATCGTAATTAAACTCCAAAGAATGTCTCCCTGCCTATAGCTCCTTGTTCTGATGAATAGTGTTCGTGTCACTCAGATGTGAAACCTTCCTGCACAAGATAAAGGCAGGTGTCTCAGTCCAGGGCCTCTTCCCTGTGCTTTGTGCAGCCTTCAGACTAAAGTGATGGTCCAGCCTCACACTCCGTGGAAACATTACTGGTGCCTGCACCTCGGCAGTGCTTGTCGTTGCTGCCAGAATGTAATGGGCAGGCGCTACAGAGTACTCTCATTCTCTCTGTGTGCTCTCAGCACGTTTAAGGTGAGGCTGGCCCCCATCTCTTCAGCATCTGTGACCAGTGATGCTGTACTCCTGAAGAGCTCAGGTGCTGAAGGCGGACAAATGATCAGATGCTTTTAACTTTTCATGGGTGCATCTCTATGATATAACCCTGATCATGGAGCGCAAGTGAGCTGTCCTCAGCCAGACAGGAGTTAGACATTCTCAGAGGCTATGTGAATTTTTTTGGATTATCCTCACCGCATGTCATCATCATCCCACTGCAATCAAGCGACTATTAGGGCCTCCGTTGTGTCTCCATGACAAGAGTATTCTCACAGATGATATGTGTGCTGCCATAAGCCAGACTGGAGTCAAATATTCATAGATGCAATATGAGGATCTATGGGGTCTCCTTCATGTCGTCATCATGAAGCTAACAGCCATGAGGGCCTTCCGAGTACATCTGCCTCATCTAGCCAGTGTGAGGTCTTCACTGCCGTCATCGTCGCCTTTGAGGACATCCTCACCCTCATCATTTTCCTCCTCATGGAGCAGAACTCCAGCTCCTTCATCTCCTCCTCAGCCAGATCCTCTCCCTGTTGCAGTGCCAGGTTGTAAAGGATGCAGCAGGTGACGAGGATGTGTGACACTCTCTGTGGACTGTATTGCAGGGCTCCACCAGACCGGTCCAGGCACTGGAACCTCATTTTTAGCATCCCGATGGTTTGCTCCACCAAGTTGCGAGCTGCAACATGAGCCTCATTATAGCGTTGTTCTGCTGCAGTCTGAGGCCGCCTCACAGGTGTCATCAGCCACGGCCTCTGCGGGTAGCCCTTGTCCCTGAGGAACCAACCCTGCAGCTTCTGTGGACCCTGGAAGATGTGAGGGATATGTGACTGACTGAGAATGTAGGAGTCATGGACAGTCCCTGGAAACTGTGCACAGACCTGCAGGATGCATTTGTGGTGGTCGCACACCAGCTGCACACTCAGGTAATGGAATCCCTTGCGGGTGACACTTGTTGCGATGGAGATCTGAGCGCCACGTGAGTGCAGTTAATGGTACCCTGCACCTGTGGGAAACCTGAGACCTGGGAAAATCCAACTGCTCTTGCATCCTGGCTCTCTTGGTCCCGGGCGAAATCCACAAAGTTGTGTGCCCTTGTGAATGTGGTATTCATGACCTCACAGATGTATTTGTGGGTGGAGGCTTGTGAGATCCCACAGAGGTCACCTGTGGAGCCCTGAAAGGAGCCACTGGCATAAAAATTGAGCACTGCGATCATGTTCATGGCCACTGGCAGTGGATGCCCTCCATGTCCCTGTGGTACCAAATCCTGCACTAGTTGGCAGATGTGACCGCCCAGTTCCCTAGACATGCACAGCCTTCAGTGGCACTGGTTGTCGGTCATCTGCAGGAATGAAAGACGATGTAAACCCTGGGTCTACCTAGGCGCCGTCCAATGACCGCTCGTTGTGGCTTTTCAGCCGCGTGCGCAGGAGCTCCAGACACCCCTTCTTCCTGAGGGTGCTATCCTCCCTCTGCCCAGCCAGGCACCTTAGTTGCTCTCTTCTCCATTGTCTCCCCCCTCTGTAAGCCATGAGGCATACAGCTAGGTCACCAGGCTCCATGCTCCTGATGTACTCCTCCTGCAGGATGAAAGAGAGAGACGCGTGGGTTAGCTTGGGTATACTAAGAACTGTCTTGGTTAAGCCTAAAGGCTCCTTAACGCACCACTTAGATGGCCAGAGTTTAGTGTGCTGCATGGCTGCCTGAAACTCCAACAAGTTCTGCCCCACTCCACCTGACCGATTGGTGGCAGCCTTGCCTATTGGACTGCATGCTGTGCACTCAGCTCAGGCGCAGGCATTCTCCTAACCCACTCTGCAAGGCTGCACTGTTAGCTTGAACCATGGGGAAAACTGGTCCAAACTGGATGCTGACATTGCAAGGGGCTGTGAGCGCCTCCACCAGTGACTGCTCCATGGCCAGCTTTAGCAAGGAGATTGTACAATGTGCCCAGTTGTCCAACTGTTCTGCAGTCCACTAAAAGACTCAATAGCTTGCAGTCTGTGCCCAAGGGGTGAAAAGCTCTGGAGTACTTGGTGGCACTGGCATGCCTCTGCGTTGCCTGAGTGGGCAGGTAAGCTAGAGGCTCAATGTCAATGTTTAACAGTATCTGTGGAGAGAAAAACAGAGTTAACATTTCAAGTCCGTATGACCCTTCTTCAGAGCATACGGACTCAAAACGTTAACTCTGTCTTTCTTTCCACAGATGCTGTTAGGCCTGCTGAGTTTTTCCAGCATTTTCTGTTTTTGTTTCAGATTTCCAGCATCCACAGTATTTTGCTTTTATCCACGCATGTCAATGTGACTGCGTCTGAACTGTCTCAGCTGCAGAGGAATGGTCACTTTATACAAGGTTTCCCTAATGCGTGGCTGTTTCCATCCACCTCCCACTCCACAGGTGCCTGTGTGCTACCTTTAACTGCAGGGCAGCCCCTGCCCCCGCGCCAGTGCACCTCAACCACAAGGCAGCCTCTGCCCCCCCCGGCCAACATGCCTCCAACTTGAAGTCCAACAGGCGACCCGGCCGAGCGCTGCTCTACGTTACTCTGTACTCATCTCCGAGTGCCCCTCAAAGGGCAGCCTGCCAAGTGCACACCTTATATATGCTGTTGTGAAACATGTTGGTGTGCAATCACGCTGACATGGATGGACAATCCAGCTGGGGGGAACATTTCCGGCAGGCTGGTCTTATAATGATATGCAGATGTATTACAATGAGGTTCCTGAAGAACGATGGTGGGAAACATGGCCTGTCATTGACGGGCTGAGCAGATGATCTGCTTTCACACCATATTGTCCACTCCCACTGCCGAGCACGCCCAACACCTGCCAGAATGGACGATTGCACCCATGTTGCTAATATATTGTGCAATATGTTCTTCATATGAGAAACATATGAGAAATTATTCCATCTGCTGCTGTGAGGATAGTGACTGATTTCCCCACCCAGCCCTTCCCACTCCCCCAATGCTAAGAGGCACTGATGTAAATGAAGAACAGTAACACTGCTCCAATTCCAATCAAATTAGTGCAAGCCAGGTTTTAAACCTGGCTTCTTTCTGATCTATGTAACAGAGTTCAAATGTCAACAAAACTAATTTGTAAAACATTAAAATATCATGCTAATGATGTAGCTCATGTTAAAACAGTGACATTAATTACCTTAATTATCTGTGACATATCTGTGTAATACGGGGGAAATCCCCCAGCCCAAAATCTAATCTGTTTTCTTTGAAACCTTGAAATTGTGTAATGCAAAACTCAGATTAATAACATTCAAGAGTTTGAGCAGTTTATAAAAACAGGTTTAATACCAGCTTGCCTCAGTTGGTAGGACACTCGATTCTGAGTCTGAAATTCTGATGCAAACTCCATGGTGGACTTGATAATCTAAGCTGACACGTCAGAGCACTACTGTGGGAATTAGAGTGCTGGATTTCTGTTGAAAATATCAAAACAAGGCCTGTCTGCCAGATCCTGTGATATTCTTCAAAGAAGGACAAGGCCTTCACCTAGTGTCACCATCATTCCTCCCACAATCAAGTCTCCAAAAGCAGATAATCGGGTCATTCATTCATTTGCTGTTTGAGGGACATTAAAAAAGGTGGCTGCATTTGCATACTTGAAATGTAATCCATTGAAACTCCTTGAGGACAGAGCATTATCAAGATGTGGGTTGTTTCTTTCTTCTTTGTTGGTGAACCAATGACAAAAACAATTTCTATTTCCTGGAGCACATTTAATGTACTCAGTGCTTTGACTTACCTACAAACATACGAATTAGGAGCAGGAGTAGGGAACTCAGCCCCACAAGCCTGCTCTGCCATTCAATAAGATTATGGCTGATCTGAATGTAACCTCCACATTCCTGCCTACTCCCGATAACCTTTCATACCCATGATAATCAAGAATCTATCTAGCTCTGCCTTAAAAATATTCAAAGACTCTGCTTCCACTGCCTTTTGAGGAAGAGAGTTCCAAAGACTCACATCCCTCTGAGAGAAAGAATTTCTCCCCATCTCTGTCTTAAATGAGCAACACCTTATTTTTAAACAGTGGCCTCTATTTTTAGATTCTCCACAAGAGGAAACATCCTCTCCACATCCAACCTGTCAAGAGCTCTCATGATCTTAAAGGGTTTCAGTCAAGCCCCTTACTTTTCTAAGCTCCAGTGGATACAAGCTTAACCTGTCCAACCTTTCCTCATAAGACAACCCACCCATTCCTGGTGTTAGTCTAGTAAACCTTCTCTGAACTGCTTCTAATGTATTTACATCTTTCCTTAAATAAGGAGACCAGTACTTTACATGATGCTCCAGATGTGGTCTGACCAATGCCCTGTACAACTGAAGCATAACCTCCCTACTTCTGTAATCAGTTCCTCTCACAATAAACAATAACATTTTATTAGCTTTCCTAAAGCAGTTCAGCGAATAATAACAGAGAGGTTCAGATGTTTCTTTACCCCACCAAGTTGAAGTCTTTTTATAACCTATTTCTCTGGCAGAAGTCTTGACAATTCAAGTACAAATCTGGTAGCTTAAGCAGAAAGAATTTAGATAGCACTGCATGAAAATTATAATTTTTTCTTTTTTCTTTATTTCTTCTTCTACATTCTATTCAGTAAAATTTCCAGAGATGTTGTTATTCCTAAGGCAGGGGGGAAGTTTTTCTATTTTGTCAGATCTTAATTGAAGCAGGAACTAAAAAGCAAGCCTGCAAGTGGAGGGGAGGAAACCTGTGTTGAGCACTCATGGTTGAGAAGACTCACTGTCAACTCTGGGGATGTGCCAGAAAAAAAATAGAAACGGTACTTTGAGGCTTAGAGTGTTCATTAAGGGAATCTGCCACAATCCAGGGCTGAGAATACCCACGAGGATAAGCCTAAGATGTTGATCTAAGAACCCAGAATATCCATCAATAAAGTTAAAGGAAAAATGACTTTGTAGGAAGCCATCACCAGAGCACTGTAAAGCAAAAAAACAGCTTAAAAAATGACTTAAGATAAGACACCTTTGCCCCATGATGTTGAAGGCTGATATTTGGAAGATTCTGAGCCTATAAGTCAGCATTGGAAACAATATTGCTTATTAGAATTGAATAATATTGTTGTAGGGTGGCTGAGTTGTACTATTTGTGATAATGTTGATCTGTAGACACTTCTTGGGTGGAAACTTTAGGTTTATTTACAATATACTCAGCAGTGACTACATGTGTGCTTTCTACTCCAACTCTATCTCTACACTGACTGTTGAGGTAGTCCATGCTACTATCTTTTTGGTTACTACAGATCATGCGATCTTGCCTAACAAGCATTATTCTTAAAGGTACAATGCACATTAAATAAAACCATAATTACACCATTCCTCCCCCTTTAACTCGGCTATGCATATTATATTTACAAGTGCATATTTTTCAAGACAACATAATATTTACACCGGGGAAGGAATTTACAAGTTCAGCCTTTCAGGTGGTTTCCTGGTACATGTGCAACGTTGCAGCTCCACAACTTCAGATTCTTTGACAGGAACCTCCTTTTCCAGAGTTGCCTGAACATCTGGTGCTTCAGTGGACACTTGCAGTTTTGTATCTTCAACTCTTACAAGAACGTCAGACATGTCAGTCCTGGGCTGAGTATCCTCAACAGGAAACGCAGATCCGGTCATGGTCACTGGTGGTACCAAATATTGATTATTTGTCTCTCTCTCTCTTCCTTAAATGGTCCACATGTTTATGGATGATCTGGCTTTCCACCTCCACATGGTAAGCTAGAGGTCCAGTCACTGCAGTTATTTCACCCGGTAACCACTTTGGTCCTTCCCTGAAGTTTTTCACGTATACCGGCTCTCCCACGGTAAATTTCCTCTCACAACTATGCCAGTCATGTCTAGTTTTCTGGCTTCCCTGGCTCCTTTCCATCTTCTCCTCTAAATTCGGCATTATTAAGCTCAATCTAATCCTGAGACGGTGTTTCAACAATAACTCCAATGAAAAAGAAAGCATGCTAGCTTGGTTGCCAAGGAATCGCCAGTTAGCTTTTTCATGCTTGTCGTAAATGTTTGAACTGCCCTTTCGGCCAGTCTGTTTGAGGAAGGGTGATATGGTGCAATTTTCACATGAGTGATACAGCTGAGGCTGATAAACTGTTGAAAGTTAGCACTCATAAATGCCATGCCATTATCGGAAACAATTACTTCTGGTAGGCCGTGAATGGCAAAATTCTGGCGTAGTTTCTCAATTGTAGTGGCCGACATTAGTGTCCTCACCTCAGATACATCCAACCATTTGGAATGGGCATCGACAATGAGCAGAGACATTGTCCCCAGGAAAGGTCCAACGTAGTCAATGTGTAACCGCACCCAGGATCTATCTGGCCACTCCCGTGGGTGTAACGGAGCTGTCACTGGCAACTTTTGCAGTTGCTAACATTGCACACAGTGCTTTACTAAATTTTCTATTTCGCCATCCATCCCTGGCCACCATAGATAGCTGCGTGCTATGGTCTTCATTCGGGAAATTCCTGGATGGGCACTGTATAGTTCAATTAAAAGTGGCTCCCTTCCCTTTGGAGGAACTATCACTTGTGCTCTCCACAATAAGATGCCATCCTGGCTGGTTATTTCATATCTTCTATTGAAGTACTGTTTCATTTCATCAGATACGGGCTCTTGTGACCAACCACATAGCACTTGTTCTCGTAGCTGAGATAGCACTGGTTCCACATACTGGCAAGGAGTCTAAGAAATTTAACAGTAAAACAAGTTCCTGTGGAACTGGGACGTGCTCATTATTTTCTTGTAATGATGAATGATGAAGGGCATCGGCGTTTGTGATTTGATTCCCAGGCCTATGTACGAAAGTGTATTCGTACGCTGCCAGAATTAAGGCCCATTGTTGTATTCTTGCTGAGGCTATTGGTGGTATAGCTCTATCCTCACTAAACAATCCTAGCAATGGTTTGTGGTCTGAAATGATTGTAAAATGGCAGCCGTGTAGGTACTGGTGAAGTTTCTTAACACCAAAGATGATGGACAGACCTTTTTCTATCTGCGAGTATCCCTTTTCCACTGTGGTGAGCGTTCTTGATACAAAACCTATAGGCTGTTCCGTGGTGTTGTCTATCTTATGAGAGAGCACTGCTCCCACTCTGTAGGGAGATGCATTACATGTCAGCACCAATTCTTTCGTTTGGTCATAATGCACTAACAGATTGGACGAGTGCAACAATTGTTTCACCTTTATGAAAGCTTCTTTCTGGGGCACCTCCCAAGACCAACATTGGTTCTTTTCGAGTAGAGAATGTTTTTTTTTATTCATTCACAGGATGTGGGCTTCGCTGGCTGGGCCAGCATTTATTGCCCATCCCTAGTTGCCCTTGAGAAGGTGGTGGTGAGCTGCCTTCTTGAAAATGCAGGGAGGCCAGCACTGTAGACAAATTGGGTAAGAGCCACCCATAATAGCTGATCATTCCTAGGAACGACTTGAGCTTGGAGGCATTCTTAGGGGCAGGTGCCTCTCCTATGGCTCTCACTTTCTCCTCAGCCAGATGGAGGCCCTGTGAATCTACTCGGTGACCCAAATAGATTACCTCCCTTGTTTGGAATGTGCACTTTTCTTTTTTTTGGCACAGACTTTAATCTTGGCCTTCTTTTTGACTTCAATATTGGCCAGATTTCTCTCAGATGCAAGCTCAACTTGTCTGAGCTCAGTGGCTGAGTTTCCCAAAATTTCATCATCTGTCTGCTACTTGGAAAATTCTGTGACTTTTGCTTCCAAAGCCTCTTTGGCTTCATTTAGCTGATTCTCCAGCTCTTCCCTTTCCTTTTTGTATTTGTTTGCTGTCTGGAAAATTAAACATTGTTATTTCTTCACTGCCAACTCATTCTTCAGTTTGTTCAGAGAAGTGCTGAACTCTCCGTTTCTCTTCATACTTTTCCAGAGGTACAAATTTTGACTCTAGGGAATCTTGTAGTGTGTCTTTCAGCAGGTTTTCTTTTTTCCTTCGAAAGTTGCTCACCTTGCCTCGAACTCTGTCATCAAGCAGGGTCTCTTTGAGTTCCTTCTACTGTTCTTCCAGGTTTTGGCTTAGGACAGCCTGCATTTCTTCAGGTTGTTGAGTCCTTACACACTCCTTTTTCGAAACAGGAAGGCTTCCAGCTTCCTTTTGGAACACCAGTGGCCAATCAACATTGATTTCCCTTAGCCAATTTCATCCTGGAAGGCTTGGTCCTCTGCCTCTCAATACCAACACTGGTAGCTTTGCCGATTGGCTTCCATAATGGACATTTAGTCTGCTTATGTCTTTTTTTTGAATGTCTTCACCTGTAAATGTTTGTAACTTGGCAGCTGCTTCTTCTAAACTTAATTGATGTTCACCATTATTCAAATGTCTGAAGGTAAGTTCCCATGTCCTCTTCCATTCTAACAGATTCGCCATTCACTTTCACTATGACAATTTCCAACTATCAGATTAAACAACGAGTAAATTTCTGAATTTGTTGTTTCAGGCTCTTCTACATTGTAGATTTAATTGGGCTTCTTCTTTTCTTGACAAGCCTGCTTGAATCTTTCCTCGCATTGCCTCATCGTATGTCCATTTTTATGACAATCGTAGCAATCGAACAGCTACTAGAAGGGAAAACTGTGTCAAATTAGTGGGAGGCATTCAAAAGTGAGATTCTACAGGCACAGTGTGGACATGTCCCCACAAAGAAAAAGGGTGATACTGCCAAATCTAGTGTCCCCTGATTATCTAGGAGCATACAAGGTAGGATAAATTAATACTGCAGAAAGCCTGGACGAGTGTAGAAAGTACAGGGGTGAAGCAAAAATGGAAATTAGGAAAGCAAAGAGAGGATACAAAAATAATTGGTAGATAAAACACCTTTAGGTTTTCTTTGATTTTATCAGTACATTGAAAGCAAGAGAATAGCTGAGGAAATGGTCGGGCCTATCAGAGATGTACATGGTAACTTGTGCGTTGATGCTGAAGATGTGGGCAGGGTTCTCGATGAGTAATTTCTCTCTGTCTTCAATAAGGAGAGGGATCATGCAGACATTCTAGTTAAAGAGGAAGAGTGTGAAACATTAGATAAAATAAGCATTGTGAGAGAGGAAGTACTGGAGCGACTGATATTCTTGAAGGTGGATAAGTCACCAGGGCCGGATGGATTGTACCCCAGGCTGTTAAAGGAAGCCAGGGAGGAAATAACAGATGCTCTGAGGATCATTTTCCAATCCTCACTAAATACAGGCGAGGTATCGGAGGATTGGAGGTCTGCAAACATTGCACCATTATTTTAAAATGGTGTGAGGGATATGCCAGAAAATTATAGGCCAGTCAGTCAGACTTCAGTGGTTGGCAAATTATTGGAAACAATTCTGAGAGTAGGATAAGCTGTCACTTAGAAAGTTGGGTTGATCAGGGATAGTCAGCGTGGTTTTGTTAGGGGAAGATCATGTCTTAATAATTTAATCAAATTGTTGAGGAAATAACAAGAAAGATTGATGAGGGTAGTGCAGTGGATGTTGTCGACATGGATTTTAGTAAGGCATTTGACAATGTCCCACATGGCAGACTGGTCAGAAGTGAGATCCCATGAGATACAGGGGAATGTGGCAGGTTGGGTCCAAAATTGGTTCAGTGACACGAAACAAAGGGCAATGGTTGATGGATGTTTTTACGAATGGAAAGCGGTTTCCAGTGATGTTCCACAGGGCTCAGTGTTGGGGCCCTTGCTGTTTTTGTATATATTAATGATATGGACTTAAATGTGGGAGGCATGATTGGAAAATTAGCAGGTGACACAGACATTGGTTGAGTAGTTGATAGTGAAGAGGATAGCTATTGCCTCCAGGGTGATTTCTATGGCTTGGTTGAGTGGGCAGAAAAGTGGCAAATAGAATTCGATCTGGAGAAGTGTGTATAATGCATGTGGGGAGGGCAAACAAAGCAACGGAATACTCAATAAACAGGAGGTTATTCGGAGGGGTAGAAGGAGTGAGAGACCTTGGAGTGCATGTCCACAGGTCCCTGAAGGTGGCAGAACAGGTGGATAGGTGGTAAAGAAAGCATTTGGAGTGTTTTCCTTTATTGGACAAGGCATTGAATACAAAAGTAGGGATGTAATGATGGAACTGTATAAAACGCTGGTTAGGCCACAGCTGGAGTTTTGTGTACAGCTCTGGTCACCACATTACAGGAAGGGCATAATTGCTCTGGAAAAAGTACAGATGATATTTACAAAAATGTTGCCAGGACTGGAAATTGTAGCTATGAGGAAAGATTGGATAGGCTAGGGTTCTTTTCCTTAGAACAGAGGAGGCTAAGAGGTGACCTAATTGAAATGTACAAAATTATAAGGGGCCAAGATAGAGTAGACAGGAAAGACCTATCCTCCCTAGCTGAGGGGTCAATTACCAGGGGGCATAAATTTAAGGTGATTGGTATAAGGATTAAAGGAGACATGAGGAAAAAGTCTTTCACCCAGAGGGTGATGGGCGTCTGGAATTCACTGCCCGAATTGGTGGTTAAGGCTAAAAAGCTCAACTCATTTAAAAAGTACCTGGATCTGCATCTGAAGTGCTGTAACCTGCAAGGATATGGACCAGGTGCTGGAAAGCAGGATTAAAACGAGTGGCCAGTTTTTTTTTTCTCTCTTTTTTGGCCGCGCAGACATGATGGGCTGAATGGCTTCTTTCTGTGCTGTAACTTTTCTATGGTTCTACCTTCAATGTGATGGGCCTTTGTTTATTGAAATGTGACAGAAGTGATTATTAGTACGCAAATAGGGTCACAATTCCTTCAGCCTGGTGAGCACTTTTTTTAATATTGATTTTATAAGGATTGCTTGATTTGTTCTGTTTCAGATCTTGCACTGCTGTACAGTCCCTAATTAATAGGTGATAAATCTTAACCAATGATGACAGATGATCAAAGAAGGTCTGATTGGGGTACTCTGTTTCTGGAAGCTCCCAATCTTTACCCATTCTTTCTGAGTATTTGTACACAAAGACAAACATACAAAAAATTCAATACTTCACTTGGCCTTAAGGAATTAACCCCTCACTCCCACTTCCAGCACAAACTATCGATTGAAGGAGTCTTTTCTGAAGCACATATAACTTAATATCTCAATATCTGTGACGATGAACCCTGGAGACACCTCGATCCTATTTAAATTTCATCTTGCTTTAATAAACAGACTAAATTCTCTGCCATTGCAAAGCTGTGTCATGTAGAGACAGATGGGTAATAAGACCTGGGCTAGAATTATTGGATTTCAATTGGGCCTGTGCATCAAATCGATGACAGAAACTCATACTGTGCTGAGGTGCTGACGAAGATTAATCCACTGAACGTTGCAATCTTGCCAGGCAATAATTGTAAACTGGTGAAATATCAGGGTCTGGATGGACCATGTGCTGCATTCAGACAGAATTAATGCACAGATTTTTATTTGATTTTATTACATTGAATGTTTCATTGACAGTTTGTAATGACACCCACTAAAGTTAAAAAGCCAATGTCAGATCTCTGCCACTTGTCAACTCATTCTGCTTTGGAAGACTTAAAGTGGCGGGTTCCCATTTCGCAGTAGCCTGTCCTTCAAATATCCATCTGAAAGCACACTTGCTTTACAAAGGTCACATCACACCAGAGATGATATTTCCCCCTGCTCGCTAACTTAATGAAACATTAACGCTGAGCAGAAAGCAGAACTGACACTTTGCACTGACACATCTTTCTCTCAAAAATTAGCAGACTTTGGAAAATGCACACATTGCTCATAAGGAAGATCAATAGGTAATGATTTTGTTTGTCCAGAGAATGGGTGGCATTTGGAGTAGAGCTGGTATAACGCCACATGTGCCATCAATAATGCTGTGCACTGTAAAGAATGATGTGAATCTAAGTTTCTAACAAAACAGTTAAACAGCAGAGATACATGGAAACACAGAAAAATACACAGCAGTTAACAGAAATTAGAATATCTAAATGAATCATGGCACTTTAAGGGGAGGTGGTGGCACAGTGGTATTGGGAGTATTCCAGGAAAGCAGGGTAATGTTCTGGGGACTTGGGTTTGAATCCCACCATGGCAGATGATGAAATTTGAATTCAATAAAAATCTGGAATGAAATGAATGACCATGAAACTATTGCTGATTGTTGTTAAAAACCCATCTGGTTCACTAATGCTCTTTAAGGAAGGAAATATGCCATCCTTAGCTGGTCTGGCCTACATGTAACTCCAGACCCACAGCAATGTGGCTGACTCTTAAATGACCTCTGAAGAAGGGCACTTAGGGATGGACAACAAATGCTGGCCTAGCCAGTGACACCCACATCCCAGGAACAAAAGAAAAAACAAAGACCTGACATAAAGGAAGGCCCTTCCACACTGTGCCTGTCAAGTACACTAGCTATATGATAAGACATATTCTGAATTTTTGGTTTTGCTGGATCCCAAGCCTTCATCCCCTCTTTTGGAATTTGTACAGGATTTGGGAGTGGTTGCAAATGGAACTATTATTATACCATGCAAATGAGAGAAATATATCATAGAACCACCGTGCTCAGAAGGAGATAATCAGCCCATTGTGTCTATGCTGATATACAATCATTAGTGGTACGTTCCACTGAAATATGTAAATTCTCCTGACTCTTAAGTGTTGGCTGGGGCCGGGTATGCAAATATGGGCAAGGGAATGGATGCCCACCAGTGAGAAAACATTTGGGGCATTCACATTTTTACTGGAATTTACAGGCTTTTCATCCTGGAGAGTTCTGTCTTTACAATTTGTTTAAGCATGACACAGAAATTTTTAGCAGGCAAATGTGTAACATATTTAGCCTTTCTTTACTTTGTTCCTGAGATATGCGCATTGCTGGCAAGACCAGCGTTTATTGCACATTCCTGTTTGCTCTTGAGAAGGGGTGATCCATCTTCTTGAACTGTCATGGACAGATGCTTCTGCGACAGGTTTGGTGAGGATAGGGCCAGGTAGGTTTTCCCCTGTTGTTGGTTCTCTCTCCACCTATCAGAGGCTCAGTCTGACAGATATGTCATTCAGGACTTGGTCAGTAGTGGTGCTACCTAGCCAGTCTTGGTGATGGACATTGAGGACCCCACCCATGAGAGGAAGTGTGTGTTAAATGTAATATGGTGAAAAGATTGAAGGAAATAAGATGAAGAATGGCAAGAAATTCTTGCTACAGGAGGGAACAGGGATGAGAGAAAATAAGATTTGATGCCTTAATAAAAGTGAGCACAATTTCCATTTAAAGTATTTCAGTTAATTTATTTAAGTGAGCCCAAATTCTCTCACATTTACCAGCAAATAAATAGCTTGTCATATTGACCTTCAAACTGGTGGAGCATTGATTTTAGTGTTTACTTTACCTTCTTGTGCTCATTGCTGTTCTACAGATTTTCTTCTTTACACTGTCATTTAAGAACATTTAAGAACATTGTACAAAGCTGTTCCAATTTAATTGCAGAGTAGATAATGCAGACTTCATGCAGTTCAGTAGAAATCACTTGCCTGTGTGGAATACTTTTTTCCAATTACACTTTAGTGAGGCAAAAGCTACAATTTTGTGTGCTTGAAAAGGAGATAAAAAGAAAAGCTGTAAATTTTCAAAGTATTCAACAATTTGATTAGAGAGAGAGAGAGAAAAATGACAGCATTTCAGTTATAATGTTTATCAGGGGCAGAATTTTTCATTTTGAGGGCACGCACCCGACCCACTCGAGTGTGAAATAATGCATGATGACGTCGGCCGAGCATACCGATGTCAACGCACGCTCGCGTGATATTTCACTAGGCGGGCTCGTGATGGAGATGGATGCACATCTGCCATTAATTAAAAGGCCAGTTAAGGCCCTTGAGACAGCAATTGTCTTTGACTTTACGTAGCCAGTCCAATTTTTCAGCCATCACACGGGCAAAACGGGAGGGCGGGCAGGCCACAATTAGCAAAAGCTCATTCATTGACAGGATAAGAAGGGTCTGTGTCTTTGTCAGTGTGAGTAGTGAGGAGTTTTGGATATAACTTGCTGCTGTTTGCTTTTGAGAACTGGAAAACTTCATTTCACTTCAGAGCTGCATTCTGAGAATTTCTAGGCTTCAGTTCAGGGCTCATTGTTGTCTTCCAGGCCTCCAAAGGATTCAGACCGCGTGGGGCCTTCCAGGCATCAGAGTGGCTTCCATAACCTTGGTAATGGGGATTGTGCTCTTTGCTGGAAGCACCTCCTCTGAGGAGGAAGAGAGGGACAGAAGGGAGAGGAGGCCGGGTGTCCCAATGCAGCTTCCAGAGGAGTGACCTGTGGGAGGAGAGGCGCAGGCACAAGGGGGCAGAGCCAACAGGAAGTCCAAGGTGGAAGAGGCCTCAGAAGACGCCATTATCCCACTAGCAGGGTTTACAGGCAGCGATACAGTTACCTCAATATGTCTGAAGTGCAATGCCAAAGGAGGCTCCATCTCTCAAGAGATACTGTGACCTCCATCTTTCAGAGAATCGGCCCTGAGACCAGCTCCGGCTGTGTGGGAGGACACAATGGCCCACAACTTCTATGCCTCCGGCTCTTTCCGGGACTCAATGGAGGATCTGTGTGGAGTCTCACAATCAGCTGTCCACAGTTGCGTCAAACTGGTGACAGAAGCTCTGTTCAGGCGTGCATTGACTTTCATTCATTATTGTACGGATGAGGCCAGCCAGGCTGAGCGAGCCAGGGACTTTGAAGTGATTGTTGGGTTCCCCCACATCCAGGGTGCAATAGGCTGCACACATGGGGCCATCAAGGCACCAGCGGGTGAGCCGGGTGCCTTCGTCAACAGGAAGGGCTTCCACTCCATGAACGTGCAGATAGTGTGTGATCACAGGATGCTGATTCTGCAAGTCTGTGCAAGGTACCCAGGCAGCTCCCATGATGCTTACATCCTGAGACACTCCCAGGTGCTGGCGCTCTTCAGTGCTCCAGCCCGACTGGATGAATGGCTGCTGGGTGACAAGGGCTATCCCCTCAAAAGGTGGCTCATGACGTCTCTCCGCCATCCAAGAACAGACGCCGAGCAGCGGTACAACAGGAGTCATGCCTCCACAAAGGCGGTGATAGAGAGAACCATAGGTCTTCTCAAGATACGCTTCTGATGCCTGGACCATTCAGGCGGCGCACTATAATACCTCCCAGAGCGTGGGACACAGATAGTGGTTGTATGCTGCACTGTCCACAGTCTGGCACTGGCAAGGGGGGAACCACTGGAGGAAGAAGATCTTGACGCAGCTGCACAGGCCACAGTTGATGAGTTCATTAGTGAGTCCGAGGATGAGCATGGTGAGGAGAATGCTGAGGACATGGACTCTGACCTGGGTAACCTCCAGGGAGGTAGGGACACCCAGGATGATTTGATCCAACGCTCCTTCAGCTAGATAACCAAATAAGAACCATCACCACATGCCAGGGCTGCAGGCTCCAAACTCGATCCCAGAGAGGAGCATTTCCTTGGCCAACAACATACACGCTGTACCTTTGCAATAAAGTTTCAGGAGACACACGTCTATCATAACATCATGGCCTACCCTGCACCTGCAGAACAAATGAAGCATACAGAGACTGAAAGCACAAAATAACATCTCATTTAATTGTGAATGTGAAACATTGCTGAAATGAACGTTAACCGGTGTTTTCCATCACACCATGAAAATATTCAAACCAAAATGGGGAAACGAAATATCACCATTGATAAGTCCATCTTGTGCTTAAGGTGCTTTACATTTACACTTGCGGGTGCTACTTCTAGGTGCTCCCCGCTCGCTGGCACCAGCATTGGGGACAGCCTGCTCACTCTGCTGTCTTGTTGACCTTGATGACCTTGGTATTCGTCCTCTGGCCCATGGAGCCTGTGCTGGCCCCACCTGGGAGGGAATGGCCAGTGCCACAGCTGGCATCTCCCCAGTCGCTGCAGCCTCATTAGATGCCACGATCACTGGCAGAGAGGCGGAGAAGCTGCTGCCATCATCCGGAGTGCCCTGAGAGGAGACCTCAGAGACAACAGGCAGCTCGTACGCTAACATGAGGTTGCATTGGACCTTCCTGCTCATCACTGATGGCTGGGCACCTAACTGGGATATTGGGTGCCCAATCCATCTCCCACACTGACACTGACCAGCTGAGGCCACTGCCGATGTGTGAGCTTGCAAGTCCAAGTGGAGCCCTGAGTGAGTCCCTGGAAGATCCTCTCCATGAGAGTCGTCACTCTCTCCTTGAAGGAGGCATTGCACTCAGCCATGAGGGTCAGTGGTCATGCTCTGCAGGGACTCCTCCACAGTGGACACCATGGCATGCATTCCCTCATGTATCTCTGCCAGATCCTCCCACTCACCCTGCTGGATTTCCAGCATTTGCTGCCCTAATGGATGACCCTAGAGGCCGATCATCAGCCATTGACTGAGCATTGTCCTGGTCCCCAGCAGTCCTCCAACTGCCGGTGCCCTGGGCACTCTCTGCCTCCACCTGCACCTCAAGCGAGTGTGAAGTGCCCTTACCAATGTGCACCAAGATACTAGTCAGCGATCCTTTGCCCACTGAGGTGCTGGTATCTGCTCTGGTGCCTGCTTGACAGAGAGGGTATGACGCAGGCGTGTGCTCAACATGGTGGTCCTCCGGGGTCGGGGGTGGGCCTTCAGGCTCCTCATGATGACCAGTTGCTGGTGAGCCTAAAAGGGAGAAGAAGATCTGTCATTAGTTTATGTCATGACACTGTCACTGTGCATGCCAGGCACCCTGGTGAGACAGGAATATGCATCATGGAGCCCTCGTCTTTCCATTATCAGTGGGGACTCCAGGTTTGAGGCTCTCATCAATATAGAGACTACACTGGAATGATTGCAAAAACCCACACTCTCACCTCTGTGCACTGCACTCTTACCTTCGTCTGGCACCCCAACCTCACCACGGCCGCTTGACTGAGGTGCATTGCGCCTCTCGAGCTCCAGGGCCTCCTGCTCGTATTGTGTGAGGATTAGGAGGTGTGTGGGTCCCCCGTTAGTCCGTGACTCTCAATATTGTTATGGGATATCTTTCCCTGAAAGGACAGTGGAGCATTGATTAGTCCACTGTCCACCTGCAGTGCCATTGCGGCCTGGCCTACTCCACCTGAGGAAGACCTCACAGGGCTCAGCCGATTCGTGACCCTGGAGCCGCATGGCACTCAGTCCAAGCAGCCAGGGGCTCATCCCCTTGGCCAGCTCCTGCCTCATTCAGACTCTAACACATCTGAGGTCCACGGGGGGATGGCTAGCTCTTAACTGTTCTGCAAAGTGACCTATGCCAACCCGATACTCGCCCTTCCCGATCGCAGGAGATCATTGAAATGCTTCCGGCACTGGACCCATGTGCGCCTCACCAGGTCGTGGCTGCTGATCCTGGATGCCACCTCCTCCCAGGCCTTTTTGGTGAGGTGTGGGGGTCTCCTCCTCCAATCTCTGGGGACAAGGGTTTCCATCCTGGCTGCAACTCCTCCAGGCGCTCATCTGAGAAACGCGGGGCTGACTGCCCCGCCGACCTGCCCTCCCACTTGCCCTGTCCCAACACAATGGGACCCATCTTTATTTCCCCATCTTTCCAGGGGCTGCCTGGTCCGGTTTTGAATTAGCCGCTGGGTTGCCATTGGACACGACGGACATCATGCCCCCACCCCCGCCTGCCCCTTCTCACTGATTTCCCAGCCGCCTTTCACGCTGGGTGGGCCTTAATTGACCCACCAGCGTGAAATCACGGTACGTTGCTGGTCGCGGGCAGCGGGCGGCTTTCCGACAGCTGCCGCCCCCGCCAAGCCCGCACGCCAAGGGTAAATTTCTGCCCCAGGACTTGTTGAGGACAAGGCAACTTAAAATGTGTGTGGTACCTTAGTAATTTTGGAATTTGACCAGCACCCTAAAAGCTCAATCATGACCACACTAATTTTACACACGCAAAACGGGCACTATGCACACTATGCAGGAAGCATGCCCGTCCCACACCCGACACTGGAAATTCACCGCCACCACCCCATGCTTTGGATCAGATTCCACCATAGGCATTCAGAATCAGTTAAAAGTCTCCTTATCAAATTTATATAAGGTACGTATATTTGCTGTAGGACCGTTTCGCCACCCCAGCACCTGAATTGCCACAAGATAAACTTGTTCAGCAAATCATGGCTTTAACAAGCAGCAAGGACCATTCAACCATTTTATTTAAAGGGCTCTTCTGGTAGATATAGGCTGGTTATTCGTTTGCATGGAAAAGGTGGCATTGTGGTTGTGTTACTAAACTAGCAATCTAGAGCCCTGGCTAATGATCCTATGATATGAGAGTTCAAATCCCACCATGACGGCTGGGGAATTTATATTCAATTAATCAACTAAATCTGGAATAAAAATCTAGTATCAATAATGGTGACCACGTAACCAGGAGATTGTTGTAAAAACCCATCTAGTTCAATATTGTCTGTACCTACACCACATAGATTGTAGTGGTTCAAGAAGATGGCTCACCTCCACCTTCTCAAGGACAATTAGGGATGGGCAATAAATGCTGGCCTAGTCAGCAACGCCCACATCCCGTGAACACATTTTTTAACAAATGAGCAAAATGGTTGATTCTTAACTGCTCTCTAAAATGGCCTGGTAACTTATAATGAAAGAACAGTGAAAACTGGGAAATAAGAATACTGATCAGAATTGGTCTTGTATACCTTAAAATGGAACACCAGTAAAAACTGGGCAATAGGAGTACTGGTCCAAACTGTTTTTTCCTCCTGGGATGTCATTCAGTTGTCAGCACCACCTTCTCATGGGCAATTAGGGATGAGCCATAAATGCTGGCTGGGGCAGCAACACCCACATCCTTTGTATGAGTAATAAAAATGTTATTGGTTTGTCCTTTTAAGCTGTTGGTGAACATGCGGGATTTTTTTTTTGTCTATTTTATGCCTTCCGCAATTGATTTCTGACTTATGCTAAGAGTGTTTTGCTGATGCTGAACTGCTTTTGGGGCTGGAAGATGAGGTGGACCAGTCAGGACAGGGAGAGCAGGAGAAGCTGGAGAAGACAGAGGAGCAAAGGACACTACACAGGAAACTACGACAATTTTGAGCACCACTTTTCTTTTCTTAACTCACTGTACAGCCGTAATTTAGACACTTCACCAATGAGGTATCTCACCCACTACAACTATTACTCGAGCCCTGAGCCAGGGCATGGACAGCACTGCCTAGAGCTGTAAAGTTCACTGTGGCCTTTATGCCATGGTGCTAAACCACACCCAACACTTAGGAGTTGGCTATAGAGAATACTGCTGTCTCGAGGGAGCACAGTCAGCCTCCTCCTGTTCTCCACCCGGAGAAGGGCTTTCAATACAGCAGCACAGAACCTAAGGAGCCCGCATTTTATGTGGTTGCATTTCTAGTCTTCGCATTCTGGTCCTACTATGCCAAACTGTGTAACTGAATTCAATATTCTGGTAATTTGTCAGCTGGTACCAGAGAAATTGACTAATAAAGCTGTTAATTTTTTTTGTTAAAAACAAAAGCCACCTGGTTCACTAATGTCCATCAGGGGAGAGTACCACACTTCTCAACAGGTCCGGCCTACATGGGACTTCACTCCTATTATTATTAACATTGGCTATTCCTCGCTAACGAGGATGATTGCCTTCCATAATTCTGAAGATTACTGATAAGAACGATTCGGGATCTGCAGACTTTATGACACATTATCATTTGTTGTCTTGTAGACTGTCTGGCTGTGGATAATCAGCTCAGCTCATGGCGTATTCTTTTCACTGCTCTTACCTTTCCTCTTCATTTTGTCTGTCCGAAAACTAGAAAACATTTTGTCACTGCTGCTTCCATGCTAGATCATGACTAGAAGCTTCCAGGCAACACAATCCCGCCCTCATCACCATTTCCTGGTTGCCGAACGGCTTAGGAGATGTGCCAGAAAAGACAGACGCCTGTGCATGACAACTTTTAGCTTGGGGGAATCGCTGCGCCCCAGCTTTTCTTTCAGACATAACTTGATGGAGGGAAATCTTGATCCAATGCAAAGAAACCAAGACAATTGGAAGATTCATCCTGCTACAGCTTTCATCCACCAGAACAACCGTTGAGATATTCCAGACGGCACATCTTCCTCCACAAGTTCTACCATTGAGGGCTTGTTTGCCACAGCCCTGTCTGCGGAGTATTTCTAGGGTTTCTAACAAGTCGTCATGGTAACTGGAGTGCAACTTTGAACAGGAGTGTTGGGGGTTGGATGAGTGAGGGAGATGAAGAGGGGAAGGAGCTTCTCCTTGACTTTTCTAACTTTTTCACCCTGTAGGAACTGGTTCTTACTCCACTACAGGGGAAGAAGCTAATTGTTTGATAAGTATCTGGTGAGTAACTGGTAAGTGGTTAAGGTCTATTCTATTCCTAAGGTTTAAAATAGTACAGGAACTGGTGGTAAGGTTAATAAAATATATTTTTTTAATTAATTTAATTAAATAATTAAAACACATTAAAGATGGCAGGACAGGTGGGATCTCCTGGATGCCATTGTGATCCAGGGCAAACACATCTGCAGTAATTGTTTGCAGCTCAAGCAGCATCGGCTCATAGTCATTGAGCTGGAGACCAAGATGCAGACACTGCAGCACATCAGGGAGGGGGAATACTTACTTGGACACTTTGTATCAGCAGGCGGTCACACCCCTTAGAATAGGGTCTTCTGATTTGGTCAGTGGTCCGGTACAAGTGAGGCAGGTACAGAATCCCAGGGAGCAGGAGTGAAAGAGCATCAGCCTTTGCAATTGTCTGACAGGTTTGAGATTCTTTCAGCTTGTTTGGATGAGAGTGGGGGCTGCAGGGTGGCTGAGCTGACTGGCCCTGGCCAGCATAGGAAGCCATTCAAGTGGGGGAGCGAAAAGGAATGTAGTGGTTGTAGGGCACAGAATAGTGAGGGGGATTGACACTTTTCTCTGCAACAAAGAGCAAGAGTCCAGGAGGCTGTGTTGCTTGCCCAGTAAAGGGTTCCGGACAAATGCACAGGGATAGAGAGGAACTTGAAGTGGGAGTAGGATCCAATCATTGTGGTCCACGTTGATACCAACGGCATAGGCAGAACAAATCAGTATGAGAAGCTAGTCACCAAATTACAAAGCAGAATCTGAAAAGTAACAATCTCTGGATTATTACCTGAACCACATGCAATTTGGCATAGGACAAGTAATATTAGAGACATGAATGCATGACTCAAAGAATGGTGTAGTAGAAGTGGGTTCTGGTTCATGCAGCACTGGCACCAATACTGGGGAAAGCAGGGGCTGTACCGTTGGGATAGTCTATACCTGAACCATGTTGCGAAGGATGGGTCTGGCCACGCTGCCGCGGAACGCTCCAAGTAGTTGGACCGTGCCGTACCACCTGTCCCTGGTGGAAAAATTGATGCAGAAAAACACCTTTGACCACAAGTCCATCAGGCAGTGGTCAGCACGTAACGTCCTAGAGGCCCTGAGGGATAAGGAGAGGGTGGACCCTGTGGGATGGTTCCCCGAGCAGACTGTCAAAGTCATTTGGCAGAATGCCTCATCGCCAGAACTTTCCAACAAGCACCAAGACGTAGCTTGGCTGGTGGTGAGAAAGGCCCTCCCCGTCAGATCCTTCCTACACGCCAGGAGTCTCACCCCCTCTGCACGATGCCCTCGAGGTGGCTGTGGTGGGGAAGAGACCGTTGTTCACCTCCTTGTGGATTGTGCCTTTGCAAAGAAAGTCTGGAGAGAGATGCAGTGGTTGCTGTCGAGGTTCATCCCGAGCAGTTCTGTGACACAGGACTCTGTGCTCTACGGGCTGTTCCCAGGGACACACACCGAGACAAACATCAACTGCAGCTGGAGGATCATCAACTCGGTGAAAGAGGCGCTTTGGTCTGCCCGAAACTTGTTGGTCTTCCAGCACAAAGATTTGTCCCCGACCGATTGTTGCGGACTGGCACAATCCAAAGTCCAGGACTACGTGCTGAGGGACGCACTAAAGCTTGGGGCAGCTGCCGCAAAGGCGCAATGGGGAAGGGTCGCTGTCTAAGACCTTTCTACCACAGCGCACCGAGAGACTGGGAACTGTTTAGAGCCCCTCGGGCTGTACAGATCAAAATGAAAGGCTGTAAATGACTGTAATATTGTTTGTACTGATGCACCTGGTGATACATTTTGTAAAAGTTTAACCTGGATTGTACCCTTGTAATGTTGTTTTTGAAATGGTTTTGAATGTGATTGAAGATTTTTATGAATAAAGTATATTTTTACAATAAAAAAAAAAAAAAATACCTGAACCATGTTGAGACCAGTGTTCTAGTGAGCCACATATCTAGGGAAGTACAGAGGGTTTTAAACTAAATAGTGGGGAGCAAGGGATCAAATTTAGGAAGGGGTGGTAAATCAAAAAATATTGACAAGGCAAGTGAGAAAGATACTAATATGGGAAATGATAAACAGACCAAGACCGTAAGGAATAGAGAGTAAAAATCTAAGAGTAAACCAGCAGACAAGGCTAGAGGTTACAAAAATAATAAAAAGACGAAACAAAAGGCTCTGTGCCTGAATGCACGTAGCATTCGAAACAAACAGATGAACTCTCAGGAAAGTATACTAATTTTCATAATATTTTCCTGGTTTATTGTAAAGTTGTTTTATGGTGATAAGTATAGTTGGATCTGTCTGTGTGTGATTTAATTACATTTGAAGTCAAGCGCACTGCAAGTTTAAATCATCAGAAAAAGCTAGGTGCTTGATATGCTAATAAGTAAACATGGATGCTGGCTTAGCATGTAAGGTGTGAAGGGAATTTGCATTTTTAGATACATGAAGGGAGATTTGGATTTCAAAGGGATCTCAGCCTGTTTGCAACTAGCCAAATAAACAAAGCTAAGGAATGTGTTTATTTTTTCCCCAAAGGTTACCGACAATAAATAGTAGCAACATGAAAGTTTTTATATTGTGAGGGAGATACAATTTTAAAAGATATGTGAAACAATAAAATTTACATATTAAAAACATATATAAAGGAGAATGAGGGTATGTGTCAGCAGAAAGCTATGTGACATCTAACAGAAGTGTGTGAAATAGCCTTAATGAAATATCCAGTGTTTGTGCGTAAGTCTGCTGTCTACCAAAACTGAAGCTAGAGAAAAGCCATTTGGAATTCCACTGTCCAGGGTATTGTGTTAATTTGCTTGTTCTGTTTAAAATCTAAAATCAACTTTTGGACTGTTGCCTTAAAGTGGGTGTAACTGTGAGTCAGGTTAATTAGGAATTTTAGGAATTATTGTAGTAGTAATTGTAGTCTTATATGTGTGCTTGACATCTTTTATTTTGTTAATAAATATTTTAATTTAGTTTTTTAAAATTCTCTATCAGTATTGGTGGACTTATTACTTCTAACTCAATGCACCCATCTCAAATTAAATACAAATTGCAAAACCCTTGTGATAGCATGACCAAGTTTCCCTCATGGATTTAGTCCATCCAGCACACATCATCTGCTGCATCATAATTGGAACTGGTCGCTCAAATAAAAATAAATAAGTACAACCTGATAGCCATTACAAGGACATGGCTACAGGATGACATAGATTGGGACCTGAATACTGAAGGGTACATGACATTTAGGAAGGACAGGAAGCTAGGAAAAGGTGGAGAGGTGGCTCTGTTAGTTAGTGATGGGATTAGCACAATAGAGAGGGATGACCTAAGTTCAGGAGTGCAGGATGTAGAAGCAATTTGGGTAGAGATGAGGAATGATAAAGGCAAGAAGTCACTTGTGGGAATGGTGTACAAGCCCCCTAATAGTGCCAAGGTAGGAGGGACTATAAAGGAAGAGATAATGGGAGTTTGTCAGAAAGGTACAACAATAATCATGGGGGATTTTAATCTACATATAGACTGGAAAAATCAGATGAGCAAAGGTAGCATAGATGAAGAGTTCATAGAATGTTTTTGGGATAGTTTCTTAGAACAGCATGTTCTGGAGCCAACCAGAGAGCAGGCTATACTAGACCTGCTATTGTGCCTCATAGTGAAGGTGCCTCTAGGTAGCAGCATTCATAAGATGATTGAATTTTGTATTCAGTTTAAGGGAGAGAAGAGTGGGTCCAAGACTAGCATTATATCTTAAATAAGGGCAATTACGAGGGCATGAAAGCAGAGTTAGCTAAAGTGGACTGGCAAATTAGGTTAAAGGGTAGGTCAATCGAGATGCAGTGGCAGACATTTAAATGGATATTTCAGAATACACAGAATAGATACATTCCAAAGAAAAAGAAAAATTCCAAGTTAATCACCCACCATCCATGGTTAACTAAAAAAGTTAAGGATAGTATTAAACTTAAAGAAAAAGTATATAATTGCACAAGGATGGCCGGCAGGTTAGAAGATTGGGTAGAATATAAAAAACAGCAAAGAACGACTAAAATATTAACAAAGAGGGAAAAGTTAAAATATGAGAGAAAGCTAGCTAGAAATACAAAGACATATAGTAAAAGATTCTATGGATACTTTAAAAAGTAAAGTTAACAAAGTGAGTGTTGGTCCGATAGAAAATTACTCTGGGGAATTAACAGTGGAAAATAAAGAGATGGCAGATGAATTTAACAAGCATTTTGCATTAGTCTTCACTATAGAGGACACAAGTAACATCTCAGAAATAGCTGTAAATCTGGAAATGGAAGGGACGAACTCAAGAAAATTACAGTCACCAGGAAAGTGATACTGAGTAAATTGCTGGAACAGCAGGCTAACGAGTCCCCAGGTCCTGATGGGCTTCATCCTTGGGTCTTAAAAGTAGTGAGTAGTGAGACAGTTAATGTAAAGGCAAAATACTGCAGATGCTGGAAATCTGAAACAAAAACAAAAAATGCTGGAAAAACTCAGCAGGTCTGACAGTATGTGTGGAGAGAAAGGTAGAGTTAACGTTTCGAGTCCATGTGACTCTTCAGTCATACGGACTCGAAATGTTAACTGAGACAGTTGATGTGTTGGGTTTAATTTTCCAAAATTCCCTAGATTCAGGTAAGGTTCCATTAGATGGAAAATAGTGAAAGTAACTCATTTATTCAAAATGGGAGGGAGACAGAAAGCAGGAAACTACAGGCCAGTTAGCTTAATATCTGTCATAATGAAAATGTTAGAAGTTATTATTAAATACATTATAGTACGGCGCTTAGAAAAATTCAAGATAATCATGCAGAGTCAATGTGGTTTTGTGTGAGGGAAATCATGTTTTACTAATTTATTGGAGTTCCTTGAAGAAGTAACAGGTGCTATGGATAAAGAGAAACTGGTGGATCTACTGTACTTAGATTTCCAGAAGGCATTTGATAAGGTGACACATCGAAAGTTATTGCGGGAAATAAAAGCTTATGGTGTATGTGGTAACATTTTGACATGGTTAGAAGATTGTCTTGCTAATATGAACCAAAGAGTAGGCATAAATGGGTATTTTTCTGGTTGGCAGTGATGAGTGCTGTTTCACAGGGATCAGTGCTGGGGCCCCAACTTTTTACAATTTATATAAATGACTTGGATGAAGGGACCAAAGGTATGGTTGCTAAATTTGCTGATGATACAAAGATAGTTAGGAAAGTAAGTGTGAAGAGGATGTAAGAAGGCTACAATGGGATATAGATAGGTTAAGTGAATGGGCAAAGATCTGGAAAATGGAGTATAATGTGGGAAAATGTGAAATTGTCCATTTTGGCGGGAAGAATATAAAGGAAGCATATTATGTAAATGCTGAGAGATTGCAGGGCTCTGAGGTGCAGAGGGATCTTGATGTCCTAGTGTTTGAATTGCAAAAGGTTAACATGCAGGTATAATAAGTAATTAAGAAAGCTAATCATTATCATTAATTGTGAGAGGAATTGAATACAAAAGTAGGGAGGTCATGCTTCAGTTATACAGAGCATTGGTGAGACCACACCTGGAGTACTGTGTACAATATTGGTCTCCTTATTTAAGGAAGGATGTAGATGCATTGGAAGCAGTTCGGAGAAGGTTTATTAGGCTAATGCCTGGAATGGGAGGGTTGTCTTAAGAGGAAAGATTGGCCTTGCATCTGCTGAAATTTAGAAGACTAAGAGGTGACTTGATTGAAGCATATAAGATCCGGAGGGGTCTTGACAGGGTGGATGTGGAAAGCATGTTTCCTTTTGTTGGAGAAACTAGAACTAGGAATCACCGTTTAAAAATAAGGGGTCGCCCATTTAAGTCAGAGATGAACAGATATTTTTTTCTCTGAGTGGGTCATGAGTCTCTGGAACTCTCTTCCTCAAAAGATGGTGGAAGTAGAAACTGAATATTTTTAAGACAGAGGTAGATAGATTTTTGATTAACAAGAGGATGAAAGGTTATTGGGGATAGATGGAAATTGGGGTTGAGGTTACAATCAGATCACCCATGATCTTATTGAATAGTCGTTTGGTAGTACAGGATTCAAGCAATGCTGAAAAAAAGAGACATTTTATGCCAAAGATCTTTATCTTGCACTCATGAGCTCAATTCGCAAGAAAATACCAATATCAGTGAAAACAACATATTTATACTGTATGAGAAGAGAGTGCTGTTTGGTTGGCAAGTGGACTCTAATTGGTAGAGGTGTTGCCATGGAGAATGCACCTGTGGTTGTTGACTGACAGCTATTCTGCTAAGAATTGCACTGACAACCAATTTAAGGTTGTCAGTTATGCTCACAGTGTGACACATTTGCATGTACTGAAAGCTACATATATTAATACACAGGCCCTGTTCTTTGCAGACAGAAAGAACATGTAAACACATTGTGCCTGCTTCAGCTAAACAAAATAAGTGACAGTCATTCACTGGTCCATTCCCCTGCGGGTTTAAATTTCAATGCTTAGTAGCTAACTGGCAGTCACCATCCACTGGTACATTTTCCATGGCAATGCCTCTACCAATCAAAGTCCACTTGCCAACAAAGCAACTGTCTCTTATAAATATGTTGTTTCCCCTGAAATTGCTATTTTCTTGCCAATTGTTATATATACATTAACCTCATTACTTCATAAAATTATTTTTTTCTCTTTTAAAAATGGACAAGGCTTTACCCTGACTAGCCATGACTCACATCAGAGGAATTTCTAACCTTCAGAAAACAGCAGAGAAATCATTATCTTTAAAGTGGTGCTAATGTCCTCTGACTGCCGACTAAATTTCACAGAAATGCGTTCAGCCCCTTTTACATTTCTAAGGCAGAGCTCTGGCCAATTGAGACAGAATGTCTGCAAAGCATAAGTGGGATCCTGGCTCCGGAAAATACATCCTTTAACCAAGACCCAGGAGAAGAAGTGAGAGGTATGTCACATGACCTCCCCCAAGCTACTAGAACCTGTAATGTTACCAGTTGGAACTGAACCCCGGCAGTCTACCATTTTACAATCTAACAGGTAGCAGCAGAAAGAGCTCTTTCCTGGTGTAGTGCCCAGTCCCCATCTACACGGTGAACTAGTGGAACATTGGAACTTCTATATCTGTGCCTTCAAGACTAATTCAACCCTATGTGCCTTCTCCAATTGTGGAAATCCTTGCATCTGGAAAGTCAGATCACCCTACAATAATTTCAGCCTGCTAACCTCTGAAGGAATATGCCATTGGACTTTTGTTTCTGGACTCTGGACTCATGGGAAACCATAACCCTTATTATTATCATGGTCTTGCACTGTGCCCCTTTTGTTCCCTTATCCCCCCTTTATTGTATGAGTGCAAAAAGGGGTGGACATTGTGAAGACCCCTTCCTACATTTTATGTGTGTATAAAATAAACCAACCCTCGCAATTTACCTCATCTTGAGTTTGCTGTGAGGTTATTAATAGAGGATTAGATCACTCCAAACTGAAGGGTTGGGGAAAACATGGCACCACTTATAAAGGGGGAAATCAGAAATCAAAACCACCTTTCTGTTTCTGGATGGGCAGTGAGAGGAGAAATCATGGCTGTTTAAATTAACCCCCCTCCTATACAGAATAGAAATTGGGAGCTCACCTCTGGGATTTGATCCAATTTGAATTTGACCAGAATCCAAGTTACGAGACGAACCAAATTAGAGATAAAAGAGTCAATTGGAAGCCAAAAGAGGGAAAATTCGGTGGCTGGAACTAATTTTAAGACAAGTAATTACCACAGCAAATTCCTTGTCCTAACACTAAGAAAATGGCAACATTTGATGCCCAAATGTTTGGTCAGCAAGAGAATCTAAGCAAGGAAAGTTTGGAGATCATCAGCATAGGTCAATTGAAAGCTGTAACTAGGGAGATACAGTTCAAATTGCCCAGCAAAGTCAAAAGAAAGGATCTAATCCTGGCATTGGTAGAACACCTGGATTTCACCAGTAGAGCAGTCGGATGAAGAGCTCAGTCATGACTCTGAATCCCTTCTCCTAGCCAATTTCAAACTGAAAAAGCTTAAACTGGAGTTTAAATTTAAGGAAAGGGAAAGAAAGAGAGGGAAGTTCATAAAAAGGGAAAGTAAGCAAGAAAGGGAACAGAGAGCAAGGGAACAATAAAAGGAAAGAGAATTCCAGCTCCAGACATTGGAAGTGGAGCTAGCGGCCCAAAGGGAGAGAGAGGGCAGACAACTAGTCGCTGCAAGGGAAAATCTCTCTCTACCCGGCAGCATCCCCTATCCCCCTATCCTGGAACCACTCTCTGATGCACTCAAGTATGCAAGGTTACTTCCCATATTTGAAGAGAGTGATGTGGAATCATTTTTCGCCACCTTCGTGAAAATAGCATGGACAGCTAAAATGGCCCTCGAAGACCTGGACATATTTAAGTCAAGGGCAGCTGTCAAGGAGAGCCTGAGAGGTCTACTCCATGCTGCCTTCTGAAGTGTCCCTAAATCATGAGCAGACTAAGGCAGCCAACCTAAGTGCCTACGAGTTAGTCCCAGAGGCAAACTGCCAGCAATTTCGGAATGCTCATAAGCATCGAATTTGAATGGCTGAAACAAATCGTTTTTGACATATGGGTAAGGCCGCTAAAAGTCCCACACACCTATGAGGGGTTGCGTGAGCTAGTACTGTTGGAGAAATTCACGAGTTGCTCACTCTCCAGCCTGTAAATACACTTAAAGGGGCAGAGAGTCCTCACAGCCAGGGATGCAGCAGTCACAGCAGACAGCTATGATCTCACCTATAAGCCTGTAAACTCAGGCAAACCCTTTCCAAACTATACCCATGAGGATTGGAAAGAGAATCAGGGCAATCTAGATAGGAAAAGGCCCGACCCAAAAAAGAAAATACAAAAGTGGGCGCAAGAAGCCCCCTACAACCAGAAAGGAGAATTCCCGGAGACCAGTGTTTTCTCATTGCAACAAAATAGGCCATTCCTGACCCGAATGCTGGAGATTGCAAGGCAAGCCAGTTGGCCTAGTAGGGCTTCACATGAGTAGTCCCCGAAGAATGCCTCAATGGGTAATGCAGCAGAGCAGGCAGAGCCCCTCGCTACAGAAACTTACCCTTCAGAGGGCATGGCACTGTGTGTGTGTGTGTGTGTGTGTGTATGTGTGTGAGCCCGACAAACTCCCAGGGAAAATTTTCCCCCCGTCAGGCGGGAAGTGCGGGAGCGGGTGCACCTCCGATCGGCACCCCCGATTGGGGGCACTCCACCGTTTTATGTGGGCGGGCCAATTAAGGCCCGCCCAGTGTGACGTCTGCTTGGAAGTGCTATGCGCTCCCTTTGCAGGCAGGGGAGGAATTCCTCAGCCGGAAGTGCGCTCTTTCGGTCATGCACACCAAAGAGCGCACTGATCTTCCTGAGGCTAAGTGCTGCCTCAGAGAGATTGGCTCCGAATTAAAAATTGATATACAAATAACAGAAAAATTTCCCTGACATGTCCCCTCATGTGACACTGTCACATGAGTTGGGACATGTCCATAACATTTATTGAAACCTGCATTAAAAATGTAAATATCCTCATGAAACCTCATCCCGCATGTGGGTGAGGTTTCATGCATTTTCTGAAGCCCGCCAGGGCTCCCTGCCTGCCTGCCAACCTTAAGGTTGGACGGGCAGGTCCATTAATGATTTTTAATTAGTTTCTCAATGACCTGACTCGGCTGCACACCCGCCGACCTGAAAATGGAAATGACACGGGGTGACATCGGGAGTTCCACCCGATGTCATCCCGCATCATTTTACGCGTTGGTGAGCGGGCCCCACCCCCGCTCACCAATTGGAAGGTCCTGCCCCCAGAGCATTTCTGGAGTTTTGTGCTTTCAGGAACAGTGTCCCCATACCCATTTCAAAATGTGAGCAAGTCCACGGTACTGCTCCAGGACATGGGCCACTCAGTCCTTAACGTTGGAGGGAAACTTAAACGTACTCCCTGAGTCCTCCCTGAAGGCCAAAGCCCTGATCAGTGGTGTGGGAGGAGATCTGTGTTTGCGCCCCCTCCATAACGTCCACCTACAGTGTGATCTTGTTTCAGGTCCTGTTACAGTAGGAATTGGCCCTAAGCTACCAGTGGCAGGAATCAGTTTCTTCCTTGGGAATGGTTTGACTGGCAGCCAGGTGCTAGCCAGTGAAAGAAAAGAGACCAAGACCAAGCAGCAGAAACCTGCAGAGGGGCAGAAATCTGGAGAAGGTGCAGAGGTCTAAAAGGGTGGAATAGCACCCATAGACCTCGAGCAAGAGCTGCTCAAAGGTAGCAAGGCTGTAGCCGGGCCAGTAGAAATAAACAGGATCCAGAGAAGGCCCCCACAATCTGAAATAGGTTCCACAGGTATCCCCAAATTAAATAGGGACCAGAGAAGTCCTAAAGCAGGGAAAGAAATAGTGAGGGAGGTGCCCTCACATAGCCAAAGAGCCTGAAAGAAGGCAGGTTATTAAGTCCGGGAAGGAAAAGGTTAAGGACTTGCCTGAAGTATAGCTGGCAGAAACCTTCTTTCCGGCATTAAATAGGGACAAAGGGAGCTCCCAAACCAATATGCAGACAGGGAGGGAGATGCCTCCCCCAGTTGGAAAGCCACCAGGGAGGGTAGCTGGAGTGGCACATCCACTTGAGGGCAGTGGCGTTCCAGAGGACATGGAACATGTTTGGAGAGCACCCCCTCCAAAACCAAAGGCCCCAGCCATGAAGCCAGTGATTGATTTCGCAGACCACTTTATAGCAAATTTAAATGTGGAGCAGGAAAGTTCCCAAATTGGCCAAGAAAGGTCGTGGGTGATGCTTCAAGTAATTGATAAGTCACTCAGAGGTACAGCAAGAGTTGACCATTCCCTGGAGGGCAGTAGTGTCCTGCAAATGACCAGCAGATGGACCCCAATCAGATTGGACCCTATGCTCATGCAGAATTGCAAGAGGACCAGACAGCATTAACCATTCCCTTTAAAATGATCCATAACCCCCACCAGGCTACAGCCCTGTAGTCATGTCCGGTATGGATGCAGGAGAGCCTGGGGACTCCAAGGACCACAACAGGATGAAAAAGGAGTGTGTAGCCTTTCAGCAACCTAAAGAAATGAAGATTGTCTTAAACCACAACATGGAAGAACAGCAGAAGAAATCCAAGGAGACTCTGCTGACTTACAGAATTCAAGAGGAAGTAAGTGACCTCACAAAGAAAAGAAAAACCTGTTGAAAGATCTTCACACACTTCAAGGATCCCTCAGGTCAAAGTTTGTGCTTCTGAAAAATTATGAAGGGAAACAAGAGGAGTTCAATGTCTCTGTGAACAAGCTGAAGAACCAGCAATGTTCAAGTTCCAGGAGGAAGCCAACAGACACAAGAAGGAGACAGAAGAGCTAAAGAATCAGCTAGATTAAGCTAAAGAGGCTTTGGAAGCAAAAGTTGTAGAACTTTCCAAGATGCGAGTAGATAATGAAATCGTGAGTAGCTCAACAACTGAACTAAGACAAGTTGAGATTGCATCTGAGAGAAGTCTGGCCGGCAATGAAGTCAAAAAGAATGCCGAGACTAAATTCTGTGGTAAAAAGAAGACACATAGAAAGAGGTTGCGGAATTACTGATGAGGCACCGTCTTTGAATAAGACTAAGCCTGATACTTCCCAATTTGGAGGGGAATATGGAGAAAAGTCAAGGGAACCAAAAAGCAACTCATGATTTGCATTGTCATGAGTGACAATTTACTGTTGGTGAAGCAGTATACGTAAAGAATTTCTGTGGAGGACCGAAGTGGTTAACTGGTAAAGTAAGCTCTGTGACCAGACCATTGTAGTACCATGTGGAAGTGGAGGGCCAGATCACCCATAAGCATGGGGATCATTTAAGAAGAAGGGAGGTATCCCACAAAATGATGTTCCACCTGTAACCATTGCGGAAACTGTGATTCTTGTTGTAGTTGCTCAACCTAGGATAGGCATGCTTGATGTTTCCGTTGGAGTGGAAGACACTGAACCACATGTACGTAATGAGGTACCTGATCTTGCGGTTCCAGAGAATGTGTTACCTACAAAAGAGTCAGGAAACCATCCAAAAGACTGAACTTGTAATTTCATGACCTGTGTAAATATTGTAAATATCCTTGCAAATACAAAATGTACAGAAAAGTTAATGGGGGAGGAATGTAGTAATCATAGTTTTGAGAAACGTAGGACTGTAGCTTTAAGAATAATCCTGTGTTGTAAGATCACATGATCTGTGTAAATCAATGGGTTAGCAGCACGGGGAACCTCTAAGGGAGAGTTCTTCTTTAGCTATACAGTTTGATGCACACATGTAGTTGCTGCTGCTGTCTTGTAAATAAAGTTAAATGTTTCCACCAAGAAAAGTTGCTTGTAAAATCAACTCTATAACAGCCTTCAAAACTAATTCATCTCTTCGAGCCTTCTACCATTGTGGAAATCCTCGCTTCTGGAAAGTTGGATCGTTCTGGAATAATTTCAGCCTGCTAACCTCTAAAGAAATATGCCAATGGATTTTTTGATTCTGGACTCGCATGAAACCATAACTCTTATTTTTATCATGGTCTTGCCCTGTACCCCTTTCTTTTCTTTATCCCTCTTTTATTGGATGAGTGAAAAAAGGGGCAGACATTACAAAAAGCCCTTCCCACGTTTCGTGTGTCTGTAAAATAAACCAACCCTCTTATTTTACCTTATCTTGAGTTTTCTGTGGGATTATTAATAGAGGATTGGATCACTCCAAACTGAAAGGCTGGGGAAAACACGCCATCATTTCTAAAAGGGGAAATCAGAAATCAAAACTACCTTTCTGTTTACGGACAAGTAATGAGAAGAGAAATCAAGGCTGTTTAAATTAATCCCCCTCCTTTCTGTAACAAGTGCAAGGCCGTAAAGTTTTGGCAAAAAATGTCTCTTTTTTCATCAATCTTATTGAATGGCAGAGCAGGCTCGAGGGGCCGAGTGGCCTACTCCTGCTCCTAATTCATATGTTCGTAATTGAATCAGCCCAAGATATAATGAATCCCACTGTATACTATGCGGTTGAATCTTAATGCCCTGAGGCCAACTACAGATGGATAATAGATGCTGACTTGTCGATGTCACCCACGTCCCAAAAGCAATTATAGAAAAAGTTCAAGAGCACAGAAGGATGCCATATGGCACATTATGTCTCTGCTGGGCAATCCAGAGCTAATCCCACTGCCCTATACTCTTTACAGATTCCTGATCAGTCTGGAAAAGTTCCTTTGTAGAAGTGCCAAGAGGGAAACAAGACAATCACAGGGAAGAGGAGCACAGGTTGGAACAGGTCAAGAGTCCAAAGAGAATTCAGCTTCAGAGAGAGCTACAACATTTGAAGCATTGATTCTCCAAATCATACTTCTGTTGAATAAAGTTCCAACTCAGGAACCCAAGATTGCTGAATAAAGCATCAGGTGTGCCAACTATTTTCACAAGCGGCAGATGGTTAATGAGTTTAATATTTTAGTAATACATTTTAAAATGCTTAAAGAGGAACAAAGTGCTGCATATTGTACAAAGATTATCCCACCTAGACGTTTCAAAAGGTGAAAAGTGTAATAGACTTGTGTGCAAAATGGAAGAAAGGAGATAGGCTGTGTGTTAATTGCATGTTAATTGTGCTTAATTGCATGTAGTGGAGGGGGTGAGGGGGTGTGGCGGCATTAACTGGGGATTCACTTGAGCTCCTATAAAGAGTAAAGAGATCGAGACTGAAATTGTAGTTTTTGGGGTTAGGCTGTGTAAATAAATATAAAAGTACATGGAGGTTGACTCCAGTTCTATTCTTCACTGGTTTTCTGGAGTAGAACAAGTTGTGAATGGGAGAATCTAACAGGAAAGTTAGGCAAACAGCTAAGATCTGAAATGAATTTTCAGGCCATATAGCAGATGACTGGTGAAGAGTAATGAAGTAGAGTTCAATATTAACATGTCCCATTGATATGTCGGCGCTCTCCTTAGAATTGCACTTGCCCTTTGAGTAATCTTAGCTAGAAATTGTTTTCTTTTTGAGAGATTCAAGCTATTTGCCTAAAATAATAACTGGTTTAAACTGAGTTCAAGGGGAATTAATAACAGCAATTACACTTAGTCAGAAAATCAACAGTAACATTTAATGTGGGGAAAATAGCAGACAAGGGCATAGAGGGAGAAAAAAGTTAATGGTGTATGTTGGCTTAGCACTCCTGGTGCAGAGATTTGTTGAAGGGAAGCATGTGAGCGGAACTTTTTAAATATTTCTTCCTCAGGGCGTGGGCATTGCTGCCTGGAAAGGCTGGCATATCTTGCCCATTCCCAGTTGCCATGAGAGGTTGGTGTTGGCTGCCTTCTTTAGCTGTTACAATTTTCTTTGTGGTGGATGATACAATTGAATGGCTTACTGCACTTCAGAGGACAGTTAAAGATCAACTGCATTAGTGTGGGACTGAAGTCACATGTAGACCAGTTCAGGAAAGCACGGCAGGTTACCATCCCTAAAGGACCTTAGCAGACCAGTGAGATGTCACTGCAATGTAACAACAAATTGGTACTATATAATTATTTCCAGATATTCTAAAACTGCATTCAAATTTTCAAACTGCCATGATGGGATTTGAACCCATTCTCCAGATTATTAGTTCAAGCCTCTTATTAATAACATAACCACCTCACCACAGACCACTAAGGTCAGTGTGTTTTCCACATAATGATCAGGAATCATGAGTGGATCCCCAATATGCGCTCCAGTTGCTCGAAGATCTGCATACAGTTGTACATGGAGGTTGACTCCAGTTCTATTCTTCACTGGCTTTCTGGAGTAGAACAGGTTGTGAATGGGAGAATCTAACAGGAAAATTAGTGCATACAGTTGTGAAATGTACCTCCATAACATCTGCATATTGGAGAGGTGGTGGCATAGTGGTATTGTCACTGGACTAGTATTCCAGAGACCCAGTGTAATGCTCTGGGGACATGGGTTTGAATCCCACCATGGCAGTTGATGAAATTATAATCCAACAAAAATCTGAAATTAAAAGTCTAATGATGACCACAAAACCATTGTTGATTGTTGTAAAAACCTACCTGGTTCACTAATGTCCTTTAGGGAAGGAAATCTGCCATCTTTACCTGTTCTGACCTACATGTGACTCCAGACCCACAGCAATGTGGTTGTCTCTTAAATGCCCTCTGAGGAAGGGCAATTAGGGATGAGCAATAAATGCTGGCCTAGCCAGTGATGCCCACATACAATGAATAAATATAATAGAATCAAGAAAATGAGGCTAAATGCCAAAACCTATTTTTCTGGCACTGTTCTCCCAGAATAGATGATTGCTCAGCATGAGCTCAGCTGTAATGTCCGTGACACTAGGTTAACCTTATGAATACTAACAAGACCCTGGTGACACATTTGACATTATTAATCTCTCATTAAGACCCATGTGTACTGCTGAAAGGGGTAAAAATTGATTACACAGATCTATTAAGTTTGTTTATTTACATGTTGTTTATTTTGCATTTCAATAAAACTGCTTGAAAATAAGAGAACAATCTTCTAACTGGTTACAGCCTAAGTATAATTTAGCTTCTCACATTTTTAATTGGGCACCTGCAGTTTGAAGCAATCACTCAAATCAATCATTGTTAATTAAATACACATATCTTATCTTCAGTTATTTGTGTGCATGTGGAGTCATTGTGCAGTTTTATCATGGAGGAAAATACATTGCTGCATTAGGATTTCTGGCATCTTACACATACAATGGGGATGAAATGCTCTTAAGGACCCAGCTAATCTTGTCTTAAATTCTGGGATTCAAGGAGGTGGGGAGAGCAGAAGAGCTGTGCCCAGAATTGGGCCATGCAATGCCCATTTTCTGAGTGCTACTCAGGCTCCTAATGCCCCAATTTGGCAGGCAGGAAGTACACACACAATTATGTTGGGAAGTTCACTGTCAGCAGTACGGTGTGAGGGCAAACCAGAGGATTCCTCTACCCCTGCCTGAAGCAGGTTGTAGCTACTGAATGTATACAAGTTACAGGCATAACCTTTGTTTAAGGTTCCCATTCCAAGACTAGCTTTCCCAGGGGCAGCCGGTGCTATCTCAAGCTGCATTCAGAGAAACTAGACTTAGGAAATCTCTGCCACATGTAAAGTACATGAATGTGGAATCAGAAAGAGCAGGAGTGCTCCTCCTGACCCTACATTAAAGGACCCAATCATTATTCCCAATCCCTCCACTGGCCCCGCTTCTGACCAGACTCCTGCAATCCATGATCGTGGAGTGGATCCCAGAGGCCCTAGCCACTCATTCCCTTAGAGCCATACAGTCATTATGGCACAGTAGAAAACCATTTAGCTAATGGAGTCATTGTCAGTTCCATATAGAGCAATCCAGTCAGTTCCATACCCCTGCTCAGGCCCTGTAACCCTGCAAGTCTGTTTCACTCAAGTGCCTTTCAAACTTCCTTTGAAATTATTGATTGTCTCCACTTCGTTGTGGTCAGCGAGTTCCAGATCATTATCGCTCGCTGTATAAAAAAATTCCTCCTCACATTCTTCTTGCATCTCTTGTCCAAAACTTTGGGCAGAATTTTATGGCCCCGTTGCGGCGGCGGGGGGAGGGGGGGGCATAAAGTGTGGCGAGCCATTCAAAACTCTATTGAATTCAGCGGGAATGGAGAATCCCACCAGTGCGCAGGGCCGTAATATCCCACCCTTTAAATCTGTCTGCTCTAGTTCTTGCACCAGCAGCTAATGAGAACAATTTTTCTTTGTCTACCTTCTTTAAACCTGCCTTAATCTTGTACATCTGTATCAAATCTCCCCTCAATCGCCATGTTTGAAGGAGAGCAGTCCCAATTTCTCCAGGCACTAAGATGCCCCATTCCTGGAACCATTCTTGTAAATCTCCTCTGTATCCTCTCAGGAACCTTTACATCTTTCCGAAAGACCAGAATTGGATACAATTCTCAAGTTGTGGCCTAACCAGAGCTTTATATAAAGTTCATCATAAGTTCCTTGCTTTTGTATTCAATACCTTCATTTATGAAGCCCAAGATCCCATATGTTTTGCGAATTACTTTCTCAATAAGTCCTGCCACCTTCAAAGATCTATGCACATGAATCCACAAAAGTCCCTCTGTCCCTACATACTCTTTAGAACTGTGACCATAAGTCTATATTGCCTCTCCTTATCCCCTTTGGCAAACTGCATCACCTCACACTTCTCTATATTAAATTCCATCTCCCACTTGTCTTCCCATTCTGCTAGCCTATATACGTGTTGTTGCAATCATTGGTACCATCCCCAATCATTCAGCCTGAAAAACAACCATTTACCATGACTCACTGTTTTCTACCTTTAAACCAAATTTTTATTCAAGCTGATATTGATCTTCCTGTTCGATGAGCCTTAGTTTTGTTAACCAGCCTTTTATGTGGTACTTTGTCAAATGCTTTCTTAAAATCCATAGAGACAACATCCATTTCATTCCCTCATCAACGTTAATCAAAAAATGTCCTCAATTCTCAACCCCAGGATCCCCAACTCCAAGCCCTTGACCCATTTATCTGAGATTTGCTGCACCGCTAGCAATCGCCTGACTTTTCACTACTGTTCAGTATAAAATTTCTTAATTACTGTCAATCTCTCTGGCACTGAAAATTAACTCTTACAAAGCATGGAATTTAATTCCTGCAGATTTTAATTATTGTTGGAGTTTTTTTTTAAATAGTGAAATTAATTTACTTTTTATTTAACCTTTCTGTCTCTTAATCTCACTCTCTCTCTCTTAACCCCTTCTTTCTTTCACTCTTTATTTCACTTTTTCTACAGGATTTGATGTGAAGTCAACATTCAAACTGATCCTTCCTGGTGTAGATGCTGCATTTCTCATTAATGATCCTTCAATCTGATTGGTTAAGCAGACGCAGTACTACATGCTCTATTTAGATAGGTCCCAATTGACTCTGTGCTATTTCCATCTCTAACTTGCAGTAAATCCCAGTGCAAAAGCTCATAAAAATTAAACAGTTCAAAACAAGTGTAATGAATGTTGCATGCTGTTCATTCACCAATTACAGTAATTTCTGGCTCATTAAAATCATGTTTTTTCCATAAATATAAATGATAGTTATAACATATCTCAACATGTTAAATTTTCTGAACAATTTCAGTGATACTTCATGTCATTGGGAAGAAACAGCCATCATCAATTTGTGAGAAAGTCTGCGGAGGCTAAATTAGGTGCTGCATGGCCACATAAAAATCAAAAATCATGTCCAAGATCCCCTCAGGTTGCCATCTTGGTGAAGAACAAAGAAAATACATCCTTTACCCATCAATACCACATGCATGCAGACATCCATTCATTTACATCTATAAATAAGGGGCCTAATGTCTGCTTCTATTCCCTGTTACAACCTTGCTTTACTCTGAGCCAGTGCTGATTGCCTGCAGGAATACCAATACAAAACACCACACAAGCTATTAAAAGGTAAGTACATACCATTATCACCACCTCTTCCATTCCTGAGGTCTCCAACCTGGTTCCCAGTTCTGACCTCTGGGTTCACTTGGTCTCCCCTCCCTTCTGGCACCTCTGTTCAAAAGGATCCCGGACGACATCCAACAGTATTCTCGAGGCCTACAATCTTCCTTCCTGTTCACCTACAGAACCCTGACCATGGACTCTGAGGCCACCCTGTTCCTCCTCCAGACACCCATAAACAAATCCAATCATTTACTTGGAAATTAGAGCACTAACCTATGTGGGGTCCCACTGCAGTGCCAGCACAATTATGATGATGTCCAAGGCCCAAATTCCAGGGCTCCTTGGGCCTCCCAATTTGAACATGGACTGTTAATACTACGGGTAAGGTGCCCAAAAATGGATTCTTCCAAATTTACCTTCCAATACCTCTAAGCTGTAGGGCAAGATCAATACTCCCTGGCCAGGATTTTACGGCCCCACCGTGGCATGTCTCCCCCCAGTGGACGAGGCGAGCCATTTAAATCTCCACTCAGTTCGGTGGGACCATAATATCCTGTTGGGCGAGAGGGTCCATAAAATCCTGGCCCATAGTACAAGGAGATATGATATCATCTTCATCACTCACAGTGCATTGTAATTACCCTTGTGTTGCAACTGAGCTGAAGAATTAATTGCTGCATCTGTTGCTTTTCGTGAAGCAGGTTCACATCTTCAGGGGTGGCACTTCTTGATGCAGCATCTTCCTATACATCCCCTGATGGCTGACGCTCATCAATTTTTTGCATGTAGCACACAAAAGCAATTTTGGACAGCTTCTCTGTTGCATAATGGAAATGTTGTACAGCATTGGATTACTGTGGCTACTGCATGGAAATCTGGCACTGATAATTTAAAGAGATAGATTAGAGTTGCACACTAACTGCATATTTAGTGAGTAAAATCCCTTACAGTGAAGGGCTTTGCACCCTTCAAAAGTTCGTCATTTCTTAGAAGCCTGCATCCTGCTGCTTGCACCAAATTAGATACACATCCTGTAAAGAACATATTTTTATTTTTTTCTCGGACTGTGGCTTTAAGATTTGACTGTGGCTTTAAAAACTACCATGGCTGCAGTTTGAAAGAGATGTTCAATGGGGCAGGAAGAAGAAAATCTACAATGTTGCTATCTCCTGGAACAGTGTGCACCAGGTTGAACAAAATGGTGCTGGAAAGGAAACCTGGTTTAAGAGGGAACTGCCTAGTGATGGCGTTTTGATTGGCTCCTGACCAAGTGGCCAGGTTCTGTGTGAGGATAGTGCAGTAGATCAGCTCCTAGCCTGAAAAGAGAAAAGGCCTGAAACCTCTTTCTCTCCTGTGATTTATAAGACTTCAGTAATCCTGCCATTGTAGCTAGCTGGCTATTCCTCACTTCGCTGTATCCTGCTTTCTTTGAAAAACCCCAGTCAGGAGAAGGAGGGGAAAAATCACCAGTAGAGACATTAAAAGCAAGTTTCAACCAGAGAACCACAGACTGCAAGTGCTGGGAGACCACCTCGTGTCAGCCACAACAACCTGCAAGGAATTTGGAAGAAAGCAATCAAAGTCAACCTATCTGATCCTGAACTCCAGATTGGTGCTATTGAACTGTTTTATCTCACTCTTAAAATCCAGGTTTTGTGTGTCTTATTTGTGTGTGTGTGTGTGTTTTTATGTATAGGGGTGTAAGAAGGGGTAGAGTTTAAGTTATAGAGTTAAAAGTTAGCAGTTCATATTTCTTTCTTTTGCCACTAGTTAAACAACCTGTTTAATAAACAATTATTTACTTGTTAAGTTTGCAAACCTGGTGCTTGTATTCTTTAACCTAACTTAAACAGTTAGGTAGAATTGGGGAAATTTGGTGGCTTGATTAAACTTCTCACATTTGTCACGGCTCGGGGAGCAGTAGGGCTTGATAGTGCACTGCACTATCCCCAGTGAGCTGTGACAAAGTTTGGGGGCTCAAGTCTGGGATATTTTAGAACAAAAGACAACAATTTGGGTGTAGATATAGTATGTAATAAAAGCTAAAATGAAACACCTCCTTTGTATTATCAAAATAAGATAGCACTAGAAGCTGCTAAAACCTTCCTGCAAGTGGAAAAGATGTCCCTGATGATTTTACGAGGGATCCCAAAAGCCAGGTTAATTGAATAGCAAGCAAATTAGGAGTACAATTACCTGCCAAAGCTAGGAAGGCAGAGATAATCAAAGAGATAGCACAACATTTCAAGTTGGAAGCAATACCTGAGTGACCAAGTTCTCCAAGAGGTGGTTCATTGGGATGGGCTCAAATTCAGTTGCAAATAAAAAAAATTGGAACTAGAGGCAGCAGAAAGAGAAAGGGCAATCCAAAGGGAATTAGAAATGGCGAGGTTAGAAAAGGAGGAAAGAGAAAAAGAGGGAGACAGGGAATACCAGCTCAGAATGCTGGCAGTTACATAAGAGACACAAAGAGGTGAGGCAGGACTTATGTCCAGATCAGAATCCAGTGGGGAGATGCTTAAATTTGTACAAGACCTTCCAAAATTTGAAGAAAGAGATTCTGGAGCATTCTTTATTTAATTTGAGAAGATAGCTAAACAGATGAATTGGACAAAGGAAATCTGGACATTGCCCATGCGAAGCAAATTGACAGGTAGAGCACAGGAAATTTATGCCTCACTATCAGAGGAGGTTTCTAGGGATTATGATGTGGTGAAAAAGGCCACTTTGACTGGATATAAGTTGGTCCCTAAAGCATACAGACAAAAGTTTCAAAATTTAAGGAAACAGCCTCGGCAAACTTACATTGAATTTGAAAGGATTAAATAAAATAGTTTTGACAGGTGGATACGAACATTAGGCATTGAAACTAACTATGAAGTTTTCAGAGAGATCATTCTCTTGGAAGAGTTTAAAAACTCCTTACCTTCTGCAGTAAGAACCCATGTGGAAGGCCAAAGGGTTGCAACTGCCAGACAGGCAGCAGTAATGGCTGACTATTATGAGCTGATTCATAAAACCAAACCTTTTTTCCATCACCCCTATAAATTTGAAAAGGATGGAAAGCGAGAGAGTGAAAGGAAAGCAAGTAGCCAGGGTAAAGAATGGATAACTGGGAATACTTTGAGATCTCCTCCCCAGATCAGGAAGGAAGGTACTGAGGCTGAAGGTGAAACTCGAAGGCCGAAGTGTTACCACTGTAATAAAATGGGACATATTCACTCAGAATGCTGGAAGTTGTGAGGGAAGCCCATGGGACTTATTGGAGTTTGTAAGAGTGAGTCTGAAAGGAAACTCAAAAACAAAATGCCACGGACCAAATTGTAGCTTTAACTACAAATAAGGGTCTGGAGGTAAACACTGCTGTGAATGCAGGTGAAGTGAAAAAGATTGATGAGAGATATAAAGGGTTTTTGTCTAAAGGGAAGATAACCCCTTTTTCATCAAAAGATGCAACGAAACCCATAACTATATTAAGGGACACAGGAGCTACACACACTCCTTTTCTCGAGAAGGACTTAGTTTTCCCTCCAGAGAGTTCAATGGAAGCTAAAGTATTGGTATATGGGAAAAGTGGAGAGTATATCCCGGTTCCATTGTACAAAGTGCAATTGGAATGGAATGTGATTTGTTGTCTGGATCGGTGGTTGTAGGAGTGGTTAAGAAATTACCTGTGGATGGAGTTGATTTACTCCTGGGGAATGATTTGACAGGAGTGAAGGTTATAGCTTCGCCCATAATCACAGAAAGTCCGAAAGAGGCTAATGAGACGGAGCAGTTACAAGAACAAGTTCCTGGCATTTTTCCAGCATATGTGGTGACCAGAGCAATGGCTAAATAAAGTCCATCACTAAAGGTCAACTAATACCATGAGCAAATGTTAGAGTAGCTGAAACTTTACTTAAGGATGAGGATAATTCAAAAGAAATTCAAATATTTTCCTTAAGCAGAAAGCAGATCCAGAGTTAACAAGTCAGCACAGTCAGCTCACACTGAAGTTGAGGCTGAAGGAGTTCCATAGTGTTACTACCTTAAAAACGGAGTTCTGATGATGAAATGGAAACACTTCACAGACTTGCGGATGAGGAATGGACAGTTGTTCATCAAAATATCTAAGGAGATATTACGAGTCGCATGTGAGATTCTCATGATAGGGCATGTAGGAATACAAAAAACCCGAGACTGATAAACAGGCATTTTACCTGGTCAAGACTTCATGAAGATGTAGTGCAATTTTGTAGAACATGTCATACATGTCAGGTAAATCTCAATATGTAATCAAATTAGCACCTTTAATACCCATACTGGTTTTTGAAGAACCATTTAGTCGGATATTAGAAGATTGTGTAGGGCCGTTACCCAACACAAAAACAGGAGCATGTAAAGTAGCATGAGAGCAGACTAATGGAAAAGTGTTGGAAAAACAAATCAAGTAAAAATCCAGCACACTGATCCAGGGCAGAGTAACGGTAAAGAGGAGAAATCCAGAAGTAGAGATCATAAACAAGGTAAAAGCAAAGACAAAGCAAAATGGGCCAAAGTGAAATCTAAATGTTGAGAACGGCGTAAAAGCAGAGAGCGAGAAAAAAGGACCAAATCAAAATCTAGAAGCTGAGATAGAGAACAAAGTAAGGACAAAGGTAGATGGAAAAGGGACAAGTCTAGAAGTAAAGATAGGGTAAAAGAAAAAGTAAAGAAAGAAGAAAGTATGCAAACTCAAGAAGAAAAGGCAGGGAACAAAAACACAAATAAAACTGAGTTAAACCAGTAGTAATGATACAGAACAGGGCAAGAGTAAAGATCAAGAAAAAAAGAGCAAAATCCAAAGGCAAGGAAAGGGATAGAAGCAGGAGCAAAGAATGTCAAAGGAACAGAGATAAAGAACAGAAAAAAAGAGTACTGTCATGAAGCTGTTAGTGTATATAATATTGTTGGAATTTTTTTTATATAAATAGAGTCTGTGGGTGTGTCTTAATTGGATTAAAGCCAGCTAGTCTGGTTGTGTTGATGTATACTAATTTTGAGATGTAGAGAGGTAGAGGTATATTTGCATTTTGTTGAATGGAGTATTCAAGAAGGGGAGTGAAATCTGACACCTAGTTAGCAGAGCCTAAGCAATGTTTATTTTAGTAATAAAATTGGTATTATGAAAGGGGTTTTATTGTTCGAAGAGGTGGAGTTCAAAGGGGCTGGTGATACAATGAGAATTTACATTAAAAGAGATATGCATGGTATAACAGACAGCAGTTCCATGTGTGCAGGGCAGAGGCATGTAACATCAAAGCAGTTGTAAGGCTATAACTATCTGCACAGAAACCAAAGTGAAAGGAGCCTCATTTTGAATTTGTAAGGTAAAAATGCTTTGCCTCGTGTCTGCTTAAAGTCTATGAGTTGTTGTTGCCTTAATGGAGATTAGTTTGAGAATTTGTTAAAAGTTAAGATAGTAATAATTTGTAGCCAGGTGTATATATTTAACTGGTGTAAATTAATAAATGTCTCATGTAGTTTGATATAAAACCTCTCAAGAACTGATGGTCTGATTCCTGAATTTAGAGCTGCATCTCAATCATACCACTTAAAATATAGGTTATGACAATTGTTTAAAGTTTCCCTCTGGGATTTTAAATAACTTAGCTTTATCAACTGCTGGGTCATAACAAGCATGGCAACAAAGAAACACTAAGCTACACTGACCATAAACTGCTGGCATTCATTGAGAAGTTTAAAACTCGAAATGCAAGACTGTTTAGATGGAGTCTATTGTTTTAGCCATTCAATGTAAAAACAAAAAGCTACTGCGGATGTTGGAAATCCAAAACAAAAACAGAATTACCTGGAAAAACTCAGCAGGTCTGGCAGCATCGGTGGAGAAGAAAAGAGTTGACGTTTCGAGTCCAACATGATGAAGGGTCATGTTGGACTCGACACATCAACTCTTTTCTTCTCTATTCAATGTAAATGTTGTTCACATTGCTGGTAAAGATAATGTGATTGTGGATGCATTGTCCTGGGTGTAAGTTATTGTAATTACTTAAGACTGTGTAAGGGGGAAGGATGGATGAATGAGTGTAAGTCTTGTGTTTGTTGTCTAGGTATCACATGCCCGTGATGAAACAAATTTTTTAAATGGCGTTTCATTGTTTTAAGGGTGGAAGCATATAAAAAACAGATTTTTTTTTTTTTCTCAGACTGTGGCTTTAAGATTGGACTGTGGCTTTAAAAATTACCATGGCGGCAGTTTAAAAGAGATGTTCAATGGAGCAGGAAGAAGAAAATCGACAGTGCTGCTATCTCCTGGAACAGTGTGTGCTAGGTTGGACAGAAAGGTGCTGGAAAGGAAACCTGGTTTAAGAGGGGACTGACTAGCGATGGTGTTTTGATTGGTTCCTGAACAAATGGACAAGTTCTGTGTCAGGATAGTGCAGTAGATCAGCTTATTTTTTATTCATTCATGGGATGTGGTCTTTGCTGGCAGGGCCAGCATTTGTTGCCCATCCCTAGTTGCCCTTGAGAAGGTGGTGATGAGCTGACAACTTGAACTGCTGTAGTCCATGTGGTGTAGTTACACCCACAGTGCTGTTAGAAAGGGAGTTCCAGGATTTTGACACAGCGTCAATGAAGGAGCGGCGATATATTTCCAAGTCAGGATGATGATTGAATTGGAGGGGAACTTCCAGTTGGTGGTGTTCCCATCTGTCTGCTGTTCTTGTCCTTATAGATGGTTGTGGGTTTGGAAGGTGCTATTGAAGGAGCCTTGGTGAATTCCTGCAGCGCATCTTGTAGATGGCACACACTGCTGCTACTGTGCATCGGTGTTGGAGGGAATGAATGTTTGGGGATGTGTGCCAATCAAGCAGGCTGCTTTGTCCTGGATGGTGTCAAGCTTCTTGAGTGTTGTGGGAGCTGCACTCATCCAGGCAAGTGAGCAGAATTCCATCACATTCCTGACTTGTGCCTTGTAGATGGTGGACAGGCTTTGGGGAGTCAGGAGGTGAGTTACTCATTGCATGATTCCTAGCCTCTGACCTGCTCTTGTAGCCACAGTATTTATATGGCTAGTCCAGTTCCGTTTCTGGTCAATGGTGACCCCCAGGATATTGATAGTGGCGGATTCAGTGATGGTAATGCCATTGAACATTGAGGGGCGATGGTTAGATTGTCTTTTGTTGGAGGTGGTCATTGCCTGGCACTTGTGAGGCATGTATGTTACTTGCCACTTGTCAGCCTAAGCCTGGATATTGTCCAGGTCTTGCTGCATTTGAACATGGATTGCCTCAATATCTGAGGAGTCACAAATGGTGCTGAACATTGTGCAATCATCAGTGAACATCCCCACTTCTGAGCTTATGATGGAAGGAAGGTCATTGATGAAGCAGCTGAAGATGGTTGGGCCGAGGACACTACCCTGAGGAATTCCTGCAGTGATGTCCTGGAGCCGAGATGACTTACCTCCGACAATCACAACCATTTTCCTTTGTGCTAGATATGACACCAACCAGTGGAGAGTTTCCCCCCTGATTCCCATTGAATCCAGCTTTGCTAGGGGTCATTGATGCCTCATTCGGCCATATACTGCCTTGATATCAAGGGCAGTGACTCTCACCACACCTCGAGAGTTCAGCTCTTTTGCCCATGTTTGAACCAAGGCTGTAATGAGGTCAGGAGCTGAGTGGCCCTGGCAGAACCCAAACTGAGCATCAGTGAGCAGGTTACTGCTAAGCAAGTGCTGCTTGATAGCACTGTTGATGACCCCTTCCATTACTTTACTGATCGAAAGTAGACTGATGGGGCAGTAATTGACTGGGTTGGATTTGTCCTGCTTTTTGTGTACAGGACATACCTGGGCAATTTTCCACATAGCCAAGTAAATGCCAGTGTTTTAGCTGTACTGGAGCAGCTTGGCTAGGAGTGTGGCAAGTTCTGGAGCACAAGTCTTCAGTATTATTGCCGGAATATTGTCAGGGCTCATAGCCTTTGCAGTATCCAGTGCCTTCAGCTGTTTCTTGATATCACATGGAGTGAATTGGCTTGGCTGAAGACTGGCATCTGTGATGCTGGGGACCTCCGGAGGAGGCCGAGGTGAATCATCCACTTGGCACTTCTGGCTGAAGATTATGGCAAATGCTTCAACCTTATCTTTTGCACTGATGTGCTGGGCTCCTCCATCATTTAGGATGGGATATTTGTGGAGCCTCCTCCTCCAGTGAATTGTTTAATTGTCCACCACCATTCACGACTGAATGTGGCAGGACTGCAGAGCTTAGATCTGGTCCATTGGTTGTGGGATCGCTTATCTCTGTCTATCACTTGCTGTATATGCTGTTTGGCACGCAATAGTCCTGTATTATAGCTTCACCAGGTTGATATCTCATTTTTAGGTATGCCTTGTGTTGCTCCTGGCATGCCCTCCTTCATTTTTCATTGAACCAGGGTTGATCCCCTGGCTTGATGGTAATGGCAGAGTGGGGGATATGCCAGGCCATGAGGTTACAGATTGTGTTCGAGTACAATTCTGCTGCTGCTGATGGCCCACAGCACCTCATGGATGCCCAGTCTTGAGTTGCTAGATCTGTTCGAAATCTATCCCATTTAGCATGGTGGTAGTGCACACAACACAATGGAGGGTATCCTCAATGTGGAGGCAGGATTTCATCTCCACAATGACTGTGCGGTGGTCATTCCTACCGATACTGTTATGGACAGATGCATCTGTGGCAGGCAAGTTGGTGCAGATGAGGTCAAGTATGTTTTTCCCTCTTGTTGGTTTCCTCACCACCTGCCGCAGACCCAGTCTAGCAGCTTTGTCATTTAGGACTCAGCCAGCTCAGTCAGTAGTGGTGCTACCGAGCCACTCTTGGTGATGGACATTGAAGTCCCCCACCCAGAGCACATTCTGTGCCCTTTCCACCCTCAGTGCTTCCTCCAAGTGGTGTTCAACATGGAGGAGCACTGATTCATCCGCTGAGGGAAGGCGGTACATGGTAATCAGCAGGAGGTTTCCTTGCCAATGTTTGATCTGATACCATGACACTTCATGGGGTCCGTAGTCGATTTTGAGGGCTCCCAGGGCAACTCCCTCCTGTCTGTATACCACTGTGCCGCCAGCTCTGCTGGGCCTGTCCTACCAGTGTAACAGGACATACCCAGGGATGATGATGGTGGTGTCTGGAACATTATTTATAAGGTATGATTCCATGAGGATGACTATGTCAGGCTGTTGCTTGACTAGTCTGTGAGACAGCTCTCCCATTTTCGGCACTAGCCCCCAGATGTTAGTAAGGAGGGTTGACAGGGCTGAGATTGCCGTTGTCGTTTCTTGTGCCTAGGTCGATGCCGGGTGGTCCATACGGTGTCGACCTAGGTGGTAAAACAAAATTAAAGGGAACGAATGTAGTAATTGTAAGTTAAATCTTTCATACTGTTATGGGGATCATGTGACTGTACAGACGAATCAGTCCTAAGTGCAGGTAATTTTATGGGGGAGTTTTCTAGCCTTGGTCTCAGAACAAGTATGTAGCTTCATCAGGAGCTTTGTAAATAAAGTTTACTGTTTCTTTCAAGAAACCTGCTCTGCGTTCCAAGTTTATTACAGCTCAGTAACATATTTCCTGTATGGCATTTTTTGACTAGGTCCATAATGGGCAGGATCTTCCAGTCAGCGAGCGGGGGCGGAGCCCACTCGCCAACACGTAAAATGATGCGTGATGACGTCGGGTGGAGCAACCTTCCCCCTTCTTCCTCTCCTTCCCCCTTCCTCTCCCCTTTCCTTTCTTGCCTCCCCTTTCCCTTCCTTCTACTTTCCTATTTCCTTCTCCTTCAATCATGTTGCCTGCTTGTATGTAGGTTTTTATAGGGCTGAAAGTCAAAACAATTTGAATAAATGTTGCAGCGCTCTGCTACTTAAAGCTAAAACAATTAAACAGAAATAGGAATATTACATGAAGTTGGATTGATTGTCAGCCTTTTAACCACATTTCCACTCATATAAAATGGTTATTATACCATTCCTCACCCAGCACCTTCTTCAACCTTTGAGCAGTTGCAGCTTTTATTTTCTATTTTTAGAGGTAATTATATGCGGCAATTGCAAATTAATAACATTATGGATACAGTAGCTATTGGTTATTTAAATTAAACATTTTGTGCAAGTGTTTAATAAGCGCTCCTTGGTATCCGTTTACACTGTGGCTCAGTTGATAGAACTTATCAAGAATCAGAGAATCTCACCTCTGATTCAGAAGGTTGTGGGTTAAAGTCCCACTCCAGGACCCAAGCACAAAAATCAAAGCTAGCACTCCCGTTCCGTACTGACAGGGATCTGCACAATTGAAGATGCCATCTTTCGGATCAGATGTTAAACTTAGGCCCTGTCTGCCCCCTCAGGTGGATGCAAAAGATCCAATGGCACTATCTCGAAAAAGAGCAGTGGAGTTCCCCACTGTCTGGATCAATATTTATTCCTTAATCAAAATTACAAAAGCGGATTTCCTGGTCATGTTTACATTGCTGTTTGTAGGAGCTTGCTGTGTGAATATTGGTTGCCATGTTTCCTAATTATAACAGTTTTGTTTTATTCATTCATGGGATGTGGGCATTTCTGGCTAGGCCAGCATTTATTACCCATCCCTAATTGCCCTTGAGAAGGTGGTGATGCGCTGCCTTCTTGAATCACTGTAGTCCATATCATTAGACTTTTAATTCCAAACTTTTATTGAATTTAAATTCTGCCATCTGCCCTGGTGGGATTCAAACCCACATACCTCAGAGCATTACCTGGGGTCTCTGAATTACTAGTCCAGTGAACAATACCACCACATCACCACCACTTCCCCCAGAAATTATTCCATTCAAAAGTATTTCATTCGCTGTAAAACACTTTGAAGCATCTGGGTGCAATATGGATGCAGATTTTTGAGAGTGTGGGGTTGTTTCGCTTAAATGGAGTGTTGTCCATTCATGGATGTCAATGACTGAGTGCATGTGCACAACAATCTGCAATGGGCTGTACAATACAACATTGCTGCAGTTCCAACATTACATTAGTGCTCCAGACAATAGAATGGAGATCTGGGCGTAATGTTAAGACAATACAATCACGAAATACACCCATGCATAGCCATGGTTACTTTGCTCAATGCATAACAAAAGCGCACCTGCATTCAATACAGATGAGAAAGACAGGGAATCACAAAAAGTGCTGTAATTCTGTTCATCACTCTCTTGATAATGTTGATTTATTCAGAAGATAATACTGCTAACCTGTCAGCTTGCTAAAAAATCTAATCCTAAATTAATCTAAGTAATTTAAGAACAGTGCAGACACAGATGGAATAGCATTTAGCCCTTATGGTGGTATAATAGGGTACACTTCTGATGAGGTATGAGAATTTAATGTAGCATATTCCTGTGTGTGTGTTTTTTTACTTGAAATTGGTTAATATCTGGATTAATCTGTGCTGGAACTTCTGTGCAGTACTGAGGGTGTGTTTTTTTTATTTGCTCATGGGATGTGGGAATCACTGGCTAGGTCAACATTTATTGCCCATCCCTAATTGCCCTTGAGAAGGTGGTGATGCGCTGCCTTCTTGAACCGCTGCAGTCCATGTGGTGTAGGTACACCCACAGTGCTGTTAGGGAGGGAGTTCCAGGATTCTGACCCAATGACAGTGAAGGAACGGCGATATATTTCCAAGTTAGTATGGTGAGTAACTTGGAGGAGAACTTCCAGGTGGTGGTGTTCCCATGTATCTGCTGCCCTTTTCCTTCTAGATAGTTGTGGTCGTGGGTTTGAAAGCTGCTTTCAAAGGATCCTTAGTGAGTTACTGCAGTGCATCTTGTAGATGGTACACACTGATGCCACAGTGTGTCTGTGGTGGAGGGAGTGAATGTTTGTGGATGTGGTGCCAATCAAGCGGGCTGCTTTGTTCTGGATGGTGTCAAGCTTCTTGAGTGTTGTTGAAGTGGCACTCATGCAGGCAAGTGGAGAGTATTCCATCACACTCCTGACTTGTGCCTTGCAGATGGTGGACAGGCTTTGGGGAGTCCGGAGGTGAGTTACTCACTGCAGGATTCCTAGCCTCTGACCTGCTCTTGTAGCCACAGTATTTATATGGCTAATCCAGTTCTGTTTCTGGTCAATGATAACCCTCAGGATGTTAATAGTGGGGGATTCAACAGTAGCAGTGGCATTGAATGTCAAGGGGTGATGGATAGGTTGTTTCTTGTTGGAGACTTGTCAGCCCAAGCCTGGATATTGTCCAGGTCTTGCTGCATATGGACATGGACTGATTCAGTATCTGAGGAGCCGTGAATGGTGCTGAACATTGTACAATCATAAGCGAACATCCGCACTTCTGACCTTATGATGGAAGGAAGGTCATCGATGAAGTAGCTGAAGATGTTTCCCTGTTACAGTATTAGGGCCAGTTAGCACAATTGGTTAGAGCATTAGAGCTGATGGTGTGGGTTCAATCGCCACACAAACTGATGAAGTTCTTGGAGCCTGCCCCTTCTACTGGTCCCATTGCGATCCAACGGCATAATTGAGGTGTAATTATTTAACCCTCAGATAACAAGGACACTGTATGAAAAGAGAGAGTTAGATGAGAGATACTGTCTGTCCAATGAGATGATAAACAGAGGCCCTGTCTGCCCTTGCAGGTGCATGTGAAAGATCCCATAGTGCTATCTGAAGAAGTGATGTGGAGGTCTCCCAGTATCCCTGAACAAACACCTGAAACAAATAATCAGGTTACCTGTCTCATTGCTGTTTGTGTGAGTTTGCTGTGGCTACATTTTCTGCATTATAATAGTGATTGAACTCCAAAAGGTCTTCATTGGCTGTCAAACACTTTGAGAAATCCTGAGATTTTGGGAGGTCTCTAAGTAAATCCAAGTCTTTCTTCCTTATCCCAATACGACAAGAATTTTAAAAGACATCGTTGTGTCCTGGAGTTCCAACATTCTTGCAAAATAATTAAAACTCTTATGTGCACAATTTTGCTTTCAGAAAATACATGGAAGAAATGCCCTCAGAATTGCATTACAGATGTCCCCAGAGTGAGACAGTAGTGAAGTTGAATGCTGGGAAAGGAAAGGACAAATGTTAATTAAACTATGAAAACTTATTTAAGTAAAAATGTTCCTTATCGGGGATCGAGGACAAACTATCGAGAGTACCAGGACCAGAGATGGTTCAATTGGGCAATGTGACCTACCTTATCTGTAACTATGTGAGATCTCCTTGTGAGTCTAGACCTGAGAAGCTCAATTATAAATGAGCGATGTGAAGTTTTTAGGTGCTAGTGCTGGTGCTTCACAGGATTGGAGGTGATCATGGCACCTTATGGTTATGTATGGCAATTAACATCAAGAGGCATGAGCTCTCCTAGCACAGATATTGTTCAGATTGGTTAATAGAACTTTGGAAATTAATGCTAAGGTGGCATGTTCAGCAATGAATGTCCTCAATTCCTAGTTTTGTTCCAGTTCTTTTTCTAGTTGTAGCAGAAGGTGCTGATTACCAGCCAACTATACAAAGTCTGAAATAAACACATAACTTTGATGTACAAATTTCACTGAGCTGAAGTGAGGTGAGATTTAAGCCAGTTAGTCTAGAAACAGCTACAGCATTGAAGATAAATTTGCACAGTAGCAGAGGATCCAGGAGGAAGAAGTAGGTCCTATACCAAAAAAGGTTAATCACTTTGTGCCCTCAGAATTCTAACGTCATCCTCCCAGAGGAAGGCCAGGCAACCATTCCATCCACATCAACTCATAAGAATGAGGTTGCATAAATTCTGCAAATAGAAATAGAACTTGCTGGAAATACTCAGCAGATCTGGCAGCATCTGGGGAGTGAGAAACAGAGCTAACGTTTCAAACCAATGACCCAGTGTCAGGACATCAGGTCACCAACCTGAAACGTTAACTTTGTTTCTCTCTTTGCAAATGCTGCCAGATCTGCTGACTATTTCCAGAATTTTCTCTTTTTTTTCAGATTTCCAGCATCCGCAGTGTTTTGCTCTTAAATTCTGCAAATATTGCTAACAGCAAGCATAGAAACTTTAATCTATTCAGCAGATAATGCTGTTAGCATGTCAGCTATCTAAGCAGTCTAATCCTAAATTAATCTTAGCAATTTATCAATCAACAATTTCAGCCACCGATCTCATAAATTTATAATCGGAATGTTATTAATGTGTAATTACTGTGGCATAACTGAGCTGCCTTTGTAACCTCTTGTCATTTATTTCATCAATTAACCCTGTCTGCTAATTATTTGTGAACTCAATGTTTAAGTTTAAGTGCTGATAACAATGATTCTAAGGCTAATAAACAATTGTTAATTCATGACTTTGTTGTTTGACTTATCTGATAATTGGCAAGCAAGTGCTAATTCATTCACTCAATAGCTTGTGTGGATCCTGATAGGAATTTGGGAGTGTAAATGCTAATTATAATCTGAGGTTGGTGTTAGACAGTTTGATGAACCACATTTAGGCATCATTAACTCTCAGGCATAGACTGGGTGGTAAACAACAGTCAGTTCCTTGATGATGAGTTATGGTGGAAGCGTTAAGGATGCGTCTTTGATGAATATTTTTGTCACGGTAATAAAGTTAGCTTATAAACTCAAAACAGTGCAGAGGATAATGACAGATGATTCTGAAGGCAAGATGCTTGGATGAATTTTAAACTGGACGATGTCTCTAGCGGTTCAGGGGACCTGACTTCTTGCCAATCAGTGGCTGCAGGAGGCCACAGTGATTAAATCCCATCAGTTGCGTTCCCACACAAAACCAATGTGAAGAGAATGCTGAGAGGCTGCTGGCAGATGAAGATCAGGGCACCATGGATATTGGTTGGCATCCAGGAAAGTGGGAGGGGAGAAGATTCCAGGAGGATCACACAAGAGAAAGAGAGAGGGGAAGAGCCCCGGGCAGTGCAGACAGTGACTCCTGTTCCTCCAGGCTCTCCAAGGCCTTTACTGTCTTCAGACAGCTTCTACATAGCAAGAAAACTTCCCTGCTTAGTCTGTGGTTAAAATTGCATCAGGACTAGCACAACAAGACCTCTATGAAACTACATTTATGAATTTTTCCCTTGCCATAGACAGGTGTCTAATCCCCATGCAAAATCCTGCAAGATAACGTTGTGAACAATCAAGATGTGAGCAGGTAAGTAGCCTGTTTGTTTTTAACTCCCCATCCGTCTGGCTTCCACTGGGTGGCTATGGTTCAAATCAATCCCATCAAGTTATTGGGACAAATTAATCTTTACCCTGCTTTCATTGGTACTATTAAGGTTGAAGAGCGTGTATGATCCAAATCTTTAAACTGTTAAAGGGTAACCATACCAACCTGCCTGCCGCAGACACATCTGTCCATGACAGTATCAGTAGGTGTGACCACAGCACAGTTCTTGTGGAGACTAAGTCCCGTCTTCACATTGAGAATATCCTCCATCATGTTGTGTGGCATTACCACCATGCTAAATGGGATAGATTTTGAACAGATCTAGCAGCTCAAGACTGGGCACCCATGAGGTGCTGTGGGCCATCATCAGCAGCAGAATTGTACTCGAACACAATCTGTAACCTCATGGCCCATTATATCCCCCACTCTACCATTACCATCAAGCCAGGGGATCACCTTGGTTCAATTAAGAGTACATGAGGTCATGCCAGGAGCAGCACCAGGCATACCTAAAAATGAGGTGTCAACCTGGTGAAGCTACAACACAGGACTACCTGTGTGTCAAACAGTATAATCAGCAAGTGATAGACAGAGCTAAGAGATTCCACAACTAATGGATTAGATCTAAGCTCTGCAGTGCTGCCACATCCAGTTGTGAATGGTGGTGGGTAATTAAACAATTCACTGGAAGACGAGGCTCCACAAATATCCCCATCCTCAATGATAGTGGAGCCCAGTACGTCAGAGCAAAAGATGAGGCTGAAGCATTTGCAACAATCTTCAGCCAGAAATGCCGAGTGGATGATTCATCTCGGCCTCCTCCAGATGTCCACAGAATCACGGATGCCAGTCCTCAGCCAATTCAATTCACTCCACGTGATATCAAGAAATGGCTGAAGGCACTGGATACTGCAAAGGCTATGTGCCCTGATAACATTCCGGCAATAGTACTGAAGACTTGTGCTCCAGAATTTGCCACACCCCTCTCCAAGCTGTTCCAGTACAGCTACAACACTGATATCTATGGCATGCCATACATTGGCAAAGTAAGTACCTGTAGTTATTTTCCACACTTTGCTTCATGTTACAGATATTTTAGGATCATGGGAGCAGCAAGACCAATGGAAACTGCATTGAACTTGTCAAAGCTCATTTGAAAGGCCTCAGAGAGTAGACTTTCACATCCTTATTCAAGGTTGGATTCAATTCAAAGTACCAGAGATCATAAAAATAAAACAACCTTTAATCCACCTGTAATATCCAGTCCCCAAATAATTTAACTTATTACAAATTCAATATTACTAATTTTTTTGTTGTTTATTGTTGACCTCTCATTCATTGTTCAACCGAATTGGCCATTAAAACTATGGAAATCAACCTGGGAAGCAAGCTCTTTTCATTTTTTTTCTGTTTTACAATCCAGAAGGCATTAACTCTCGGTGAGATGTCAGCAGCGTTCCAGTTCAAATGGCCCTTCCTTAATAATCAGCCTACACCTGCTAGTTGATTTGAAGGATATCGAGTCTGATCCTGCTCTTATCCCTACATATGCTTTTGGATATTGTTTAGGAGTAGGAGTAATAGCTGATCTTTCCCTTTCTTAGCAAAGAGATGCTCAAGCCAACTGCAGCACCCAACCTTCTGCCCTGGCTAAGATCAGTTAACTAACTAACTAAGACTTTCTAATCTGTATGGCTCTGTGTCTTAATCTAGTAAACCATTAGGGAGTCCCAGCAGGACACAACTATAAATTAAAATAGTTTCAAAATGATAATCCCACAACAGTCATCCATTTTGCAAATGTTGGTGTAAAAGTGCCTTAAGAATTATTTCTTAATTACATAACATAAGAAACATAAGAAATATGAACAGGAGTAGACCATTCGGCCCCTTGAGCCTGCCCTGTCATTCAATACAATCATGGCTACGGGGTACATTTAGCCATGCTGTGATTCTGGTTCTGGTTCAGAGCCCCACAAAGTTTGCAGGTCACTAATATGTCCCTGAATACTAACCAAACAATTCTGCAGCCTGGCCTGTCGTGTTGGAGTTTTTAAAATCGTTCTTGACATGTGAGTGTCACCAGAAAGGCCAACATATATTGTTCATCCTCAATGCCCATGAGAAGGTGATGGTGTAGGGCCTTCTTGTTGAACCACCACAGGCAAAATTTTGCAGGATTCTGACTCAGCCGTAATAAACAAACCACACTATACGTCCAACTTAGGGAGGTGTGTGTGAATTTAGAAGCGATGTGTTCCAATACATCTGCTATAGTTGTCCTAAGTGGTGGATGTTAAGGATTTGGTAGATGCTGTCAAAAAGGCATTGACAATCTGCTGCCATGCCAACTGTAGATAGTACACACTGCAGCCATGGTGCTGGTTGCTTTGGTTTGTGGGTTGTGATGACGTGGCAGGTGATGTGTGCTAGGTGAACCAAATCCACAAGGGAAACTCGGCCACACTATCGCAACAATTTTGCCATTTGTATTTATTATGAGAATATTTGGGCACTGAATTCAGAATTAATGAGTCCACTGACACATTATGAGATTTTAAAAACTAAATTAAAACATGTATTAAAAAAGAAAAGATTTCAAGCACATACATAAATTTACAGTTGTTTATTATTATAATAAATCCCAAAATTCCTAATTAAACTGACTCCCAACTACACTCCACCCCTTAAGGCAACAGTCCAAAATAGATTTTAAATGTAAATAGCAAGCCAGCAAATTTACCACAACACCCCTTTGACAGTGGAATTCCAAAGGCTTTTCTCCAACTTTAGCTACTGGACACAACAGAATTTTGCAAATATGGCTGGAGGCTTCCCCGAGGCTGTTTTACAGTCTCCTTTTAGTTCTTATATGGCTCCACAACATCACTTTCAAATGTCTTTTACCCCTAACGTCTTTTGATAATTTCAAGCTTGCAGTCTATTTGACTCTAATCTAATTAAATCACACAGACAGAACCATCTACACTCACACCCATAAACCTATTTTACAATAAACCACAATAATATTATGAAACTTATTATAGTTTCATTACAGGGTGAGGTGCTGATCAAGCAGACTCCTTAGTCCGCAGCTGCCATCAAACTTATGGAGTGTTGCCATCCAGGCAAGTGGAGACTATTCCATTAAACTTCTGAAATGTGCCTTATAGTTTGTGAAAGGGCTTTGGGGAGTCAGGAGATGAGCCACTGCTGCAGAATACCCAACCCCTGGTTTGCTCTTGTCCTGAAAATCCTTGCCACTGCATCTATATGGCTGGTCCAGTTTATGTTCTATGGCAACTCCCAGTATGTTGATTGTGGGTGACTTGCTAATGCCATTAATTGTCAAGGGGAGATGTCTAGATATTGTTAAGGTATATATATTGAGTACAGACATGGTCTACATCTGAGCAATTAAGACTGGAACGGAACTGTGCAATCATCAGTTATCAGCTCCACTTCTGACCTTATGACAGAGGGAAGGTCATTGATGAAGAAATTTATACTTAAAGACACTGATGTAAAACCAATAAATAAAACTTTAATAAAAGGTAAAAAGTGCTCCCCAACTAAAGTTTAGCACAAATTAATTACAGTCATCATTTGAAATAAATGTTTTAATTACCCTCATCATGAGAATTAAATGCTTTAAATATCCTCATTATGGAAATAAATGAAATCATTAGCTCTGGCATGTGATAATAGCCTTAATTCTTAAAAGCATAAAATTGCTCTGCACATATATTATGGTAAATGGTTTTCCACTTTACATGAAGTTGTTTCTTGCATATGCTACCAGACTGATTTTCTGCAATTTTTTATGATACTAACTAGATTTGTTTCAACTTGCAGAAAGAAAACACTTCCCCAAATATTTCAAAGCATCCTTAAACCTGATAGGAATAATAGAGAGAAACTATTTTCCCTAGTGGACAAATCCAGGACAGTGGGGCATAACCTTAAAATTAGTGCTGGGCTGTTCGGGGATGTTCGCTCCTTCACACAATGGGTAGTAAATATCTGGAACTCATGCCATTTGAAACATATTCAAGGTCATTGGATAAATTCAAAATTGAGATTGTTCCCTGACCTGCTGAGATTTCCAGCATTTTCTGTACATATTTCAGATTTCCAGCATCTGAACTGTTTTGCCTTTTTCATTGATAGATTTTTGTTTGACGAGGATATTTACAGTTACGGAACCAAGGCAGGTAAATAGAGTGAATATACAACATCAAATTGACTGGTTGAACAGACTCGAGGGACAGAATGACCTACTTCTGTTACTATGGTCCTGGTAATTTTTCTTAATTCATTCATGGGATGCAGGCATCATCGGCTTAGCCAGCATTTATTGCCCATCCACAATTGCCCTTAAGAAGGTGGTAGTGAGCTGCCTTCTTGAACCACTGCAGACACTGTGGTGTAGGTACACCCACAGTGCTGTTAGGGAGGGAGTTCCAGGGTCTTGACCCAGTAACAGTGAAGGAATGGCGATATAATTCCAAGTCAGGATGGTGTGTGGCTTGGAGGGGAACTTCCAGGTGGTGGTGTTCCCATGTATCAGCTACCTTTGTCCTTCAAGGTGGTAGTGGTTGTGGGTTTGGAAGGTGCTGTCTAAGGGGGCTTTGTCAGTTTCTGCAGTGCATCTTGTAGATGGTACACACTGCTACCACTGTACGTTGGTGATGGTGGGAGTGAATGTTTGTGGATGGTATTTCAATCAAGCGGCTGCTTTGTCCTGGATATTGTCAAGCTCCTTGAGTGTTGTTGGAGCTGCATTCATCCAGGCAAGTGGAGAGTATTCCATCACACTCCTGGCTTGTGTCTTGTAGATAGCATACAGGAGGATCCATCCTAGACACCTTCACTCCGGAAAGGCTGTATGAGAGTATATGCTCAGACTCTAGTTTCCATGAAACTGCTTCCCTTTACCACTGTGCATCCACCTCAGAAGCCCCAGCACAGCATCCCCTTGGCCAGCATCCTGCAATAAAAGCTGCCAACAGAAACCTTTCTATTTACATCTTTATCCAACAACATATCCAATTATACAAACAGAAATGACCTACTCACCCTTGTGTGTGTTCTTCGTGCCTGTCTTGCAGGTGCCTTTGCCTGTCCTAGTTCTCCTTCACAGCACCAGCTGCTGGCTTTCACTGGAGTGACTCCAGATCACCTTGTAAGACGTGTTCGAGCAGGCCTGGGCCTCGAGGGCCTAGATTCGCCACCTTGGCATGGGCGGCAGCATTCTGAGCTTCCACTATACCACCGTGATAATGGACTGCTTCTGCCTGTGCTGCAATGAGACAGCCGTCACCAGACTCTACAGCAGGGTTGGGTATTCTAGGGCTGTCATGAAGTTGGACACCACTCCCATGTTGGAAATGATGGGCTCCAAACTCTGTGTGTCCAAACTCTCTAAATTGGAGCCAGTTCCTCCATGTTCCTTGAAAGTGACAGCACAATGTCTGGCAGGTCTTGCAATGTGCATCTTGGTGTGCATGTTCATCAGTGTTCTCCTGTGTGTAGCCCCATCAAAGTCCTCATCTGAATCCCCTGCAATAGAACTCACCCTCTGGAGAACTGGTACATGAGCTATCCTTTCTCCCAGCAGCCCGCTCACACCTGGTGACTCACCACATGCAGATCTCAACTTCACACTAGCCTCTAAAGTTTACAAAGTGCCAATATCTGAGCTGGTGGCTACGAGTGTTAGATCAATTGACAATGCTTCTTCCTTGGAGGTCTGGTACAGCTCTCTTTCTCTCTCTCTCTCCCTCTCCCTCTTGGGATTGCTATGATTGGACAAGAGGCAAGAAATGAAGAGGCAACACTGCCTGCCTCAACAGCAATGGCCACAGGCAGATCGCGAATCAGAACCCCTGGCCTGGAAAGAGGCCTTAACAAATTCTCCCCATAGCAGTATCTATAAAGAATTAGGAAATACTTGCAGCTTGAGGAACAAATTAGCACTAAATATTATTTCAAGGAAGCCATCACTCCAATGAAAGTCAGCAATGAAAGCAGAAAGGCAGAAGGACATGGTTGGAGTGAGGAAGGGGTTGGGGCATAAGGCAAGAGGCCCATGGTCACATCATCTGCAGCTTTCACTTTATGCTATGCAACAGGATGAGGGTGAAGTGGAAGTTGAGAAGAGGCATAAAGCAGGAAGGTTCTGTCATTCTAAATGCTCCATAATGTGGGGAACCATCTCCACCATTGGGCTTGGAATGAAAGCATGCCACTGTATTTCATGCCACCTTGGCCTGCAAGAAAGTGGGCAGAATGTCAATGATTGTGTTGCACTGTGGTTGGGTGATGTGCCTGCCATTGCTGAATAACTGGAAGCATGTGGAGACAGAGAGAGGTGGGTGTGATGTTGACAGCACTGGAAGGTATGTGAGGATAAGGGTAAATGTTAGGCGTAAGTCCTGACCGCTATGAACTGCAGCTGGGTGAGGAATGGGGGCGTAGTGCATTGGGCAGTGTGATAGGTTGGTGGTTTGGTGTGTAGGAGATGGGGCCAGAATCCAGAAGTTGGCCTCCCTGGCTACCTGGTCCCATCATTCCCTTCTAAGGGTGGTCCTTGAAGGTCTCCAGCACTGTCCCCACCACCCGAAAAACATAGCCTCTCTGTTCACTCTGTTTCCTCTGGCTGGGGAATCAAAAACACGGAGGCACCATCTCAGGATAAGAAGCTGATCATTTAGGACTGAGATGAGGAGAAATTTCTTCACTCAAAGGGTTGTGAATTTTTGGAATTCCCTACTGCAGAGGGTTGTGGACGCTTCATTATTAATTTTATTTAAGGCTGAAATGGATAGATTTTTGGTCTTTTACGGAATCAAGGGATTTCGGAAGTGGGTGGAAAGTGAAGTTGATGCTGAAATTCAGCCATGATTGTATTGAATGGTGGAGCAGGCTCAAGGGATGGTAATCTTGCTCACTTATGCTCTTCTGTTCATATATCCCACTGGGCTGCATGTAGAAATCAAGCAAATGAAGAGGCAACACAAAGTTTGTAGGCTGCCTGCCTCAACAGGAATGGGCACAGGCAGATTGCAAAACAGAACCCTTGGCCTGGAAAGAGGCCTTAATCAATTTCCTCTGTAGCCATATCTGTAAAGGGTTAGGAAATACTTGCATCTTGAGGAACAAATTAGCATTAAATATTATTTCAGAGAAGGCATCACAATAATTTATTCGCTAATTCTTTTACCGTATAAATTATTATTCATTATAAGAAAGAAAAAGCAGCAAGAAATAACATTTGTATAGTGCCTTTCATGATGTCAAGACATCACAAGGCATTTTACAGCCAACTACATACTTTTGAAATGTAGCCACTGCTATAGTGTGACACAGCATCCAAATTGTGCTCAGAAAGATCCCACAAACAGCAGTAAAAGATGACCAGACAATTTTTATTTTCAGGGATGTTGGTTGAGGGCTAAATATTGGCCAGAATGCTGTGGAGAACTCCCCTGGTCCTCTTTCAAATAGTGCCAAGGGATTCCTTGTATATCCACTTGAGAGAGCAGATGGGACCTGGGTTTAACATCACATCCGAAAGACTGACATCTCTTACAGTGAAGCACTCCCAACCAGCCCAGCACTTCCCAACCATTCAGAAGACATGTTTCACACTGGGTTAGCCTTAATTGGCCAGCCAGTGTGAAGTCGTGGTCGGAGGCCAATCGCGGTCGGGGGCCGTTTCCCAGCCGTTCCCCAGCCTGCCGATCACACGCGCCCGACAAGGGAAAAATTCAGGCCAATGTTTGAAGGAAGATACTGTCTTTCCTTAGTGGCTGACATTTTTTAATTCATTCCTGGATGTAGCTGTCACTGGCTGGGCCAGCATTTATTGCCCATCCCTTACTGCCCTTGAGAAGGTGAATTCAACAAATCACCCAGATTTAAATAATGTTTTCACTTCTGGCGTTCTTTCTGTGGAGGACGAGTAAAATGGTAGAATTGATTTTGTTGGTTCTCGTTTAATTTTGATATGATTGAAGTAAGTGTGTGTTGGGGGACAGGGAGGATGGGGAGATTGTAGAGGAGGGGAAATTTTCAACTTATCACCAGAGCATTAAACTGCAATTGTGTGTTTGGCAGCCATTAAGAAACTTGTCCCACAATGCCAATTTAACCCTCTGGCGATAAGTAGAAAATTATTCTCGTGATGCTTAAAAAATGACAAAAAGCTGCTCTGTCATAGCATTGGGAGCATCAGAATCTGATGCAGCAACATGCGTTCTTCTGTGGTGGCAAATTAGCTCAGGATTTATAGTTTTCAGTTTACCACTAGTGCGTAAAAATGGCATTATGGGGGTAAATTAACTCACCAGACCAGAAACCCCTGGAATCGAGTGGAATCATATAATGGTTACAGCACAGAATGAAGCCATTCAGCCCATTGTTTCTGTGCCAGCTCTCTGTAAGAACAACTCATCCAATCTCACTCATTCACCTTTACCCATAGCCCTGCTATTTTTTTCCTCCAGATAATGGTCCAATTCTCTTTGGAAAGCCCTAAACGAGTCTGCTTCCACCACACTCTCAGGCAGTCCATTCCAAATACAAACCACTCTGTGTGTAAAAATGCTTTTCCTCATGTTGCCATTGCTCCTTTTTACTAATCAGAATAATTCAGAAATCAGCGTCCTCTGGTTTTCAATCACTGCACCAAAGAGAACAGTTTCTCTCTATCTACTCTGTCCAGGCCCCTCATGATTTTGAACACCTCTATCAAACCCCCTTGTCATCTTCTCTTCTCCAAGGAGAATAGTCCCAACTTCTCCAATCTAACCATGTAATTGTCATTCCTCATTCTCACTAATTTTTTTCTGCACCCTCTCTAATGTCTTTATATCATTCCTAAAGTGTAGTGCCCAGAACTGAGCACAGTACGCTAGTTGAGGCCTAACCAGAATTTTAAACATGTTTATCATAACTTCTTTGCGTTACTCCATACCCCTATTTATAAAGCCCAAGATCCCATATGCTTAATTAACTGCTTTCTCAACCTGCCTCGCCACATATGCTTCTGCTCCTGCAGCCCCTTTAGAATTATGCATTTTATTTTATATTGTCTCTCTTCATTCTTTCTATCAAAATGAATCACTTCACACTTCTCCATCAAAACACCCTGTCTAATGTTGCTCTCCACTGACTTCAATGGAAATACAATAACAGCTTTAATTTATATAGCAACTTTAACAACGTAAAACATTCCAAGGCTCTTCACAAGGGTGTTGTCAAACTAATTTTGACACTGAGCCACATAAGGAGATATTAGGACAGGTGACATGAAGTTTGGTCAAAGAGGTCAGGTTTTAAGCAGAATGTTCAAAGAGGAGAGGCAGAGAGATTTAAGGAAGACATTCCAGAATTTAGAGCCTAGGCAAAGGAGGCACAGCCACTGGTGGTGAAGTGATTAAATTCAGGGATGTGTAAGAGGTCAGAAGTGGAAAAGCACTGAGATCTCAGGAGGGTTTTAGAACTGGAGGAGGTTACAGAGATAAGGTCAGGCTAGGCTATGGCAGAAGAGATTTATCAGACATTTATGTTTATATCTAGCATTCAATCAGGCACTTTGCTCACAAATACGAATGTGAGAACATAAGAACTAGGAGTAGCAGTAGACCATGTGTACCCTCAAGCTTGTTCTTCCAGTAATAAAATCATGGCTGATCTACCTCAACTCCACTTTCCCATTACATTCCTTTGATTTCATCAGAGTCCAAAAATCTATCAATCTCAGCCTGAAACATACTTAGTGACTGAGCATCCATAATCCTCTGAGGTAGTGAATTCCAAAGATTCACAACCCCATGAATGAAGAAATTTGTCCTCATCTCAGTCCTAAATGACCAACCCCTTATCCTGAGACAACGTTCCTAATTTTTGACCCTCCAGCAGAAGAAATAGCCTCTCAGCAGCTACCCTGTTATGCCCTCTCAGCACCTCAGATGTTTCAATGAGATTACTTCTCATTCTTCTAAACTCCAGGGAGTATAGGCCCATTCCACTCAATTGTTCCTCAGGATAGACCTCTAATCCTAGCAATTTTTCTAGTCAAATTTTGTTGCACCTTGTCTATGGCAAGTACCTTCCTTAGACTTAAACTGTTCACAGTATTCCAGGTGTAGTCTTACCAAAGGCCTGTACAATTGTAGCAAGACTTCCTAATTCTTGCACTCCAACCGATAAAGGCTAACATGCCATTTGCCTTCTTAATTTCTTACTGCATATGCATGGTTTGAAGGATTCGTGGCACAGTGGATGGTATCCCTGCCTCTGAGAAGCTGGAATCTCTGGGTTTGAATCCCACCCAGGACTTGATGACTAAAGAAGGTATGCTTGTAATGTGGCCAGGCAGGTTGAGGGTCAATGTGAAAATCCTTCCAACACATGGCAGTGGCAGGCTATAAAAGTGAGAGAGATTCCTGGTCAGTGATGTGATGGAAAGAAAGTCAGAGCTGCTCAAGTCTAAGTGCCCTGTTACCACTTACTTCTGGCATTTTCCCAAAGACCAGTATCAGGCTAACCAGCCTGTAATTCCCAACTTCCCTCTCCCTCCTTTCTTGAACAGTGGCATTAAATCTGCTACCTTCCAATCTCCTGTGAACATTCCAACCTGTAGGGAAAAACCAATAGGTCCACTATCTCTGCCACCACCTCTTTTAGAACCCTAGTATGTAGGCGATCAGGCCCAAGGGACTTGTTGACTTTGTTATGACGTGGCAGGTGATGTGTGCCAGGCAGACCAAATTCACAAAGGAAACTTGGCCGTGCTATCACGACAATTTTGCAATTTGTATTTATTACACGAAGATGCGTGCACTGAATTCAGAAGTAATAAGTCCACCATCATCTTTAGGGGTTTTAAAAATTAAATTAAAATATGTATTAACAAAATATAAAAGATTTCAAGCACATACATAAGATTACTTACGACTATAATAACCCTTAAAATTCCTAATTAACCTGACCCCCAGTTACACCCCCTTTAAGACAACAGTCCAAAATAGGCTTTAGATTTAAAACAAAATCAGCAAGTTAACAGAATACCCACTTGACAGTGGAATTCCAAATGGCTTTTCCCCAACTTCAGTTATGTTGTATAGCAGACTCACGCACACATGGCTGGAGGCTTCATTAAGGCATTTTCACATACTCCTGTTAGATCTTACATGCTTTTCTTTCTACATAGCCTTTAATTCTCCTTTATATATGTTTATCTCTATTTAATATGTAAATTCTATTGTTCCATATGTCTTTGAAACTTTATCTTCCTCATAATATAAAAACTTTCATGTTGCCAATATTGTCAGTGACCTTTGGGAAAAATAAACCCATTCCTTAGCCTTGCTTATCTGGCCAGTTGTAAACAGACTAAGATCCCTTTGAAATCCAAATCTCCTCATTTATCTAAAAATGCAAATTCCCTTCACACCTTACATGCTAAGCCAGCAACCATGTTTACTCATTAGCATGTCAAACACATAACTTCTTCTGATGATTTCAAGCTTGCACTCCAAATGTAATTAAATCACAGACAGTGATACTTACCCCCATAAACCTGCTTCACAATAAACCAGAAAAAAATTATGAAAATTATTATACTTTCATCACTACTTTTAGTGCCATTACTTTTTTCAGTACTTTTTCTTTACTAATATCAATTACTTTGAGTACCTCACAAGGGCAGCAGATGCATAGGAACACCACCACCTGCAAGTTCCCCTCCAAGCCACTCACCATCCTGACTTGGAAATATATTGCCGTACCTTCACTGTCGCTGGTCAAAATCTGGAATGCCTACCCTAACAGCACTGTGGGAGTACCTACACCACATGGACTGCAGCGGTTCAAGAAGGCGGCTTACCGCCACCTTCTCAAGGGTAATTAGGGATGGGCAATAAATGCTGGCCTAGCCAGCGACACCCACATCCTGTGAACGAATAAAAAAAAACTCATTTAGACTTTTGGCTCTCTGTTAGTTCTGGTATGTTGTTTGCCTATTTTACTGTACAATCAAAAATAGTTGTTTAACACCTTTGCCATTTCTTTACTCCGCATTATGGGCAGGATTTTGCTGTTGGCGAGCGGGGTCGGGGCCCGCTCGCCAACACGTAAAATGACGCGGGATGACATTGGGCGGAACCCCCAATGTTACCCCGCCCCATTTAAATTTTTAGGAAGACGGGGGCACAGCAAAATCAGCTGCGGGCCCGCCGACCTGTTAATGGCCACTTGAGGCCATTGACAGGATCAATTAAGCAATTAAACGACCTGCCCGTCCAACCTTAAGGTTGGCTGGTGGGCAGGCCAGGAGCCCTGGTGGCAACTAGAAAAAACATGAAGCCTCATCCAGTGGCGGGATAAGGTTTCATGTAGGGTTTTAAAAATTGTAATAAAGTTGTTATGGAAATTATGAACATGTCCCAACTCATGTGACGTTGTCACATGAGGGGGCGTGTAAGGGAATTTTTTTTTCTATTTTTAATATTTTTAAAATGGAGGCAATCTCCTTGAGGCTGCACTTGGCCTCAGGGAAATGAGTGAGCTCTTTCGTGCGCATGCGCAAAAGAGCACACTCTCGATTTTAGGGATTCCTCCCCGTCCGCACAGGGAGCACATAGCGCTTCCCAGTGGACGTCATGCTGGGCGGGCCTTAATTGGCCCGCCCACGTAAAATGGCGGTGCGGCCCCGATTGTTGCTAGCGATCGGCTCCGTGCCCGCCCGCGCTTGGGTCAGGCCCATCCGCCCAACGAACAGAAAATTCAGCCCTATGATTTTGCTTGTTTTAGCCTTATTTACTCTCCTGGAGCCTTATTTATTCTTATAACTCTTTTTGTTTTTGCATAATTGTAGAGGCCCTTAAAATTTATTTTTATATTCCTAGCTAGTTTACTCCCATTTTCTATTTTCTCCCTTTATACCAATCTTTTGGACGTCCTTTGCAGGTATCTAAAACTATTTTAACCATCAAGCTCCCTACTCCTTTTGTAAATTTCATAAACCTCTTCTTTTAATCTAATAATATTCTCAACCTCTTTAGATAGATATGGATGGGCTTCATTTCTGGTGGAGTTTTTATTTCTTAGGGCAATGTAGACTTGTTGCAAATTATGAAATACTTTTATAAATGTTCACCATTGCTCACCTACCATCATACCTTTTAATCTAATTTCTTAATCTACCCAAGACAACTGGGCCCCAATACCCGTGTTATTGACTTTATTTAGGTTCAATGCTCTAGTTTCAAACATTTGCATGTTACTCTCAACTCAATATGTGTTTCTGCTATATAATGATCATTCTTCTTCAGGGGGCCCTATATTATGAAATAATTCATTAACCCTGTCTCATTACACAAGATGGGATCTAAAATAACCTTTTCCCTGGTTGATTCTACAATGTATTGTTCTAGTAAACTATCTCAAATGCTCTCTATGAATGTGTCCTCCAAACTACTTTTTCCCATTTGATTTTCCCAGTGTGTATGAAGATTAAAGTTCTCCACGATTAATGCATTTCCTCTGTTATTAGAACCTCTTATTTCTTGATTAATATTCTGTCAAACAGTATAGCTGTTAGGAGACCTATTTCCCCCCAGTACTTTCTATTTTTATCTTCTCCTATACTAATTCTACTTCCTGCTTTTCAAGATCCTTCCTCACTACTGTATTTATGTCATCTTTTATTCTCATGGCTTCTTTTTCCATTTTCTCTCTCTCTTTGAAATGTCAAGTACCCTGAGATATTTATTTTCCAACCTCTGTCACCATGCAACCCATGCCTCTGTAATGGCTATTAGTTCAGAATCATTTATCTCTATTAGTACCATTAATTCATCTATCGTGTTATGCATGCTTCATGCATTCAGATAAAATGCCTTTAATTTTAACTTCTTTACAATCTTTTCCCCAATTTGACTTTATTCACTGATGCACTATTAATTCTTTGTCCCTTCCTGTCACACTCTACTTATCTTTACCCAAATCAGACTGCTCTGTGGCCTTGACTTTTCTCTTTAGATTTATAAATTTCCCCTCACCTTAACCCTCCAGCCTCCTTTAGAATTTAAAACCCTATCTACAGCCCTAGTTATAGAATTCACCAGGAGCTGGTCTCACCCCAGTTTCAGTGGAGCCCATCCCAATGGAACAGCTCCCTCTTTTTCAATATTAGTGCCAGTGTTCCATAAATCAAAACCAATGGCCAGAATTGGCATCAGGCGTCATGATGGGCGGGAGGTGGGGGTGACAATATGGCGAGAAGGCCAAAAATCAGTTTTCACACCGATGTGAAAGCACAGAGGAACTCCAATCCTGCTGGAGGCCAGCATGAACCTGCTTTGCATCCTGCTAATGGGTTGCAAAGTAAGGCCCAACCAGAATCGTTCCCCACGACAGATTTTCCAATGTGTCAGAAGGAAAACACGCTGGCCCACAACACATCTGGACAAGTGTGACATGTAGAAGTCAAGGCTTACTGTTAGGGCCTTGCTCACATCGCAGAGAAGCAGAAGGTGCTGAAGCCCTACAGCTACTGGACCTTGGAGGAACACGTACATCGCATGCTGGGTGGATTCTCATGGACATGGCTCCACCGCAAAGCAGCTCATGGAAGGTGGGAAGTCTCCATCAATGTCTCAGGTCTACTTCAGAACATCACGGTCTTGGCTATGGGCTGCTATAGATGATGGGTGAGGTGGTATGGGGGTGGCGGGGAGAGGAAGGTCTAGCTTTGAGTGGGAGAGGAAGGTGTACCAGGAGGGGCAGGGGTGGGAGAGGAATATCTAGGCTTGAATGGGGAAGGTATACCGGGGACAGTGGGGATTGTGGGGTGGTAGGGGGGCGGTGTGGTTGGGAGCGGACCGAAGTGTCAGGGGAGGGTGAATTTGGAAGTGGGGGACAAAGGTGTCAGGGGGCTGAGGTTTGGAGTGGAGTGGATGGAGTACAAGGGTAGGAGGGTGTAATGGGGAGGATGCAGTAAGTGGGGAGGTAGGTGTAAGGGGGAGCAAGGAGTAAGAGAAGGATTTCGGAGGGGGAAGGAATTTGGAGCGGGGAAGGAGTTCAGCGGGGAAGGAGTTGGGAGCAGGGGAGGAGTTGGGAGCAGGGGAGGAATTGGGAGGCTGGAGGGAGACCAGAAGGAGGAAGGAGTCCAGGGGGAGGAAAAAGTAAGGGTGAAGGAAGGAGTAAGGGTGGAGGAGGGAATAAGAGTGGAGAATAGAGTAATGGCAGCGGTGGTGGTGGGGGGGAAATGTCCAGGTGAACATGCAATGGATGGGTCTGCGGAGTAAATTACTCCCTGAGGGTGTGCATGGTAGAAGGGAATGGTGAGTATGAGAGGGAGCAGTGTGGGTTGGTAGGGTGGGAGGGTGAGGATGCGACAGTAGTGATAGAAGGGACAGTGAGGGGCATTGATGGGGACTCAGAGGCAGACACGGACCCTGGGGATGCGAAGGAGGAGGTTGGGGAGATCAGTGTGGAAGGGGGTGGGATTCTCAGGAAGGTAGGGAACGTGTACGTTTACCTGGACATCCTGGAAAGAAAAGGGTTCAGATTGGTAGGTGACAGTGGGGAGATGGCAGGTGATGCCAGGGGGTTCAACAGTGATGGGGGAATGGACTTGGGTGACTGAGGGAGGGGAAAGGACAGGGGAGCTGATCAGAAACTTAACAACTACCATGGTTATCAAAATCAAAAGTGAGCAGAGCCTCGTGTTGGTCAGGAACAGGTGCTGCATGGGAGTGGGATCAGTGGGTGGGTGGAGATGCAGGTCAGCTCAGATGGACAATTGAATGCAAACCCCAGCAGGCAGCATTGAAAATACTCAGGACAGTGAGATGAGTGTGATTGAGGGAGACTCTGCACGCGAGGGAGGATGCTCACATGAGTTTCCGAAAGACCCTGTCACACACACACACACACACAGACGCCTGTCCCTTCAGATTCACTTGTGGTCTGGCTGCATACAGCTGAACTGCTAGTGGGGTGGGATGCAGGAAGATGACTCACAAAGCCTGTAAATGAAGGTGAAACACATTACACATTATTCAGTGAAAGTGAATATATTTTCAGGTTATAAAGTAACAAAATATGTTCACCTGTTCAACCACTTGTGGTCAGAATTTCTTAACGTTTCTAGGCCTAACACTTCCAGGTGCTGTCCTGACACCCGCAGCAGGAGCGGAGACAGCCTGAGCAATGGTTGGCCCTGTTACCTGTGATAACTTTGGTGTGTGTCCTCTGGAGAGCCAATGTCTTGAGGGCCCCAGCTTCCTTTGGTTAGCCTTCAGTGGGCCAGCTGTTCCCTCTGTGGTGACAGAGGACAAGGTTGAGGAGGCCACAGGCAAAGGGGACTCAGACATAGAGGACAGCCTCTGAGATCCCTGAGTGATTAGCCCAGGGCTGTCCAGCTGCCACTCCTCCTCCCTTCAGATGCCCAAGGGCCCCAGCCGATTCCTTGGGGGGAAGGAGCACCTGGAGGGACATTGAGATGCACTGTTTCCCTTTCACATTGCCACTGCAGAAACTCACACATGGCTACAGCGATGGAGTGCAGGTCTGCACACATCTCTGCATTCTGCTGGACCAAGAGTCTCCATGGTGTCCGCCATCCTTCCTATGGAGACCTCCATGCGCGCACATGTGGGCACCACTTCATCAGAGAGCAGGCGGACTCACTCCTCCGACTCGCATGCCACACTGTTGAGAGCTTCCAACAGCTCTGCACAGTGTTCCCTGCCTTCTGCTGACTGTCCACAATGAGCTGGAAGGCCAAATCCAGAGGCTTGTCATCTGACGCAGACCTCACAGATGCCTCTTCCCCAGCAGTCCTTTGAGTGCCAGGGAGCTCGGCTGAACGTGCCTCCTGCTGCTGCACACACAGGTTTGTGCAGTGATCAGCAGATGTGAACCCAAGCCTGCTCTAGATCTAGGCCCCACCGAGGTGTGTGTCTCTGCGCTGGTGGAGGGTGTGGATAAGCGCTGTGACCGGTCTTCCAGGCTGCATATTTCCAGCTCTTCAATGGAGGAGGCCTCCTCTTGGCTGGAGGTGAGGACCTGGATGGGGCTGAAGGACTGGCTGGCTGAGGGTGTTGGTAGCATGGCAGCAGAATCAAAAGCAGGGGAGAGAGTACTCACAGTTGCATTGAGAGAGGAAAGATGGGTGTTTGCCACCAACCTCACCATTACCGCAGACATGGTCCACGCCCTCACCAGTCAGCACGATGACACGCTCCTCAAAGTGAGTGAGCGATGTAATGTAGGCCACTCCACCCCTAGTCTGGGACCTCTCCCTGCTGTTGTGAGCCAGCTTCTCCTGCATGAAAACAGATGGAGTGTGAGCAGGATGCATGGCACTGCATGGAATTGTGGTAAGTGAAGTCACGGATGGGATGAGGATGTGAGCTCCAGAGGATATGAGCCTGATGGAGATGTGAGGGTGTGTGAGTTAGTGGTGTTGTCCCTTGAGATTTGAGATCCCTGTGGATGTGTGATGGGTTTGTGAGTGTGAGTTGAGAGTGATGAGGTGGTTGACTTATCCTGGCTGAATGGATGAGAGTATTCATCCTCTTCCTGAACTGGATGGCTGACCTCCTCTATGCTCCAGTGGTGCTGACCGCCACGTCCACTGCCTCCCAGGCTGGATTGGTGATTCTGATGGACCTCCTGCGGCCAGAGTGGGAGTAGGGAACATTGCGGCGGCCTTCCATTACGTCCAGCAGGTGCCCCAGAGAGGCATCTCTAAATTTGGGGGCTGCTGTCTTCTTTGCTTTCGGAGCCATCTGTCACCTGGAGCAGTCCTGGTCTGTAGACATGAAGTAGGCTACGCTCTGGCGCACTTTAAATATGGTGCTCGGTGCGAGGAAGCACTGAGGTCACAGCATGGTGGGCAAACCTGAGCCCACCCGCCAGCAATCCGGCATGTTTCTCATGAATGTATTATTAGTGGGGTGGCACACACCAGGAATGGGACGATACAGCATGAAAAGCCGTCATTGCAGCCGGTGGGTAAAATGTCCTTTTTCCGACCTGCTATCACATTTTATGCAAATTTGGGATGATTCTGCCCCTTGTTTCCCACATTACACTTTGAGCATGGATTCAACGCTCTGATCTATTTGTCTCTACATCAGTTTGAGGATGGCTTTCAAATTAGGACCCTATCTCCTCAAGATCCTCATCAGAATCTCATTCCTTGTTCTTCCTATGTTGTTGCTTCCTATGTGGACTGTTGTGTTTTTATAATGATATAAAGGCACCACTCACTCATAAGGGATTGGGTAAATACCTTTATTGAGACAAGGCACATGTGAGTGTTTATACAAAAGCATAAACCTTGAAGACACAAGCAGCAGAGCTGTGTGTGCTGTTCTGCTCAAAGACCAAAGTGAAACTAGATTGGATCGTATGACACAATTCCCTTCTAGTGATGGAATGCTGCAATCCCTTAAAGGCATATTACAACATCCCGCCTTCTTTTGAAAGATATTTTGTACTTTCCATGAAGTAGAACAACAAATAATGCATGTGCATGTTTAGTTACCAATACATAAGTTTACAGGACTGGTGAATCTAATAGTCTCCAAAGCATAAAGGTAATCTGTTGATATGCCTGGAGGTTTCTTTAATTGTTCACAATGATCTGTGGGATTGTCATTCTTGGCTGTTGTTCCTAGTTGAGTTTGGGATCTTGTCCTCTATGCAATCGGACTGCACAGTGGTCAAACAGCTGGAATGAATCTGATTTGTCCTCGGTTACCCCTCAACATTGCACCTGTGCGTGTAATGACTTCATAGGACTTTGATCCCAAACAAATCCTTATCACCTCGGCTGGTTGCCATGTACCTCCTGTAGAATCCTGGATACGACCTTATTGCCTCAACTGTAAACTGTACCTGCAGTTTATCATGCACATTGGTCATCTTCTCTTGCAGACTTAAAAGTTGCTCTCTAGTTTCTGAGAGAGTACAATGGTTAAGAGTAGGTAAATTGGTATGCACTGGTCTGCCAAACATAAACTCTGCCAGTGACGGAATAGTTGCTCTTTGAGGTGTTTCTCCGAAGTGGACAATAATCCTATACTCCCTGGATACTTCTCAGATGATCACCCTCACTTAAAGTTTAGAAAGACGTTAAATGGGTCAGAAGAAGGTCAGAAGGTCAATCCTGAGAGATAGGATTAACTGTCATGTGGAAAGGCATGGACTAGTCAGGGGTGGTCAGCATGGATTTGTTAAACGAAGGTCTTGCCTCACAAATTTGATTGAATTCTTTGAGGAAGTGACAAAAAAGGTTGATGAAGGTAGTGCAGTGGATGTTGTGTACATGGATTTTAGTAAGGCATTTGACAAGGTCCCACATGGCAGATTGGTCAGGAAAGTAAAAGCCCATGGGATTCAGGGTAATGTGGCAAACTGGATAAAAGGTTGGCTTTGCAGCAGGAAACAAAAGGTAATGGTCGATGGATGCCCTTGCAAATGGAAAGTTGTCTCAAGTGGTGTTCCACAGGGCTCGGTGTTGGGACCCTTGCTGTTTGTGTTATATATTAACAATTTGGATGTGAACATGGGGGGCACGATTGGGAAATTTGCAGATGACACAAAGATTGGCCAAGTAGTGGATAGTGTAGAGGATAGCCATAATCTCCAAAATGATATAGATGGGTTGGTGGAGTGGGCGGTAAAGTGGCAGATGGATTTTAACATAGAGAAGTGTGAGGTCATGCATTTAGGGAGGTCAAACAGTTACAGGGATTACAAAATAAATGGGAATATACTAAGAAGGGTAGATGAAGTGAGAGATCTTGGCGTACAAGTACACAGGTCCCTGAAGACAGCAGTTCAAGTAGACAAGGTTATAAAGAAGGCATATGGAATGCTCTCCTTCATTGGCAGAGGTATAGAACATAAAAGTAAGGATATAATGTTGGAATTGTATAAAAACACTGGTGAGACCACAACTGGAGTATTGTGTGCAGTTCTGGTCACCACATTACAGGAAGGACGTAATAGCTCTGGTGCAGAGGAGGTTTACAAGAATGTTGCCAGGGTTAGAAAAGTGTAGCTACGAGGAGAGATTGGATAGGTTGGGGTTATTTTCCTTGGAACAAAGAAGGCTGAGAGGTGACTTGATTGAGGTGTACAAAATTATGAGGGGAATAGATAGAGTGGACAGGATAAAATTGTTTCCCTTGATGGAGAATTCTAGAACCAGGGGACATAGATTCAAGATAAGTGGCAGAATGTGTAGGGGGGACATGAGGAACAACTTTTTACGTAGAGGGTAGTGGGTGTCTGGAATTCGCTGCCCAAGTTGGTGGTAGAGGCAGAAACTTTAAACTCTTTTAAAAAGTACCTGGATCTGCACCTAAAGTGCTGTAAGCTGCAGGGCTATGGGCCGGGTGCAGGAAGGTGGGATTAGAAAGGGCACCTGGGTGTCCTCAGGCTGGCATGGACAAGATGGGCTGAATGGCCTCCTTCTGTGCTGTAACTTTTCTATGGTTCTAAGAACTGATCTAACTCCCCCCCCACCCCCAAAGGAAACAACCCACTAGAGAATATTATCATCCTCCAGATAACTTTTTAAACAATTTGTATCTACATTATAACAAACCGGATATTATAAGAGTCTGGGCATCTCTCAACAACCATGTACCTCTCCATGTATGGAGATGGGTTTTCAAGTTTGGATGCAGAAGACTATATGAGACAATATATTTTCTAAAACATATAACAGTTTATTAAAGAAATGAACATATAATTAACTTTTGATGGAAAATCGCCACAACATTGACAGTTCTAGGGAAAAAAGTATAATCTTGTTTCTTATAGAGAATCCAGGTTTTATTAATGTTACAGAAAGATATTTAAGATATCCATCAATATTTGAAGAAGCATTTACCTTAAGTCCCCAAGTAGAAACCTACCAAGTCTAGCAAGGACACCTCTATCCCAATTAGGGGAGAACTATCATCACTAAACTATAGGAGCTATCTTTACCTTGGGAGACACTGGAGCGAATCCAATAAATCTAAAAATCCTACTGTGTAGCTCCAAAATTTATACCCTAAAAGAGCTAAACCAATAGGAAGACTGTTGAGCAGTCCTGGTTGAGTGTTGTGGGAGCTACACTCATCCAGGCAAGTGGGGAGTATTCCATCACACTCCTGACTTGGGTCTTATAGATGGTGCACAGGCTTTTGAGAGTCAGGAGGTGGGTTAGCTATCGTACTATTCATAGCCTCTGACCTGCTCTTGCAGCCACAGTATTTATATGGCTAGTCCAGTTCAGTTTCTGGTCAATGGTGACCCCACAGGATGTTTATATTGGGGGAATCAGTGATGGTAATGCCACTAAACGTCAAGGGGCGATGGTTGGTTTCTCTCTTGTTGGAGATGGTCATTTCCTGATACTTGTGTGGCATGAATGTTACTCGCCACTTGTCAGCCCAAGCCCCAATATTGTCCAGGTCTTGCTGCATTTGGACATAGACTACTTCAGTGTCTGAGGAGTCACGAATGGTGCTGCACATTGTGCAATCATCAGCGAACATCCCCACTTCTGACCTTACGTTGGAAGGAAGGTCATTGATAAAGCAGCTGAAGATGGTTGGGCCTAGGACACTACTCTGAGGAACTCCTGCAGTGATGTCCTGGAGCTGAGATAACTGACTTCCAGCAACCACAACCATCTTCCTTTGTGCTAGGTATGGCACCAACCAACGGAGAGTTTTCCCCCTGATTCCCATTGACTCCAGTTTTGGAGAATGACATCACTGTCACTTTGCGGTTTGTCATTTATCTTATGCCTATGTTCCTTACGGGATACCAGATGGTCATTCTTATTGCTTGAAGGCACCCATTGTCTATTTGGATCAGTGCATGGCTCTTTGTAGCTGCATCAGCCTTTGCTCTAGTGCACAGCCACTGCCAGTGGCCCTTTCTACCACATGCCTTGCAGAACTGATGAAAAGCTGGGCATTTCCTTGGTGCAAGCAGAAGGCCACACCTTCCACAAATCTTGCTAGGTTTGGATGTTCTAGTAAGTGCGTCAAAAATTGGGGTGGTTCTTAGGACCTACAAGCTTTGTCAACCTGCGAGAATTACTTCGTACTTACGCACATTCTTGAGTAGCCCTTCAATGCTATACGTTTGGGGCTTGTCTAGCAGATCTTGCTGGAATGCTTCCATGGGAGTGGATGCGATCACCAGCTCAATAATCCTGTCTGCTAGCCCTGTGTTTGACAAAATCACAGTACATACCCTTTTCTCTGCATCTGCTCATGAAGTGGTCTGTGGATTTTGTAGGCTGTTGTAGAAATGACATAAACTCTAGTCGATGAGTATGAAAGTTTGAACTAAACCGGCCTTCCAATGTAGTCCATATCCTTTGGGGATTCTTTAGCTCTTCTACTGTTAATTCTGACATGTCCAGCCTGTGTAGACCTTCGTTCCCAATTTATGGCTTGCTTGTCTGGTTCAGGGGCACAGCTAAAGCATGAAACCAGAGTACGATGTTTAAACATTTATTTTAATTTCAGATAGTAGGTCAGCTGCATCCCAATTGAAACTGGGGAATTTTGTGGACATTCTGACAATATCCCTTTGACCTTCCTTCTCTTGTAGTACCTGTAGTCGCTGTCATGCGCTTTTCCGAAGTTACGCCCAATATAATCGCAACCTTCTCTGGCCGGATTTTTATGTTGGGTTTTTTTGTTTTCTATTGTTTGACTCTCCCTCACTCGCAATCAATCCAGCCCACACCTTGGTCAATCACCTTTCCCAACTGAGCTAACCCAGTGTTGGTCCTCTCCACACGTTGTCTCACTCACTGAACTGACAGGCTATGTGCTGCAATCTCACCACAAGTAATCCATCTGTTTACCAGCTCTTTATTTGAGCACTATCCAAGCACTATGCCTTCAAAGCTTTTCTGTGCAGTCACCACACTGTGATTTTAACACTCCCTGACACTATGGTTTAGTTGTAGTCTGACCAAAACATCAAGGGTCCTCTCATGCCATATAAGGTTGTTCACTATGTTGTTCACACCTGGACTTAACCATGCTGTTTGACCACTGCTGTGCTCCATGTCATGTTTTTATAATGATATGAAAGCACCAATCACTCATAAGGAATTGGGTAAACATGTTGTATGTTCCGCTATTGAGACTAGGCACTTGAAAACATTTATACAAAGGTATAAAGCTTGAAGATAACAGCAGCAGAGATGTGTGTGCTGTGTTCTGCTCACAGGCCAAAGTAAAACTGAGACTGGATCACATGACACACTTCCCTTCTAGGGATGGTATGCTGCTATCCTTTAAAAGCATATTACAACATGGACTACAACAACTGGATCCTTCCCTCATTCTCCAAGTTCTTTTCCAGCTGCAAAGATATGTTTTTAATCTTCAGAACTCTTGCTTGCAGCTGCAGAGAACAGTGCCTACTCACCTGACTATACTATCCCCTATCACTACTACATTCCTTTTCACTTCACCCACTGAAGTGGCCCTCCTGTACCACAGTGCTAAGATCAGTTTTTTGTCGAGCCTACAGACTTTGCTGTCATCCACCAAGGCAGAAAGAACCTTGTACCTGCAGGCCTAGGGGCAAGGGGAGGAGCTCCACCAGTACTGCACATGGAGTCCCATACCTGCCTCACTCGGAGTCACACTGCCATGTCCCTGACCACATAACCACTTCCTAACCTAGGGGTGTGACTGCCTCCTGGTTCAAAGTGTCCAGGTAACTCTCCCCCTCCCTAATGTCTGCACCTCAACAACTTGAGCTGAAGTTCCTTGAGATGCAGACATATGTGCAATATACAAAATGTAGAGGCAACTTTCATCCAATGATAGTGGATTAAAGTTCAATTTTGTTTGTTTAAAAAGGCACAGAGACTCTTGTTGCAGGTGTGGTTGTCCAGGATAATAATGCTCCCCATAAAACCCCACCTGCTGCATTTGCAGCACCCCACCTGTTTGATTTATCGAATTAATCAGTCTATGTGTTTATTTGACTTGGCTTATAGCTTTTAATCTCTTAACTAGTTACATGATCTAGCCTAAGTTATAGGTAAATTGAAGTTAATATTTACCTATAATACAAACCACGCCAAATTCTCATTTGCAACCAATTCCCAACTTTCGTACTCTCTTTGCAATGAACTCTGTGTTTTGACAATTCTGGTCTGACTTTAAGAAGCACCTACCTCAACCACAGTGGAGGGAACTGTATTAACTTTGTCTTGTGATAAAATTAACCTGTCCTCAGACAAACATCATTTCATCATAAACTGCCATTTTTCTTGAAGTCACTTCTCTCTGCCACCATTTGCCTCATTGCAGTTAATTTGGAACTTGCCTCGAAGAAACGGGCATTAGAAGCAATATTAATGTCTTGCCTCCCTCACTGGTAATGCTATTTATTTTATTAGTGGGCATCTCAAAAAAAATTGCCATGAAGCATAAATAATGCATAATCACAAAGCATTAGGAAATGTAAAAGAAAATACATTTATTTAACAGACGGGCCAGTTTTCCAAAATACCCTCAGTGCCTTTTACAACAAACAAAAATTGAAATTTAATGCACTATCCTTTGGTGGAAGCTACCTCTACATTTTGTATATTGCATGAGGGCCATAATGTCTGACAATACCTCAAAACAGCAACTTGATGGTAATGTCCTCATGAATATTTATACTTAAATCAGTGCCTTAAGGTGTCAGCGAAACGAAGTAGTATAAACAGTTACATTCAATACATTACATTTATTACAAACTGTAAATAGAAAGCTCAGAGAGTACTGTGAGAATTCGCAGGAGTAGAATGCTTACAACTCTTTTCCTAATCTCTTGTGCCTGTGGCCCATCAACACCAAAGAAATAATAGGTTTCCGCTGACATCCCACTAAAGTTATGGTAGGAAATTGGCTATATCGCAGCAAAGGTTGCACCATGAGTGTTTAGATGTTATAATTCAGACTTCTCCTGACACTCGACTTTTTATTATGGCAACATGGCTGTTTTCATTGTAACCTATGAGCCGAAACTTATAGATTGCAGCCGGAGGCAGAATGCCACCTTTCTTGAGTTTCACACTGGAAATATATCCGTGGTAAAACAAAAATAAAAGTACCTGAAAAAACTCAGCAGGTCTGGCAGCATCTGCGGAGAAGAACACAGTTAATGTTTTGAGTCCGTATGACTCTTCAACATAACTAAGTAAAAATAGAAAAGAGGTGAAATTTCACCTAAGATAGATGATTAAATGCCACACCAAGTGATGATATGTGCCACACTTTTAGGGTTGCCAAACTTCCAAAATTGCCCTGGAGTCTCCTCGATGATTAACCTCGAGGATGCTCCTGTGAGCAACCTGGGTGAAAAATTACAGAGATTGTAAAACCCCATCATTGTCGAGGAGTTTTTGTCATTTTTTTAAACACTTTCATTTAATAGCTAGAAAAATATTAGGCTGTATGTCACAGCTCTACTGTGTTGCAGTTCACCAGTCACTACCAGCAATTGGTTTGATGTTTCTCCTACAATGGTTAATGCATATGAAAGTGGGCAACACATTGTTCATGCAATATCGAAGGTTTCTTTTCAATTAAGTAATTTTCCAACAGTAAGAAGCTTAGCTACCTTAACACGAACCTTTAGCTCTGTAGGGTGCCAAAATCACCTGCTAAAGAGTCGAGAAATGCAGACTAATCTGTACTCATTATTAGCACTCAACTACCCTGGAATGTACAATAAAGGGTTAACATCAGAAGCACATGACGCTGATTTAATGATGATACAGCATCACATGACTGATTAACAGCAATCTGGAGGAAGGAGAAGTTCCATCCTTGTGCAGAGTTCCTAGTATGTATACAACAGCTGTAAATAAAGAGTTATGGCTTAACAAATTACAGTCTCGAACAGCTTATTTTATGAGAATATACAAGCCCCAAAGAACCCCATCTGGATCTCGAATATGTGAGAAAACATGGTGGCAGTGGATAATGAATAAAAAATCAAGAAAAAACTCCAAGAAGTAGCTGCACTCCTGATAAATCAAGAGATCCTTGAAAGAAGGGCAAAAAGACCAGATTCAAGACTCACCACAAAGCCGGAGCATCACGGTTGCAGTCGATGCAAGCTAAGGCACAGACCCAGAATCTGGACAGCAGTCAACACAGGCCAGAATAAACTAGCAACACCAGTTAAGTAAAGACTATTCCAGGGCTTGGTACAAGCATGAAATCCATTCCCAGAACCATTCCGAGCTATGAATGCTTGCAACAGACTCAGCACTGGTACAACTGGATACTGAGGTTTTCCAGTCATAGAACAGCTTCTGGTTTGCATAAAAAGGAACAAAGTGATCAGGTCAGTGCATTATGCTATGCAGTTGGAGCAGTTGCTGATGATGTAATAGTGAGGCAGGGAGTCGCTGACACTTCAACTTCTTTTACGAGGAAGTCCTGTAAGCATTTGATTCATATTTCAGTGTTTGAAAAAAATTAATTATAGAAAGGGCAAAATTTAACAAAAGAAAGCAAAGACTAGGCAAGAGCATGGATCCATTCATCAACAATCTATATAGCAGAAAATTGTGACTATGGATATTGTTGGATGAATTGATTTTTGATTGAATAGCAGTTAGGGTCTTGGGTGAAGCTCTATCAGGTCTCTTGCAGGCACGAGAGGATTTAACTCTAGTCAATGCAATACAAATCGTGACACAAACTGAGCTCAGAAAGCAAAATAGAGTGAGTGTTTGTTCACGGGGAAGGTGAGGTCTCATGGAAAAAATGAGTGAGGCCATTCAGTATTTGGACCATTAGAGGGAAAGTGCACCAAAGTAGAAGCCAGTGAAAATGGAGAAAAGAGCACCGACCACCATCTTGAAACGCTCTTAGTGTGGCAGGAAAAACCTGCACAAATGGGAAAAATGCTCAGCAGAAGGAGCAGAGTGCCACAAATGTGGGGAAAATAGAACATTTTAAAACCATCCGCTGATCTAAAACACCAACAAACTCCAAAAAGGAAAAAATATTAAAGCCAAACCATATACAAGAAATGGAAAAACCACAGAGGAAGGAAATAATATTCCTAGGGGAAGTAAGTGAAACAGAAAATAAATACTGGATTATGAAACCTGAAGTGGATGGACACCCTACAGAGTTTACATTAGACACAGGTCAGGAGTTTCTGCCTTATCTGACAAAGTAAAATGGCTTAAGCGCATTACACTACAGCCTTCATCTATCAACTTACAGGGTTTAGGTGGGACTACATTGAAAGTCATAGACCACCACATGGAAAAATTGAAATACAAAGGTCAGGAAATCATTGAACCTCAGACATTCTAGTTAATGAGGAGGAGTGTGAAACATTAGATACAATAAGCATAGTGAGAGAGGAAGTACTGGAACGACTGACATCTTGAAGGTGGATAAGTCACCAGGGCTGGATGGATTATATCTCAGGCTGTTAAAGGAATCCAGGGAGGAAATAGCAGATGCTCTGAGGATCATTTTCCAATCCTCACTAGGTACAGGCGAGGTACCAGAGGACTGGAAGTCTGCAAATGTTGTACCATTATTTAAAAAGTGTGTGAGGGATATGCCAGAAAATTATAGACCAGTCAGTCTAACTTCAGTGGTGGGCAAATTATTGGAATCAATTCTGAGAGACAGGATCAACTGTCACTTAAAAAGGCATGGGTTGACCAGGGTCAGTCAGCATGGTTTTGTTAGAGGATAGAATTCTTTGAGGAAGTAACAAGGAGGATTGATGAGAGTAGTGCAGCGGATGTTATATGCATGGATTTTAATAAGGCATTTGACAAGGTCTCACGTGGCAGACTGGTCAGAAATGTGAGATCCGATGGCATACAGGGGAAGGTGGCAAATTGGATCCAAAATTGGCTCAGTAACAGGAAACAAAGGATAATGGTCGATAATTTTGAATGAAAAACGGTTTCCAGTGGTGTTCCACAGGGCTCAGTGTTAGTGCCCTTGATGTTTGTTGTATATATTAATGATTTGGACATAAATATCGGAGGTATGATTGGGAAATTTGCAGATTACACAAAAATTGGCTGTGTAGTTGATAGTGAAGAGGATAGCTGTTGCCTACAGAGTAATATCAATGGTTTGTTTGAGTGGGTAGAAAAGTGGCAAATGGAATTCAATCCAGAAAAGTGTGAGGCAATGTATTTGGGGAGGGCAAACAAAGCAAGAGAATACTCAATAAATAGGAGGATATTGAGGGTTGAGGAAGTGAGAGACAGTGGACTGCATGTCCACAGCTCCCTGAAGGTGGCAGGACAGGTGGATAAGGTGGTAAAGAAAGCATATGGAGCACTTTCCTTTATTGTTTGAGGTGTTGAATACAAAAGCAGGGTGGTAATGATGGAACTGTATAAAGTGCTGGTTAGGCCACAGCTGGAACTTTGTGTACAATTCTGGTCACCACATTACAGGAAGGACATAATTGCCCTGGAGAGAGTACAGAGAAGATTTACAAGAATGTTGCCAGGGTTTGAAAATTGTAGCTATGAGGAAAGATTGGATAGGCTAGGGTTGTTTTCCTTAGAACAAAGGAGGCTGAGGGGTGACCTAATTGAGGTGCACAAAATTATGAGGGGCCTAGATAGGGTAGACAGGAAAGATTTGTTTCCCTTAGCTGAGAGGCCAATTACCAGGGGGCATAGATTAAGGTGATTGTTAGGAGGATTAGAGGGGACATGGGGAAATACTTTCTCGCCCAGAGGGTGATGGGCAATTGGAATTCACTGCCTAAATCGGCGGTTGAGGCTGAAACACGCAACTCACTTAAAAGTTGCTTGGGTCTGCATCTGAAGTGTTGTAACCTGCAAGGCCAAGGACTAGGTGCTGGAAATGGGGTTAAAATGAGCGGATAGTTTCTTTTTCATCTTTTCCAGGCCAGCACAGACAGATGGGCTGAATGGCCTCTTTCTACACTGTAACTTTTCTATGGTTCTATGTCATCCAGAATCAAGAATCTTCTTTATTAAGCAGCGATGCATGCTTGAAATTGAAGTTAATCTATGCAGTTGATGAAGTTGCTGATGAGCATTACAGCAGTACATTCAGGAATTAATTTCCAATATTATTTACAGCCCTGGGAAACCTGAACACAAGTACCATATTACCCTAAGAGCTGATGCTAAATCAATCTGCTTCTTTACACCAAGAAAAGCCCCTAGCTCACTCTCGGACAAAGTCAAGTGTGAAGCCAAGAAATGTACATCGATGCCAGTGCTATGTAACCATGCCAACCATGCCAGTAACTATGCCAACAAAAGGGTGTTCAGGAATGGTCGCAGTCTCAAAGCCATATCTGCATGGATTTAACTCAAGTAATCAAATCAGTGGAACGTGAGATCCACCCAATGCCCTTAGAGAGTGAGAGTCTTGTCAATCTAGCCAAGAGTATTCTATTCACCAAATTGGATGCAAACAGTTGATTTTGGCAGTTGCCTCAGGACTAAGAATCCAAATTGCTGACCACTTTTATAACACCATTCGGTCATTATTGCTTTCATGGATTATGGTTTGGAATTCTGCCTAGTCCTGATATTTTCCAGAGAACATTGTCTCGCACCAGAAGACATGGGAGGAGTAATATGCCATATGGATGACAAACTTGTACATGGCTCCATGAGATAAGAGCATGACTGTAGAGTTAGAGCAGTCCTGAGAGTCTTACAGGATACAGGCCTAACATGAGTGAAAAATGTGAATTTGCCAAACCTAGGATTAATTTCTAGGTCTCGTTGTACAAGCCTCTGGAATAACAGCCAATCCACAAAAAACAAAGGTGTTCAGAGAGCTTACATAACCCAGGAACATTACCGAGCTCCAGAGATTCCTTGGGATAGTCAACCAAGTAGGTAAATTTGGCAGAGGTCTAAGAGCCTTTGAGACAGCTGTTAAATCAGGGTCAGCAATGGTGCTGAAATGTGGACCAGCAAAATGCTTTTGAGAAAATCAAAAATCTTATAATTTTCTCTGAAATTTTGGCACATCATGGCCCAGAACTACTGACCATGGTAGCAGCAGTCTACAAGTCTGGGGGCAGTATTCTTTCAAGTACAGAGAGAAAGTTAACATAAGCCAGTTTACTATGCCTCAAGGTCACACGCGGACACAGAGAAAAGATATGCTACAAAGGAAGCACTGGCAGCAACATGGGCATCCAGGACATTCTCAGACCATGTGATGGGATTGTGGTTCAAAATTGAAACAGACCATAAGCCACTGGTCACTCTTCTGAATGTGAAAGAGATTGCAAAGATGCTGCCTAGAATCCAACGGTTCAAATTAAGATTAATGAGAGATGACCCCATAACAGAGTACATTCAAGGGAAGTACCATACAACAGCAGATACACAATCAAGGTTTCCAGTTGAAGGAACCAATCTAGAGGATTTGCATTTCATTGAAGAGTTGGGAATGTATATATCTCTTATTACTTAACATCACTGGCTACTGCAAAGAATAAAACAAGCACAGCAGCAAAATGGCGAATGTGTCAATGACAGAATAGTCATGCCGAGAGCACTCCAGCTTGGTATTCTTCAAAATCTTCATCAAGGTCATTTAGAGATAGCAAATTGTCGAACGAGAGCCCAGCAATCAGCCTGGTGGCCAGACATTACTTGTTCTGTAGAAGAAATGATTTCTAATTGTCTTACATGTGCAGTGAACAGCCCAGAGCAGAAAGAGCCACTACCACCTCCTACTTTTCCATCAAGGCTGTGGGAGGGCCTGGGAATGGATTTATTTGATTTAAAGGCAAGATATCCCTTATTGTCATTGATTACTACTCAAAGTGGGTTGAAGTGAACAGATTGCACAGTATAACGGTGGAAGCAGTCACTCAATCACTGAAGAGAATTTATGCCACACATGGCATTCTGGACATGGTCTGCAATTTGTTAATGAATTATTCCGAAATTTTGCAAAGGAATACGGATTAATTCACCTAACCAGCTCACTGCGTTACTCTCAAGAAAATGAGAGAGGTGTACGAGCTATCTAAGAATTGATGAAGAAGAATGAAGGTCTTAATTTAGCTCTTCTGAGTTAATGAACCACACCACTACAAAATGGTTTCTCACCATCAGAGTTGTTAATGGGAAGGAGATTGAGAACAGCACTTCCAGCTCTGCAACAGAAAGTAAACCTAATATCACCTCGGATGACCAGGAGAGTGTAAAACAGCGTGAGGAAGAACAGAGAAACAAACAGGCTTGTAACTTTAGCCACAGGCACAGAGCATGAGAGTTACCGGTGCTGAAGCCTGGAGGGAGATATTGGGTACAAGATCAGCAGAAAGAAGGCACAATAATCAAAAGAGCTCCATAAACGACATCATACAAGATTGAGACAGATCAGGGAACTATAAGGAGAAACTGCAGCACCTTAATATCCTTGGAAAGAAAGCTAATAGAAACTTAGGCTCACTACTCAGATCCTGCTGGAGAAAAAGAAGGACAAACAAGACAAAGCTCTACAGCCACTCAGGGGAAGAACACCCTCACTGACAGGAGAGAGAGTGCGGAATGTCTTCAACTTCAGAAAGAGATCAGAATGAGATCAGGGAGATTGGTGAAGGCACCTCAGAGACTAACCCTGTGATGACTGAGGCTCTGGGGATTGGGGGAGTGGTGTAGATGTAGTAGGATGTATATAATTGGGATAAAAATTTGGGGGAGATGTAGAGTAAAGGGTTAACATGGGAAGCACACAAAGTTGATGTAAAGATGATGTAACATCACAGCCTTGTGCAGAGATCCTAATATGTATATAGTAGCTGTAAATAAAAAGTTATAAAGAGCTATGGTTTCAACAAACTACAGTCTCGAGTAGCCATCTTTGAGAGAATAGACATGCCCATAAGAACCCTGCATAGACCCTGAACACATGATGAAATATGGGCTACTCCTCCTAATGATCCAAAGTGTCGGAACAAGTTCAACCAACGGGATTGCAATAAATAAATACACATTTACCTGCATGACAAATTTGCTCTCATGCTTCTGATCCCAGCATGTCCCTGCCTGCATCGAATGAATCCATGCAGGCCCCAAAGAAGTGCAAATTTGTCAAAGCCAGGCCCCCAGTGACGTAAATGGTCCTGGGAAAGTACCATGAGGACAGCCACAGACTGTGTAGGGATTTAAAGATCAAGTTTAATTTCTGAAGAACCTCCACAATTTCACAGCTTTTTTTGTTATTATTTTTTGCTATTTCTTTTAAACATTTAATGTTATTGTTATTGACTAACCCTAAGTGTAATTTTTTTGTATTTCTTTTAATGATTGAATATTGTTAGTTGTTGTTAGTCAATATTTATAAGCAAAGTTACTTTTTCTCCTTTATTTTAAATATGTAATGTTATTAATAAAGTGTAGCATGCTGAAATGTACTCGTATTTTTGCATGCAGATGATGGCAATGCAGGAGATTGTGGTGAAGAAGAGAAGTCAAAACTTCTCTGGTGAGGAATTGAATATCCTCTTAAGTGAGGAGGAAGACAGGTGTATCTACATCCTAGGGAGAGGAAAGTCAAAACCACCAACGAAGCTTCAGAGCACTGTCTGGAAAGAAGTGGCAGCAGTGGTCAATGCAAACATCATCGTGTCTAGGATGGTGGATCAGAGCCATAAGAAACCGTGTCATTTAATGTGTGCTGCCAGGGTACATATATCTCTGCACACGTAAAGTAGTTTACGAAATTTAACATCCTAGATGGTGAGTTTAAAAATTCAGAAAGGTCACAAATGTTGTTTTGTGTACTAAGCTTTTGAGGTGTTGTAAAATGCCGTCCATTAAGGACCTAACAGAACAGGAGGAGCACTCATGGAGACTAATTGGTGTCTCTAGCCCCATGATAAACAGCGGTCCGTCAGATGTGGGGAAGAGCGAAGCTGATGTAAAAATAGCAGAGTGCTCACACCATCAAGATGACAGTTAATTTGTAACAAAAAATAATTGTGCTTTTTTTACTGTCTCAGAAACCATGGACACATCAGATGGCAAGGGAGGTGAGTTTACTGCAGCATCCGAGATACCTGAAAGGGGGTGAATACATCGCAGCAATGCAGCATTGTAGCTACAGCGAAGGAGGGTGGCAGGAGGGTGAGAATTCTGACTTTGAATGTGGTGCTGATGAACATCCTGTGGTAACACTAAATTTAATGGTGTTTGAGGAGCGGGGGGGCTGTGTGAAATGGTTGCTGTGTTGGAGGGAGGGCTCTCAGAACCTTGCAGGAGGTGAGGAGCCTACGGCATTGGCAGCAGAAGCTCTGCCATCTCCACAACCACACAGGCAGCTTGCAGCCCATGCAGGTAATGATGAAGCTGGTGAACTGATGCTTGGCCACTTATATTAGGAACTCTCACAGAGGGCTGAAAGTTATGAGGCCAATTTGCACTTGCATCACCAAGCCTTAATCGATATAAAGTCAGATGTTAGCCAACATCTGCAAAGATTAACTGAGGTTTATAATCAGCATGTGCAGATTATTCAGGAGCAGAATGAACTTATAAAACAGCATAATGAGTTCATCGTGAGATTCTGGCTAAAACTGTAGCACCCGAAGCTGCACCTACTAGCCAGAACCCGCCCAGTGTTGAAACATTTACTGCTGGGCATATCTCTGGAACACAAGAGGTCATGTCACAGGGATGAGGGCAACACAGAGAGAAGTAGTTTTGCTTTGTGTTCCTTATTTATTGCTCTTTTAACCACCGACTTGACTTCACACAGTGTTTTGTTACATTTGTCCTAATTTTGGTTTGTGTTGTTTATGAACATATTTATGCTTTTATTTAAAAATACACTGTACCATTTCAGGTTTGTTGCTTATTTGAGTTATGTTATTCAGTTATAGTTACCTTCTATTTAAATATTAAGTGTTTTAATGCTGAAAGAACACATTTGCAGTAGCCTGTAAAGTTTTGTGAAAAAATTTATTAACAAAAGTAATGAAAGAGATGCAAGATCTTAAATATTTGAGAACACAATAACCTTTTGCTTAAACAGCTGAAATTTGAAATATTAAATAACAACTATCTTAAGTTTTTCAGATTTTTTGAACTAAAATAAAGCAATTTTTAAAACTTTCACAGTTGTCTTGTCTTATTTTGGAGGGGAGGGAGGGCAGAAGCAGGGGTTGGATAGGCGGTGAATTTTCAGAACTCAAACTCTGACTGCTCTGGTGGCAACTGGAGCCTAGGACTCCTCACATGCTCCAGGAGGCATGTCTGCACCTGGCTCCACATTGATCTCCTCCAGCTCCTCCATTTCTGACACTAAATCATCTTCAGGGTGAAGGTTCAATGCTTGCTGGAGGGCAAAGTTGTGCAATGCACAACATACTACTACAGTCTCCGAAACTATCACAGGTGAGTATTGTAAAGTGCCCTCTGACCTGTCCAGACAATGGAAATGTGACGTAAAGTCCTATTGTCCTCTCCACCACCTGACGCGTTGCTCATGTACATGGTTGTATCACTCCTGTGCTTCATTGCTGGTCCTCCAAAATGGTGTCATAAGCCACATTCTCAGTGCATATCCCATATCACCCAGTAGCCTTCCTGTAATTCCTGGTGATATAGTCATGGTCTGGTGTAAGCTTGAGTTTGCCAGGATGAATAAGTCCTGGGCACTTCCTTCGTTGTCTGCATTCATATTGAGGATCTTCATTTGGGCATCACACACAACCATCACATTCAGTGAATGAAACCCCTTCCTGTCGATGAAGGAACAGCCTCATCTGTGGGTGCCTGCAATGGATAATGTGTTCTATCAACAGCCCCAAAAACTTGCGGGAAACCAGTAGTCTTGTAGAACGCGAGGGACCTCTCCTTCATCCTTACAGGGGATATTTCAAAACTAATAAACTCTGAAGCCCTACAAAAAATTGCCTCAGTTACCTGGTGAATGCAGGCCCTCATAGCATTCTGTGAAATGTTACACATGTCACTAATTCCCTGTTGAAAAGACTCACACACAAAGAAATTGAGTGCTGAAGTTACTTTGATCTCCACTGCTAAGGCTGTGCGGCATTTTGAGTTTGGCTTCAGGCCTTCCTTCAACATTTCACAGAGGCACCCCATCGCTTCCTTGCTGAAGCATAGTCTCCTGACACACAGCTCCCTGACATCATTTCATATAACATCCTTTGATTGTATGGTCTCTGGAATGGGTAATTGATCTTTTTACTCAGTTGGGTCAAAATCCTGGAACTCCCTTCCTAACAGCACTGTGGATGTACCTACACCACATGGACTGCAGCGGTTCAAGAAGGCAGCTCACCACCACCTTCTCAAGGGCAACTAGGGATGTGCAATAAATGCTGGCCCAGCCAGCGAAGCCCCCATCCCATGAATTAATTTTTTAAAAGTGGATATGTTGCCTGACTCTCCTCTGATGGTTACTGTGCCTACGTCAAGCCCTCAGCATAAATAGCACGGTTCCAATAAGCAAAGCAGAAACTGTTAGGTGCCGGCAGGGGTGAACATGTCTCCAGATCAAGTTTGGATTTCACACTGGATCCTGGAATAGCTGTTACAGAGATGGTTCACATCTGCTTACAGTGGCTTGTGTATGTCATTTTAAACATTACACTTTTATAAGCATTTGAAATAGCCAAATTATATGAATAGACTTGTAACAGTAAATGCAGAACACCTTTTCACATGTATTAAATTTACTATTTAAGAAGCTTCTAAAGATCAACAATGCATTAAGGAGATTCTTAAAACTGGAATACACCATGCTGCATTAAAATGCATCACAAACACATATTTCACCAAATAACTTTAGATTAAGCTTATTACAGAGACTTTCAAAAGTTAAATCCACCTTGCGACATATGAAAGCACTTTTTAAAGGTATAAACAGCAGAATTGCAAGAAAAAGTTGTAAAAAGATTAAAAGCTCTATCTTTCTTACTTTCTGCACAGTTACATATGCTTTGAACATCTATTAAACATAAAAATATAATTCTCACCCACCTTAAGAATGTCTCTGAAGTGTCTGCTGCCTCTCCTCACTGCTGCTAGACCAAGAATGAAAAAGTGTAAAGAAAACCATGTAAATGCTTTCATTTATTCAGGCTGAAGTTTGCACTGACATATCTCTTTAAATTGCAACCCTTTAAAGTATCATTCACAGCTGGGCAGTGCAAAAAGCCAGTAAGGATGTTTAAATTTAGTATTAATTTACTATGTATAGGCATGTGCCAGGACTTCCACAGGGTCCCGACGCTTAACCGCTCAGGTATGCTACCGGATCGACAATACTTAATTCAGAAGTTAAGGCCCAATATGTTCATTACCCAGAGAGTGGTTAGAATATGGAACCTGCTACCAAAAGTAGTTGAGTAAAATTTGCTACATATAAGAAGGGAGGTGGGAATAGAAAGATATGGTGATAGGGCAAGATGAAGTGCAGTGGGAGGAGGCACATAAAGAGCATGAACACCTGTATAGGCCTATAAGAGCTGTTTCTATGGTATACATTCTATGTAATTCATTTCTGACAGAATGTCTTTCTAATTTCACACAAAAATGAAGTAACTTTCTTCCAAGAAGTTCACAGTAATGTGGCACTAAGGGGTTAAGGTACTCTTGAAAAAATAAACCGCAAGTGTGAATCAATCAGCAGCTTCACTAAATCTGTACATGCACAAGAGGCAAAAATGTGGAATTACATAAAACACTGCAAACATAAGAGGCTGAGATAGGAGCCTGCAGATATATGATAAGAAGCTGATTATTATTCATGTTGTATTAAAATGCATTTGCTGTTTTTCTGATAATAGAATCCATGATCTCTAATCCACTACAATAAAAATGACTTGTCAAGAATCAACAGGGAACAAATATAAGTGTCTGAGAAGGGTGGTAAAAACTGATGAAGCAACAGCTATTGTCGGCTTATTGAGAATTCCAAAGTTCCATGAAGTTTGATACAAATCTTTAACAAGTTGCGTACTTCTTATACAGTTATCTGATCTTACTGTCGTTCCATCACAGAACGGACATTGGTATATGTTTGACAATAGTCTTGACATTGTGTACCTGTAAGGGATTGCTGTTTGTTATGGCACAAATGGGTTTAAGCACATTCTGAAATGACAATACCTGCTTGTGATATCATGCAAATATAAATCTGCTCAAATATTAGGAATCATCAGGTTTCCCAAATTGGATTTTTTCTTCGTTTTTGTAAGAAATATTTGCTCTGTGGATTATTTATTATCTTGATTGTCCATTTTATACTTACAATTAATTTTTATCCATACTTTCAAACTCATCCACATTTCCCAGTTGCAGCGGCAAGATTCAGATCAATCAACTGAAGGTGAATGAGCTGGTGAATGAGGTCCAGAGAAATGGGGTGGGAGGTATTTAATCCTAAAACCTATTGGGCAGAACTTTTCGTCCCGCGGGAAGGCACGCGCCCGAGCCGAACGGGAGTAAAATAGTGCGCGACGATATCGGGCGAGCGTCCCTACGTCATCGCGCACTCACACGATATTTCGCTCGGCAGGTGCACGCAAGCGCCAGAGTGGCTCCCGCCATTAATTAAGCGGCCACTTAAGGCCCTTAACAGTCCAGTTGACTGTGATTTTTCCTTGTCCGTGCAATTTTCAGTTCATCACACAGGCAAAACGGCAGGGCAAACGTTTTCATAAACCTCATCCAAGGGCGGGATAAAAAGAGTCAGCAGCATTGCCAGTGTGAGTAGTGAGGTGTTTTGGAGGTAGTTTGCCTCAGTTTGCTTATTGGTACTTGACAGCTTCATCTCTCTTCGGGGCTTAATTCTTAGCATTTCCAGGTTTCATCTCAGGGCTCATTGGTGTGTCCAATTCCCCTGGAGAATTTTGACTGTGTAGGCCCTTCCAGGTATCAGACAGCCTTCTGTTACCCTGGTAATGGGGACTGTGGTCTCCACTGGAGGCACCTCCTCTGAGGAGGGAGAGAGGGGCAGAAGGGGGAGGAGGCCATGTGTCCTGATGCAGATTCCAGGGGATGGGCCTGTGGGAGGAGAGGCATAGGCACAAGGGGCGCAGGGCCAGCAGGTAGTCCAAGGCATAAGGGACCGCAGAAGATGCCACTATCCTGCTGCCAGGGTTTACAAGCGGCGATGCAGCTACCTCAATATATTCAAGGTACAATGCCGAAGGACGTTCTGCCTCTCAAGGGAGACAGTAACCTCCATTTGCTAGATGAGTGGGCCTGAGATCAGCTCCAGCTGTGTAGGTGGACACTCCATGCCAGTGACTCTGAAGGTCACAGTGGCCCCCAACTTCTATGGCCCCAGCTCTTTTGCAGGAGTCAGTGGAGGATCTGTGTGGAGCCTCACAATCAACTGTCCACAGTTGCGTCAAGCTGGTGACAGAAGCTCTGTTCAGGCGGGTACTGAACTTTATTCTTTACCATACAGAGTTGCAGGAGCAAGCTTCGGAGCAATCAACTGAAGGTGAATGAGCTAGTGAATGAAGTCCAGAGAAATGGGGTGGGAGGTGCTTACTCCTAAAACCTATTGGGCAGAGTTTTTCGTCCCGTGGGAGGGCATGCGCCCGTGCCGATTGGGAGTAAAATAGTGTGCGACGACATCAGGTGGGCTAGGCTGAGCAAGCCAGAGGCTTTGCAGCGATTGCTGGCTTCCCCCGCATCCAGGGTGCAATCGACTGCACACATGTGGCCATCAAGGCGCCAGTGGATCAGCCGGGAGCCTTCGTCAACAGGAAGGGCTTCCACTCCATGAACGTGCAGATAGTGTGTGACCACAGGATGCTGATTCTACAAGTCTGTGCAAGGTACCCAGGCAGCTCCCATGATGCCTACATCCTCAGACACTCCTGGGTGCCGAGGCTCTTCAGTGCTCCAGCCCGACTGGATGGATGGCTCTGGATGCCAAGGGCTATCCATTGAAGGGGTGGCTCATGACTTCTCTCTGCTGCCCAAGAACAGAGGCAGAGAAGCGTTACAATACGAATCATGCCTCCACAGGAGCAGTGATGGAGAGGACCATAGGTCTTCTCAAGATGCGCTTCCGATGCCTGGGCAGTTCAGGGGGAGCACTACAATATCCCCCAGAGTGGGTGTCACTGATCGTGGTTGCATGCTGCACTCTCCACAATCTGGCACTGGCAAGGAGAGAGCCACTGGAGGAAGACGATCTTCTCCACAGGCCATGGATGATGAGTCCAGTAGTGAGTCCGAAGATGAGAATGGAGAGGAGAACGCTGAGGACGTGGGTAACCTGCAGGGAGGCAGGGAGACCAGGGACACCTTGATCCAGTGCACCTTCAACTAGGCTACCAAAGACCAGAATTACCTGGAAAAACTCAACAGGTCTGGTAGCATCGGTGGAGAAGAAAAGAGTTGACGTTTTGAGTCCTCACGACCCTCCAGTTCTGTTGAAGGGTCGTGAGGACTCGAAACGTCGACTCTTTTCTTCTCCACCGATGCTGCCAGACCTGCTGAGTTTTTCCAGGTAATTCTGTTTTTGTTTTGGATTTCCAGCATCCGCAGTAGTTTTTTGTTTCTACCAAAGATCAGCTTCAACCGTATGCCAGGGCTGTCACATCCGCCCTGGATGTCTGAAATTACCCTTTCATTTGAACGCAAAGAGCACTCAGTGCCTGTGCAATAAAGTTTAGATCCACCTCCTTCCAGCATTACATGCTGGCATTCCCCGCACCAATAAAATAAAAAGGTGAAGCATACTCAGGCCATGATGACAAAAATATGCCAGTTCAATAATCTTAACAGAAACGTTTCTGGTATTCAACATCAGAGTCGTATACATAAAGTAAACAAAAATGAATATAAAATCACCTGTGACCTGTCCCTCTTGCGCTCATGGTGTATTTAATTTACATTTGCGAGTGCTATGTCTAGGTGCTCCCCTATCACTGGCACCAGCATTGGAGACAGCCTGCTGACTCTGCTGTCTTGTTGGCCTGATGACCTTGGTGGTTGTCACCTGGCCAGTGGAGTCTGTGCTGGCCCTGCCTGAGAGGGAGCAGCCAGTGCCACAGCTGGCATCTCCCCAGTCATCGCAGCCTCGTCAGATGCCACGGTCACTGGCAGAGGGATGGAGGAGCTGCTGCCATCATCTAGAGTGCCCTGAGAGGAGCCCGCAGAAATGACAGGCAGCTTGTGCACCAATGTGAGGTCACTGTTGACCTCCCTGCACACTATTGACTGCCAGGTGCCTAGCTGGGATGCTGGGTGCCTCATCCATCTCCCACACTGACACTGACCACCTGAGGACATTGCCTGTGTGAGGGCTTGCAGGTCTGAGCGCAACCCCAGGAACCCCTCATTCTGTCCCTGGAGTTGCCTCTCCATGAGGGTTGCCACTCTCTCATTGGAGGAGGCAGTGCGCTTGGCCATGATGTTCAATGCAGTGCTCATGCTCCGCGTGGACTCCTCCATCATGGAGACCATGGCATGCATACCCTCATGGATCTCTGCCAGGTCCTCCTGTACATCTCGCTGGACATCCAGCATCTGCCGCCTAATGGACGACTCCAGAGGCTCATCATCAGCCTTCAACTGAGCATTGTCCTGGTCTCCAGCAGTCCTCCGACTGCCGGTACCCTGGGCACTCTCTACCTCTGCCTGCACCTCAAGCGATTGTGAAGTGCCCTCACCAATGTGCACCAAGATGCTAACCACCACTCTAATGTCCACCAAAGTGCTGGCACCTGCACAGGTCCCTGCTTCAGAGAGTGGACGTGGCACAGGTGCAAATAATGCCCAGTGGTCGTCCGGTATCAGGGGCGGCTCTTCGGGGTTCGAACCTAAAAGGGAGAAGAAGGACATGTCGTTAGTTAAAGTCATCACACTGTCACTGTGCATGCCAAGTACTCTTGTAAGACAACGGAGATGTGCATCATGGTGCCCTCATCTTCCAATGATCAATGGGGACTCCAGGTTCGAGTCTCACATTAATGAAGAGACTACATGAGAATGGTTGCACAAGCCAAAGTTCTCACCTCTGTGCACTTCACTCTTACCTTCATCTGTCACCTCTGCCTCTCCGTGCCCAGTTGCACATGGAGCATGCTGGCTCTCGAGCTCTAGGGTGTCTTGTTCACACCTCAAGTGGTTAGGAGACTAGGATGACCTCCGCCGGTCCACAACCTTTCTATATTGTTGTAGGTCATCTTCTCCTGAAAAACAGAGGACCATTGATTCGTCCACTCTCTACTTACAGCGCCATTGCAGCCTGGCCAACCCCAGCTGAGGAGCACCTGGAACAGAACATCAGAGTCGTGGCTTTTGAGCTGCAAGGCAGTCAATCCAAGGAGCCAGGGCTCACCACCTTGGCCAGCTCTGGTGCCATTGACAGTTGGCACTCAGACTCTAACACCCCTGAGATCCACAGGGGGATGGCCAGAGCTTAAAACATTTTCACACTGACCCATGCTAACATGGTACTCACCCTTCCTGAGTACAGCAGGTCATTGAAGCGCTTCCAGCACTGCACCCTGGAGCACCGCACCATGTCACGGCTGCTGACCAGCGCTGCCACCTCCTCCCATGCCCTCTTGGTGAGGTGTGGTGGCCTCCTCCTCCCATCCCTGGGGACAAGGGTATCCCTCCTGGCAGCCATCTCCTCTAGGAGAACGGCAAGGCACTCATCAGAGAAGTGGTGGGCCAAGTGCCCACACAACCTGCCCTCCCACCTGCCGTGCCCAGCCTCACATCAGTCCATACTGCCATCTCAGGGAGCGTCCTCCGTGGCAGTCTTCAAGCTGCCTGGGCTGCTTTTAAATCGGCTGCCATGTCGCCATTGGACCTGGTGGCCGACAGGCCCCCACTCCCGCTCAGCCCTTCCCAGCTAGTGCAGAGCCACATTTCATGCTGGGTGGGCCTTAATTAGCCCGCCAGCGTGAAATCGCGGTCGGGCCCTGATCGCTGGCAGCAGTCCATTTTGCAAGCACTGCCCGATGAAGGGAAGATCCTGCCCATTGTGTTTTTATGATCAGTTTACCCAATGACTTAACCTCAAAAGATTGTTGATAGTAATTATATTGGCTATTGTTGGCAAATCCCATTGCTATTTCTCTAAGTGATCAAACTACGTGGAGGGGAATTGGGATCAGAAAACTAGTTAGACCAGTTTTCAAAATAAGATCGGGCTCTGAAAAGTACCCATAAGCTAATATCTGCAAAATCTCCAAATAGAAGACTTAAATATTGCTGGAATTGGTCACCTCCCAACTGCGACTACCCATGATTGTATGGAAATTAGTGGTAGTGAGTAACAGAGATGAAAACGGTGTTGGGGCCCATGTGAAATAATCTGATCTCTAGTTATATGCATTTATGATGCTCCCATCTTTTCTCACGATTACTCTTCACCAGGAGTAAACAAGTGTAGTGCACTTCCCCTCAGAATGTGAACATTCTGGCATTATATTGTGAAAACAATCTCATAAATGTGTCAGTGGCTGTATTTAATTTACAATTTTGTACAGGCCTAGATTGTAATCATTAACCTATCTAATGGGCGGAAGTGTGAAGATAATGACAGTTAAAGGAGGTGGCCCTTAACAATAAATGTAACAGCTAACTTACTTTGTTTGATAGTTATTAAGAAATCAAGGATCATCAATAAGCAAAGCAAGGGTTTGATTTGGGAATTCCCTTCTCTCTATGTGAGATTAGGGATTCTAAAGCACCTACTCAAGAGACTTTTCCCTTGATTTTTTCACATCTTCTGCTCTTACGTTTGGGTCAGGTTTCATCAGCTAGGGATCCCAACATCGGCATCAAATGCTGGTACCAACTCTACATCATGCAGGGGGCAGTAACACTTCAGCAATATTTTGCTGGATTGGTCAATTAATGGCCAGAGAATGTGTTTGCCATCCAATTAAGAATGGCAAGTTGGCTTTCGAAGCTGGAGGACCAATGAGAAATCCAGAACTAAAAGAGCAACGGCCTGCCATTGCAGACAGGAAAGAAAGAGGGCTCCTCTATCATGAGGAAACCACTCTACAGCCCCAGATGTGGCTAGGTAGGAATGACGGTTGTTGGGGTGGTGGAGAGGCTTTGAAGTGACCCTGGAGTGCTGGCATCCTGGTGTGATGCTGGAAGGCCACCTCCAGGCACCCGTCATGCTCTCGACACCACAGGGAGTCCACAGGCTAAATGGAAAATTCCAGTTAGCCTTCGATCTAAGGCCTTAATTGGCCATTATATTGCATCAACAAGCTACCCACTGGATGCTGGCGGGTTGCTGTTCCTAGCCTGATCCAGCCCTCAGGAAAATGGCTGGGAGTCAGGACCATGGTGGAGAGCCAGCACATAGGCTGGTGTCAGGAACTTCCATGCTTAGCTGCCTCTGTTCCCACCTCCATATCAGGCCAAGACTCTCTTCCTGGTGTCCCCATCAGGGAAATGTCAGAAATTAGATTTATGATCAAAAGAGATATTTTAGGTATAGTTGTGTTATAGAGTGACATACACCAACATAGCTTAACTTTTTAAGCAAATTTACATTGGCCCAGATTTTGTCTCAGTAGTGAAGGCACAACTTTCACTGTTCACCTTGCTGACTAATGTCCACAGACATTTTATGGGCTTGTCAGGAGAGAACATACGAACAAGGAGCAGGAGTAGGCCATTCAGCCTTTCAAGCCTGCTCCGCTATTTAATAAGATCATGGCTGATTTGACAGTAACCTGAAATCTGCATTCTACCTACTGCCGATAACCTATCACCCCCTTGCTTATCAAGAATCTATCCACCTCTGTCTTAAAAACATTCGAAGTCTCTGCTACTACTGCCTTTTCAGGAAGAGAGTTCCATGAATCTCTAAGTGAAAATATTTCACTTTAACTCTGTTTTAAATGGGCGACCCCTTATTTTTAAACAGTGTCCCCTAGTTCTAGACCCCACCCCCCCACAAGAGGAAACATCCTCTTCACATTCACTCTGTCAAGACTGCTCATGATCTTATATGTTTCAATCAAGTCATCTCTTACCTTCTAAACTTCAGCGGATACAAGCCTAGTCTGTCCAACCTTTCCTCAGAAGAAAACCCACCCATTCTAGGTAACCAGTCTTCTCTGAACTGCTTCCAATGCATTTACATCCTTCCTTAAATAACATGACCAGCACTGTACACAGTACTCCAAATGTGGTCTCACCAATGCCCTGTACAACTGAAGCACAACCTCCCTACTTTTGTATTTAATTCCCCTCACAATAAATGATAACATTCTATTAGCTTCCCTAATTACTTGCTATACCTGCATACTAGCCTTTTGTGATTTTTGCACTAGGACACCCAGATCTCTCTGTACCTCAGAGTTCTGCAACCTCTCACCATTTAGATAATATGCTTCTCTTTTATTCTTCCTGCCAAAATGGATAATTCACATTTTCCCACATTAAACTCCATCTGCCAGATCTTTTCCCGCTCACTTAACCTATCTATATCTGTTTGTAGCCTCTTTATGTCCTCTTCACAACTTACTTTCCTACCTATCTATGTGTCATCAGCAAATTTGACAACCATCCCTTCAATCCCTTCATCCAAGTCATTTGAACATAGGAGCATAGCACTTAGGAGCAGAAATGGGCCATGTGTCCTGTCGAACATGCTGCACCATTCAATAAGGTCATGGCTGATCTGAAGTGGTCTCAACTTAGATTTCCACTGACCTCACATCAGATTCAGCATTGAACCTTTTACCAAAGACCTATGACATCTGTGAATAGTTGAAGAATGCTCATCAAGACATGCAGAGTCCAAATCAAGAAGTATAAAGCAGGAACTATAAATTAGATTTGTATCATGTAGAGAAAATGAATTAAAGATTAGGAAATCCAAGTCATATTAAGAGAAAAAAAAATTCTAAAATCAATTTATTTCATTTTTTTAAATCTCCAATAATAATTTTCTTCCAAAAGAATGAGAGTCCACACTTGTAAAGTTAATTTTCAGGGCCTGGGAATTGGGTCTGCAATAATGATCACTTATTATGCCATTAAAAACTCACTCTTGAATGCATAAGCATTAAATTTTCAGTCAGCTAGTGGGGGCAAGTACCCCAAGATTACCCCTTTGCAGTCATTTTACTGAAGAGTTCATTACTGAAGACTATAACAGCACATCCTGTGGAGGAGCAGGATGTGTTTATCTGTTAGGAACCTCTGAATTTCTGCATTTAACTGTGCATGTGCGGATGCCAGAATGTTAAGGAATGATGATGTATGTCCAAGTCAGGATGATGTACGACTTGGAAGGGAACTGGGAGGTGGGCTGTGTAGTATCAGGTATAGTACTATTAAATTAGTTCAGTTGTTAGTTCATCATAGACTATAACTAATAGGCAATCAAAAGCAAGCTCACACCAATTGTACTGGAAAGCTCTTGATTTATTTTCCGGCTGTAAGCAATGAGAGATATAAAATACACAGACACCATCAGCTCAATTTTTCAAAAGTGCTCCTCAGGTCAGAACATTTTTGAAACCAAAAGCCATGAGGAAGGGCCCAGTAAAGGCTGCATCAAGGTTCAAATGTAGGAGAAATATCTTGGCATCTGTTTGTCATGGTCATTTATAAGGAGCGTGATTCCAGAGTGGTTGTGTGGAGTGCGGGGTACCCTGGGAAGCAAAACAAGGGGTAAGACAGCCAGGACATTAAAGGGAGAGATGGGAGAGAGGTTGTTCAGAGAACCATTAGAGTGAGGGGTGCAGTCATTTGTTGGAAAAAGATATCAGTGGGAGGTGGGCTGGAGAGGTAGCCTGGGGGTTGGAGAGATTGATCAGAGGTCAGGGAGTTGACTCGGGGTCATGGAGATGGGGGGATGGGGGAGTAGTCCAACACAGGGGATAGTGGGTGGTCAATCACAGTGAGCTTTGGCTTGCTTGGGGTGGTCAGGGTGAAGTGCTCCTGCCCCTACTGGCCCTCAAGCAATGCTGGAAATGCACCTACCTGTTGGATTCAACTGGTCTTGCCTCCCTTTAGCTGTCAGGTTTTCTGAGTCCTGGGAAACCTGGCCTGCAGACATTAGACTTGAAACACAACAAAAAATTGGAAGTTTCCAGCCTCATTCAAATGCTTCAATTAGGAACCTGCTTCCAGAGGCAGGTTAGATGTCTATTTCCAACCAGTCTTCATTAAAACTCAAAGTGGGTGCATTGGAACCGGGTTGGGTTTAAGTTTCCCATTTGAAATCTTTTAAGTTCCTGCACCCCTCTTTACGTCTCTTGCTTCAGCAATGCCAAAGAATGGAGAGAAGTGTCGCATTTGCTTTCATTTGCATTACCACATGAAAGTAAGTAGCATTGATTGAATCAAGTAAGTCTGGTCATAACTGCTACTCTGCATGTTCAGCTAACTGTGAAATTAAGCAGATTACCAACTCATATCAAGCCTCATCTCACCGATTTTTTTAGCGGACCTACCAATTTGCAGAGATTCAAAGTGCACAGGTGGAAAAATACAAATATCAGTCTGGATGTCGAAGGATCCTGTTGTGACCTTGGTACTTGGATGCAGTGCAGCAACTTACCAAGCCTCCTTTGACAGCGACTTCCAAACCCATGACCTAGAAGGACAAGAGCAGCAGGTGCTTGGGAACACCACCACCTGCAAATTCTCCTCCAATCTACATACCATCCTGACTTGGAAATATATCGCCACTCCCTCATTGTCACTGGGTCAAAAACCTGAAATTCCCTTCCTAACAGCTCTGTGGGTGTACCTACACCATATGAACTACAGCGGTTCAAGAAGGCAACTCACCACTACCTTCTCAAGGGCAATTTGGGATGGGCAATAAATGCTGCCCTAGCTAGCGACGCCTACATCCCAAGACTGATTTTTTTTTAATGATATCTCATCAGGGCCTACACACTTGATTCAGTGCTGGCCTGTTTCTCAGCACACTCCAGAATTGCAGATGTCAGCAGGAACTGGTGATAAGTGATGGGCCATAATTGTTTTTGTCTGCGCCCATCCAAAAATTGAGACAGAAGTTCACCCTTTCATTTTCACCTGTTGTGAATGCGACTAACATTATTCACAAACCAGGAAGAGGTTTCCCAATATGAACAGTTCCGGTGGTTGCCCAGGCTTGTGCCTTTTTTAGCCTAATGCTCTGTTGAGGGTGATAATTCTAACACGGCTGCTGGAATCTACTTTTTGCCATGGCTATTTGCATTACTGTACATTTAGAACGCTAATGGGCACAACTATGGAAAACTGCTGTTTAGTTTCATTCATTTTCATTTCAACTGCATTAGGGATGATAGCAGAACCACTTACTACACAGCTCACTGGCCAGCAAAGTGGCCAAGTCACTTTGTTGACAAAGCTCAAGAATTTTCCTACCATGCATAGAGAATAGATAATAACTGTGACATCTCTCAAGCTAAAACAAAATTTTCAGTGATGCCATGGCACTGTGTTAGTTGCAAATGAATAAACAGAGTTGCTTTGATAGAGCATGAATTGATCAATCCTGAAATGACAGTCGAAGGAATCAGCTGTCAGGTAAAAGCTGCAAAGCAAACTATTGGAGTCAATGACAACATAGCATCTGTGCAACAATATGCTGCTTCTAAAGAGTGTGCTTAGGGAAAGGTTTGACATTTTCTAATCAATCTGTTACATGTACTGCTGCCAAGCCTATCAGAAGTGCAGGCATTGTTGATACAGCTATATAAACACTCTCCGTATCATAAACATCATACGCCAATGCCTGCTTGTCAGGTTAACATATAACTTTGATCCCAGAATTGCTAGTAAAACATTTGAAGGCTTAATTTGCAAACCAGGAGCATCTTCAGACATTTCAGTAAACGAAAGTTTACTTCCAATAGACTTGCAGTGGAAATGGTGACTGTATTTAAATCTTTTCCCTAGTCCAGAAATGTAGTTCCTGGTAATTCCCACATCCCTGACATGACAGTGTAAATTAACTAAAGCTGCTGACACTGCTGTAGGCCAATCCTATCAGAAATCCTTAGAAAGGGTGCAAGGAAATGGTGTAAGAAGTTAAGCTGCCCCTAGCTAGACCTCTGCCAATGTATAACCAGCTGTTTGGTGTCTTTTGTATGAATGGTCCAGCAGGATGGAACTTTCATGGAGAGGGGAAAGTGACCCATCTTTGCTCCCCTATATCTGGCCACAATATTAAATTTGGGAACTCACTGCTTTGAAATTGCTTGTCAAGTGGAGATTGTTCTGGAACCTAAAATACTAATTTTATCAAAGGTACAATAAAGAAAGAAATAGGAAAGAACTTTCATTTAAATAGCACCTTCATGGCTTCAGGATGTCCCAAAACACTTTACAGTTAATTAAGTACTTTTGAAATGTGGTCATTTTTGCAAGGAGGGAAATGTGACTGCCAATTCTGCACAGCAAGATCCCACAAGCAGCAATGAGATAATGGCTACATAATATTATTTAATAATATTGGTTGAGAATACTTATTGACCAGGACACCAGGGAAAACTCTTCTTCAAATGGTGCTATCATGCCTTTTAGATCCATCTGAGAAGGCAAACAGGACCTTCGTTTAACATCTCATCCAAAAGACAGTGCCTCCATCAGTGCAGCACTCCTTCAGCGCTGATGGGAACATGTTGGCCAAGATATTGTGCTAAAGATTCTAGAGTGGGACTTAAACCCATCACCATTGAACTCCGAGGAAAGCGTGCTGCACTGAGTCATGGCTGACAATGCAAAGGCTGTCAATAAAAATCTATCCCATAGGCGGCAATCACACATTTCGACAGCTAGTTCCAGTGCTACCTGCCATCAAAGTCTATTTTTTGAAATGATAATTGAAAGTTTGCATCTAAGGGAAAAGGTTGTTCCAATCAGGAAATTAGTTAAACATCTTTAAATGAGTTGGATGAGAAGTCATACTGAAAGCAAACTTCTTCTTACCTGAAGCTTGTTTTTGTGACAAGTAGCCTGTATTCAGTACTCTATAGGTGGCTATTCAAGTCAATCAATTCTAGTAGAACCTCCTGGCTTAGTAAAATGTCAAAGTGTTCGGTATTCAGTGCAGGTGTTGGAAACTAAGTACAGAAAATAATTAAAATGAATAATTCTGTGATCCCAAAAGTGGCATAAAAAAAACTTGCCTTGGCACATCACTACCCAGAGGTAATGAAGTGATATCTTGCGGAACACTCAAACACAGTTCCCCTAACAATCAGCAGGGCTGGAAGAATTTTACAATTCTCATCAAAGAAGTGAGCAGCTGGTGCTACCTGAAGGAAATAATCTAATAACAATCTGTTTATATCATGAGTCAGGATGTAATCCTATTGCCATATCCTAACTTGTTCACCCTTTATCCCTTTGATCACTGATTTACATTGGCTTCCAGTCCAGCAATGCCTCAATTTTAAAATTCTCATTTCTATGTTCAAATCCCTCCATGGCCTATTACTTCCTTATTTACAAACCTCTGAGAACTCTGTGTTCTCTCAACTCTAGCCTCTTGTGCATCCCCATGTTTTTCATCTCACCAACGGTCATGTGTCTTCAGCCATCTAAGCCTTCAGCTCTAGAATTGCCTCCCTGAATCCTTATGCCTTTTTAACTCTCTCTCCTTTTTAAGATGTCGCCTGAAACCTATCTCTTTGACAAAGCTTTTGGTTACATTGTGTCCAAATATCTCTTTCTTTGGCTTGGTGTCAATCGTTGCCTGTTTATGCTCCTGTGATTTGGCTTGAGGCATTTTACTATGTTAATGGTGCTGTATAAATTGAAGATGTTGTTCATATTGTTGAACAGAGCACGGCTCCATTACAGAAATGCAATCCACCGAACCAGGTTTTCTTTTGTGCTGTATTCGAGATGAATCCTTTAATATATGCGCTGTAAGAAAATATTCTACCAGGAGAATATAGATTTATAGAATTATATAGAATGATAAAGCACAGAAGTTTGACACATCAGAGGGAATTTTATGGATGTGACCGGGTTCTCAGCTGCCAGCTGGAGAGCCGGCAAGTGACCCGTACAAGCCAGTCAGGCAATTAAAATGGCAAACAACGGGCCTTCTATGGTAATAAGACCCCGGGGGTGCGAAGTCCATTCAGAAGCTGGCAGCTCATTTGCTCAGCAGCACCACCAGGGAGGTGGTGGTTGCTGCCAGAATGACTTCCACCAGTGTCCCAGGATTGCAGAGCAACCCAGGCCAGAGGCAAGTGATGGTGGGAGGGGTAGCAGGGGAGGGAATGTAGGGGGGTTGGCAGAAAGGCACCCCCATTTCTGGAGCCAGGCATTAATTGGCCATTTAAGGGCCTCCATTGGTGACAGGGTGGGAAGACTGTCCATGGGCCTCCACTATTGACTTAAATAGGGTAGAGGCAGGAAGGTGGAAGAGCCCTCACCCGCCACCATCCCAGCTGATTGAATGCCACGTCCATCTCCAAACTCAGCACAGAGGAGGGCATAAAATATCTCCTAGCATATGTGTGCTAGCTCTTTGAAAGGTCATAAGATATTAAGGAATAGGAGCAAGAGTAGGCCATTTGGCCCATCAAGCCTGCTCCACCATTCAATAAGATCATGGCTGATCTGATTGTGGCCTTAACTCCACTTTCCTGTCAATCAAAAATCTGTCTTATTCAGCCTTGAATATATTCAATGACCCAGCCTCTACTCCTCTTTGGGCAAGAGAATTCCAAAGTCTAATGATCCACTGAGAGAAAAAAAGGTCCCCCTCATTTCCATCTTAAATGGGAGATACCTTATTTTTAAACTGTGCCCCCTAGTTCTAGACTCTTCCAGAAGTGGAAACATCTTCCCAGCATCCACCCTGTCAAGGTCCCTCAGAATCTTACATGTTTCAGTAAGATCACCACTCATTCTTGTAAACTGCAACGAATATAGGCCCAACCTGCTCAACCTTTCCTCATAAGGCAGCCCCTTCATCCCAGGAATCAGACAAGTGAACCTTCTCTGTACTGCATATGATGCAATTATATCCCTCCTTAAGTAAGGACATCAAAACTATACACATTACTCCAGATGCAGTCTCATTAAGTCCCTGTACAGATGTACCAAGGTGTCCCTACCTTTATATTCCATTCCCTTTGCAATAAAGGGCAACATTCCATTTGCCTTCCAATCACTTGCTGTACCTGCGTGTTTGCTGTTTGTGATTCATGTACCAGGACACCCAGATTCCTCTGCACTAAAGATTTCTGCAGTCTCTCTCCATTTAAATAATATCCTGCCTTTCTAATCTTTTCTTATCCAAGTTGTCCCATTCCCCTGCCTTTTCCCCTTAGCCCTGCATATTCGTCCTCCTCACGTATTTATCCAATTCAATGGACTCATGGATATTTACAGCACAGAAGGAGGCCATTCAACCCATTGTGCCCACGCCAGTCAACAAAGTTCTGACTACACTAATCTCATTTTCCAGCGCTTGGCCTATAGCCCTGGAGGCTATGGCAATGCAAGTGAATATCTAAATACTTCTTACATGTTATGGGAATTTCTGACTCAACCACCCTTTCAGGCAGTGAGATCCAGACTCCCACCACCCTCTGGGTGAAAAAAATGCTCCTCAACTCCCCTCTTAGCCTTCTATTTCTTATCTTAAATCTATGCCCCCTGGGTATTGACCCCTCCACTAATGGAAGAAGTGCCTTCCTATCCACTATATCTACGGCCCTCATAATCTTATACACCTCTATAAAGTCCCTTCTCAACCTTCGCTGCTGCTCCAAGGAAAACAACCCCAGCCTATCCAATCTTTCCTCATAGCTCAGACCCTCCAGCCCAGGCAGCATCCAGGTAAATCTCCTCTGCACCCTCTCCAGTGCAATCACATCCTTCCTATAATGTGGTGACCAGAATTGTACGCAGTTGTGGCCTAACCAGCGTTTTATACAGTTCCAGCATAACCACCCTATTATTGTATTCTATGCTTTGGCTAATAGAGTCAAGTATCCCATATGCCTTCTTAACCACCTTATCTACCTGCCCTGCTACCTTCAGGGATCTGTGGATATGCACACCAAGGTCCTTCTGATCTTCAGTACTTTCCAGGGTCCTACCATTCATAGTGTAATCCCTTGCTTTGTTAGCCCTCCCCAAGTGCATTACCTCACACTTTTCCGGGTTGAATTCCATTTGCCACTGCTCTGCCCACCTGACCAGTCCATTGATATCCTCCTGTAGTTTACGGCTATCCTCCTCACTATTTACCATGCTACCAAGTTCAGTGGAGAGAGAGTAGATGTTGTACTTTCCATGTCATTTAAAATCATAGTTTAAGATGTTAACTGTTCCCTACCCAACCATTCTAAAAAATTCCATTATCAGGTGGAGTTCTGCAAGTGGATGTGACCATCCTGCTCACCACTCGATGTCTATCTTGAATGTTTGAAATAAAAAGGCTGTTTTGTTTTTTATAAGATTAAACAGGCTGAAGCCTTTTCTCTCTAGAAAAGAGATTGCTGAGGGGTGACCCAATATAGGTCTTTAAAATTGTGAAGGGGTTCAGTAGGGTAGAACTAGAGAAAATGTTTTCACTTGTGGGGGAGTCCAAACATAAGGGTCATAAATAGAAGGCAGTCACTAATAAATCCAATAAAGAATTCAACAGAAACATATTTTCCCAAAAAGTGGTTAGAATATGGAGCTCACCACTGTCATGAAGATATTAATGTACATAATGTTATTGGGAATTATTTTAAATTGTATTGTAGTAAGGTCTGTGTCTGTGGGTGTGAGTGTGTATGTTTTAATTGGATTAAAGCCAGCCAGTCTGGGTGCTTTGATGTATAGTAGTTTGAGATGTTAAACAGTAAGGTAAAGGGGACATTTGCATTTTGTTGAATAAACCATTCAAAGACTGGGGGTGAAATCTTGCACCTAGCTAGGAGACACCAAGCAAAATGTTTGTATTAATAATCAAATTGATACGATGAAAGGGGTTTTATTGTTAGAAAAGGTGGAGTTCAAAGGGCCTGTGTTACAATGAGAATTTACATTCAAAGGGAAGGCTAGGTATATATAGAAGAATTTTGTGTGAGTAAGTCAGAGGCATGGAAGATCTAAGCCTGTAAGCCTACCACACTGTCTGCGAAGGAACAAATAGAAAGGAACCTCATTTTGAATTTGTAAGATAACATGTGCTTTGCCTGGTGTCTGTTTAAATCTATAGGTTATTGTTGCCTTGGGGAAGATTACCTGGGAGTGATTAATTTGGGGATGTGTTTAATAGTTGTAAATTATAGACATGCATATGCGTTTAATACCTTGTAAAATTAATAAATGTTTAATTTAATTTAAATAAAAATCCTCTGGAGGCTTGGTGGTTTCATTTCTGAATGCAGAGTTGCATCTCAAACATATAAATTTAAAAATAGGTTATGACAGTTGTCCAGAGTTTCCTTCTGGGATTTTAAATAACTCAGGCATTACCAACTTCTGTATCATCACACTAACATGTAGTTGAGGCAAAGTTATATATGCATTTAAGGGAAAACTAGATAAGTAAATAAAGTATAAAATAGTTTATGCGGATTGGTTTAGATGAAATAGGGTGACAGTAGCCAATTAGCTCAGCTAGCTGGACAGCTACCACGTCAGAATAACACAAATAGCACAGGGTTCATCCCTGTTCCAGCTGAGGTAGACTGGGGTCCTCCCTCTTTGCCCTGCTCTATAGCAAAATCACAGCATAAGCAGTGGTTCACTCCCCCTTGAATAATTGAGGATGCTACTTGGATAACAAGAATGGTGCAGGAGGCCAGGGCATAATCAATGACATACAGCAGTTCAGCCAAATTACTTTTTTCTATGCTGCAAATATTTATGTAATCCAATGTAACCCACAAATGAGGCCACAATTAGCTTGTTTAGTGCTTATGACCAACCCCCCCACCAGCTTCCAAAGAACATTGATATATTGGTGAGAGTTCAGAGAAGAGCAGTAAGGATGTTATTGATACTGGAGGATTTAAGTTATCAAGTAAGATCCCCCATACTGAACATGGTATCACTGGAGAAAGATTGAGAAAGAACATGATTCAGGCAATGAAAGGAATGGAAAATATTTTGAAATGACTCAGTATGCTATTTCTGTGTGTACTATTTCACTGAAGTTGCTATTCCCTTAATATTAAATCAGTTACAGATTTAATTGAAATTTTACACACCCTGATATTAATGGATTAACCAACTCTCTAAAAATAACACAAGGAGGAATTTCAATAGAAAGGTAAGTTAAGTTTGACTGTGGTTATTGAGCTAAAGTAGACAATATAAAATTAACAAGCTGCAAGTCAGGAGACTTTTCTGCCCACTCAGTAGTGGATAGGAGGATAAGCAAAAGTTGTTAGCGTTATATTGATTCCCTGATTTAAAAAGTAGCAAGCACAGGATTTCAAGCACAGGGTTGAAAGTAATAGGGATAAGGATAGATGGCTCCTGTAACTATTGGCCACGCATGGATCAGCTGTGGAATGCAGCTGTTGATAGTTGAATAGAATGAATCATTGTTGTCTCAAAATCCTGACAGATTTCTTGCTCCACTGCTGGAATTGGGAAGAAGGTTAAGATGAATTTGTAGTCCTTGGGGTTTATCCATGACTGGTTGCCTCCCTCAGGCAATTGATTGGATTGGGTAAATCAATGATCATCTAAATTATACATAGCCTGTGGAATGGGCATGATGGCGCGAGTCTCTTCTTTCCTCTATCTGTTAGCCTTAAGCGAAATTAATTCACAAGAGTATTAATACAGTTTCTAATAGAGATGGTGTGATGGTATTAGAGTTCTCATTCTCTGACTAGGAAGAAGATGGTTGACTGAATTTTCTACATTTCCTAGAATGGGGTTAAAATGGGAATTGGCCCCCCCCCTCATCCAAATTTCATATGGGAGGGAAGAGGATGAGATGGTTATAGAGCCAGACCAAGTTTTTTTGTCCTGGAAATTGTTCTGGGTTCAAATTAAACTGCACATAGTCATAGCAATAGCAGGTATTTGAGACTTGGACCAGGTTTATACACTATGTCCTCCATCATGGGCCTTTGGCAAGTGTGACTCCAGAGATTTTCCGAAGGTTAGTGGATGATCTTCATGTCCATAAATTGATACAGATGGGATGTAATCCCATGCTAAATCAATGGGCTAGTAACAAGCCTGACCCATGCCCTAAGCATTCCAATCGTGGGAGTGGGGATTTATTTTTAAAAGAATTGTACAACAAAAGATAAGTAAACATATTCCAATCATTATTTCACTTCACTATTACTAACCCAGATTCTAAGTTTTTTGATTTTAAAATCTTTTATTCTTTCATGGGATGTGGGCATCGTTGACTGGGCCAGCATTTTTATTGCGACTCTTGAACAGCTGCAGTCCATGTGGTGTCGCTAGGTCAAAATCCTGGAACTCCCTCCCTAACAGCACTGTGGGTGTACCTACACCACATGGACCGCAGCAGCTCAATAAAGCAGCTCACCACCACCTTCTCAAAGGCAATTAGGGATGGGCAATAAATGCTGGCCTAGCCAATGATGTCCACATCCCATGAATGAATTAAAAAATGTCCTGGGATTGAGATGATTGACATTCAACAACTACAGTCATCTTCCTTTGTGCTAGATATGATTCCATCCAGTGGAAACTTTTCCCCCTGATTCTCATTGACTCCAGTTTTACTAGGGCTCCTTGATGCCACACTTGGTTAAATGCTGCCTTGATGTCAATGTCAGTCACCCTCACCTCACTTCTTGAGTTCAGCCATTTTGTCCACATTTAGCCTAAAATTGTAATGAGGTCAGGAGATGAGTAGCGCTGGCAGAACCAAAACTGAGTGTCAGTGAGCAGGTTACTGTCGACAACCCCTTCCATCACTTTGCTGATGATCTAGAATAGACTGATGGGCAGTAATTGGTCAGGTTGGATTTGTCCTGCTCTGTGTAGACAGGACATATGTGGGCAATTTTCCACATTGCCGGGTAGATGCCAGTGTTGTAGTTGTACTGGAACAGCTTGGCTAAAGCAGTGGAGTGGAGTTCAGAAGCTCAGTAACTTGGGAGGCAAATACCCCACAGCTAGACTGCGATGGTAACTCTTTATTTTGAATGCACATTATCAATGGGCCAGATCTTTCTCAAACAAAGCATCCCGCATCCTGTCGCGTTTGTTTGACATTATCTTGTATCCTTCAACTTGAATATAATTTGTGCCACATTGCTAGACGTGTGAGCTGATAACAGAGTAGTGATATCTAAGATCTCAGCGAATGATGGGATGAACAGTGTATCTCAATAACCAATGAGATTTCATGACTGAGAAAAAAAAGGAACAATGGAGATGGATTAGAGTCAACTCAGGTACAGAAAGAGAAATAAAAAGAGAGAAGGGAAGGCTGAAGTAAGAGAAAGAATTGAGACAGAAAGGAAACAGAAGAAAAATTCTTATAATTTTCACTATTTTTTTGAGAAAACAGAACCAAAAACAAATGAAGTGAGGGAACAAAGGAGAGAACAAAAAAGATAGCAGAAATAAAATTAGAAAATAGACGAACAGAAGATGTAAATTAGAGACATTAGAGATGAAAAATAGTAAACAAAGTAAAAACAGTAAGTAAAGTTTGCAATGTGGGAACTTAATCTGTTTCTAATTACAGCACAAGAATAGAAGGGAAACATGGGGCAGAATTTCTCAGTCGGCCTGCGGGGGCCGGCCCGACACGTCGACATGTAAAAGGACGGTGCGATGACATCGGGCGTGCATCACAACATCATCACGTTCAATAGCGATGTTTCATTCAGCGGGTGTGCGCGGGAGTCAGCTGCAAGCCCGCCAATTTGTAAGCAGCCTATTAAGGCCATTAAGAAACTAATTGAAGCACTTGTTAACGCTGCATGTCCAACCTTACGGTTGGCAGGCAGGCAAAAAGGCCAAGCGGCCTTCGCATTTTTTAGGAAATCTCATCCCGCTCGCTTTTATTAAATGAATTTAAAAATGTTTACATAAATAAAAACATGTCCCATCTCATATGACACAGTCACATGAGGGGACATTTAAAAATTTTAAACTTATCATTTAATATTTTTGATATTAATTCAATCTGCCTGAGGCAGCTCTGTGCCTTAATTGGCTTGCCCTTGTAAAATGGTGGCGGGGAGCCAATCCCGGGTGGCGATCAGCAGCGTGCCTGCTGCCGCCGAGCCCACCCGCCATATGAAAAATTCTGCCCATGGAAACGTTTTTTTTAAACCTCCGGATCCTCTTTAAAGCACTTTTCATGTTCATGAACAAGCAAACCAAAGGTACATTGAAAGAGGATACCTTGCAGCAAATTTATGATTACATCTTAGGGAGGTTTTCATTCGATTTTTACAAATGCCATATAATTGGAAATGCTTGAAATGGACATTGGGCAAGAAAAGGTGGAAAATGCTTAATGCCACTGGAGTGTGATTCCTCAATTAACTAAGCATATAGAAAAGAAATCACTCCTTCCAAAATAAATACCTCAACAAGCATTCAGGTTTTCTTTTGGGTGGCTATTGGTGGATACGGGAATCTTATCTTGGTTTGGCTTTTCTTCATTTATAATTAATAAATACATCCAACAAAACAAATGTTGTCAAACAAAGGTTCCAAATTACTGTGTAACAATGACTTGAACCCTACAAGGGGACATTTTCCCCAGAGGCCTGTTTGCAAAGCTCTTCAGAGGCCGGAGACTTGGCATGGTTTCATTCATTCAATCCCATAATCACTCTTTTTGTTGTTGTGCTATTTCTTTCCTGACAAGAAATGATAGAACATCCATTAAGCTTTTAATGTTTCTTTTCAACTCGGTTTGAACAAAAACTTCTAAACCATATTCCTGCAGTTTTTACCTCTTGACTTGTTATCAGCACTGGCCATTTGTTCTCCCACAGTATTTGATATCATATTTAATTAAAAGAGACTTAAGTCCTTCGAAGTCTTTGATCAGAACCACCAAACTGATTAAGCTGATTAATCTAACACTGTCAGGCACACAATAAATGAGATGGTGCCATAACTGAGTGCTAGTTTTCAGATTTATTATTCACACACTCTTTTATTAGTCAGAGACACAGTCAGTCTCTCCTAATTAAATTTTACTACTATTAAGTGCTCTGTGTAATGTTCCTGGTGCAGTTTATTAACTGAAGCTATTATACATTTAACTTTTTGTTTTCAATTTGACTTTTTTTGGCAAATGTTGTAAGACAAAAACTATCAGGCAAAGCAGTTTAAAAACTGGGCATGTTACTTATATTTTAACCCTTATGAAAGAAAAGAAAGTATGAGAGTTACATGCAGAACCTCAGGATCTCCAAATGCTTTGCATCCATATAAGGACTTCTGAAGTGCAGTGGCTTTTGTAAAGTAGGAAACAGCAGCAATTTGCCCACAGCAAGGTCTCACAAACAGCAGAGTGTTAAGAGCATAAGAAATAGGAGGTGTAGGCTGTTCGGCCCATTGAGCCAGCTTCTCCATTCAATAAGATCATGGCTGATCCTCTACCTCAACTCCACTTTCTCGCCTTATCCCCAAATCCTTGATTCTCTTAGTATCCAGAATCTATTGATATCCAGTATCCAGAACCTATTGCTCGCTGTCTTGAATATACTTAGCAACTGAGCAGCCACAGCTCTTTGAGTTAGAGAATCCCAAAGATTCACAAGTTCCAGGCTCTCCAACAAGGGAAACATCCTCCCAGCATCTATGCTAGCCTCTAATAATCAGATAATCTAGTTTTTTTTTCTAGTGATGTTGGTTGAGGGGCAAATAGCGGTCAGAACACAAAGATGAACCCCCTTGTTCTTCTTCAAAATAGTCCCGTCGGATCATTTAGATCCCCTTGCAAGGCCTCAGTTTAACATTGCATCCAAAACATGGAACATCCAACAGTGCAGCACTCTAGTGAAGTCTAGATTTTTTGCTTAATCTTTGGAGTGGAATGCGAACCCATAACTTTCTGACTCAAAAGGCAAGAGTACTGCCACTGACCCACAGCTCACATTATTATAATATACAAATTATAAATCATGGCTATTATAATTTTGAGTAGCCTTTTCTTCTGTTTGAAAAAATGAGTGTGATCTGTGTAGCACACAATATCTGTAAAACACACTCATTTTCTGTCATGCTTTAGCAATCACAATCACATTTTATATGTGATATTTTGTTGATAATACCCCTATTGTAAAACTGCATATAGCTGACTCATCATGAGTAACTCAACAAGCATCTTAAATATATCGGTCACATTTCAGGTGTGACACATGAAAATTTCTGTGTCACACTTAAAAGAAAAATACATAAAAATAATGAGGATTGAAGATGCTAACATAAGGCCAGTGATTTTTTTTCTGTCATATCTTGCTGTTTTCTTCTGCTCTTTAATTTACCTCAGGATCTGCCTAAGGACGAGCAGCTTTTAACTCACCCACAAAAAGCACAGCAATTATACCTTACAGAACTTAAAGAGAAAAACCAATTTCCAACCAGCTACACTTCAGCAGCAGCCTGGGCATTTCACGTGCTTAATAATCCTTCAACTTCCCATAAGCAACATTGTCAGAGATTTGCTAGCATTAAATAAAAAGGTGTTATCACACTTATAGAATGCAATGGAATACAATAAGAAAGTGGCCGGAATTACTCCTTCTCACCGATTGCCTCATTCTATCTTAATGTTCAGTTTCCTTTGGTAGCATGTTTGTCAGTTGAACATACATCTTGATGCGCTGAATGTAATAGCAAATGCTGTATTTCTCCCATGTGCACTCATCAATTCTGTATCCAGAAGCTGTTGGTCCTGTCAGTTGTGACTGCTATATAGATGTGTCAGGTTCGACTCAGTGGTAGTACTCATACCTCTGGCTTAGAAGGTTGTGGCTTCAAGCCCTATTCCAGGAACTTGAACGCATAATCTAGGCTGGCATTCTCAGTACACTGTTGAGGGAGTGCTACATTGTTGGAGGTGCCACCTTTCAGGAGCAGCCTTAAACGAGGCCCCATCTGTGGCCTCATTTTACTGCTTTGAAGAGGAGCAGTGATGTTTTTCCTGGTGTCATTAACCAATATTTATTACTCAACCAATATCACTAAAGCAGATTATCTGTTTAATATCACATTGCTGTTTGTGGGGCTATTCTGTGTGCAAATTGGTTGCTGCTTTCCATTAGAATAGTGACTATGAGCAGAAATTTACCAGCTCCCGGGTGGCAGGCTAGGAGGCAAAGGGGTTTCCCCATTGTGCTCCTGCTATCAGGGCATTTTCCCAGTGCTAGGGTTGGATGCAGAGTGACTATCCAAGTCCAAGGAGGCAGGCAACTGATTAACAAATTAATGGCCCTATTACATGCTGCCTCACAAGGCTGCTGACATTTTTCCAATGGTGGTGCAGAGCAACCCCCCAACTCCATAAAATCCAGCCCCTAGATACTGGAACAGTACCAGCAGACTGGAATGAAATAGAAAGTGCTGGAAATACCCAGTAGACCTGGCAGCATCTGTGGACAGAGAAACTGAGTTAACGTTTCAAGTCAAATATGACTCTCTTCTTCAGAACTGAAGGAGGGAAAGATATGAAATGAAAACAAAAAATTGCTGGAAATATTCAGCAGGCCAGGCAGCATCTGTGGAGGCAACATTTTGTTAACTCCACAGATGTTGCCTGGCCTGCTGGATATGTCCAGCATTTTTGTTTTATTTCAGATTTCCAGCAGCTGCAGCACCTTGCTTTGGTCTTGCATGATGGTAGAAATGTGATGGGTTTTATGCTATCAAAAGGTGGGGGCAGTGCGGGGGAAAGATTAAAAGGGAAGGCCTGAAATAGGGTGGAGGGCAAGAAAGATTAAATGACAAAAATGTCATAGAACAAATGGCAAAGGGAGTGTTAATGGCTGTAGTAAAGAGACAAAGCATTTGTCCAGATTAAGTATAAATGTCAGAATAATTAACGGCTCTGTCCAAAAGCAAAAACATGCAAAACAAGATTCAAACCAGCACATGGCAACTAAACAGAATCAAAATGGAGGACAGAGTTCATGGTTTGAAATTGTTGAACTCAAAGTTAAGTTCCAAATGCTGTAAAGTGCTTATCAGAGGATGAGGTGCTGTTCTCCAGCTTGCATTGAGCTTCACTGGAACATTAACTTGTCTCCCCAGTCTAGAGGAGACTACATTGTGAGTAGCGAATTCAGTATGCTAAACTGAAAGAAGTACATGTAACAGCACCACCCTTGTCAGTGGGTTTGATAACAATGTCAGGGTTAGACCTGAGAAAACAAAGAGCAGCAAGTTCAGATGGAGACAGGTTACAGTGAGTGAGGGGAGCAGAGAAATTAAATCAACTTATGTCACACCGGCAGTTCTCAATGAAAAGGTCAAGAGCAGGCAAGAGGCCAGAGGGAGGGGTCCAAGTGGAAAGAGAGTACTGGAGGCGGGTGAAAGGGTCCGCCGGCCGGGGATAGGACTCCTGGCCAAAGAAGTGGGCAGGGAGATGAAAGTGATGAAAGAAGAATAGATTGGAAGTTAGCAAATGTAACACTGCTATTCAAGAAATGAGGGAGAAAGAAAACACGGAACTACAGGCCAGTTAGCTTAACATCAGACATTGGGAAAGTGCTGAAATCTATTATTAAGGAAGTCTTAATAATGCACTTAGAAAAGCATAGCATGATTAGAACAAGTCAACATGGTTTTATGAAAGAGGAGTTCTGTTTAATAAATTTATTAGAGTATTTTGAGGGTGTAACGAGTAGGGTTGTTAAAGGGCAACCTTGGATTTCTGAGAGGCATTCCATAAGGTGCCACATGAAAGGTTAATACAAAAGACAAAGGTTCATGGAATTGGGGGGTGATATATTAGCTCGGATAGAGGATTGGTTAACCTACAGGAAGCAGAGAGTAGGGATAAATGGGGCATTTTCAAGTTGGTAAGCTGTGACTGGTCGGGTGCAAGAATCAGTACTGGCACTTAAAGGAAGATGTGGTAGTGGGAATGTCACTGGATAGTAATTCAGGAGCCCAGGCTAATGTTCCGGTGACATGAATTCAAATCCCATCACAGCAGCAGGTGGAATTTAAAATTAAATTAATAAAGCTGGAACATAAAAGCTAGTCTTAGTAATGGTGACCAGGAAGCTACCATTTTCTGTTGTAAAAACCCATCTGGTTCACTAATGTCCTTGAGGGAAGGAAATCTGCTGTCCTTAACTGGTCTGGCCTACACGTTCCTCTTTGCTTCCCTCTGAAATGGCCTAGTAGGCCACTGAGTTAAAGGGCAATTAGGGATGGGCAACAAATTCTGGTTTTGCAAGTGATGCCCACTTTCTATGAAAATTTTTTTTAAATCTCAGCTATTTGCAATTTATATTAATGACTCCAAGGAAGAGACCGAGAGTAATATATTTAAGTTTGCTGACAATACAAAGTTAGATGGGAATGCAAGCTGTGAGGAGGACACAAAGAGGCTTCAAAGGGATATAGTCAGGTCAAGTGAGTGGGCAACAAGTGGCAGATGGAATATAATGTAGGGAGGTGTGAGATTATTCTCTGTTTTCATAAGAATAAAAATGTGGAATATTTTTTAAAAGTGTGAAACTTATAAGTGTTGATGTTCAGAGAAACTTGGGTGTACTCATGCAAGAAACACAAAATGTTAGCATGCAGGTACAGCAAGCAATTAGGAAAACAAATGGCATGTTGTCCTTTATTGCAAGAGTATTGGAATACAGAATAAATAAGGCTTGCTACAATTGCACAGGGCAAACAAATGAGCTCCCTAAACTCAGTCTTCCAGTAGTCCCTGTACTATACTGATCACTTTACTGAGTTCTATAACTGACTATTCAATCAACTACTGTCCCCTGTCCCTAATTGCCTTGTCGTTTTTCTCATCAGAGAGCTTAAAATTCCTGTCCTCTCTCTCTGACACACACTAAACTCTCTCTCCTGTCTTTTCTCTGTATCTGTGTCACTTGACTACTGTTGCTAGGCAACAGTAAAGATTTTTTCCCCAGAATCACTCAACTTTTAACCCCTTTTAACCCATCTCTTTAATTTTAGGAGTTGTAAAACCTCATTAAAAATGTATATATACAAACAAGCCCAAAAGACCTGGCCTTTTAGTCAGGAGTCACACACACACACATTTTTTTTCAACTTAAAAATTATACATTGTTCGCAACAAAGGGAATAGTTGCATTGAAAGAAGTACAGCGAAGGTTCATTAGATTGGTTCCTGGGATGTGGGGGTTGTCCTATGATGAGAGGCTGAGTAAATTAGGTCTATATTCTCTGGAGTTTAGAAGAATTAGAGGTGATCTCATTGAAGCCTACAGCATTATGAATGGTAAAAGCAAAATACTGCGGATGCTGGAAATCTGAAACAAAAACAAAAATAGCTAGAAAAACTCAGCAGATCTGACAGCATCTGCGGAGAGGAATACAGTTAACATTTCGAGTCCGTACGGACCGAAGAGTCATACGGACCGAAACATTAACATTATGAATGGGTTTGATAGGGTAGACACTGGGATGTTATATCTACAGGTTGGGAAATCTAGAACATAGGGACACAGTTTTTGGATAAGAGGCTGATCTTTTAGGACTGAGATGAGAAGAAATTTCTTCACTCAGCGGGTTGTGAATCTTTGCAATTGCCTACCCTAGAGGGTTATGGATGGCCATCATCGAATATATTGAAGGCTGAGATAGACAGATTTTTGGTCTCCCAGGGAAGCAAGGGACATGGGGAGTGGATGAGAAAGTGGAGTTGGAACCCAATGCCAGCCATGATATATTGCATGGCAGAGCAGTTTTGATGGGCCATATGGTCTACTCTTGCTTCTATTTCTTATGTTGTTTTGTTATTAAGATGCTCCACTTGAGCAAATTCTATATGGTAAAATACAGTGCTTATATACAGAAAGTGTGCATATAATTCTTTAAATAAACCATGCACTAGGGTTTATATGCTAACTTTGGAGCTATAAAATAAATCACTTGAACACTCTCAGGAGGCATCAAAGATTATGTCTGAACTGCACTCATTACTGTTATGTAAAAAAACACAACAAACATGTTGCATTCTGAAAAGTCCAAGAGGCAGCAAATAGTAAAGGATCAGATCATCTGTTTTTGATGGTGATGGCTGAGAATTGAACGCCAGGAGAACTCTTTGCTCTTCTTCAAATAGTGCTGTGAAATCTTATATGCCTCCTGAGCTGACAGACAAGACATTGGCTTAACATGTCATAAAAAATAACACAATTCCAACTGTTTAGATTAAGTGCTCAAGTTCTTCCTAGGGTTAAATCCACAAACATCAGATTCAAAAGTGGGAATCCTACCAACTAAGCTAAGGTGACATATTCTGACCGTAAAGGTCTAGCTTTGATCCCTCGTCTGTGCTGAGTCAACCAATCTCAGGCAAGCCAGTAAATGATGTGCTGTGTTTCGCCATAATATATCTGGACTAAAGGGGAAAATTCAACCAGTGTCATTATCCCCATCTAACAACTTCTGCTGAAAGGTGTTTGAGGGGCAAGGTCATACTTAGCTGCAAGGCCACATTGTTGGCATGCATCATGCAGCTTCTGTGAAATATTTCCCCTTGGTAAAGAGTGGTCAGCACTAAAGGACCCGAGCCCAGCATCAGCATTTTCACACCAGAGCCATTTTAAAGGTTGTGGTGATTCACAGATTTTAAAATAAAATCAAGCTAAACCTTGTAGGATGGGAGAATAGAGAAGAGGATAAAGGTATTGCAAACATAATATTACCAGAGTGAGATTAACAAGGAGTGATATTAACAAAGAGTGATATTCAAAAAGAGTGTGATTCTCAAAGAATGCATTAACAAAGAGCAATATTAACAAAGCATTGTGAACAGAGAGTCCTGAAAAGGGGATATTTTGCCTCAGTGGGAAAAAAATTGAAGCTCTAATTTAAAAGTATTTAAGCTGTAGTTATTTGGCGGCTTTGAATGCTCACCTGGCGTACGTCATTGAAACCCATGGAAGTAGGACACACAAGGGGTTCAATGCCAGGGTTGGGGTCCAGACCTCTGAAGAGAAGCAAGCTGGAATTTTATTGACTTTTTAAAGTGACACCCTTTATAAAGCAAAAACTGAGTGCAATTAGATGGTTATTCTGTGCCTGTGGGGTTAGGGAGAGTGGTGGTGCCTGGAGGCTGAGGGCACAAATCCTTACAGTGGGCTTGGTACCAATTTTAGTGCCAGAATTGTGACCCTGGTGATTACTGAGGTCATTGTCCAGGACTTTCCGCACCCGATCACGATGGTGGTGAGAACAGAGAATCTCACGAGAGGGCCCTAGTCGTGTTTCCTGACATCGAACATCGGGAACATAATTTTTAAAAATTTGCATCTAATTATTGTGGCCACCCGCTGGAATCATCCCCTACATCAAGTTTAAACTCCATGTCAGCGTGATTTACAACTCCCTTTAAAATGTGTGAACTTAGTGATCTCAACTTCAAGGGGAACTCGGAGGTGAGTGCACAACTTTGTGCAGCACTCACGATGATCCCAATGGCTCTGCAGATTCGGGGGCGGGGTGCACAGGCAAGTCTCAGCAGCAGTTTTTTCATAGCTGGCTTGCGGTGCTGGGGCAAGGGTAACAGTGCAAAGAGGGAAGGGGGAGTAGGCAACCTCAGAGCAAGGGTGACAGTGCTGGGCTGGGGGAAGGAGGGGAGTCATGGCAGCACCAACAGAGGTTTTAGCACAAACACATAACAGGCGGGTGGGAAGATAACAGCCAGGCTAATGGTAAAACATGTCAAGGATGAGCACTGTACCGCAGCTGAGAGCATTTAGCTTGAGCTCAGTGGACATGCTTGATGTCAGCCTAGTCAAGCAATTGTGCCGACTCGAGCAGCACTAACTTCTCACAGTGCAAATGATTGCTCCTCTACTGTTAACTCCTTGTGTGCATACTTCAAACTCAAAACAGTGCTATGGTGCTGCAGTATGACTTGAAGCCTGAGGATCCTATTGGGAAATGTGACCACTGAACACTGACTGAGGATTGTGCTCCGCATCCCTTGCATTATCTTTCAGTTGACATTGTAAAGTCATCCTCATGGAACAAGCAAACCTGAAGCCTTGGAGTCCAGGTTAGGAAAATGCCTGAGATGAGAGTTCAGGATGCAGTCGTGTGGCCGAAGCTGCTGCCACTTGGTCATGTGGTGTGGGGCGGTGCTGGGTTTGGGCATGATGAGCCATCATGTGCACTAAACATGGGCATCCATGTGGTGGCCTGGACTCTCCGGCATGCGTTAAGGGTCCTTGAGAGGCAGCCACAGGTGATTATTTGACCAAGAGTGGTCCTTAGAAGACAATTATTGACCCTTGTGTCTCTCTCTTTGATAATTCGGTAAGGAGGCCATCATGAACATGGAGTGTGGTGATCTGGCTGTCTGCCTGATTGCTTATAGGCAGAAGAGAAGAAGTAGATGAATGCGACAAAGGTGCCTGGCTTGCCAAAGGGAGGACACACAGGGCTACACACAACACAAATGACGTGGCTGATGATGCCTGTGTGGTGGTCTCAGACTCCTGGTGAGAGAAGGTATGACGAGGCTCGTGCTGCAACCCAGAGTTTGGCTGAGCACACCATTGGCAACATGAAAATGAGGTTCCAGTACCTGGACAGATCTGGTGGAGCGCCATAGTACACTCCCCAGAGGGTGTCATGCATCATAGTGGGTTGCTGTGGGCTACACAGCCTGGCAATGCGAAGGGGGGAGGATCTGGATGAAGAGGAGGTGCAAGAACTGCTCGTCTCCTCCAATGAGGAGGAAATGGAAGGGTGTGGGGTTGATGAGGTCCTGCAAGGTGAGGGTGCAGACGATGACTTTGTAGCTGGACAATCACTGTGCTGTAAATGTTACACACTGCACATGGGAGAGGTCCTACTGTGACAATAGTCTTTGTTTTGTGCAGGTTTCACATCTGATTGATACCAACACTGCTCAGCATAACAAGGATCACAGACAAGGAGATATTCTTGGTAGTGTATTTACAATATTCAACATTAAGTACAAGTGATTAACATCCATGCTCATGTTGTGTAACTAAATGTGGTAACCTTTCTAATCCTGCCACTATGTCTTGGTGCTCCCCCAACATCCACAGTGGAGGAGGAGGTAGCCTGCTGAATGCTACAACCTGTTGCCTGTGGTGTCATTGGCGGGTGTCCTCTGAAGGGCCCAGGCCTGCTTTTGGGGCCCTGCTCTGTGGCAGTGGCACCCTCTTCGGCCTATGGAGCTGTAAGAGGGGATTTGGATGTGCCAGATATTCCCAGGATCACCTGGGTGGATGGCCCCGAGGTGTGCACCTGCTGATCCTCCTCCCTATGGTTGCCTGAGGGCCCTTGGCTCCTATAGAAGAAGGGGCAGCTGGAGTGAGCTCGAGATATCCCGCACCCACTCTTGCATTAGCATTGATGGATGCCTGCAAGTGCCTCAGTGATGGAGTGCAGCTCCTGCAGCAGTGCAAGACCAATGTCCTGGACCAAGGTCTCCATTGCAGCCGTCATCCTACCGGTATTGATCTTGGTGCATTAGCATGCTGGCGCTATCACTTCAGCCTGAAGGCAAACCAACTCTTACATCGTGCCTTGCAATCTGAGGAGTGCAGCCGACATCCTTTCCTGATGTTCCCGAGCTTGCCTTTGAAACTCTTGCAACTGAGGTATGACCAAGTCCAGAGGCTCCTCATCTGATTCAGACTTGGTAGATTTCTGGCCTCCAGCAGTTCTGAGTGACAGAAACCTGGGAAGTCCCTGTCTTCGCCTGCTGTACGATGTGCTCACCAGACTGTGACCCCGAGGCTACTCTTGAACTAGGTCCCACCAAGGTGTGTGTCTCTGCACTGGTGGAGGGTGTGGGTAAGCACTGTGTTGGGTCTTCAATGGCGGTGTCTGCGGATTCCTCTTCTGTGGTGTCCTTGGGGCTGGAGTCTGGGACCCTTGGCTGCTTCCCAGATGTGCCTGCGAAAGCAAGGACAGATGATTAGTGCATGGCAGGGGGCTGCGGAACAGGGGAACTGACTCACAGCATGGATTTCTGATGGATCCTCACTTGGTTGAGCACTGCCGACCTCACTGTCAGCACAGGAATGGTCCAGATTGTCGTCATCCAGCTGGATGGCTCTGTTTTCAACGTCTGTGAGGACCTCGATGTCAGGCACTCCTTCACCAGTCTGCCACCTCTCCCATCTGTTGTGTGCCAGCTTGTCCTGCATGAATGCAGGTGGAGAGAGTGTAGGCAGGACGCTTGCCAGACCAAATAAGACGGATGTCTGGCATGTGTGGGTGGTGAGTGCTGCCATGAACGGGATGAGGACACAACCTGCAGGGCAGGTGAAGGTGCGTGTGAGAGAGTGAATGGTGATGTCCCTTGAACTGGCAGTGAGTGAGATCCATGTGGGTGTGTGATGGGTTTGTGAGTGTGTGAGTTGAGAGTGATGAGAAGAGTGACTTACCCTGGCGGAACAGAGGAGGTCATTCATCCTCTTTCGGAACTGGCTGGCTGTCCTCTTTTGCAGGGTGTTGGAGCTGACCACCACTGCTACCACCTCCCATGCTGGATTGGTGACCTTGCTTGCTGGCCTTCACACAGAGCGGGGGTAGAGGACTTTGCAGCAGTCCTGCAGTCCTCTACTGCATCCAGTAGGCACCCGAGGAAAGTGTCACTAAATTTGGGGCCAGCATGTTTCCTCCCTTTGGCAGCCATGAATTTCCAGCAGCTTCCGATCCCTTAAAGAGTGCTAGCTCTGTGCAGGGGCGGCCTTTAAATATGGCACCCAGATTACTGAAGGCTGAGGTGTGGAGGTTTGGGCAAATCAGAGGCCAGTGATCCAATGTGAAACATGCGTCTGTCCATGTTTGAAACAGTGCAGCAACATATGGTGGGAAAATCCGCCATTGCCGTCGACAGGTCAAATGCTGCTTTGCCTGCCCGATATCAGATTGCTGATGTCTGGGACAATTCCGCTCATTGCTGCAGCAATCAAAAATAATGCACAGAATAATTGCTGCCAAAAGAAGGGACTTTGGGAGGGAATAGGGGTCTAAATCACCGATTAAATGTTGGTGTGTCAGAAACCAGACATGATCCCATTCACTTCCAGCATTTCACGGGACGTGTTTAAAAGGCATGAGGGAACCCCCTGTGGAGCAGCACTTCAGTCCTTTCAATGTGTCACTATCCAATTAATTGTGGCTTTAACTGACGATCCTGGCTTTAACAGCCAGTGCACGAGTTTCCTGAGCTGTTTGGACCTCACCAGGGTCAACAAGGCAATAGTACATTCGGGCCTCATTGAATAATGAAACTGACAGGCTGGAAAGCCTTCAAAAAGTGAAACTATAAAGCTGATTCCCTGCCTATGTGAAAGATTTATGCTTAACAGGACTCGTACTGAGAATGTTCTTTCATTGCCTTACATGTGAGTTTCAACTTTTTGGAAGTCATTTCACTTATCTTGGATTTTGTCCACTTTGAATTGCATGCCCCTGCAGTCAACCTTCATGGCAGCATGGGGGCAGCTTGTGCAGCTATATTTTGGACTTCTGATGAGGAGCAAGATGAGCAGCAACACCAACGGCAGCAGGAGCAACAACCAAAACCGCCATCGCCAGAAAAAGAAGCAATAATAACAACAATGGCAGCTGCCTTCTCTAACGTCACATCAGGCTTCACAGGACAGAGGGAATGGAGAGCTTCAGCTCAAAAGAAGTGACACCCTACAACACAGGGTGACAGACAGATGATCAGTTCTCTTAACAAAATAGCGCAACAGTGACTCAGGAGGCTCAAACTTTGACAACAGGTCATTGTTGACAAATGCAGCCTCCTGGAACAGGCCCTCCTTCCAAGAGGACCAAGTGGGCATGCTTATGTCACAACAACTCTGAATTTATTTTTCTCCAACTCCTTCCGGGAATCTGATTAAAAAAAGAAGCTTGCAATGTTGCAAACAAACAGTAGCAAGTCTGAGGATTGGGAATGTTTTAGAAGCCAGTGAAGGGCCACCAAAATGTCGATTAAAAAGGGAAAAAATAAACTCGCCATAAATAAAAAAACAGATTGTAAGAGCTTTTATAAGCATATAAAGAGAAAGGGAGTAGCTAAAGTAAATGTTGGCCCCTTAGAAGCAGAGACAGGAGAAATTATCATGAGGAATGGAGAAATGGCAGAGGCATTGAACAAATATTTTGTGTCTGTCTTCACAGTAGAAGACATGAGTTCCATACCAGAAATAGACGGTGAACTTGGGGCTAAAAAGGCTGAGGAGATTAAGGAAATTAATATCAGCAAGAGAAAGTATTGGTGAAACTTGAGGAACTAAAATGCAGCAAATCCCCGGGACCTGATGGCCTACACCCTAGGGTTCTAAAAGAGATAGCTGCAGGGATAGTGGATCTGCTAGCTATGTTTTTTTAAAACTCCTTAGATTTGGGAACAGTCCCTTTAAATTGGAAGTTGGCAAATGTTACACCGCTTTTCAAGAAATGAGGAAGAAAGAAAACAGTGAACCACAGACCAGTTAGCCTAACATCAGTTGCTGGGAAAATGCTGGAATGTATTATTAAGGAAGTCTTATCAATGCACTTAGAAAGGCACAATATGTTTAGAACAAGTCAACATGGTTTTACTAAAGGTAAATCTTGTTTGACAAATTTATTAGAGTTTTTTTTGAGGATGTAACTAGTGGTGTAGATAAAGGGGAACCAGTAGATGTAGTATACCTGGATTTCCAAAAGGCATTTGATACGGTGCCACACAAAAGGTTAATAGGCAAAATAAGGGCTCATATAATATTTATATTTTAGCAAGGATAGAGGGTTGGTTAACAGGTAAAATGCAGAGAAGGGGCAGAAACAGCTTCTTCAAGTTGGCAGGCAGTGAATAGTGGAGTGCCACAAGTATCAGTGCTGGGGCCTCAGCTATTTCCAATCTATATTAATGACTTTGATGAAAGGGCAGAGAGTAATGTATCAAAGTTTGCTGATGATACCAGGCTTGGTGTGAAGGAAAACTGTAGGGAGGGCACAGGGAGGCTGCAAAGAGATATGGACAGATTGAGTGGGCAACAAGATGGCAAGTGGGCAACAAGATGGCAAATGGAGTATAAAGTAGGGAAATGTGAAGTTATTCACTTTGGTCGCAAGAATAGAAAAGCGGAATATTTTTTAAAAGGTATGAAACTTCTTAAGTGTTAATGTTCAAAGAGACTTGGGTGTGCATGTACAAGGAATGCAGAAAGTTAGCTTGCAGGTGCCACAAGCAAATAGGAGGGCAATTGGCATGTTGGCCTTTATTGAAAGGGGATTGGAGTACAAGAATAAAGAAAGGTTGCTGCAATTGTATAGGGTTTTGGTGAGACCACAGCTGAAATACTGTGTGCATGTTTAGTCTCCACACTTAAAGGATATACATGCATTGGAGGAGATACAGTGAAGGTTCACTAAATTGGTCTCTGGGATCAGGGAGTTGTCCTATGATGAGAGGTTGAGTAAATTGATTTATAATCTCTGGAGTTTAGAAGAACAAGAGGCGATCTCATTGAAGCTTACAGAATTCTGAAGGGGCTTGATAGGGTTGACACAAGATTGTTTCTGCTGGTTGGGGGTCTACAGCACAAAGACACAACCTCAGGATAAGGGACCAATCATTTAGGACTGAGATAAGGAGAAATTACTCAATGAGTGGTGAGTTTTGGAATTCTCTATTCCAGAAGGTTATGGATGCACTGTGCCTCCTGCCAATGCAATATAGCTGTGCAAGATGGCCACTGATACCTGTCTGTGCATGCACAATGCTCCGCATATGCACAGAAATCCAATGACATCACTGCTGGAGCCTGCAGCCTGGAACTCAATGTGGCAGATGGGGGAAGAATGGGGAGAGTCAATATAGTGTAACACTTGCGGCAACCTACAATCCATTTACATTACTGGGGTAATGTGACAGTGCTAAGAAACACTGACCAACATGACTTCAATAAAATAACCCACAAGGAAAAAATTTTACTTTCTCATTTACAAATCCTTCCCTTCTAACCCCTTATAAAAGGAGGTTCCAAAATCCATCATTGTCAGTCCAAGATAGAAATTCACAACATTCTTGTCTCCTGCTGACAGTAATGACTGCGCATGAGCCCTGCTGCACATTGCCTCCTATAAAGATGGTGGCCACACATGAGCCCTGCTGCATACTGCCCCCTATAAAGATGGTGGCCACACATGAGCCCTGCTGCATACTGCCCCTATAAAGATGGTGGCCACACATGAACCCTGCTGCATACTGCCCCTATAAAGATGGTGATTGGCCAGCAGCTGATTGACCAGCAGCTCCAGCAGTGTCAGACTCAGTCACGAGTGCTGCCGGGACTAAGCACAAAGGAAAGCAATGGCTGCCCCACAAAGGTAAGTCCCCATTTTTAGGCAGGGAGGGATCTGAGAGCCCAGGGGAGGGGAAAGAGGGGCCAAGCTTTGGAGGGAAGGCAACAAGGAAAGAAGGGGGTTGACATCTTGAGTGGGCAGATGCCCCTGATGCACACAGGGAAAGGAAGGTGGCGGGCTGGAAAGGCCACATATTTTTACATGTAAAACAAAAACAGAATTACCTGGAAAAACTCAGCAGGTCTGGCAGCATCGGTGGAGAAGAAATCAGTTAATGTTTCGAGCCTTCACGGCCCTTCGGCAGAACTGAAGCATAGTTAGGAGAGGGGTGAAATATAAGCTGGTTTAAGGTTGGGGGGGGGGGGTTGGTGCTGCGGGGGGGGGAGATAGAAGTTGAGGGTGTGGTGATTGTGGAGATAAGCAAGCAGTGATAGGAGCAGATAATCAAAAGATGTAGAAAGGAGATATGGCTGTGAAAGCGGGTTTTAGTAAACACCTTGTCAAACACCAGGAGAGAAATGGAAAGCAATGAAGTGCTCCTATCACTGCTTGCTTATCTCCACAATCACCACACCCTCAACTTCTCTCCCCCCCCCACCCCCCCCACCTTAAACCAGCTTATATTTCACCCCTCTCCTAACTATGCTTCAGTTCTGCCGAAGGGCCGTGAAGGCTCGAAACGTTAACTGATTTCTTCTCCACCGATGCTGCCAGACCTGCTGAGTTTTTCCAGGTAATTCTGTTTTTGTTTTGGATTTCCAGCATCCGCAGTAGCTTTTAGCTTTTTGTTTTTATCTCTGTGTTTAATTGACTGCCACCTCTCTTCAAGAAATGCCCTCTCTGAAGAAGTACGGTTCTGTTCTCCGACAGGATTTCCGCCTGTCTCTTCTGCCCTGCTCACCTTCATTGCTTTCCATTTCTCTCCTGGTGTTTGACAAGGTGTTTACTAAAACCCGCTTTCACAGCCATATCTCCTTTCTACATCTTTTGATTATCTGCTCCTATCACTGCTTGCTTATCTCCACAATCACCACACCCTCAACTTCTCTCTCCCCCCCGCCCCCCCCACCACCTTAAATCAGCTTATATTTCACCCCTCTCCTAACTATGCTTCAGTTCTGCCGAAGGGCCGTGAAGGCTCGAAACATTAACTGATTTCTTCTCCACCGATGCTGCCAGACCTGCTGAGTTTTTCCAGGTAATTCTGTTTTTGTTTTGGATTTCCAGCATCCGCAGTAGCTTTTAGCTTTTTATTTTTACATGTACTCCCACTAAAAACACATCTGGTGGGAAGGCATAAAATCCAGCTGTAAGTGACAGTTTTCACCCCTTCACATAGAAGGAAGGACAGCTATATTTTGAACACAGAGGCACAGGGAGAGAAAATGAGTTACTGCTGTGTGAGGAAGCAGCAGCTTCTGCTGTGAAGAGCAAGGTGAACTGTTTTTATGTTAACAACTAAGCAGAATACTTGTAAAGGTTGGTTTTCTTTTTGAAAGAAAGGGAACGGGACTGAAGGGACTTCTCAACATTTAAGGAGAAAAAGTATCACCAAGATGGGCCTTGTTGTTGGACGTTTGTTCTGGAATACTTAGTCTGAGTAGAATAATTTTCGAAGGGCTTTGGAAGATTTGACCTGTTGTGGCAGGGATAAGTGAGCCAGCTGAAAGCTGGGAGTGTCTTGAGACTTAATCTTGCATTACAATGCATGCCAGAAGCGTGGTGTAAAGTAAAAATGTGTCGTGGAGCATATTTTGATAGAGTTAATTAATTAAGGCAAAAGTACCTGTTTCTTTGGCCAGACTATTGTTGTCAGCTTGCTGGGCCAGGCCCGACACATCGACGCACAAAATGACGCTAGATGATGTCGGGCGTGTGTTCGGATGTCATCGCACGTCATTTAGATCTTTTGTTCGGCTGGCGAGCGCCGGAGGCAGCCGAACTGTCAAAGGCCTACTAAGAGCATTAGAAAACTAATTAAGCCAATTAACAGCATTGCCCGTCCAACCTTAAGGTTGGTGGGCAGGCAAAAAGCCCAAGCGGCCTTCACGTTTTTCAGGAAACATCCACGGGACGGATGAAGTTTCCTGAAAGTTTTATTAAATAAATTTTTTAAATTCCCGAAATATTAAAAACATGTCCCATCTCATGTGGCACTGTCACATGAGGGGACATGTTTAGAAAACTTTTTAAATGCTTTATTTAATTATTTTAATATCAACTTAATCTCCCCGAGACAGTTCCGTGCCTCAGAGATTGCTGCATACGAAAGAGCGCAGGCCCCAACTCTTCCTCCTTCCTCCGCCCGCACAGGAAGCACTGAGCGCTACCGGCCATGTGTCACGCTGGGCAGGCCATAATTGGCCCACTCACGTAAATTGGTGGGGCACAGCCGAACACGGGCAGCGATGAGCTCCGCGCCCGCTCCCGCCCAGTCCGCCCGACATAGGTACGCCCCTGGCCTTTAAATTGGTGTATCAGTCACCTGTTAAGGTCTGTGGGCAGAACTTTCCCCCTGCCAGGGGGATTGGCGCCCCCGATCGGAGGTGCGGCGCAATTTTACGTGGGCGGGCCAATTAAGGCCCGCCCAGCGTGACGTCCACAGGGAAGCACTATGCACACCCTGTGCAGGCGGGGGAGCAATGCCTAAAATCGAGAGTGCGCTTTTTCGCGCATGAGCACAAAAGAGCGCACTCATTTCCCTGAGGCTAAGTGCTGCCTCAGGGAGATCGCCTCTACATTCAAAAATATTAAAAATAGAAAAAAAAATTCCCTTAAATGTCCCCCCATGTGACAATGTCACATGAGTTGGGACATGTTCATAATTTCAAAAAGAACTTTATTAAAATTTTAAAAACCCTACATGAAACCTCATCCACCCGTGGATGAGGTTTCATGTTTTTTCTAGTTCCCGCCGGGTCTCCTGGCCTGCCCGCCAACATTAAGGTTGGATGAGCAGGTCCTTTAATTACTTTAATTAATCTGTCAATGGCCCCAATTGGCCATTGACAGGTCGGCGGGCACACAGCTGATTTTGCTGTGCCTCCACCTTCCTGAAAATTTTAATGGGGTGCGGTGACGTCAGGAGTTCCGCCCAACGTTAGCACATGTCATTTTACGTGTCAGTGAGCCGGCTCCGCTCCCACTCGCTGATGGTAAAATCCTGCCCTATGTGTTTGATCTATGTTGATTTCAGTTTGTTATAGTAAAACTCTTAAAACACGAAATCTTGTCTTTCAGTTAATTCTGATGGCCGCTGGGAAATTCATCTATTTTAAAAAAGCTATCTGTCTCTACAGGGATCATAACGAGAAGCAAACTTGGTCACTGGGGCAGGAAGCAGCAGGGGCTCTGTCTGATGTGCAGGGGCAAGAGATGAGAATTGGGAGCACCTTGAGAAGAGTCGCCATTTTCTCGTGCCCTTTCTTGATCTTCCCTCTCGTGGTCCGCCTGCACTTCTCTACTAGCCAAGACCTGGAGAGCAGTGTGCTGCATGTCAGTGAGGTGAAGGTGAGGCTTTCCTTCATCCTCTGCAAAGTGGCAGACTGAGTCGAAAGGCAGCTAGTCTGAACTAGCATGCACTCAGTTGCTTAATGTGTCTGATTCTCCATGGAGGTGGACATAAATTCAAATGCCCGAGATACCATGTCATTCATGGTAGAGATCGATTCCTGCAATCTATCACCAAGGGTGTGCACTGCCTCTGGAACCTCACATATTTTCTGCTGCTGCTCCAGAATTGTCCACTTTGTGGATGACCCTGAGATTCAGCATCTGTGTCCAGCTGAGCAGAGCTTGGAGTGCCCTTCACCCTCTGACAGAGACTCTCCACTACTGTCCCTGTCTGCAGCACCTGCTCCTTCTCACCATGTAACAATCTAGCTATCTCTGTTGGAGTTCCCACCAAGGTAATGCATTTCTGCATTGGTGGAGGATGCACATGATTCATGTGATGGTGCATCCTCAGAGTGCTCACTTTCCTCTGAGGACTCCTCGGCCTCCTTATACTCCAGCTTCTCCTTCAACCTTGAAAGGCCTATGCAAGATAAAAGAGTTAGAACTGACATGGTGAAAAGGTTCATAGTCTACTTTGCGCAGATAAATAGAGATCCTTCCATTGGTAGGTGTGGGTCCCCATCATGCCCGCACTCTCTCATTGGTCAGGAAACATGGAGGCAGGATGCTAATAGCATGGCAGAGTTAAACAAAGCAAAACAAGGCAAAACTCACTACTAAAACAGATGGGTGTAGAGGGGTCAGTTCCATTAAAATTCTGCCAAATGTGTTTACATTAGCCAGGATTTTAGGGCCCCGCCACGGCATGTCTCCCCCCAGCGGGTGCGGCGGGCCATTTAAATCATCATTCAGTGATATCCTGCCAGGCGGGAGGGGCCATAAAATCCTGGCCACTGTCCCTACATCCAGTGACTAGACTGACTGGAGTGGTTCTTCCACCATTGTAGGATTATATTTTTAGTTGATTATTTTAACCTTACACAATATCTTACCACATCAAAACATAAGGAACTTTGCTCAGCGAAGTGCATTAGGCTACTGTTAACTTCCATTTTCCACCAGCAATTCCCCAGAAAAAACAATAAGATGACTGACTAGTTAATTTGTTTTTGTCTGATTGAGAGGTTGGGGGATGTTGGCACAGGATCTTCTATCATTGACAATGGTCTGGTTTTTGTGTTAATGATGATGGCAAGAATATTAGGGTTCACTGTTCTAATGAAGTAAATTGAACAGCAACTTCCAGCACCCACACTTGCAGAGATTGTTGCTGTCCAATTTGCCATGCTCCTCACAACATTTGCTGCATTGGTACCTCGGCATTAAAATACATGGAAGGCATGAAGTTTCAGTACTTGCCCACCAGTTACCCAGTAAACATGCCAGAGAAAGTTAGGCCTGGTGCATTCAGGTATGTATAAATGATTTTTTTAATGGTGTTATAAATCTTAATCACTGTCAAACAGACTCTCCAGCATTGAAAATTAACATTTACACGTGGAAAATCATTCCTTTAGATTTGAATTATTGTTGGAGTTTTATATGAAAAAAAAATATTGCCCTTAACTTTTTCTCTCTCTTTTAACTCCTCTTAATCCCATCTTTCTTTCCCTCATTTTATTTTGTTTCCTGTAACATTTGAATTTATATTTATATTGAGACAATACGGACTGGATTTTAACTTTTACTCAATGACAGCGGGGAAGACCAGCGATCTGTACGCGCCTGGAAGTTTCAGAAGTGAATTTTCAGAGGTTTCAAGATCATTACAGTGGAATCAGGAAGAGTAGGTGTAATTCCAACCCCAACCCTCTCTTGCAACTTATCTTTGGATGGTTGCTGGCAAGGCAAGTGCCTCAACACTCAGCATATTGAATTGAGGGAGCTGCAGTTTATCCAAATTAGGTTAATGAGACCCGAGGCCCAATTTTGTGCCAGTCTCGGGCCTCCTAGTTCGGGTATGCACTCTATGTCTGTCGACCATTACAGGCCCAAAAAACAGCCGAAGAAAATTTCTAGCCCTGTTTTACCATCAATTCCAATTCTTACATTACGACAGGAGCAATGTTGCAGCACCTCTCTCTTTGGAAAGTTGAACAGCATGTTGCTGGTTCACTCAAACAATTATGAAAATAAAAAGGAGCAGGAGTTATAGACATCATGAATAGTCTCAAACCTGTCCCCATATCACATGATACCAACAGCATCACATCACAGAAGGCACATTGCTCAGCAAAGGATCTGCTCTGGAGAGGGTGAGGAGACTTTCAGTCTGAGGGAAGAAAGGGAGGTGCATTTTCATCTCAGGTGTATGGTGGTCACTGGGGACTGGCCCAGGAACTAAATTTCCAGATCCAGGCCACATCTGAGGCTTAATGAAGGAGACTATCACTGAGTTCCATTGTCTCCTGAAATCCAACTTACAGACAGAATTAAGCACAGGAGCAGAGTTGCCCATTACTGTGAAAGTTACTACAAGGTAGTTCATTTGGTGTAACAGGGTCCTTTCAAACCGCCACTGGCGAAATTTACTTAGTCGGATTTTTATCTACCAATGTACCAGGCATGAACAGAGCTTTGCTTGTGAAGGGAAATACTTTTGTCCAATTCTTCATGGAAAGGAGGCAACACCCAAAAGGACACAGCGCTTTTACTATGCCAAAGGTATCTATGAAGTACTATGACAGCACTCACATTGCCATCAAGAAGCCCAACATCAATCCAGTAGTATAAACAAATTGAAAAGGCAGCATACCGATAATCTCATACAACAGGAGCAGAATAATTAATGGATAATATGCCACCTGCCCCAGCCCCTACCCCCCCATCTCAATGCCTCAAGTTTGGAATGGCCACAAGCCAGTAATAACTCAAGGAGATGTTACCTTGGACAGATGGTTGCTGGGGCACCAAACCCTGGAGCCCTGGCTGTTAACACCATGTGGAACTTCCGAAAGGTAGGCAAAAGGAAATACAATCAGGCTCATGGCTCCACCCAAATTCTGACTGAACTTTGCAACAGAGGTGTCGGGACAGATTTAGGTGGAGATTACTGCTCTATAGTCCCGACAAATTAATGAAAATTGTCATTGTCTGGTGTATCCTGCATAATTTTACAGTACAGGAGGTGAGGTGGATCAGCTTGCAGATTAATAAGAGAAGGGTGGGAAGTTAAAATGGGGCAAGCTAACATACAGAGAGGAAGATTGTTGCATCAATTATTGACTGAGAAGACTTTCATTTAAACCTGCACTTGTGGCCCTGCATTAACAGTCCTGTGGTGCCATCTATATTATGCTGATTCAAAAAACAATATCCCGATCACTGCTCTATTATCATCTTTGTCTGTTTCTCATCACAGTGATATGCAAACACTCTCCAACATCTCCACATCAAAGGAGGTAGCTCCAACGCTTAGCCCAGGGGATCATTTTACTTTTTTTTCAGCAGTCATGTGCAATGCATAGGACAGCAATTCTTTAAGAGCAGCAGCCCTTTAAGAGCTCCTGCACTTGATATTCTGCACCAAGTAACAGCCATAGCAGCCCCTGCACCAGTGGAAAACACTGAGAAGTGTACTATGCTGTGGAAATTGGCTGACCTGAGCTTGTTGAACCCAGTGAGGTCAGCACCTTGGGAGTCCATTATCCTAGGGTAACTTGCCCTGGATTTGTTTTATTATTTAATTCCCAATTTTCTCTCCTGCCAATTTTCTTTTCGTTCAACAGAAAAGTTAACATAAGCAGTTCCTATGCTGATTCAGAGGGTAAAGCCATTGTCCAGTGTGGAACTGAGGCACACAGGTCAAGAAGATCCTGAGGTTTAATCTCTGATATGTGCTGATTAAGAGTTCTCAACAGGAATACTGGTGGGTGGGGTAGAATTAGACTTAGTGACCCAGGGCGAACAAAGGGAAAATGACTGCTCCTGATTGCCATCTATTGAGCCTCTTTGTAAAGTGCATTAGTGTGGGCACTTGGTGAGAAGCAAAACTGTTGTAGCTGTGATGCCTCCTATTCCCTATTCAAACCAACATAAGGGACTGCAGGTCAGCCAGCACCAGTTTAATTACACTGCAGTTAAAATCAGGTCTTGTGTTGCTGGAGAGAAAGGGAATTATCACTAATGAGCAAAATCTACATTTTAAAGTACATGCTGTGGCAGCTGGAGCTTGTAGAATAGCATAGATTTATAGTGCATATTTTAGAGGATTCTGAAGGTAATTTTTCCAAGAACCCCTTTTAAATAAATAAACAACAACATATATCATTTGTATGTATAGGATGCAAGATTAAATCATAACACTTGTAATGTGCAGAAGAAAGGGAATCTGCTATAAGATTTGATTGACTCACTATATACACAGAACTTTGCATTCTTCAGATCTGTTTTTATGTCAGCGTTGTATGACTGAGTAATTCAGAAAGAATCCTGCCAAGCAGCTTTAAAGTTTGATTTAAATTTGCTGCAAATGAACAAGAATTACATTTGCAAAGCTCCTCAACTCTCTGCCTACACCAAACTGTGGCAGTGATTCAAACACATTTTCTTTGAGTTTATGCAAATAAGCAAAGGCAGCACAGTTATCCAGACTTAAAACGTTAATGCATAAGCACAGCCATGTGGAATTAATGTGGTTTATGCTGAGTATGCAGCTAGTTTATAGCACATTTTGGGATTTCAGTGCTCTCAAGTACCATCTCATTCATGGTTACTGCAGTGCTACTACACATGTTCTCGCTCCTCTCCTCTCCCACCAGCCTGCCCATGCAATCCTCCTGACCACTGCCTTTCTTTGATTTAGTTACCTCCAGTATGTCTTTCATTCTTTCTCTATTTCGATGGACTAAATCATCTGGTCTCCAAATTGTCAGAGACCAGACATACGACGAAAGATACATTTCGAGACCCTGTGAAGGTCCTGATGCGCAGATCTATGTGGGAATTTCTCGGGAAGTTTAGACATCCAATGGGCAATACCCTGCTCTCCAGGACCCTCCACGAATGTCTCTAACAATTGGTTCGCGTACGGGACTTGGGACAGATCTGCGGAACATACCTGGATAGTTAACCAGGAAATGTTAGACAGATTAAAACCTAGTTTGACACCTGAGTAACTCCACAACCAACCACCACCCCGATTTCTCCCCACATTATTCTCCCCTTCTTCCCCTCACCCGAGCAGCCGACTACACCCCCCCCTGGCTGGACCCAACTATCTCCCTTCCACCTGACCTCACTTCCCACCTCACCCGCCCACCCTACCTACCTACCCAGCTCACCGACCTCTCTATCTCACCCATCTACCCACTCACCTATTCACTCACTCACCCATTCATCCACCCTCCCATTCACTCATCCATTCATTAACATTTGAAGACTGGACCTTTAAACTTACTTTTAGTGCCATAAAAATGGGTGTTTCCTGACTTTGCCCGACTACACTGCTCCAACAGAGTTCCCTGTGGGATGCTGTGCTGCATATTTCTTTGACAGGTGGGAGCAAAAGATCCCAGGAGAAATGTGCAGCAGCGTCAAGTTGGGAGAGTCTTAACGCACAGTGGAAATCCACTCATCATTGCCAATGCTCGGAAGATTCAGGGGTAATGTTCCTCTCTCTCTCAATCGACATTCCTCTATCTCCTTCATTTCCTCTGCTTTCAACCCAGTTCCATCTCATGGAGATTTTTGGACATAAACAGGAAGTAGAGCGGAGATCCCAATTATGCTAACCTCTGCCGTATTCTAAGTGAGAAACTGGGCATTGGATTGACTATGCTGATTATGCTTAAGCACTAAAAATAAATAATTGAGGAGAAGTTAGCACTTAAATCAATATTTTGTCTTCAAATTACATGCTGGTTTATTGAAATTGTGTACCAGAAAGAGCTAAAACCTACATTTTTATAGCAATTTACGACATCACTCTGAAATGTCCCGAAGTACAACATGTCCAATTAATTTATTTTGAAGTGAGTAACTTACTATACAATGCAAGTGTAACAACATCCTACACACATCAAAATCCCACAAATATAATGAGATAGATGACCAATCTGTAATGTTCGTTGATGAACCAATACTGGCGTACATACCCTTTGAATGGTGCAATGGGATCTTTAGCATTTTCCTAAAGTCCAAGGACTGGCAAAGCAACAACTCATCTTTAATTGTGCAGCATGGATTTAGTGTCAGAGGTGGAGATGGTGGTGTAGTGGTAATGCCATTGGACTGGTAATCTAGAGACCCAGGTTAATACTCTAGGGACATGAGTTCAAATTCAACCACGGTAGTTGATGGAATTTAAATTAAGTTAATAAAATCTCGAATTGAAAGCTAGTCTCAGTAATGGTGACCATTAAACTATCACCAATTTTCATAAAAACCCATCTAGTTCACGGATGACCTTTACAGAAGGAAATCTGCCATCCTTATCTGGTCTGGCCTACAGTTGATTTGAGATCCACAATAATGTGGTTGACTCTTAACTGCCCCTGAAATGGCGTAGAAAACCACTCAGTTTAAGAGCAATTAGGGTGGGCAACAAATGCTGGCCTTGTCAGTGATGTCCACATGAAGGCATAAATTAAAAAAATATATCATCTAGATTATGTACTCAGTTCTGGAGTCCAGATGAACACAAAATCTTTTAACTCAAAGTCAAGAGCTCTACCAAATGAACCAAGCTGAAATACCTCTTATAATAAAGTAACATATAATTATGAATAAAAATACATAAAGCAATACAAATCAGTAAAACCCTGCCATTTACCCCTTAATGACTGAAAGTCAGGATGTTTTTCTGTTCAGGCATGTACAACATTGCAAAGATTTGAGATGGAGGGAAAATAGTGTCCCCATTAGAGCATTCTGTCATGAAGTTGTAGGCAGTGGGCTGAAGAGTCAATAAGAGAACTCTGAACAAAAAAGAGCTTTGACAATGAATAAAAATCAGTGCGGTATAATTCGAATGAATGGGGCTGAGTTTGTCCCACTGGAAGTCTATGCAGTGGAAGTGGTGAGGATGCAGTTTATTCCATTAAATGTCACACTATGAGCAGATATGGGTATACATTCATCCCACTTTATCACAAATCATATATTTCCCCACGCAAGTGTCCAAAGTTCAAAGACTCCATAAGGTTTTCCTACAAGAATAACAAAAGAAAATAATTTGGGTTTGTACCAAAAGAGACTCAAGTGTAATTTATTCTGCAATTATGCAGCTGCTGCACTTTATCTTTGGTTTAAATTTCTTGGGTGCTCTCTCTTCAAACATTCTGTCCTTTTGAAGTGCTTTCTGCCCCTTTTCTAAATTAGATCAGATTTTCTAACACCTGGGGGAATTTTCAAAATTTGCACAACAAACACACTTAATAAAACAATTAATTAAATCCATCACAATCCTGAGACAACTTACATTCCAAATGAAAAATCCGCTGAGGAATGTCTTGATGGGTTTCACAGAAAAAAATCTTTCAGACAATATTTTGTAACCGAATTCTACAGTAAATTAATTATTCAACAAAGACTATCCAAAGTAACTGTTTAACTGAACTTTTTGCACTTGGAAATCTTGACATTACTATGATATTTTAAAGCATGCTAAAGGTTAAATGATTTCATTTAATGGCTTGAAGTTAAATCAAACCAACTAATTAATGAACCAGGAAGCTTGGAATTTAAAATTCTCTTTGCATTTATAATTAATTGACATTTATGAATCATTTTTCGTTGATAGAAACTTTTTATATACTGGATCAGAAATAGCCAGTTCAATTTTTAGAGCAATTTTATACACTAAAAGTCTATAGAGATAACCAAAGCATGTTTAGTAACGATGGTCCTTAGGCTTGATGGACTAGTTAGTTTCTTCCTGACCTCCAATTTCATACATTTGTAGAAGTGATGAGCCAGATTGTGCTCTGAACCTGATTTACAACACTATTTTTAAAGTTGGTGTGAAAAATGTTGGTGTTGCACAAAGACTACGGTTGAAGTACAAAATGATACCAGTTAGGTCTCTTTAATCTCAGCTTTGAAGTATTCAAATTACAAAGAGAATTAGTAGAGAAATGATCCAGTAAAATTGATGGCCACGTGGCAAGGAGTTCAAATATTAAGAGACACAAGGAACTTACAACAACAAAAACTGTATTCCTATAACTACTTACGGGCAATTTCAATAGAAATAAAAATGAGGAGAGATGTAAAACAGGCTGTCGACTCCTAACCACCTATTTTAAACTATCACCCAGAGACAAAATTAACTCCTTCAATGTAGACAAACCTAAAGGCTAAGTATTATGGAATAGGTTATCAAGAGAGATCCAGCAAAGTGGATAACGAAAGACAGCTATATGTATCTTTGGCGTGAGATGGGGTAGAGGGATATGATGAGAAGATAGGGAGGTAGCATTTAACTGTGAGAAATGGATGGATTCGTTCAGCCTCACCGCTTTTTCTCATTCTTAGAAAAATTCACATCATTACATGGGATCCTTCCAATTTTTGTATGTAATTCTTGAAATTAAAAAAGAAACCCTTATCCCAGCTAATTTGAGATTTTGGGACAAGGAGGCAGAATTTCACAGTGAATGGGTTTTAGGAATTGCTGCCTTTCAGTATTTTCCTCTGCCAGTGGTGGTAACTTTAAAAATCTGGTGATAGCAATGAGCCACCCATTACTTACCTTACATAACTTTCCTCCCAATGGATTTCAGTGGAATGGAAAATCAAGCAGGATGTATAATGGGTGTCAATCCAATGTTCCTGGAATGATATGCTCCCCAATGTGCTTTAATATTTTAATTTATTCTCAAAGACATGCTGCCATTTTAATAGCACTAAAATAACCAGGTCAAAATGGGTATCAGGTGCAGTGGTGGAGCCATGTTTTGAAGAAGAATTGATAAAGTTAGTAGAAATAATGGAATTCAAGACTTAAATAGATTGTACATGTACACCATTGACCAGAAGATCAAAAGGAACCAAGACTGTCAAATATACAATGGCAAGGTATTTAATTGTGTACATTCTACATGTTGTGTTGTAGATCATGTACTCCTTAGCATCAGTTCCTCCTTTCTGATATTAATATTGCCCTTCTGACCAGCCTGTATGATAAACAGTTATCATCTTGGCATTACTACTTGTTAAGATCACCTACTGCTTCCTGGGTTTGATGGTGGTAACCTCTTGCAGATTCAAATTCACCTATTAAGTACCATATCAAATAGCTCAGACAGAGCTATGTTGGTGAAAGTGGATTGCACTTTGTCTGCAGTTCCATTATTTATTGTCTCAGGATGAAGCATGTGTCAGGTAAACAATTGCGATAAAATAAAGAACTATATGAAATTTCAACTGACAGCCCATTTAGCTTTGGAGAAAACAGCGCTATCACTAGCATAGTTGCTTTTTGCATTGTTAACCTAATGTCTGGCTTAGTTAACACTGTCGTCCTTCCATATGAAACTTCCAGTGTGTGTACATAGGTAGAAATATTTCCCCATTTGTTGTTAATGGTAATGTTAGAAATCTGGCCAGTTCCAATATATCTCTGGTCATGTCTGGTTCACAATTCTCAAGTAATTAATAGCTGTTTATTCACAACATGCAACAGACTTGGACATTAAATGGTACACAGCAGGCAGAACTCCATCTCATTTCACTGATGTAGCTCTGTTTGAACTAAAAAGTGGCACTTAGCAGTTAAAATAATTTGCTATCTGTAAGAAGTAACCATTACCTGGTCCAGGTAGCAGGGGGCCTAATAAGAGGTAGGTCTCCAAGATGATCGCTATTTCATAATTCTGCACCCACACATCTCTATCCCCACTACCATACTCTACTCTGCTTCAGGCATGTGATGAGGCCTGGAAGGTAATATTTCTGGAAAGACACCAAGTAAATTAACAGTAATACAGGAAAGGGACATCAAAAAAATAGTCACAGATTGTGTGTCAGCTGCATAAGTAGTGTAAAACATACTGATGATATCACAATGTGAGTCAAATATGGTAATTTAAATTAATGTTCAAATTATTTAGAACTGGAAACATGGGAACAGGAGTAAACCATCAGCCCCTTGGGCCTGTCCCATGATTCAATTAGATTATGGCTGATCTGTTTCTTAACTCCATCTATCCGCCTTGGTTTCGTAACCTTTCATACCTCTGCCTAACAAAAAATGTCAATCTCAGTTTCGAAATTTTAAGTTCACCTTGCCTCAACAACTTTTAGGGGAGAGAATTCCAAATTTCCACTACTTTTTGTTACAAATACGAAGTTTATAAGATTTGTATACTGTCTTGAGGAAAATGAAGGAATAAAGGGAATCATGTGACCTGCTCTGAATTTGGCCCAACAACGAGCCTGGGTGGCTTACTTGTTGTGGGGACAAGAGGGGCCTAAATCAAGAGACTTGCCAAGAAGATGCAAGATGTTTACATCTGTGGACAATGGCAAGAGCATCTGTGCTGACACTGGGTAGGCTTTGTCTCCAAGTCTCACAGGGCAATGTTAGGAATGTCAGGTTTCATAAATGCTTATACTTTAAACTATTTATTAATTCCAAGCTGGGATGGAGTTGGAGGTTTAAAAGATAGCTAATTAACATTTCTGCCTGGATACAAGGACCAAGTGATTCACATTGCCATGTAGATGGGCTTTTGGAAGGGAAAAATCCATAGAAAGCCATTGTAATGTCAAGTTACAGGGCTTCTTATGGTATCCTTGAACCTCACAGACGCAAGTTAGTCTGCAAGAATCTGAAGAGAGAGAGCAAAGAGATAGAGGCAGCCAGTCCTTCACATGCAGCAAAGAAGATTCCAACTGTATTATTCACCACATAGAATGTGCAAGGGAGCTCTTGCTCAGACTGAAGAGACCAAGTTCATAAGGATTTAAATAAGGCTGAAAGACATGCCTAGCTTTGGCTAGAGGGTGGAATCTCCAGGGTAAACTTCACAGTGAACGTCAGTCCAGGGATTAGAAGTTATTTGACTGGGAAAGAAAAAAGGAAACAGGCCATCTGGAGCCGAAAATAGCTTTGGACTGATAATGAGAAAATAAGGTTACCACCTAAAGTACAGAGGAAAGTATAACCATGGCATGAGATTTCCGATTATTCTAAAAGTTAACTGGGGAAACGTTTCTGTTGTTAAACGTTTCTGTTGTTTTTAACTTATTACAGTAAAAGTCTTAAAACTTGAAATCTTGTAAAGTGAACCTTCTAGACAGTCACTAGAAATTCAAATACTTTTTTAAAGTTTTCGGTCTCTGTGGGGATTGTAACACTTTTCTGTTAAGAAGAGCTTCCTGACATCATCCCTCAAGTGCACAATGTTTTATATCTGGTAACTAAACCTGGATGCCAATTTGAAGACATTGGTAATGTAAGCACGTCCTACCTGATAAACCTGGGTATGTCTCAGGAAATTTAGAGGAAGGATTTATAGGTTAAATTGTTGTCTCCTGTATTGGTGGCAGACATCTGTGCCCAAAAAACTCAGCACAAGCATAAGGAGGTCACAGGTTGAACCTTTGGATATTGAGGGAGGTCAGGGGGAAAATATTTCAGGGAATTCTGAGATTGTTGTTGCTGCACCAATGTTGCTCATCACTAGAGAAAGAGGGTGTTTTGTATCCCCAGAAATAGGTAGTGGCACCTCATAGCCACCAACTCCAATACATCACCAGGAGCCACAGCTCAAAGAGGTAGATTAGGGCAGGAAACAAATCTGAGAAGGAATACTAGGGCAACCAAAGCACATGTGGAAAATAAACACAATAAATTTTTTCTCCTCCATGCAATTCATATCAGGCGCATAATAGGCACAGAGATATGCAAAGACACAGACATGGATCAGAACAGTGACACAATTATTATATGAAAAATGTTGCCACTAATTGAGGTATCACATTTTCTCTGTCTATCCTGTAAATATTAAAAATGGTATTAACTTATAATGAAGCCTTACTGTTAAGATGTAGTGTAGCAACATGTATCTGAAAAGGATGTACATTATGGTTCCCAGAGCAACAGTAATGTCATAGTAGAATCAAGTAAAGAGGCAATCAACTGCTCCCACCGTTGTTGTGCTGGTTATGATGCCTTTCTACACATGAACAGATGTTCTTCCCTTTCCTTTCTGTGTCTCGGTACCTCTTGATCGTCAAGCAGCTGCCTCCTGATAGCTCAACCAACAGCAATATCTTCACCATCTTAGCCTTCTCAGGATCATAAATAAGGGAGACATCAATGTTTCCCAGGAATGTGAAATACTAATTCAACCCAAAAGCTCATTGGTTTCCTAGTAGGCAGTAGTAGCAATCAGTGTGACACAGCATACTGATGATGGATGGCTTAATGACTGCAATCAAGTGCAACGAATTTCTTAAACGTCTTGAATGTGAGCAGAACCTATCGTCATTAGGGACAGATTGCTGCAGCTGTAGATACTGTTCTATAGAAAATTAAAGCAGGTGATCTTAAGTCCTCTGCTCACATTCAGTTGCCCACCTTCTGTGCTGTTACTTATAACTTCAAATTAGCCAATTGCAAATCATCAATTGACACTGGGCACTATGCCAATGGTAAAATATTAATGCTAATAATATTTTTAGAGGGCAGAAACTGGGAATGGCAGTAACATTACTAACAGACTCTCTATTATGAGAAGACTGCTTCTAATATGTTAATAAACAGGTTTAAAAACAAAAGGGCCCTACAAAGTTATTACTTTTCCCTAGATCAAGATAAAGAGCCACACAAACACATGGATGACTATTTACACCAGCCAGGCAGGTGGTGCTCCCCAGTGTTAGGTCCTCTCAACAAGCGAGGAGCTATTGGGAATCACAGGAAGTTAGAAGGACTGTATGCAAAAAAAAAAAGAAGGAAATGAAAGATGGCCAGTATTGATTGGCTAACAGTATTGATTGGTAACTCACCATCCTGACTTGGAAATATATTGCCGTTCCTTCATTGTCGCTGGGTCAAAATCCAGGAACTCCCTTCCTAACAGCACTATGGGTGTATCTACACCACATGGACTGCAGCAATTCAAGAAGGCAGCTCACCATCACCTTCTCAAGGGCAACTAGGGATGGGCAATAAATGCTGGCTCAGCCAGCGAATCCCACACCCCGTGAATGAATAAAAGAAAGTAAATAGAATATTGCTGAGAAAAGAGCCATGCTGTTGAAGCTTTTTATCTTGTACTCATCAGGACGGGGGGGGTGGGGGGTGGGGGGGAGGTCCCTCCTGTTCAACCACCCTGTGCCCAACAGAGGCCCCTGTTCCCCTCAGCATCCCACTCTCCCATTCACATGTTGTGCCCCCTCACTCCCAACCAAACCCAGGCTCCATACCCTCTCCAGGGCCAAACCCCACTTCTAATCAGAAATCCCGCTCCAGCAATGATCATTGTTAGAGACTGGGTGCAGTCCCAGTAGTGACCACTGCTCCTGATGGCAATTCTGGGAATCACAGAGTGCCAGCCATTTGATTGGCTGGCAGCTTTTGAAGGCAGGACTTCCTCCTAGATGGGAGTGGAAGTCTCACTCTGAGCCAATTAACAGCCCAATAGCGTAAAATTGGCCCAGGGCTTCCAATACAAGAGGACACAAGCTTGCTCCCAGCTCTAAAGCCAGGACGGGGGGGCAGAGGCGGGGCTATAACATAAAATTACACCCAGAGTGTGAGATTGAAGTCTCATATAGGCCAGACTGGGTAATAGTGGTAGGTTCACTTTACTGAAGAACATTACTGAACCAACAGTGTTTTACAACAATTCGGTAGAATTTTTGATTCTATGGGCGGAATTTTCCAAGCCCGCTGGCGGCGGGTGTGATAGGTGGCGTGTGCAGAATGTATGGCGCGACCTGCTTCACGACGGCATGGAAGCAGGTTGCGAACGTCTGCTCAGCCGCTGACTGCAGGCCACGTTTCTTGGCAGCAGTCGGCAGGGAGCTAATTGTAATACATTAGCATATAATTAAAAGGCCATCCCGCCAGGCTCTTGGAACCCTGTCTTATCATCCACCCACGTCGGCAGGAAAGCACACCGCCGTGTTTCACAACAACATGCAGGCGACGTGCACTTGGCGGCCTTCACTTTGGGGAACTGAGGTGAGTGAGCAGCAGCGTTCTCCACAGCTCGCCTGTTGCTTACAGGCCTCGGGTGTGCCTGGTTGGGGGAGGGGGGGTGGGGGTGGTGGGGACACCTGATGCCTGGCCTCAGAGGCAACTGCTGAGGGGGGAGGGGTGTCTGGGGGCAATTGCAGGCCAGCCTCAGAGGTGACTGCTGAGGGCAGTGGGGGAGGGTGGTTGGTGCGGTAACTGGGGGCAAGTGCTGGCCAGTCTTGGAGGCAACTGCTGAAGGAGGAAGGTGGTCAAGTGCTGCCCTGGCGCTGCATCCCATGCACAGACAATCGAGGTAGGGGACAGGGTAAGCGAGGGAACCGGCCACGCATTAGGGGCACCTGTATAAACTGACCATCCTTCTGCAACTAAGATAGATCAAGCGCAGCCACAGTGATATGACACGGGTCAGGCTCCAAGCCTGCCCGCCCATGCAAGCAATGAGGAGGCTCCAAAGGGCCACAAAGCGTGCCATACCTTACCCCCACCACCCCCGGCACAGATTTCAAGTCCGCCACCACTTTATTGCACAGGGGAGCAGTTGGACTACACAGGTTGCACAATCTCCTCGCCAACACTTGCCATGTAGCAGTCACTGCTGGAGGCGTTCACAGCCCCTTGCAATCTCAGCATCCCGGTTTGGACCAGTGTCCTCCATGTTGCAAGTTGACAGGGCAGCCATGCAGCACACTCATCTCTGGCCATCTGAGGGGTGATCAGCACTTTCCGGGAAGCATTAAGGGGGGGCGGGGTCACACGGGGCCAGGAAAGTTGCCAAGTACAGTCATGATAGTCACGTCTCTGCCTCTTTCATGCTTTTGGAGGACCACATCAGGATTATTGATGACCTAGTTGTATGCCTGATGGCCTACAGAGACCCTAGAAGATTGAGGAGAGAGCGACTGAGGCTCCTGGCCGCGCAAAGGCAGGAGCAGCAACCTCATGGAGAGGGGCAGCAAGGGGCTCCCACACATGCTGCCCAGGAGCGACAGCGAGATGTGGCTAGTAGGTGCCTAGCGACACCCAGGGCCTATAGATGCCGCCTGCCATTCCTGCAGATGACTGAGAACCAATTTTGCCAATGACTGTACATGTCTAGGGTCCTGGTGGCTCACATCTGCCACTTACTGCTGAACTTGGCGCCAAGGGGACATGGAGGGCATCCACTGCCACTGGCTGTGAAAGTGACCATGGCGCTCAATTTCTATGCCAGTGGCTCCTTTCAAGGCTCCACAGGTGACCTCTGTGGGATTTCACAATCTGCCACCCACAAATGCATCCATGAGGTCACGGATGCCATCTTCTCCATGGCACACAACTTTGTGCATTTCGCCCAGGACTGGGACAGCCAGGATGCAAGGGCCATTGGATTCACCCTGATCTCAGGATTCCCACAGGTGCAGGGTACGATTGACTGCACTCATGTGGTGCTCAGGTCTCCATCACTACACTTGGTGGACTTCATCAACCGCAAGGGCTTTCACTCACTGAATGTGCAGCTGGTATGCGACCACCAGAAACGCATCCTGAAGGTTTGAGCACGGTTTCCAGGGAGTGTGCACGACGCCTACATCCTGAGTCACTTGCAGATACCTGCAGTCTTCCAGGGTCCACAGAGGCTGTAGGGTTGGCTCCTCAGGGACAAGGGCTACCCACAGAGGCCGTGGCTGATGACACCCGTGCGGCGGCCTCAGACTGCAGCAGAGTGACGCTATAACGAGGCTCATGCAGCAACTCTCAACTTGGTTGTGCAGAATATCGGGATGCTGAAGATGCTGTTCCGGTGCCTGGACTGGTCTGGTGGAGCCCTGCAATATAGCCCACAGAGGGTGTCATGCATCCTCGTCGTCTGCTGCACCCTTTGCAGCGCCTGGTTGTAACAGGGAGAGGATCTGGCTGAGGAGGAGATAGAGAAGCTGCACGTCTCCTCCGATGAGGAGGACGGGGATGAAGGTGAGGAAGTCCTCGGAGGTGACAATGATGGGGATGAGGCTCTTGCACTTGCTAGACGAGGCAGGCGCGCTTGGGAGGTCCTCATATCTGCCAGATTTGTGGAGGATGATGACGACATGCAGTGAGGTGTCCCCATAGATCCTCACATTGCAGATGTGTAAGTTTGACTCCAGTCTGGCTTATGGCAGCGCCAATACCCACTGTGAGAATGCTCCTATCATGGAGATGCAGTGGAGGCCCTAATAGTCGCTCGATCGCAGGAGGATGATGACAAAATGCAGTGAGGACACTCCATAGATCTTTACGTAGCCTCTGAGAATGCCTGGCTGAGGGCAGCTCGCTTGTGCTCCATGATCAGGGCCATCTCAGAGACGCAGCCATGAAACTTTAGACGCATCTGATACTGTGTCCGCCTTCAGCACCTCAGCCCTTCAGGAGCTGGTGCACAGCATCATTGGTCACAGATGCTGGTGCAATGTGGGCCAGCCCCATCTTAAAGGTGCTGAGAGCACACAGAGAGAATGATAGAACTCTGTGATGTCTGCCCATTACATTCCGGCAGCAATGGCCAGCACTGCCGAGGTGCAGGCATCAGCAATGTTTTCGAAGAGTGTGAAGCTGGACCATCACTGTGGTCTGAAGGCTGCACAGAGAACAGGGAAAAGGCCCTGGACTGAGACACCTGCCTTTTATCTTGTGCAGAAAGGTTTCACATCTGAGTGACATGAACACTGCTCATCAGAACAAGGAGTCACAGGCAGGGAGACATTCTTAGGAGTTTATTGACAATAATGAACAGTCTGTACAAGCGATCAACACTCGTGCCCAAGCTGTGCAACTACTTTTGCCTAACTTTCCTAACCCTGCCGCAACATCTTGATGCCCCCCGAACATCCACAGAGGAGGTGGGGGCAGCCTGCTGGCTGTGACGCCCTGTCTGTGATGACTTTGGTGGGCGTCCCCTGGAAGGCCAAGACTTGGAGGGCCCCAGTCTGCTTTTGGGCTCCTGCTGTATGGCAGTATCACCCTCCTCAGTCTGTGAAGCTGGATCTGTGGAGGGCACAGGAAGACTGGATTTGGATGGGCTGGTCACTCCCAGAGTCATCTGAGTGGATGGCCCCAGAGTGTGCACCTACTGACCCTCCTCCCTCTGGGTGCCCCAGGGCCCCTGGCTGACTTTGTGAGTGGAAGGAGTAGCTGGACTGAGATCGAGCTGCCCAGCACCCCTCTCAAGTAGACACTGTTGGAGGCCAACTATGCCATCAGCGATGGAGTTAGCGCAGCAGTGCAGGAGTGACATCCTGGACCAAAGTCTCCATGGCATCCACCATCCTGCCAGTGCTGACCTCAGTGCGTTGCAATGCCGGCACTATCACCTCAGCCTGAAAGCGGACGGACTCCTCCATTGTACCTTGCAATCTGAGAAGTGCAGCAGACATCCCTTCCTGTTGTTCCCGAATTGCGCACTCACCTCAGAAGTGGGAATAGCTTAGGAGTGTCCTTGGGATTACAATCTGGTGAGTTGCACTTATGTTCTGGCCTCCAGCATCCATCAAGTGCTGGGGACCTGGGAAGTCCCTGCCTCGGCCTGCTATGGATTAGAAAGTGCAATGTGCTCACCAGATTGTAATCCCAAGGACACTCCTAAAGCTATTCCCACTGAGGTGTATGTCTCTGTGCTGGTGGATGTTGTGGGTGCGCGCTGTGATGGGACTTCAGGGAGGGTGCCTTCAGATTTCTCTTCAGAGGTTTCTTCAGGGCTTGATTGGAGGACCTGCATCATGGACTCTGTCGGCTGTTTGGCAGATGTGCCTGCAAAAGCAAGGGGAGATAATTAGTGTATGGCAGTGGCCTGTGAAACAGGACACATCACTCACAGCATGGTTGTCTGATGGATGTTGCACTGCTGGATACTCACTTAGTAGAGCAGTGCCTACCTCACCGTCAGCACAGGACCGGTCCCAGTCATCACCGGCCAGCTGGATGGCTCTGTTTTTGAATTCTGTCAGAACTTTGAGTTCCGGCATCCCTCCACCTGTCTGTGACCTTTCCCACCTGTTGTAAGCCAGTTTGTCCTGCATGGATAGAGATGGGGAGAGTGTATCAGGATGCCTGCCGGGCCAGATGATAAGTATGCCTGGCCTGTGTGGGTAGCGAGTGGTCCCATGTACGGGATGAGGACAATGACAGTGTGTGTGAAAGAGTGAATGGTGATGTCCCTTGCATTAGCAGTGAGTGAGGGCCCTGTGGATGTGTGATGGGATTGTGAGTGCATGAGTTGAGAGTGAAGGGAAGAATGACTTACCCTGGTGGAACAGAGGAGATCCTTCATCCTTTTGTGGCATTGGGTGGCTGTCCTCCTCTGCAGGGCGTTCACGCTGACCACTGTCTCCCAAACTGGGTTGGTGACTTTGCTACCCTTTCTGCACCCCAGGGCGTGGATAGAGCAAATCCCATCGGGCCTCCACGGCATCCAGCAGTCGCTCGAGGGACCCGTAGTTGAAGCGGGAGGTTGCAGTCTTTTTACCTTGCTGGCCATGTCTCCCGGACAGCAGTGGTGAGCTGGTGGCAATGTGTGTTTTGCTGGTGGCTGCCATTTAAAGATGGCGGTTGGCATGATGCAACAGGGGGATGATGGCGAGCAGGCGAATGAGAGCCCGCCCGCCATGGAAACGGTGTGTTTCCCAGGAATGCATAAATAATGAGGCATAATAACGTATCCGGAAGATATGGCATGAAAACCTGTCATTTTCATCGTTGGGTAGGACTCCATTTTACCCACCCGCTACCGCACTTAGTGCAATTCTGGGAAAATTCTGCCCTATATCAACAGGTCTCCTCACCATTAGTTTTAAATGGATTAATGCCTCTGAAAATTTAATTGGCTATGATTGTAAAAAGACTTGTTTTTTTATGTTGAGCAACAAGTGACCATTAACCTGCTGAAACACATCATGAACATTCCTCTATCAAGAAATCCTGGAGTGGGACTTAAACTTGGAGCTGCTGTTTCTGAACTACAGGACCTCTTTTTACAAGCACTGATACAATGGTAGAAATCCTGTTGATTGGTGTTAACCATTTTCACGTAAATCAACCCTAAGGCAATAATACCCCTATCCCTCTTTTCCCCCACTAAACAAAAAAGTTTGGAAAATAACTTTTTAAGAGAGACAAGGATCATTTTTAATTTGGATTTGTTTGGTCGAATGATTTTTAATGGCCTGTTACCATAAATGAAAGAAAGCTGTATATTGACGAGTGTGAAGCATCAATTGTCCCTAGTGGTATCCTTATTCTATTTGCATCTATTTCTGTGGGAACTGTTGTAGTACTTGGCGAAATAAAAAAATGGGCACAGTGTTTATTCTACTCTGTACTTAGGAAGACGAATACGTACCTGCGTTATCCAACCCTAACACGTAGAATAATTTTGAACATCAAACAGCATCACCTTTTTGTGGTGTAGTTGTGGAGAATTAACATTCACAAAATCTGCCAAAATGCTTCACTCCTCAAAGGTGTCCTGGGACTGGAGAATGTATGGTACTGAAAGTAGTTAACTCCTTTGAACCATCAACTCCAATAGCTCAGATAATGCACAAACAGAGCCCAGAATAAGTAAAAGGTTCCGATTCGAAAGAATCACTTGAAGGGCATTTGGTGTTGGCAGGCTTTTGATGTTCCTTGTGCGTTCCTAACATCAGGAAGCAGGGCCGTGTGCAATAAACTGTGTATCAGCGTTCCCTTTCTTGATGTGCCTGTGAATTTAATACAAATTCCAAGGAAGAATAATAATGCTCCAGCATGAAATATTTATTTTCTTCACACACAATTTCAGCATCAAGTTCTTCAATGTAAACTGAAGTCTTTAGTTCAGTGCAGTTTGGAGCTCAGTACTCTGACAAATGAAATATTTTTATTGTTAGACCAATGGCATAAAATATGATTGGGACACAGGAATTATTTTTTTCCCAAAAACTCAGATGAGGAACCAAGAAAAAACTAAAATTAGAATTAGTCGAGAAGGTGATGAGGTTACGCACAAAAAGAAAGATTGAATGGCCTCTTGCTTGGGTCATAACAGATTGTCAAAGGAGCAAAAGGAGAGTGCAGCTTCCTAGATTTTGTTGTCTCTGTGGAGAGAGCATGTTGGTCAAAATCAAAGTAGATTAGTGCTTTAAACTCCCTTTTTTAGTACTTAGAGCTATAAATTCTGTACAAATGTAATTTTTGTAAATAGCACATATTACTCCAATGATTTTTCTGTTGGTGATCCCCCCAGAAAGGTGCTGTCCATGAGGCACAGCTGGCCAGGGTAGAATCTTGGCAGCGTGCCAAAGGATGAATGAACATGCAGTTTTGTTTGGTTACTTTTGGAAGTCCAGAGAAATTTATGCAGAATTTTCCCCAGGAGATGAGTAAAGGTCCCTGATAATGATACAATCTGTATAAGGAATGGGTTGTACAGCTTTTCTCATTATGTTCTTTTTTATGTATATTGTTTTGTTTCATTGTTCTGATTTAGACATCAAGAAAGAAAAACTCTTGCATTTATATAGTGCCTTTCAGGACCTCATGATATCTCAATGTACTTCACATTCAATAAATTACTCTTGAAATTGCTCTTGTAATGTAGGAAAACACAATGACTAACGTGTACAACAATGGGGTAGATAAACAGATAACCTTTTGTTTGGTACTGTTGCTTAAGGTATAAATGCTGTCCAGAAAATTGAGAAAGTATGCCTGCTGTTCTTGAAATAGTGCCATGAGATCTCTTGCATCCACCTGAGAGGGCAGATGGGGCATCACTTTAATAGCTCAACTAAAACTCAGAACCTCTAATGCAGCAGTCTCTCAGTGCTGGATAGAAGTTTCAGCTTAGATTATAAGCGCAAATCTTTGGAGTGCATCCCGTTAAGGACAGGAGAGGGGTGAATTTAAGCAGCACTAATTTCTTCTCTCACCACCTGTCCAAAAACAGGAAGGTGTTTTGATTTGTTTCCCTCTTTATAAGCAATGGTATATTTCCCATCCCGTCGGTTTCAGCATGATCCAATTTTCTATTAATAACCCCACCGAAAACTCAAGATAGGATGAGTTCAAAGTTAGTTTATTTGCACACAATCAAAACGCGGAAAGAAGGGCCTCAATGTCACCCTCGCCTTCAGATAGTGAAGAGAGGGATAGAGAAAATAAAGATTTACAGTGTGGAGATCACAGAGAAAGAAAATATTGTTTCACACGGGTTCCAGGGTCCAGAATCAAAGTCCAATGAGGTGTTCCTTCATAGAGCATGCACGTTGAAAACCGATGCTGTATAATTCACTTTTTTCCAGTGGTGTTGACATCACACGATGAGATAGGCATGCAGAGATGACTGAGTCCTGTTGGCAATGGAACAGAATTTCCAGCAGAGGCAGTGTAAATGGGGCCAGGAATCCAACCTGGCCCAGAGCTCCTTTGGTGTGTCCTGCTAGTCCAATGTTAAACAGCGGGCTGAGCTATGCAGTTCAGCAGGGCAACATTACTTGTTGCACAGTCCAGAGGCCCTTGTCACATAATTCCCATCTCACCTTTCACAAAGGATGTGTATCCATCGTCTGGATTCCAAAGACTATTAAATGTTTCCTCCATTATGAATTGAATGGAAGGTTGCAGGGCCTTTGCCTTAGCAGATGGTCCATCTCCTGTTGGCCAGCCTGGGTTATTAAATGTAGATGGTCTTTGCATAGCTCTCTTTGAATTTGGGTTGTGCAGCCCACAGGTGGTCGTTAGTAGCTCCTCAGAGATAACGAGGTGGGGTTTTCCTGAAACTGCCAGGTAGCTTCTCTTGTTTGGGGGCAGGGGTAGCGGGGGGCTCACAGACAGACATAGGTTCAACCATTTTAAAGGTTTTTAGTCATTTTTAAAATTTTAGAAATAGCAAAAATATATGGTGTGAGGTCTTAGTCCCTCACAATCTTGAATCAACAAGCTTCCTACTTCGAGGTGAGAAGTATCAAATTGACATCTGGAGAAGTCAGACACAGATACTTTAGTACAATTATTCTTAAGTGTGCATTGAGATGAAAGATCTTTTGTCTTTATACTACGCAAATTAAATATGTCCAAGGAATGAATGTTGACTATTGGCTTCATCTAACTGAAGTAAGATCTCAGTTAGATTAATATTCTCGACTTGTGATTTCCAAAAAAAAAGGTCCTGGGGCTGCCTAAATTCATTTCATTCAAATTGATTCTTTACAGTCCGTAGAACAAAGTGAAAGAATGACAATATCAAAAGTATAAAAAGTGATCATGGTAACAGAAAGTTTGGATGAAAAGATGCAATTCCACCAGTACTTTATAGTTATATTCTAAGTGTCAATATTCCCCAACTATACAGCATTCTTGTACTATCAATGAATACCTGGTGGCATCATGTGAATGTCCAGCATTATACTCACTTGTGAGCAAAGATCCTGCCATAATTGGATAGCAAATCAGGAGTGCATTTAGCAGGGGGAGGAAAGAACCCCTGAAGTATGATTTTGGCTTTTGTTCCAATGGGATTGTTGGGAGCTGAATACATTTTTGCAAAATTATTTTTTATATTAAAAGCAGACTTCAGTTAACAGAAGACAAGGGAAATGAAATTGCAATTTAAACTATTGTAAAAAAAACTGGTTTTAAAAGATTTCTCCAGTCACCGGTGGTTGTGATGAACCAAATTACGAAAGCAGATCTCAAAAGCACATAATTTCAACAACAATTTAAAGTTTAGCAGGGTGGATAACGATTTCACCAGTGGTGAGGGAGCAGTAAAAGCACAGACAGGCAATCATTCTGGAAATGAATGAAAATGGCCTTGGCAACAGACCAGAGATTGAGTAATAGTTAATTTTATATTGAGACTTTGAGAGGCAATTTTAGCTCAATCCACTGCAGGGATCAGTTAGAATGCTGGCTGTGCACCCTGTCTGATTTAACCTCCATTGATGTCAGTGGAGAATAATATTGGATAGGGTGTAAAACTGCCCGATCCGATGGGTTTGGTAAGTAACGTTACAATTATTCCCTCAGTGTCTGGGAACAGATGAACGTTGTCTGTTCATCCAGTCAGGGTATCATACACAACACATTAGGCCCTTAAGAGAGAAACGGCTCTACTTCAACCAGAGCAGGGTACTGCAATAAAAATTCTATAATGGGTAGAGTGTCAGACTGCCATTAAAGGCGTATCATCTTCTGAAGAAACTGGCCAGGATATTTGATAATCGTTAAAGACACATCAGACATGCCATAAAGAAGGTAAAATAGATTATCGTATGATGTTCTATATGATAATGTTTTTTATCCAGGCTTGGGCTGACAAGTGGCAAGTAACATTCGCACTGCACATGTGTCATGCAATGACCATCTCCAACAAGAGAGAATCTAACCATCGCCCCTTGATGTTAAATGGCATTACCATCACTGAATCCCCCACTATCAACATCCTGGGGCTTACCATTGACCAGAAACTGAACTGGATTAGCCATATAAATACTGTGGCTACAAGAACAGGTCAGAGGCTACGATGAGTAGCCCACCTCCTGACTCCCCAAAGTCTGTCCACCATCTACAAGGCACAAGTCAGGAGTGTGATGGAATACTCCCCACTTGCCTGGATGAGTGCAACTCCCACAACACTCAAGAAGCTTGACAACACCCAGGACAAAGCAGCCCACTTGATTGGCACATTCACTCCCTCCACCACTGACGCACAGTAGCAGCAGTGTGTACCATCTAGAAGATACACTGCAGGAATTCACCAAAGCTCCTTTGACAGCACCTTCGAAACCCATGACCACTACCGTCTAGAAGGACAAGGGCAGCAGATAGATGGGAAGACCACCACCTGGAAGTTTCCTTCCAAGTCACTCACCATCCTGACTTGGAAATATATCGCCATTCCTTCACTGTCACTGAGCCAGAATCCTGGAACTCCCTTCTTAACAGCACTATTAGTGTACTGACACCACATGGACTGCAGCAGTTCAAGAAGGCAACTCACCACCACCTTCTCAAGGGCAACTAGGGATGGGCAATAAATGCTGGCCCAGCCAGCGAAGCCCACATCCCGTGAATGAAAAAAAGTGTGTATATATTTGCCAAATTCATTTTTCTCAATTGGCCCTTCAACCAGCCTAATCTTTGCTCCTTTAAAACATAGTTAATTGCTCTGGATGAATGAACAGCACATCAGTCCAAGTAGTGACCTTGAGAAAAAAAAACAAGTGAAAGCCAAGCATTAATCTAGCAGACTCCAAATTTCACAGGCCGATGTTACAGAAACACACACACACACAGACACACACACACACACACACACAACCATACTGTGGCACAGAGAAAAATCAATGGGTGATAATTAATATGCTTCTCATCGAAAAAAGAAAGACTTGCATTTATTTAGCACTCTTGCAATTCACCAGACATCTCAAAGCACTTTACAGCAAATGGAGCACTTTTTAAGTATTGTCACTGTTGTAATGTAGAAAATGTAGGAGTGTTATTGAAGTTTAGTATCCACAGTAGTTTGTGGAATTATGTATCAGTTTAAAGACAGCAATGCTCAGTGCACTATAAATATTTTTAAGTGTTTTTGTTAAATGGTAGGGTGCGAAACATCAGATGATTTATGAACATAGAAATGCAGCATGGTATTTTAACATAGGTGAGCAATGCAGGCGGGTTAATTTGGGAAAAATACTAAGCACATCAGGAACATGCCTCCAATCCGGCAACTTTTGGGTTTACAGAGACAGGAGAAAGAGTGGGCACCGAACCCTGGAGGTAGATATTTTAAATGTGCTAATGAAGCTGGCAGCCTCTATGTTAACTTGTTTTGCAGGTCTCACATTGCCAGTCAGGGTCTAAGTCTATGTAAAAACCAAAAGCTGAAGCAAGATGAGGACAACTTTGGGGAGAAGGTAAATGCCTTTACAGCACTGTTCATAGGCCAGGAGATACAAGAGCAACCTCTTGTCCCTCCAAGCTTCCATTCTTGCACATCAGACACCACGTACACAAAGACCCCTACGCTCAGGGATGGGTCCTCCAAATACTAAATCCTCCCCATCTGTTGTCAGAGATTGAGCCCCCAACTATTGGATATAAACCCCCTTGCCTCCACCCCAACCCCCCAAGGTCTGGGATAAAAATCCTTTGGGATTGGACACCGCCCCAGGATTGTACATCGGACGCATTTGGTCTGGCAGCCTCCTCCAAAGTGCCCACTGCCTAACTGGACATCAAGCCTATCAATCAGGTTGACTTCTGCAGCGTTCAATGGTTAATTTATCTGTGTTTGATTATGTTGGTCTGTTGACTGATCTACGTTCACTGTGCTTGATTGATTAAGCCTGGGAGTAGCCTCTGAGAGCTGAAGTAAATTGAAGTGTCCAGAGAAACACCTGAGAAGCCAGAGCTGTTAACATGTATATAGAAATCCTGTGATTGCTGAGATATTTTAAAGCACTGTAAAAAAAAAACTGTTTTCGGCTTAGAACTAGGGTCATATCTCCATTGCACTCAGGTAAATCAGATATATAAAATATACTATAAACCAGCCTGTTCACAACAAGGGTCAAAAGATACATGCTGTGAAGTTAAATCTCCACAGCATGTGGGAAAACTCAACTTTTCAATTGAAGCTTCACACATGTTTACACAACCCATCCCAGTAAATATCCAGGCCATGATTTTCAGTTGGAGATTTGAAAGAAAATCTTGTAAATTATTATCAGGCTAGTTTTATTGCTTTCACTGTTTTGATTTTTATGTTTTTCAGTTGCTCAGGATTCTTGTAACAGGCAATAATGTGTAATAATCCATGTACTATAACCTGATTTATTTTTAAACTTGTCACCGGGCCGTGGAAAATTCTGGCAAGGCTGCATTTATTGTCCATCTCTAATTGCTTTGAAATGGTGTTGGCAAATGCTTCTGCGTGACGTGCTGAAATCCTTGTAGCGATGATGCTCACACAATGGCATTGGGTAGGGAATTCCAGGATACTGAGCCAGCAACAACAAAGAAATGGAAACATATCTGTCCAAATCAGAAGGAGCACTTTCATAAAATGGTGTTCCCACAACATCGCTGCTTTTCCTGGTGGTAGAGGTTGAAAAGGACAGAGAGGTCCTGTTAAACTGATCTTAATGAGTGCTTCAGTGCATTCTGTAGATAATACATACTGTAAGCATGGTGCATTTGACCTACAATAAAATTCCACAAACAGTAAGAAAACATTGGCCTGGTAGTTTGCTTTTTAGTGATGTTGGTTGTGTTGTGTTTTCATAATAATATAAAGTATTGTGTAAACATTTTGTGAGTTCATTGATTTAAACTGGGCACATGAGAACATTTATACAAAGTTGGAAAGTTTGAAGACATCAGCAGCAGAGCTGTGTTTGCTGTTCTGCTTGGAGGCCAAAGTGAAACTGAGGCTGGATCACATGACACACTTCCCTTCTGATGATGGCATGCTGCTATCCCTTAAAGGCATATTGCAACAGGTTGGGGGATAAATATTAACCAGGACACCAGGGAGAACTCCGATGCTCTTCTTTGAATAGTCTCATGGGATTCTTAACATTCATCTGATAGAGATTAGTTCAATGACACTTTTCGTGTCTAGGAATGGAGGAGTCACATTGTCAATATTATAAAAGTCCAGAGTTATCAAGAATTATGGTTCATTTATTCTGTATATTTCAGCTAGCTTTTGCTCTAGGTTATAAATCACGTGCATTGGCTTTATGGAAGTATTAGTGAAATCAACAGTGTGAGAGCAGATTTACCACTGTTGAAATGATAGAATCACTGAGGAACCCTGAAGTAATGAATAGGCATATTCCTGAAAAACTTCTTCCTTCATGCCATTTTCATCCCATCCAATTCTGCTTGCTACATTGTCCATATTGAAACAACATTTAACTATCAACAACAAATAAAGTACAATGAAAGTAAATATCCTAATTCTTAAAAGAAATTGCAAAGGTGAACTGAAAACCAGACAGAGCATATAACAGGCAGCCATACAGCAACCATCAGTTTACTACCAGCACTGATACTGAAAGTTACAAGTATGTTGTGGAAAAGGAATATTAATGAGCATAATAAGACCATGCATTCGACAATTAGACATTTATTTTCTATGACAATTAGTGTGGGACAGAGGGCATTAGCTTCCTTCTATCTTCATGTTCTCTAAGAAGACAATGGCAGTTGTTTCCTGGTAGTCTGGGAAACAAGTAAAGAAAGAACTTGCATTTATATAGTACCACTACCTCAGGACATTCAAAAGCACTTTCCAACTAATGAAGTACTTTTGAAGTATGGCCACTATTGCAATGCAATAAGTTGTACAATTAGATATAACTTCTGTTTACTTTCTATGACAAAAGTAAAGAACATGCTCATGCTAGCACATGTATATGGGTTATCTAATTCAACAAAAAAGGCACAACCTCTGCATTGCATTTTATTGCCCAGGACATTATTTCACCTTTCACGCAACCTCCTTTCCCATCCCCCACCTCCCCACCCCTACTCTTGGTGCTTGTGTTCTGATTTAAAAAGGCCTTTTCTACAGTAACTAGTTAGATATCAAAGGAGTTTGTCAGTAACAAGCTGCTAGATGTCTTCCTGAATGAGCAGGCATTTTAAATGAATTCTCTGTTGTTTGGGATCTGTGCAAAACACTTCATCCAACATTTTAAATACCTCTTATCTATCTATGAATCCACACTCAGCATGGGGCTTTCTATATAAAAAAAATTAAGGCCTCGTTAACCAGCTTATGCTCAGAATACATATTACAAAGTGCTATTGTCTGTGGAAAAAATAGCCAAAGAACCCCAAACACATTTATAATATAACATGCGTGTATATATAATACAATATATATATATATTACACAAATTTCTGTAGGGGAAAAATGCAGATCTCTATCGACCAATGATGGATTATATTGAGTCAAACAGAGCATTTGCTAAAAACTGTTCTTTCTTCTCTTGTAGAGTGACCTACTGTAGCAACAAAAAGATTTACAGTTACAAAGGAATTTAGAATTTGATCAGAGCTGTTTAACTATTCTTCTTTTATTAATCACAGAATCCCAATGGGGCCATTTATTTTTCCCTTGCACTGAGTCTTGGTCTCTTGTGGGTATCTCCCACATACCTTAAAAAAGCAGGTTCTACTGCAGCAGCACAAACACTTCCATTTTACACACCATCTAACCATTTTCCTGAGCAACATTAATTAGCATCAAATTACATTTGATACTGTGCTGCGGACTCATGTAGGATGGGTGAAGACTGCCAGAATAGAAACAGAAAATGCTGGAAACATCAGCAGGTCAAGCAGCATTTGTGCAGAAAGAAACATTACAGATCAAGAACAAAAACAGAATTACCTGAAAAAACTCAGCAGGTCTGGCAGCATCGGTGGAGAAGAAATCAGTTAACGTTTCAGGTCTTCATGACCCTTCGGCAGAACTGAAGCATAGTTAAGAGAAAGGTGAAATATAAGCTGGTTTAAGGTGGGGGGGCGGGGGGAGAGAGAAGTTGAGGGTGTGGTGATTGTGGAGATAAGCAAGCAGTGATAGGAGCAGAGAATCAAAAGATGTCACAGACAAAAGGATCAAAGAAGTGTTGAAGGTGGTGATATTGTCTAAGAAAAGTGCTAATTAAGAATGGAAGACAGGACACTCAAGGTACAGCTCTAGTGGGGGTCTGATAGGGTCCCCCTTGTCCTCACTTATCACCCCACCAGCCTCCGCATTCAAAGGATCATCCTCCGCCATTTCCGCCAACTCCAGCATGATGCCACCACCAAACACATCTTCCCTTCACCCCCCCTAACGGCATTCCGTAGGGATCGTTCCCTCCGGGACACCCTGGTCCACTCCTCCATCACCCCCTACTCCTCAACCCCCACTTATGCCACCTCCCCATGCCCACGCAGAAGATGCAACACCTGCCCCTTCACTTCCTCTCTCCTCACCGTCCAAGGGCCCAAACACTCCTTTCAAGTGAAGCAGCATTTCACTTGCATTTCCCCTAACTTAGTCTACTGCATTCGTTGCTCCCAATGCGGTCTCCTCTACATTGGAGAGACCAAACGCAAACTGGGTGACCGTTTTGCGGAACACCTGCGGTCTGTCCGCAAGAAAGACCCAAACCTCCCTGTCGCTTGCCATTTTAACACTCCACCCTGTTCTCTTGCCCACATGTCTGTCCTTGGCCTGCTGCATTGTTCCAGTGAAGCCCAACGCAAACTGGAGGAACAGCACCTCATCTTCCGACTAGGCACTTTACAGCCTTCCAGGCTGAATATTGATTTCAACAACTTTAGATCTTAAACTCCCCCTCCCCCCATCCCCATCCCGTTTCTCCCCCCTCCCTTTTTTTTCAATAATTTATATAGATTCTTCTTTTCCCACCTATTTCCATTATTTTTAAATCTAAAACTAAAACTTTGTTAGTCTTTCCACCCCACCCCCACTAGAGCTGTACCTTGAGTGTCCTGTCTTCCATTCTTAATTAGCACTTTTCTTAGACAATATCACCACCTTCAACACCTCTTTGATCCTTTTGTCTGTGACATCTTTTGATTATCTGCTCCTATCACTGCTTGCTTATCTCCACAATCACCACACCCTCAACTTCTCTCTCCCCCCGCCCCCCCACCTTAAACCAGCTTATATTTCACCTTTCTCCTAACTATGCTTCAGTTCTGCCGAAGGGCCATGAAGACCCGAAATGTTAACTGATTTCTTCTCCACCGATGCTGCCAGACCTGCTGAGTTTTTCCAGGTAATTCTGTTTTTGTTTTGGATTTCCGGCATCCGCAGTAGCTCTTAGCTTTTTGTTTTTTTTAGAGATCAAGAACCTTTCATTAGAACAAAGTCTAAATCTAAATCAAGATTTTGTTTTGTCCCACTTCTCAGGATTGCAGAAATTCAGGAACAAGGAATAAGGGGTTGTGTTCTAACCCATTGTAGAGACCAAATTTCTCTAATGCCTAATCAAAATTCCACATAGCTGCACCCTGCCTGTAGTACAAGGCTTTGGCATGTATAAGGTTAATGTGGGACTGAGTAAAGTACCACCCACAGAGTAATGTAAGAGAACACATGACCTGCACATTGGAGTAAGTCTGTTTTTTATTCATTCGCAGCATGTGGGTGTCACTGGCTAGACCAGCATATATTGCCCATCCTAATTGCCCTCGAGTAGGTGATTTTAGAGGCATTTGAGAGTCATCAACTGTGGGTCTGGAGTCACACGTAGGCCAGACCAGGTAAGGAAAGCAGCTTTCCTGCCCTAAAGGACATTAACCAGACCGGTTTTTACAACAAAAACAAAAATTGCTGGAAAAACTCAGCACGTGTAACAGAATCAGTGGAGAGAAAGACAGAGTTAAAGTTTCAGGTCCATATGACTCTTCTTCGGAACTAAAGGGAAGGAAATGTGGTGAAATATATACTGTTTAAGGCAGGGTGGGACAGGTGAAGCTGGATAGAAGGCCAGCAATAGGTGGAGGCAAAGGAGAGATTGTGAAAGATGTCATAAATAAAAGGTTGTAGGGGTGTTGATGGTGGTGATACTGGCAAAAGGAGGTGCTAATGGCAACATTAAGAGTAGAAAGCAGGATAAGCAAGTGACAGATGGCCTTAGTGGGGGTGGTGTGGAGGGAAGGGACGGTGTGGGAGAAAAGATCAAAATGGGCTAAAAGGTGTGGATATAGCAATAAATGGAAGTAAATTTTATTAATAACAATAAGAGAAGTAGGTGGGAAAAATATATATATAAAAATTAAAAAATAAATATTTGGAAAAAGGGGATCAAAAAGGGGTGAGGATGGAGGAGAGAGTTGATGGTCTGAAGTTGTTGAACTCAATGTTAAGTCCGGAAGGCTGTAAAGTGCCTAGTCGGAAGGTGAGGTGCTGTTCCTCCAGTTTGCGTTAAGCTTCACTGGAACATTGCAGCAGGCCAAGGACAGACATGTGGGCATGAGAGCAGGGTGGTGTGTTGAAATGGCAAGCGACAGGGAGGTCTGGGTCATGCTTGCGGACAGACCGAAGGTGTTCCGCAAAGCGGTCACCTAGTCTGCGTTTGGTCTCTCTAATGTAGAGGAGGCCATACTGGGAGCAGCAAATGCAGTAGACTAAATTGAGGGAAGTGCAAGTGAAATGCTGCTTCACTTGAAAGCAGTGTTTGGGCCCTTGGACAGTGACGAGGGGGGATGTAAAGGGGCAGGTGTTGCACCTTCGGCAATTGCATGGGAAGGTGCCCTGCGAGGGGGTTGAGGTGTTGGGGGTGATGGAGGAGTGGACCAGGGTGTCCCAGAGGGAACAGTCCCTACGGCATGCCAACAGGGGGGGGGTGAAGGGAAGATGTGTCTGATGGTGGCATCATGCTGGAGTTAGCAAAAATGGCGGAGGATGATCCTTTGAATGCAGAGGCTGGTGGGGTGAAAAGTGAGGACAAGGGGGACCCTATCATGGTTCTGGGATGGAGAGGAAGGTGTGAGGGCAGAGGCTCAGGAGATGGGTCGGACACGGTTGAAGGCCCTGTCAACCACCGTGGGTGGGAAACCTCAGTTAAGGAAGAAGAAAGACATGTCAGAAGTGCTGTTTTGGAAAGTGGCATCATTGGAACAGATGCGACGGAGGCGAAGGAACTAAGAGAATGGGATGGAGTCCTTACAGGAAGCAGGGTGTGAGGGGTTGTAGTCAAGGTAGCTGTGGGGGTCGGTGGGCTTGTAATGAATATTGGTGGATAGTCTGTCACCAGAAATACAGACAAAGAGGTCAAGGAAGAGGAGGAAAGTGTCAGCGATGGACCATGTGAAAGTGATGGAGGGGTGGAAATTGGAAGCAAAATTAAGATATTTTTCCAGGTCCAGATGAGAGCGTGAAGCGGCACCGAAACAGTCATCGATGTTCCAGAGAAAGAGTTGTGGGAGGGGGCCTGAGTAGGGCTGGAACGAGGGATGTTCCACATACCCCATAAAGGAGCATAACTGGGGCCTATGCGGGTACCCATAGCCACACCTTTTATTTGGAGGGAGTGAGACGAGTTTAAGGAGAAATTAAAAGCAAAAAACTGCGGATGCTGGAAATCCAAAACAAAAACAAAAATACCTGGAAAAACTCAGCAGGCCTGACAGCATCTGCGGAGAGGAACATAGTTAACGTTTTGAGTCCGTATGACTCTTCAACAGAAGGTAGGAGGAAGTGTCTGAGAGTTGTCGCTCAGCCTCTGCAAGATAGAGGTCAGTATGCCAGACAACAACAGCACCACCCTTATCAGCAGGTTTGATAACAAAGTCAGGGTTGGACCTGAGAGAATGGAATGCGGCAAGTTCAGAAGGAGAGAGGAGCAGAGAAATTGAGACGGCTGATGTCACGCCAACAGTTCTCAATGAAAAGATCAAGAGCAGGTAAGAGACCAGAGGGAGGGGTCCAGGTGGAGGGAGAATACTGGAGGTCAGTGAAAGGATTCGTAGAACTGGGGGAGGACTCCTGCCCAAAGAAATGAGCACAGAGACAAAGGCGGCGGAAGAAGAGTTCAGCATCGTACCGAGCCCGGGATTCATTGAGGTGAGGGCGTAAGGTCCCACCCTCAGTGGTTGACAGGACCCTCAACAGTGTCTGACCCATCTCCCGTGCCTCTGCCTTCACACCTTACTCTCCGTCCCAGAACCATAATAGGGCCCCCCTTGCCCTCACTTTTCACCCCACCAGCCTCCACATTCAAAGGATCATCCTCCGCCATTTCTGCCAACTCCAGTATGATGCCACAACCAGACACATCTTCCCTTCGCCACCACCCCCATTGGCATTCCGTAGGGACTGTTCCCTCCGGGACACCTCATGGTCTACTCCTCCATCACCCCCAACACCTCAACCCCCTCCCAGGGCACCTTCCCATGCAATCGCAGAAGGTGCAACACTTGCCCCTTTACTTCCCCTCTCCTCACCGTCCAAGGGCCCAAACACTCCTTCCAAGTGAAGCAGCACTTCACTTGCACCTCCTTCAATTTGGCCTACTGCATTCACTGCTCCGAATGCAGTCTCCTCTACATTGGAGAGACCAAATGCAGACTGGCTGGCTGCTTTGCGGACACCTTCGGTCTGTCCGTAAGCATGACCCAGACCTTCCTGTCACTTGCCATTTCAACACACCATCCTGCCCTCATGCCCACATGTCCGTCCTTGGCCTGCTGCATTGTTCCAGTGAAGCTCAACACAAACTGGAGGAATAGCACCTCATCTTCCGATTAGGCACTTTGCAGCCTTCCAGACTTAACATTGAGTTCAACAACTTCAGACCATCAACTCTCTCTTCCATCTTCACCCTTTTTGATCCCCTTCTTCCAAATTCTAATTTTTTAATTTTTATATATATATTCTTCCCACCTATTTCTATTATTGTTATTATTTTTAAAATGTATTTCCATTTATTGTTTTATCCCCACCTTTTAGCCCATTTTGATCTTTTCTCCCACACCGTCCCCTCCCCCCACCCCCCACTACGGCCATCTGTCACTTCCTCATCCTGCTTTCAACTCTTAATGTTACCATTAACACCTCCTTAAGCCAGTATCACCACCATCAACACCCCTTCGATCTTTTGATTATAACATCTTTCATAATCTCTGCTTTGCCTCCACCTATCGCTGGTCTTCTATCTAGCTTCACCTGTCCCACCCCACCTTAACCAGTAGATATTTTACCACATTTTTCTTCTCTTTAGTTCTGAAGAAGAGTGATACAGACTCGAAACATTAACTCTGTCTTTCTCTCCACTGATGCTGTCAGACATGCTGAGTTTTTGCAACAGTTTCTGTTTTTATGTCATATTTCCAGCATCCCCAATATTTTGCTTTTATCTTAGGGTTTTTAATAACAGTTGACAATGGTTTCATTAGACTTTTAATTCCAGATTTTTATTGAATTCAAATTCCACCATCTGCTATGGTGGGCTTCAAACCTGGGTCCCTAGAGCATTACCCTGGGTCTCTGGATTACTGGTCCAGTGACAATGCCACTATGCCACTGCCCTCCCAGAGCTGTTTCTACAAGCAAGCATGGAGACAGCTCCGAGCTTGAACCCTTTATGGTTTTTGTAGTTAATAACTGCATACAGTTAACCTACTTAAGACTATGAAGCCTTCATTAAGACCTACCAAATGGTATCCAACACCCTACAACATGGTGGATGATCAGCCATAATAATGCTGAATGTAGGAGCAGGCTCAATGGGATGAATGGCCTATTCCTGTTCCTATGTTCCTCTTAGTTCATTCAGAAGAAATGCGACTAAAAAATCAGCTTTAAAGACCAGCAAAGGCAAGGCTGCACCGCTTTCGTGACCCTAAACCTTAGTGCCAAATCAAGGAAGTCTGCAGCTATTCAGTACAAGAAGCCATGGTTTAAAATTTTTTCAAGGCTGAGCACAAACGCCATTGCAGTGAGAGCCCACCGAAACCAGAAGGTGCAGGTAAATCCTTTGTCTGCGAGCGAACGGCAGTGCCATCCTAAATCTCATCAACTTCTTAAAGCTGAACCTACACTTTAACATTTTTAACCATGGATCAAGTGTTCAACTTACCAGATCAGTTTGGACTCATCGAAGGGCCAAATCTAAAGGAAAATTGGGTATCTAGGAGAAGAGAATTTTTAAACTACAGGAGTACATCAGGTCTAAGTAGAAAATCAGAAAAATTCTAGATTAATACCTTTCTATACTGGTTTGGTGAACTTGTGGGTGAAGTAATCCTAATGCAAGGCATTGATGAATCCCTAATCAGCTTCAATAAACTATTAAAGGCTTTTGATGAGTATCTTAATCTTCATGCCAGGGAGCAGACAGAGCTTAAAAGGAGGCACAGTAAACCTCCATTAAAGCAGCGAAAGGACAAAGACAATACTCTAGTAAATCACACAAGGGCACCAGAGATGTAGGGAACTTTCCAGAAGTCACAAAAAAACACCTTTTTGAAATCCTGAGCCGCAACAGCAGGTGAGTGTGAAGCGAGCAGCTGACTATGAATGAAGGAAAGTTATCTGATGAAACCCAAAATAAACAAACCCTGCAAAAGGAAAATGAAATAAGGTTTGAAAATGTTCATAGAACCATAGAACTATAGAAAAGTTACAGCACAGAAGAAGGCCATTCGGCCCATCTTGTCCATGCCAGCCCGAGGACACCCAGGTGTCCTTTCTAATCCCACCTTCCTGCACCCGGCCCATAGCTCTGCAGCTTACAGCACTTTAGGTGCAGATCCAGGTACTTTGTAAAAGAGTTTAAAGTTTCTGCCTCTACCACCAACTTGGGCAGCAAATTCCAGACACCCACTACCCTCTGCGAAAAAAAGTTCTTTCTCATGTCCCCCCTACACCTTCTGCCACTTATCTTGAATCTATGTCCCCTGGTTCTAGAATTCTCCATCAAGGGAAACAATTTTATCCTGTCCACTCTATCTATTCCCCTCATAATTTTGTACACCTCAATCAAGTCACCTCTCAGCCTCCTCTGTTCCAAGGAGAACAGCCCCAACCTATCCAATCTCTCCTCTTAACTACAATTTCCCAGTCCTGGCAACATCCTTGTGAATATCCTCTGTACCCTCTCTAAATGCAATTACATCCTTTCTGTAATGAGGTGCCCAGAACTGCACACGGCCCACAAGTTGTGTCCTACCTAATGTTTTCTATCGATCCAGCATAACCTCCCTGTGTTTGGGGCCTTCAGTGTTTGATCAGAATATTGACCCAGTGAAATGTTGCCCCTGTGGGATGACAGTTATCAGAATAGATGTTATAATATTGTATTATAACATTAAGGTATCGTGTTTGCAGCGTCTAATTACATTTGCAACATCCCATCATCTATATTGTATGAACCAGCCTTGACCAGACTTCTCCATTACTTAAGTCAACCCTAACAATAGCCAACCCTGTGGAAGAGAGTGATGGAGAGTGAGAAAGAGAGAGAGAGAGAGAGAGGCAGAGATAGAGACAGAGGCAGAGATAAAGAGAGAGGAGAGCTAATAATGACCCCCCATTTCTCTGTAGCCCTGCCTATTTTCTTATTTCAGGTAATAATCCATTTCCATTTTGAACCCCTTGATTCAATCTGCCTCCACCACACTCTCAGGCACCTTATTCCGGATCATAACCTCTCGCTACATAAAATACATTTTCCTCATGTCGTCATTGCTTCCTTTGCCAATTCCCTTCAATCTGTGCCCTCTGGCTCTCGATCCTTCCACCAATGGGAAGGGTTTGTCCCATTCTGCTCTGTCCAGACCCCTCATGATTTGGAATAGCTCCATCAAATCTCCTTTCAACCTTCTTCTCTCGAAAGAATCCAGCTGTGAATTATCTACAAATGTTGCTACCTTTGCACTGATCAGCACGGGAATAGAGTTCAGTCTCTCAGTGATTTTCCATATTTAACAATTATTGGTTTTAAGTGGAGGAGGTGGTGGGGGCGATGATGAGCGGTGATGCTCCCAAACCTAGAGCACAATAGATGTCAAGGAGTATACAGGATAGCAGAAGGAAGAAAGGGAGGCTTATATCAGATATTGAGAGCTCACACACAGGCAGAAACAGACACAAAAAAATATGCTCACACACACATATGCTCACTCTCACACAATGGTGCATCCAACCATTTGGGAGGCAAATGAACTGAGTGTCTTTATTGCCAAAGAATTGGAATACAGGAGCAAGTGAGTGTTTGATGGGGACAATTTAGAGAGAGCTTTACCCTGCAGCTACCCCATGCTCTACCTGCCCTTTGAGTGCTCGTTGGGGACAGTTTAGAGGGAGATTTACTCTGTATCCAACCCCATGCTGCACCCGCCCTGGAAGCTCTTGATAGGAACAGTCTAGAGAGAGTTTTACTCTGTATCTAACGCCGTGCTGTACCTGCCCTGGAAGTCTCCAATGGGAACAGTTCAGAGGGAGGTTTACTCTGCATCCAACCCCATGCTGTACCTGCCTTGAGAGTATTTGAACGTACACTGTCGAGGGAGATTTACTCAGCGTCTCACTCTGTGTTGTCCCTGTCCTGGGAGTACATATTGTGACAGTTTAGAGGGAGCTTAGTCTGTATCAAGCCTTTTGCCGTACCTGACCTGAGAGTGTTTGATGTGGAAAGCATAGCGGAAGATTGACCTGTGTGTATGCTGTATCAGCCCTGGGAATGTCCTAGCGGGACAGCGCAGAGGGAGATTCACTCCGTACCCAACCCTGTGCTGCATCTGCCCTGTGAGTGCTTGATACAGGGAGGTTTACTCTGTAGCTAACTCCATGCTGCAGCTGCCCTGAGATTGTTAGATGGGGACAGTGTAGAGGAAGCATTATTCTGTTTCTAACCCCATCCTGTACCTTCCCTGGGACAGTTTCACAGGTTAGTTTGGACAGACAGAGCTCTCCTCTGTTTCGAACATCTGCTATACCTGTGCTGGGAATTTTGATGGGACTGTGGAAATGGAGAAGTCTGGGACCAATATCTTCATGTGCAGGAGATAATGTCTCATATTTGAATAGCGAGCAAAATTGATGTTCATGTGTTTAAAGGGGCAGTGGCAGAATGTATACGACACCGGCCAAGAGACGGGACACAGTGCAGTGGACAATGTTCGCCTCAAACTGGAGGGAGGCACAGAGTCCCACTCCCCGGTGACTCACATCAAGGCCACAGGTCCTTTCTGTTATATAAGAACAAACTGGACTTGGGTTCACAGAGCATCACCCCAAAGTTTGCAGATGTCTCCCAATGTGACAACGCAGTGAAGAGGGGAGAGAACAGCAGCAGACCTCAGGAGAACACAGTCAGTCTGGTGAAACGGACAGGCCCACAGCAGGACAACCTCAACACTGTGATATGTGTAGTGATCCATCCAGGATGCTAGGCTGAGGAGGTGCAATACAAACTAAATTGTCCAATGTCAAACTGGGTGCATGGAACAGGGAAAGCCACAGTCTCCCTCCATCTTCTCACAGCCCAATGCTGGGCTGCAGCCCTGAAAATCCCATCCCGAAAACTGTTACAATATCAGAATAGAATTGGAAGATTTCAAACTCAAGAATCAGGCAGAGTATATATGCTTGGAAATGCATGAGAACCAAACTGTTCAAGATCTGAACAAGCAAATTTTTGATGTGTCACAGAGGTACAAGAAAGAAACCTCAGAGCTGAAGAAAATGGTTGGACATTTTGAAGAAAACTTGGAAAAATGTTACATTTCCAAGGAGATATATGAAGAGATGGAAATCAAGAACCTAGAATGGCAAGAGTAAGTAGAAGTTCTCACAGTATAGCGTGAGGAGCTTCAAACACAATTAGCAGAATCACAATTACAGAATGTGAGCTTGAAAAGTAGAACAAAGGAATTATACTCTGCAAAGGAAAAACCGATCACTGTAGTGAATCGACTTTCATGTGCAAAAGATGCATTTGATAAGGAAAAGCGAGAACAAAAGAGAACACTGGAATGTCACTCACAGGAAGTAGAACACTTGAAAGAGGACTTGAAACACTTAAACGATGAACTTGTAGAAACAAATTCAACAAAAATAGATGTTCAGTTCAAACTTGATGAACTTCAAGCATCAGAAGACTCGAATACGCATCAAGAACAGGAAAAAGAATTGCTGATGCATCAGAACAGTTGCTTGAAAGGAGAATTAACAACCAAAACTTATGAACTTCTTGAACTTCGGTCCAATCTGAACAACATGAAGGATGAGATGAGATATGCAGTATGGGAGAGCAAATCAGTCTTTAAAAGTAGAAAAGGTAAATTCTGTGGAACAGATTGAAGACCTAAAGAATGAATTGAAAGAGTCTAAGAAGCAGTCAGTAACCATTGAAAAAGGATTCCGAAAAGAACTGAATTCTCAGGCGAAGCTGTTAAACTGATATGAGTTCCACAGATAACTCTCAATCAAAAACAACTCTCAACTTACCAGAGTTGTTGTTGTGCTGAATGTAAAGATTCATAAGCTCAAAAAACAACTAGAGAAGAAGAAAGTGATCAAAAATTTGGCTCAAATTGTGAAACAAGCGTAAATGAAGGTTCCATTTTTGAAACATGAACTTCCATATGCATTGTGGCAAGCTGCACACCGAAAACAGAGGAAAAAATGCTATGGGGATGAGCACAGCATTTGTCCACCCCGGAAAAAAATGGGATAAATTGACAACCACCTATCACCACAACTGCCGAATTCTCAAAGAGCAGTTCAATGCCAAGGAATGGAAAAAGAGCATGAAAAGACACCCAGATGCCAGAACAACGTCCAAATCAATAGAGTTTACCTGCAACGACAGAGCCTACCACTCCTCTGACAATAATGTGAAGGAGATATGGAAGAGTTATAAGGTCTCCCGACCACCTGAACCTATGAACTCAGAGAATTGAAGAGGGAGATAGGTAGTAATAACAATGTAAATACATGGGACAAACTAGAATGACTTGAAATACATTGGATAAAGGCTTGGGGGTGTGCAGTATAAGGGTCTGGCACATATAAGGTTAACGTGGGACTGAGCACAATACTGCCCACACAGTAATGTAAGCGAATACATCACCTGCACCTAGGGGTCAGTCTAGTGTTGGACAGAGTCATGTGCACAAGCAAGCATGGAGACAGCTTCAGGTTTGAACCCTTTACTGTATATATGTACATAGTTCCTGCAGTCAATAAGCACATTAATCTACTTAAGACTATGAAAACTTCATTAGGAGTTACTGAATGGTATCCAGCACTCTACAACATTCCCTACAATGAATCATGGATTTCATTAGCACAGACACACACATGATCCAAATGACTTAATATTTCCAAACCAGGGATTAACTGTGATAGGTAACCAGTTGGAAATCAAAACAACGAGAGAGCATATTTAACTCTGCTCTAAAAGTTTTCCTTGCTTCACCATTTGAAATGCAGCAAATCTAAGTCTTCCCAAAGGACATGTGGCAATGGTGGGTCTATGGAGTTAGGTCACAGATCAGCTAATTCTCACTGCGTGGCAGAACAGGCTCAAGAGGCTAAATATTCCAATATTCCAATGCTCCAAAATTATTCAAGATTATCAGCTTAGATCACCGTTTTTTTTCAGAATGCAAATTGCAGCAGGATGGATCAAAATCAAGTGTGCAAATTCCAGCCCTTGTAACCTATGAGAAGTTCAAAGCTCAGTGGGAAAATAAGCTATGAGGTAAGTGAACTGAACCTACATATGGATATGGACCAGCTATGTGATTCTGCTAAAAGAATGCAGATGGACTAGAACGTGGAGCAGTGTGAAGTTATCCATTTACTAAGTAGAATAGAAAAGCTGATTTTTTTTTTAGAAAGTGAGAGAATAATAAATGTCATGGTGCTTGTGCATGAATCACAGAAACCTAGCATGCAGTACAGCAAGCAATTAGGGTGGTAAATTATATCTTGGCCTTTATTGCGCCTGGAATATATAAGCAATTATAGGGCTTTGGCATGAACATCCATGGAGTTTTGTGTACAGTTTTAGTCTCCTTACTTGAGAAAGGATATATTTGCCTCAGAGGGGATAATTAGGTAATTAGCCATAGTCCATGAAGGGCCATAGGCATCTTTCTCTTTTAGACAAGTGGGCCTGAATTTTTCAGGTGGCGGGCATGCTCGGCGGGAGCTGTCATGGAGCCGATCACCACCAAGGATTGGCTCCTCACCGCCATTTTACGCGGGTGGACTAATTAACACCCGCCCGGCATAAGACGCAAGCCGTAGCACTCAGCGCTACCTGTGCAGGCAGGGGGAGGAGGGAGAGTCGGGGCCAGCGCTCTTGGATGAGGTTTCCTAAAAATCATGAAGGCTGCTTAGCCTTTTTGCCTGCCCACCAACCTTAAGGTTGGACGGGCAGCATGAATAATTACATTAATTACTTTCTTAATGGCCTTAATAGGCCGTTTACATATCGGCGGGCGTGCAGCCAACTCCGGCACACGCCTGCCGAATGAAGCATCGCAAGTCAGTGCGATGACGTTGGGACGCATGCCTGACATCATCGCGCATCATTTTATGCATCGGCATGTTGGGCCCACCCCCGTACGCTGACTACAAAATCCTGCCCATGGTTATATAGTGTGAGGGGCATCAAACCGCATCAAGCATAGGGCAAAGCAAGGAGGCAGCTCTCTATAAACTAACCACAGCTAGTATGGGAATTGACCCTGCACCATTGGTGTCATTCTGCACCACACACTAGCCATCTAGGTTGGCAGGAAAGGGACTATCCAGAAGCACACTACAGTGTGCTTGCACACAAACAGGAGAGAGAGCACATCCTGAGTGGGGCACAGCCAGAGTGGGTATTCGGAATTTGGTGCAAAGCGGGAATTCAGTGTATAGGGGATGAGGTGCTCTTTGCACTTTTTCCTTGCTATCCAACTTCTTAAATCTTCAGAGTGTGCTGCAGCAGGAGAGGCTACAAGGGAAAGGAATCACTGGTAAGTAGTGGGTAAGGTATTTACTACTTTAATCGCTTACACTTTAAGGTCTTTTTGTGGTTTACAGTTTGTATATTCTACAGTAAAAAGGTTCAGGAAAGAAGGGCCCTAGAGTAATTGATTTAAAAGGCTTAATTTAAAGGGGTAAGTCATGGCGGGAGCACTCAAAGCCGTGGTGTGCTCTTCGTGCTCCATGTGGGAAGCTGGGGACATTTCCAGTGCCCAGGACCAGCATGTAAGCAGGATGTGTGTCCAGCTACAGCTCCTGGAAGCTCGGGTTTCAGAGCTGGAACGGCGGCTGGGGACACTGTGGAGCATCCACAAGTCTGAGGGCATTGTGGATAGCACGTTTAGAGAGGTGGTCACACCACAGATGAAGGGACTTGAGGAAGGAAGGGAATGGGTGACCACCAGGAAGTCCAAGAGAAACAGGCAGATAGTTCAGGAGTCCCCTGGGGTCCCGCTCGAAAATCGGTGTTCCGTTTTGGAGGTTGATGAGGTCGCTGGTTCCTCCAGTGAGTGCGGACAAATCCAAGCTTCTGGTACCACAAGCAGCCTGTCTGTACAGGAGGGGAGGAAGGGAGGAAGAGCAATAGTAATAGGGTATTCTATAGTCACGGGAACAGATAGGCGCTACTGTGGCCGTCAACGTGACTCCAGAATGGTAAGTTGCCTCCCTGGTGCCAGGGCCCGGGATGTCACTGAACGGCTGCAGGGCATCCTGAAGGGGGAGGGTGGTAAGGCAGAGGTCATGGTACATGTTGGTACCAATGACATAGGTAGAAAGAGGGATGAGATCTTGCATCAAGAATTCAGGGAGTTAGGCTGTAGATTAAAAAGCAAGACCTCTCGGGTTGTAATCTCAGGATTACTCCCAGTGCCACTGCTAGCGAGCTCAGAAATAGGAGAATAGCACAGATGAATATGTGGCTTAAGAGTTGGTGCAGGAGGGAGGGTTTTAGATACCTGGATCACTGGGACCGTTTCCGGGGAAGGTGGGACCTATACAAGTGGAACGGTCTACATCGGAACCAGAACAGGACTGACGTCCTTGCGGGCGGGTTTGCTAGTGCTGTTGGGAGGAGTTTAAACTAATTCGGCAAGGGGAGGGGACACAGAATGTTAGCAGAATAGGGACACATCATAATACAGTAAAACAATCAAGTCAGAGGGAATACAGCTGCAATAAGCTTCAAGGGAGTAAGGCAAGGCTGGATGGCCTCTACTTTAATGCCAGGAGTATTACAGGTAAAATGGATGAGTTAAGGGTGAGGGTTGACATGTGGAATTGTGATATAGTAGCCATCACTGAGACGTGGTTGAGAGAAGGGAAGGATTGGCAGTCAACATTCCGGGATATAGAATCTTCAGGCGAGATAGGGGAGGAGGTAAAAGAGGAGGAGTTGTTGCATTATTAGTTAAGGAGTCAGTTACTGCAGTAAGGAGAGATGATATCTTGGAGGGGACATCGAATGAAGCTTTGTAGGTAGAGCTTAGGAATAAAAAAGGAGCAACCACATTATTAGGTGTTTATTATAGACCCCCAGATAGTCAGCGGGAAATTGAGGAGCAAATATGTGCACAATTTGTGGAGGTGTGTAAAAACAATAACAGTAGGGTAATTATATTAGGTGATTTCAACTTTCCCAACATTAATTGGGATAAACGTAGTGTTAAGGGCTTGGATGGAGTGGATTTCTTGAAATGTGTACAGGAGAACTTTTTAGGTCAATATATAGAAGGTCCAACAAGGGGCGGTGCATTGCGAGACCTAATTCTGGGGAATGAAGCCGGACAGGTAGCTGAGGTGGTGGTGGGCGAGCATTTTAGCGATAGTGACCACAATATGGTACAGTTTAAGTTTGTTATGGACAAAGAAATCAACAAGTTGCAAAAAAAATATTTTGGATTGGGGGAGAGTGGATTTTAGTAAAATAAGGCAGGATCTGGCCAAGGTAGACTGGAACAGTTACCTGTGGGGAAATCTACAGAGGAACTGTGGGGGGGTGTTCAAAAAGGAATTGGGGAGGGTACAGGCTCAACATGTTCCCTCTAGGGTGATAGGAAGGAGTAACAATCCCAGAGAACCATGGATGACCAGAGATATTCAGGTTACGATGAGAAGGAAAAGAGGCTTTTAACAGGTACAAGGGAAGCAAATCAGCAGAGGCGTTAGTGGAGTACAGACAGTGCAGGGTGGCGCTTAAGAAAGCAATTAGGAGAGCAAAGAGGGGATGTGAGAAAGCTCTGGCTGGTAAAAGTAGGGAAAATCCCAAGATATTCTATAAGTATATCAATGGGAAAAGGATAACCAGGGAAAGATTAGGGCCCTTAAGGGACCAAGGGGGCAAGCTATGGGTGGAACCAGAGGACATCACTAGAGTGTTGAATGAATACTTCACGTCTGTCTTCATCCAAGAGAATGAGGATGAAGGTATTGAACACGGGGATAGAGACTGCGAGGTTCTTGAGCAAATTGATATAGGGAGTGACAAGGTATTGGAGGTGTTGGCAGGCTTAAAAGTGGACAAATCTTCAGGTCCAAATGATTTGTGTCCCAGACTGCTGATGAAGGCAAGGGAAGAGATCACAGGGGTTCTGACCCGAATTTTTCATTCCTCTCTGGGCACGGGGGAGGTGCCAGAGGACTGGAGAACAGCTAATGTGGTTCCGCTATTTAAGAAGGGTTGTAGAGATAAGCCAGGGAACTACAGGCCAGTGAGTCTCGCGTCAGTGGTAGGAAAACTATTGGAGAAAGTTCTGAAGGAGAATATCTATCTCCACTTGGAGAGGTAAGGTTTGATCAGGGATAGTCAACATGGTTTTGTCAGAGGGAGGTCATGCCTAACAAATTTGATTGAATTTTTTTGAGGAGGTGACCAGGTGTGTAGATGAGGGTAGTGCAGTTGATGTAGTTTATATGGATTTCAGCAAAGCCTTTGACAAGGTCCCACATGGGAGACTTATAAAGAAAGAAAATGCACATGGGATACAGGGTAATTTGATAAGGTGGATTCAAAATTGGCTTAGTTGTAGGAAGCAGATGGTGATGACAGAAGGATGCTTTAGTGACTGGAAGCCTGTGTCCAGTGGTGTACCAAAGGGATCTGTGCTTGGTCCCCTATTATTTGTCATTTATATAAACAACAAAGATGACTATGTGGGGGGTAGGATTAGTAAGTCTGTGGATGACACAAAGATTGGCCGGGTGGTTAACAATGAGATTGAGTGTCTTGAGCTACAGGAAGATTTGGATGTGATGGTCAAATGGGCAGATAAGTGGCAGATGGAATTTAACCCTGAAAAGTGTGAGGTGATACACTTTGGAAGGAGTAATTTGACAAGGAAGTATTCAATGAACGGCATGACACTAGGAAGTTCTGAGGAACAAAGGGACCTTGGCGTGTGTCTCCATAGATCTCTGAAGGCGGAGGGGCACGTTAGTGGGGTGGTGAAAAAGGGATATGGGACACTTGCCTTTATCAATCGAGGCATAGATTACAAAAGTAGGGAGGTCATGTTGGACTTGTGTAGAACCTTGGGGAGGCCACAGCTGGAGTATTGTGTGCAGTTCTGGTCGCCACATTATAGGAAGGATGTGATTGCATTGGACGGGGTGCAGAGGAGATTCACCAGGATGTTGCCTGGGATGAAACATTTAAGTTATGAAGAGAGGTTGGATAGACTTGGGTTGTTTTCAATGGAGCAGAGAAGACTGAGAGGCGACCTGATCAAGGTGTTCAAGATTATGATGGGCATGGACAGGGTGGATCGGGAGCAGCTGTTCACCTCAGTTGAAGGTTCAGTCACAAGGAGGCATAAGTTCAAGGTGACGGGCAGGAGGTTTAGGGGGGATATGAGGAAAAACCTTTTTACCCAGAGGGTGGTGACAGTCTGGAATGCATTGCCTGGGAGGCTGGTGGAGGCGGGTTGCCTCACATCCTTTAAAAAGTACCTGGATAAGCACTTGGCACATCATAACATTCAAGGCTATGGGCCAAATGCTAGTAAATGGGATTAGGTAGGTAGGTCAGGTGTTGCTCACGTGTCAACACAGACTCGATGGGCCGAAGGGCCTCTTCTGCACTGTGATTCTGTGATTCATTAGAATGATTCCTGGTGTGGGAAGGTTGTCCTACAAGGAGAGATTGGGTAGAATTGGCCTATATTCTCTGGAGTTTAGAAGGTTGAGAGTTGATATTATTGAAATATATAAAATCCTTAGCGTGCCTGATAGGGTAAATACTGAGAAGTTGTTTCTCCTAGCTGGGGAGTCTCGAACTATGGTCTTTCTATTAAGATAAGACACCATCCATTTAGGCCTGAGATGAAGGGAAATCTCCTGATTCAGAGGGTTGTGAATCTTTGCAAGTTCTCTAGCCCAGAAGGTGGAAAATGGATGCTCAGGCAATGAGTATATTCAAGACTGAAATCAATAGATTTTTTGACAATAAGGGAATAGAGGCATATGCGAATTGGGTAGGAAACTAGTGTTGATGTATGGCAGAGCAGGCTCAATGGTCATATGGCCTACTGCTGCTTCAATTTCTTAAATTCTTCCACTATCATCTGCCAACAGAATAAATATATATATATATGTATATCACTTTGAAATTACAAAACAAATAAGTGTTGCTGTCTTTTGAAGAATTTCTGAGAAACAGAAGCTTTTGTTCTACTCTCCTGTAACTGTTAATCAAAAAGGCCCCCATATAACACACCCGCTGAACGCAAAAAGAACTAATCGGAGATGAACGCCAGCAAATATAATGGTGTGAGATGTGCTTAAGGCGACTGAAATGGAATTTTTACTGTAGGACAAACTGACACAGCAGGGAATTGATACGTGTGAATTAGTGTGACAAGTGTAGAAGAAGCAAATTATAAGGACAACAGGGTAACACACTGACTTTGAAAGGACATTTTTTTTGTACTAGAGCTTGCTAAACTTTGTTCTCGATGATAATAATTTTAAGGAAAAAGGGTTATTTGTGGTATAAATTTTTGCTGCTAAAAGTTTCCTTTCAAAAGGTAGGAGAAATAGGCCATAAAAAGAGAAAATAGAAGAGGTCAAAAGTTGAATCAAGGCCAAACCTGAAAATAAAACACAAACAAAAATTATCGGCATAAAACGTCACTGTGCAAAGCTTTTCTGGATTGCCCGGGATACAGAAAGAACAGGTCAATTCCCTTTCCTAGCCACACACCGACAAGAATACCTCAGGTCTATTGAAAAGTGACAGCACTTTAAACCCTTTCATTTATTAGACCGCTACTGAAATAGACACCACAGCTTCAAAACCACTGGATCAACCTAGAAATCAGTTGAAGCTGAGGGAGTGGGCAGGAACCAGTAGCATTCGGTTTTGTTTAAGAAAAGTTATCGATGAACTGTCAGTCAATGATAGAACAGAAAGCTCAGAAATACCAAGAGGACAAAATTCATTAGCCCCCGAAAGCAGGCAAGGGGATTGTGATGTGCAATTAACCCATGCCCATTGACTATAACACAGACAGCACACCAGCTTCATGCTACCTGCTCATTTCAATGATTTCAGCGTCCAGTCAGCACTAACAATGCAGTTGCCTGGCTAGCTGCATCACCAGGGGGACAACATCATCAGTGGCCAGCATCAATTAAAGTTATCCTGCACTGTTTAATGCTAACCTGCCCCTTTTAAAGGGGAGCCATACTGTGGCTGGAACAGGGGCCGGCAGTCATGCTGAAAGTGAATCTGGCTTGGGAAACATCGGAGGATGGCACAAGATGGGAGAAAACATGTTCCAAAGCATCTGGGTGCTGCACTAGAGACCTTGGTGTAGAGTTGGAAAGGAAAGATGTTCTATATCCACAGGGGGACAGGAGGTCCCCTGGACACATGGTCATATTGCAGTGGGAGCAGATAGCTGTAGAGTTCAATGACAGAAGTCAAGCCCTGAAGATCTGGATGCAGTGCCGCAAGGGGATCAATGACCTCACGCAAATGGTCAAGATCAGTGAATTGATCTTCAAATGCCATATCCTACCAACTGCACCAATAGCCTCAGGTGCTGCTTAATTCACAACACACTCATCCCTTGCCTATCAACAACCTTATCAATCAGGACTCACACCTAACATTCATATGTTCTACCGCATCCTCACACACCTCGTACTGCTGCAAGCCTTACACCAACATCTCACAGCTTGCACTTGCTGCCAGTTATTCACCCATGAAAGTTATATCACCCAAATAGATTGTACCACATTCACAGACACACTTCCCTCTCAGAATAGCTGAAGTAGCAGAACTTAACCTGAGCAAGACAGGCGCATCTGCATGTCCTAACCCCATGATGCAGTATCTGCTGTCCAATCTCTCAGCTCCAATGCAGCAAAAGCAGTAACTGCTCAAAGTCTGAGTGCTGCAATGGAAGCTCAAACTGCAGTCATGCAATCTCAAACTGTTACCATCATGGCTGTCAATCTGTAGGGGGTGGTGGTGTGTGCCAGTTTCACCTCTGACTTCTGAGCAGTTCGAATCGCTCCCACTCCCTGGGTTCTAGACCTTGGACTTATTTGGGGGTTGTGACAAAGTGCAGCAGCCAAGTTTTGGTGCAAGAAAAAGCTGAGTTTATTGAAGTCACAAATGAACTTATAACATTAGGATTACACTGAGATTATACAGACTTACAAAGTACACTTAGTTGAGAATGGGGAACACACAGCATAACGAGGGAAAATCACGCTACTAATCCCCTTACCCTTGTCCCACCCCCAAAACCTAAATAAATTGAACTAGGAGAGGTCAGGGATCATGTTCACCAACCCAGAGTTCCTTGACAGTTCGAAATTCAGCCAGGTAAGCCGGTTGCAGTTTTGGGGTACGCTCTTTGTGTCCTCTGGGGCCTGCCGTCCCCACGTGGTCCTGGTCTGTGGAATCTGCGAAGCTTCTTCAGTTGAGTGGAGGACACGGTTGTGGCCGATCTTCGTGGAGGGCTGCGGTTGCGGCCTTGTTGTTTTTGGTTGAGCCTGCCACCCCGTACCCCTCACCGTGATGTTGCCTGCGGGCCTGCAAACCTCCAGATCTTCTTGCTTAAACTCTGTTTCAACCGCTCCCGGTTGCTCACTGCCTGCTAGCTGGTTTCCCTCTCCCCCTCTCGTAACTGACTGGCCAGTTATACTGTCTTTCGAATTTCTTATCGGAATCCAAATCAAGGTTAGTTCTTTGTTTGACTTTGGTGGGCTTCCCCCAGTGATTGTTGTCTCGTTGTTTTTAATGGGCTCGCATGATGTTTATCATTGTCTTCCTGCCTAGTAACTAGTTTTGAACTGAAAGCCATTGTATGTGTGGAGTATTGATGGGTTTGCATAATTGAATTAATTGTGCCTTCCTGCCTTAGCAGTTAGTAGCGATTATTTATGCAAGATTTTGATGGGCTTCAGTTTCGTGTGAGGTGAAGTCTTTCTCTGGGTTGATTGTATTAAAGGGAAGAATGCGTCTTCTGTCTCCTCTCGTTGTCTGGTTTCAGGCAAAACAATCCACACGGCACTCAATAAGCCCAGGCATGTGCAGCCCGCGGCCTTCATGGGCCCAGCCTCCTGTCTGCAGTGTTTTACACTTAACTCAGCAGTTTAAAAGTCCAAAAGTCATATCTTTGTTGATGATATGAAAAATGTGGGAATTTTGAGAACCCTTCAATCTCAGTGCTCAAGGGCTCTCATAATCATCCTCTGACAGATTAGCAGGATTGTTGGAGGCGCTGCCCTAGAGGAGTGGCAGTGGCTCCATGGAGCACAAACTTGCTGAGCCCTCTTTCTCAGATAGACAATGTTCATGCTCCCACTACTGCCACTTATCCAGTGTCCTTGCTATTGCCTGTCAGCCAGCTCAGACTGCTGCCACCCATTCTAAGATGATGCAGTCTGAGATTGGGTCTTCAAGGCCCAGAGCTTCTCGAAGGCATCCTCCATGTTCATCTGCAGTTTACCCAACTAAGAATCTGTAGCCTTCCACCAGCCATGCTACAGCCACTGAAATAACCCTGAACAGGAACACTAGGGCAGACTAAGGCACAAGTAAGCTGGTCACTAAGAGAATGCACAAGGGTCATTTGTTGACTTGAGAATGCAATCATGGCATGGTTCAACTTGTAAATTTGGTTTGGCATATTTATCTTGTGGCTGCTTTTATTTTTGCATTGTGGTCAACCAGATGCTGTCGGTGACTGCCAGCAATAGAGGGAAGATAAGGGATGGGTCTCTTAGTGAATGGGGAATTGGGGTTAATGGTATCACACTTAGAAAAGTCCTTCATGGAAAGCTCAGTCAGAAAGGGGTTTTCGAGGTTACCACTTCCCTTCCTTTTCCTCCTCTTCCACCTCATACTCCTGTTCCTCAGTGATCACCATGAAACTGGTAGCAAGGGCTGATGTCAAGGTTATGCAGCATGTAGCAGACCATCCCAAATCCTGACACTGATTCTTTTGAGTCCTGTAGTGTTCCTCCAGGGCAATTCAGGCAGCAGAAGCTTTGTTTCAGAATATCAATGATCTGCTCATGTCAGCTTTGCTCCCCAAAGCCTGCCCACCATTTGAAAGGCACAAGCCAGGAGTGAGATTCATCAGTGAACCTCGCAGCCCAACACAAGGCTAAGTAAACTCACTTGTGGGTTTTAACCCAGCATTAAAACTATGACCAATAAAAAGAAATCACTAAAAAGCAGAACCTCTTGAAACTATGCAACTATGAAATAGAGCTAATGGGCTTCTGGAAAGTAAAAGAAAGGTTTTTGTCATTTTTGGTGGATCCTTTCAGACTTTACACTTAACTGATAGGCTTCATCATGTTTACCCTTTACATTTTTTTTCTAGATTCCTGACATTTCCTGTTGTTCTTTTAAGTGTTAGATTTTATAAATTAGCACTACCAATGTTGTGTTACTGTTGGGAATTCAGGTATAGTGGTCAGCTTGCCTTGTATAATTCCCTGTCCAGTTGGACAAAACCTATGCACCTGAATTCCTGATTTATGACCTGTGCCAGAAGTACTGATTTATAAAATCGACCAGCTCACCTCTAAAAGATTCGCTTTTTGTCTTTGTTCTATCACCTACTCATCAATCCTAATAGTGCAGCAGCAGGCTATCAAGATCAACTGATGGAACTTCAGCATGAATTAATCTGATCATCGACCCTACAATTTGAGTAGCTTCTACTTATTTAACCCTTACATTAACAATTTCCATCCTCAGTTGCTTGAAAACCATTCATATATTCCTTCATAACACTAGCAGCCCTTTACAATCTTTAATAATTCAATATTAAAGGATACAATACATTTTAATTAATTGAGATATTTGAGGGTAGAGATTGTTACTGGTAACGTCATTCTGCCAAGGCCATTTGTACCAAATATCTTTCTTCAATTTTTAAGAGCTTAATTTAAATGGTTGGACATTTCCATTAAAACAATAGAAACAGGAATTTGGCAAATTCCATCCTTCTATTTCATTTAAAATATCCAACAAATTCCTGACAAACAGGGGTGTATATAGCATTCTTCCAAAGTCATAACCTACTCATAAACAGTGCTTGGACTTTGATGAATCTCATCTCTGTTTTGCTGAAGTAGGCTCTTCAGAAGATTGTGAATGTGGATAATTTATAGTGCAACACATCATCGGCCCCTTGAGATCCTGCACATTGATTTCAACCTCAGAACTCAGAGGAACTCTGACTGTTGCTTATCTCATCTGTGCATTAGGATGACTGCATCAGGCTTTAAACAGTTTGGGCTAGATACTTCCTAGTAATCCAAGTATAAAGCCTTCGGTACTTACTTCACACAAAATAATTACATATCTAGCTGGTGCTATGCCCTTAGAAGAAGCTGATCCCAGTCAATATATGTCAGGACAGTAATTGTTTCTCATCCATTCATTATCCATTTGTAAGACACCACTTCCCATTGTATGAAATTGCTCGTCAAAAACTCTTCCCCATGGAAGTCAGGATACTAATTTTACCTCTGACTCTGCTGATCCATCACCTTACTTTGAAGCAACTCTTCAATTTAATTTTTCACTTTATAAACCATCAATGTTTTATGCCACGGTACTGTTTATCAGTGTTATTTATATTGTCTGCTATTCCTTGTTTTGCAGATCACATTGTTTACTGTGAATTTTTTAATAACTTGTTTTTCATCAAGCTGTTGACTGTGTAAATTCAGAGAGCTCCTGATCATCCTGAATATGCAGTTAATACACAAAGCAGTTGTTACTGTCCTTAAATAGTTAAACAGAGTGCTGAGAAAATAGAAAAAATGGAGAAAGCCTCAGTGGCAAAAAGACCATCCCTGATTAAGCCACTATATGGGAGTAACCTGGGACTGGAAATGCTGCTCTATGATGTGTTGCACTATAAATTATCCACAAGGCGGAATACTGCAATATATTGGCTAGTAGCCCAATAACTGGAAACACCCTTCAAGGCAGAATACTGCAGCAGTCTTCATACTTCCACAATTTATTTATTTGCTTATAAGGGTTACCATTATTCAAGCCAGTCTGATGGTGTACATATTCAAAACCCTGTCTCCAATATATTGGCCCCTCTCCTCTGAGCAGCACACAATGTTTTGTACGTTGCAAGTCAATATATAGGGTTAAGATTTCCTCATGATTTTCTGGTCATGAATTTAAGTTGAAGCCAATTTGCTAATCCTGATTTCTGATGAATGGTGCACACCCAGCATGTCAAAACCTTCCTTTTCTCCTTGCCGAAGGGAACAGATCTGTGTGCCCAAATTTTCTATTTTATTTCCTATTTATACACTGACATGGGCAGAGATTAAAAAGCAGAGGGAAAGAGATGCTATAAAAAAGGAACATGATTGGAATTTGGAATAATTCATAATGATTGCATGAACCCTGTTAGTGAAGGTGTCTATTAAGGTCACGGGTGCCATTTACCTTGAGGGGTCCACTCAGGAGCATGACTGAATTGATCCTCATTCCATTGCAAGGTACTAACATTGCCCTGCATAAGGATCAGTTGATACCTTTGAAAGGAATCTTGCTTGACAGCTTTTGAGGAAGAGAAGAGAAGAAAATAAAGTCTTGTATTTATATAGCATCATTCGTGGCCTCTGAGCATCCCAAAGCATTTTACAGCTAATTAAGTACTTTTGAAATGTAGTCATTTTTATAATGTAGGAAACGTGCCAAACATTTTGCCAACAGTAAGGTCTCGCAAACAGAAACAAGATAATGATGAGATAATCTGGTTTAGGTATGTTGGTTGAGGGATATATGTCGGAAGGACATCTGGGAGAATTCCCACACTTTTCTTTGAATTCGTGCCATGGGACCGTTTACATCCACCTGAGGTATGGTTTAACATTTTGTCAGCAGCACTCCCTCAGTATTGCACTCCCTCAGTATTGCTTTGGATGTGTCAGCCTAGATTATGGATTCAAGATTTTGGATTTTTCATTAAAACCCATGACCTTCTGCCTCAGAGGCGATACTGCTACCAGTGAGCCAAAGCTGACAGCCTAAGGGAGAATGGTTGTCATAGGAATAATAATAGCACAGCTGTGTTGGAGGAAGGTGAAATGCCCATTATTGAATGATCGCTGAAAAAAGAAACATGTCAAAGCTTTTCATCTTGCACTCATCAGGACGCTTCACAAGAATACCAATATAAGCGAGAAACTGAAATTTATACTGTATGTGAAGAGTGCTGACTGGTTGGCAAGTGGACTCTGATTGGTAGCGGCATTACCATGGAGAATGCACCAGTGATGATGACTGACAGTTAACTACCAAGCATTGTTTGAAGTTTAAACCAGGAAGCTTGACCCTGATTGTTCAAAGCATTGCCCTGAGGAATGAGTCAGTGAATGGCTGTCACTTATTTTATTTAGCTGAAACAGACACAATGGCCAGAATTTTTCCGTCAGCAAGATGGGGGCGGGGCCCGCTCGCCAACTCAAAAATGACATCATCCCGTCCCATTTAAATATTCAGGAAGGCGGCGGACAGCGCAATCAGCTGTCCGCCCGCCGATCTGTCAATGGCCAATTGAGGCCATTGACAGAATCATTAAGCCAATTAAAGGCCCTGCCCATCCAACCATAAGGCTGGCGGGCAGGCCAGGAGCCCCAGCAGGCTTCTGAAAAAACATGAAACCTCATCCACTGGCAGGATGAGGTTTCCAGTCTGTTTTAAAAAGCTTTAATAAACATTATGTGATATTTATTAACATGTCCCATCTCGTGTGACATTGTCACATGAGGGGGACATGTTAATAATTTTTTTATTTTTCTATTTTTTAAGTTTATAGAACTTTCAGTGCTCTCCCTGAGACAGTATTTAGCCTCAGGGAGCAGTGTGCTCTTTTGTGCGCATGTGTGAAAGAGCGCACTTTGACAGTTGGGGAATCCCTCCCCCCGCACAGGAAGCGGATAGCGCTTCACGTTGGGCAGCCCGCTGGGCGGGCCTTAATTGGCCCGCCCACTCAAAATGGCAGCAGGGCCCGTTTCGGCAGCGGCGATTGGCTGCCCGCCCGCCACCGAGCCGGTGGGGCCCGCCCGCCCATCAAGGGCAAAATTCTGCCCAATGTGTGTACATGTTCTTTCTGTCAGAAAAGAACAAGGCCCTGTGTATTACTATATGTAGCTTCCAGTGCACACAAACGCACCAAACTGTGAGCCCAACTGACAATCTTAAACTAGTCGTCAGTGTAATTCTTAGCACACTGGGGATTATTTAGCAAATGTTATCCAATCGCGGAATCACATCTAATGTTGAACACTGTGTTTTGAGTCTTGCAAGCATGGGCTGATTAGGTACGGTCTATACCTTGCCCATTGCGAACAGCAACCATCAAATGACAATTGAATAATCCTTCATAAAGTCTGAATGGAGCAGGGTTTGATGGACTAAATTACCTTTCTCATTCCAGACTTTCTGGACTGGATTTTGACAAGATCGGCGAGTCCCTGACAACAGGCTTGATTCCAGGTCGGGAACCCAGCAGTAGCTGTGATTGGACCTTCCCAGAGGCAGGCAATTAAGAAGCTGCTACTGTGAGGCCCATCGAATTTAAGGATGACAGGTGAATCATGGAAGTGGGAGGTCCAATTAGAGAGTCCATGGTGATGTCCAGCAGCAGCCTCACCAAGAGAGGTGGGCGCTGCTGATGAAGGTAGAAGAATGTGTGGGCACTTCAAGATGCAGATGTCCTCTGAAGGGGTTGAGGGAAGAATTAAATGAGGTCTTGCTGGCCCATCAGCCTGCCACAGCAGGCAGCCTCTAGGCATCAACCAGGCTTCAGTCTCAGCAGGGGGTCCATTTGCCATTAGGAAGATCCCAGTAGCTGCATCAATTTGCCCTCAAGTGTGCACTTGATTGCTAATCATTAGCTACCCGCTGCTGCTGGGCGAGTAGGTGATGCCGGTCAGAACCTGGTTCCGCCAAGATCATTCAGAGACAGAGTCGCACCGGGGAGTTGCCCCGATGCAATAGTCTCTCATTTTGCTTTGGGTCCTGCCCCCAAAACTTTCTCTGTGGCACCAGGAAAATTCAGCTTATGTTCTTATGATTTTAATGAGGTATAATTAATTCAAGCCTAGATATTGACTAATGGACACTAATGGAGTGTCCCTGCCTCCAGCTCTGAGCCAGCAGCTCTGGGTTCAAGACCCACTCCAAGACTTGATGGCCAAGAAAAGTGCAATCATAACCCACACAAACAGGCTGAGCCACAATCTGCAAATCTTTCCAACATATGCTAGGTGGTAAGAGTGGGGGAGATTCCTGGTCGGCCATGTGCTGGAAAGAAAATGGGTGCCTCTATCAGCACTATTCACAGCACTGGACTACAACATGCATATAAACGTCCATGTTGCCACAGCAACTTGGACTCCTCAATTGACTGGATCAGTGGACTTAAGGGCCTCAGTTACCCCAAGGATGGGCCATCTGATGCCACCCTCGCCACTGGTAAAATTGCAATGGGGACAGGGGTGTGTACGTGGCAGCCAGGGTGCCTGTTAGATTTTACATGCCCCCTGCCATCAAAACCACTGGTGGGGGAGCATGAAATCCAACCCTTTGTTTCAGAATGCAGACAAAGTCAGGAGAACTATATTTCAAGAAGAGAAAGGACAAGCAGGAGGTGCGAAAGACATTTTTGGATCAAGCCAGAAATAGTCGGAAAGAAATTTGAGTGGTAAATAAGTGTGAAGAATGTTTAAACTGAAGCAGAAATGTATAATTCAATGGTAGCTCGCCAGTGCAGTCTCTCAAAGAAACATTAATATAACCATATTAAAGACTTGCTGATTATAGTAGATGAAAGCTTAGTGTTACTTTAATGGAGGTGTCAACCTATTTAAATAAGCAGCTTAATGTTTTATATCCCATTCTTCTGTTTTTCCCACTGCGTCATTGTCATTATGTACAGCAGATTTCACTTGCTTAGGGAATTTTTAACAGAAAGATAAAAGAAGGCACAATACCTGCTGCTTTCGTTAATAATATTGAATCTTTTGTGCCTCCACCTTGAACTTAATGGATTCAGAAGGTCGCAAGATCTCCAAAAAAAAAATAGTCAAATATATCTCTCATTTTGGGCAAACACTTTGGGATGTCCTGAGGTCATGAGATGTTCTATATAAAATATAATGTCTTTCTTTAACTGAAAGACAGTCCTTCTGTAACTGAAAGACAATCCTTCTGTCAATGCAGTACTTCCCCAGGACATCACTGAACTGTCAGCCTACTTTAATGTGCTCAAGCCCTGGAATGGGTCTTGCACACTTGACCTTTTGTGATTCAGAGGTGAAAGTTCTACCACTGAGCCAAGGCTGGTGCCGAGATAAGCATTTTTGTCTTCAATTTGGCTTATATAACTTTCTAATTATGTTTTGGTGTAGAAGGCATTAAAAAAACAGTTTCGCTCACATAAACCATAGCTGAGAGATTTGTTCCAATCTGAAGTTGGGCAAACCTTGTGTGCTTGATCATTTAAATGACTGCAACATGCAGCCGGCATTGATGAATGGATGAACACCTCCGCAGAGGGTGCCAAATTGTGAGCGGTTCAAGCTAACCTGAGTTACTGTAAGGCAGCCTGCACCTCTGTATTTTGACTGGGGTAGGTCTTGGAAACCATTGTAAAAGTAGGTTTGTCCTCCAAAAGACACTAGAACGTCACAATATTGTGGCGTGTGGTCTCAAGATTATCTAACGCTGCACAGAGATGATATCGCTCCTCCTCTGCACCTCCTTAACCTCCTGTTATTTTTATTCATTCATGGGATGTGGGTATTTCCGACTAGGCCATCATTTATTGTCCATCCCTAATTGTAATTGAGAAGGTGGTAGTGAGCTGCCTTCTTGAATAACTGCAGTCCATGTAGTGTAGGTGCACCCACAGTGCTGTTGGAACTCTCTCCCTAACAGCACTGTGGGTGTACCTACACCACATGGACTGTATCAGTTCAAGAAGGCAGCTCACAACCACCTTCTCAAATACAATTAAGGATGGATAATAAATGCTGGCCTAGCCGGCGATGCCCACATCCCAATGAATGAAGTAAAAAAAGGAGGTCAAGGAGGTACAGAGGAGGAGAGATACCTATCTGCAGGGGGTGGTTAAGAGGTTCTTCAGAAAAACTCTCAGAAGGCACAGGGACCAGACAGTTGTAGGTCACTGCCAGGAATCTAGCCTGGAGGACCTGGATGTAGAACCACAAGGACTTCAATTACTTCATACAATTAATCAAGGTCAGTAAATGCATCTTTAAATGCCGTACTTGCACCATTAGCGTCAGACACTGTTCAATGTGCTACACCCCTATCAGTTATGTACCAACTACTTCTATCAATCATGGCTCATAGCATTCATGACACCCTCACACTTAGCACAGCTGCAAGCCTCACACCTACATCTCATAGCTTGCACACATTGTCAGCTATTCAATCATGGCAGCAACAACATCCAAACAGATCATAAGACACTCACTGCCACACTTCCCTCTCTCTTGCAGGACAAAGATGGCACATAACTGGAGGCAGCAGCCCCTAACTGGCGGGGTCAGGCGCTGCCGCATTTCCTCACCCCCATGGAGGAGACAGTGCTGAGCATCATTGGAGCAGCAATGACTAAAGCTTTGTCCAGCAGCAGGGTTAAAGCTGTCGAAGATGATGGTATGCTCATATTTACTCCTTCTCACATCCTAGTTCCCTTTATCTTACAACCTCTACTGATTTACAAGCTGCAGTTGGTGTAAGAATGCACCTCCTTCTTTCCTCTCTCCCCCATCACGATTTTGCCCTTGTGCCTTTCTTATTTCAGATACCCAATAACTGCGACCTGACCAGGCAGTGTTGGAAGAGCAAGAGGTGGGAGAGCAGCAAGACAATGATGATGAAGAAACACTGCCACTCATTCATAGACACCAGCTCAGATGCTGACACTACATGAGAGCTTAGAGGTGGGACTGCACATGGTGAGACACAGGGCATGAGTGGGCTGCAGACGGGTAAAGGCATGGGTAGCACAAGCAACTGCTCGCTGGTGGTTGAGTCTGCTGCAGAGGGCTGAGATGAGGACTTTGATGGTATGGTCAACAGAAGAAAGCTGATGGGTAGCACACTGAAATTCTTTGGTGCATTGTCAGATCTGCCAGAAAGCCTGCAATCAATGTCAATGAGTGTGGAGGAGTTGAGGACCAATTTGGCACAAAGCCTTGCACAAAGCTTGGAGCCCACCGTTTCCAGCATGGAAGTGGTGGCCAACATCATGAGAACACCCATCCAAGATGCAATGTCTGATGGCTGACACCTCAGTTTCCATTGTCTGGGTGCTGGAGTGGAAACTTAGACTGAAGTCATGAAAGCTCAGGTTGCTGCTAGGAAGGCTTAGTGTGCTGCCATCATTGCTCCAGATACCAGTATTCAAGGGAGCTTGGAAGGTACCGCAGCAGTCTAGCAATCTCCAGCACATTGCTCGGATTGCTGAGGTGCCACCGTGGGGAAGCACCAGTGGCCCCAAGGAACACAAACCTGCTGTCCTACCTCAGGGTGACAACATTTGTTTTTCTACCACTGGCACTCCACCAGTACCCTTCCTGTTGTTTGTCAGTCAGCCAACACAGACTGTTGTTGCCCATGCGGAGGTGGTGCAATCCGTTTGCCAAGCCTTTGATATTTCCGAAATACCTTATTGGCCATAAAATGCTTTGGGACATCTGGTAGTCATGAAAAGCACTATTTAAATACAAATCTTTCTTTCTCCCTTTTTCTTTCTCTAATCCCAGAATTTCTAGAGGTTGTGCTCCAAGGGCATCTGCAGTTACCAGCATTAAAAGGCAGCAGCCTCCCACTAGCCATGATGCAGTCACTGACGTAGCACTGCATAAGAGAACAAGGGCAGGCAAATGGACACGGAAGACAAACACTAAGGGAATGCACAAGGGTGATCAGTTGATTTTGATTTAAGCCAAGAGGATGCTGTCATGGTCAGTAACTGAGGGATAGTAAGGTCTGGCTGTGTTGTTAAATGGGAAATCCTCCACAGCTGTACAGCTGATGCCAAGAGTTGTGCCCACATAACCACAAGGTTGGCCAGCCTACAGCTGACCATGATGAATTTTGACATACATTCTACTATGTCTTGCGAGGCACCTCCAGAGCGGTCTAGAAGCATTGTTCAGGCAGCCAAATAGTGTGCTTGATCTTATTTACTGTGGCAGTATGGCTTTCATTATATGCATTCTGCCCACATGGGCATGAGCAGTGCACCAGAGTCACAAGTCAGGTGGTCCTTGTAGCACAGTATCACCCTCTGCTTGGCTGCAGTGATTCAAATACAGATGGTACAGTGGATTCTACTGAATTAAGGTATCATGGCTGCTGCCAGGATATCAGGTACTAACCTGCATGATGAACTGTGCATGGTTGCTCACCAGCTGGATGTTAAGGCAGTGGAATCCCTTTCAATTGCATTACAGGGCAGCATTAACACACACAATTCCCGAACCCCCTACACCACCACCACAAAGCAATGCGCGTGCAGTCAGTGGAACCGTACACCATAAGCCATCCTGAAATGCTCATGAAACTATGGGCTGAATTTTACGTCCCATGGGCGGGCATGCGTCCAACCCGATCGGGCATAAAATCGCGTGAGAAGGCGTTGGGAGAGCATCCTGACATCATCGCGCAAAAGTCAGAAGCGCACTCCCCGAAAATTAAGAGGGCAGTTAAGCCCATTAACAGCGTAATTGCCTCCGATTTTTTGTGGCCTGTCCAACCTTACGGTTGGTGGATGGGTGAACCAGCCAGGGGGACTTTGCTTTTTTTATCAAACCTCATCCAAGGACAGGATGAAATTTCCATTATGAAATAAAATAAAAATATCTGTGGGCAGCATTTTTGTCAGCTATATTTTCAGGTGATTGTGATACATGGACTTTTTTTCAGCTTTTAAAACCTTTATTAGATGAATTTCAGGTCTGCAACTCCCCGAGGCAGCCGTCTGCCTTTAGGGAGCTTTCTCGCAGCGCTCACCCGCGTCCATGGTGACGTCATCATCCGCCCTTTTCCCAGCAGTGCTGAACATTTCAGCGCACATTTCACGCTGGCTGGACGTAAATTGTTCAGCCAGCATGAAACCGCAGTCGGGAGCCAATCGCAGTCAGTTGTCCGTTTCCAGACAGCTCCTGGGCCCGCTGATTGGGCACGCCCAACAAAGGTAAAATTCAGACCTAAGTGTGTGCTTTGCAAACTTCCTTCTGGCAAGAGAGAATGAAATGTATTTAAATCTCTTCCCACAAAGATCTTCAGTAACCTGCCTTATATAACAGTGGTTAGTGAGCTGGGAGATGTAAATACCAAACTGAAAGGAGCTAGATGCATACAATTTCATGGAAACTGGCACCTTCCCAGCCACTGGCAATGCCATTCTCACCCTCTTTTAAGGCTACAGTTGTGACTTGTGATGAAAGTACAATGATTTTCACAATATTTTTATGGTTTATTGTGAAGAAGGTTTATGGAGGCAAATATAGTCGGGTCTGTCTGTGTGATTTAATTACATGTGAAGTCATCAAAAGAAGCTAGATGCTTGACATGCTAATGAATAAACATGGATGCTGGCTTAGCATGTAAGGTGTGAAGGGAATTTGCATTTTTAGATAAATGAAGGGATTTTTGGATTTCAAAGGAATCTTAGTCTGTTTACAACTAGCCAGATAGGCAGGGCTAAGGAGTGTTTATTTTTCCCAAAGGTTACTGACAATATTGGCAACATGAAAGTTTTTTATTATGAGGAAGATACAGTTTCAAAGACATATGGAACAATAAAATTTACATATTAAAATGAGAAACACATTTAAAGGAGAACGAATGGCAATATGGAAAGAAGGCCAAGTAAGATCTAACAGGACCGTGTGAAATAGCCTTAATGAAGCCTCCAGGCATGTGTGCATGAGTCTGCTAAATAACAAAATTGAAGTTGGGGAAAAGCCATTTGGAATTCCACTGGCAGGTACGTATTGTGTTAACTTGCTGGTTCTGTTTTAAATCTAAAATCTATTTTGGACCGTTGCCTTAAAGGATATGTAACTGGGAGTCAGGTTATTAGGACTTTTAGGAGTTATTATAGTAGTAAGTAATTGTAGTTTTGTGTATGTGCTTGAAATATTTTATTTTGTTAATAAGTAACAAGTAATAACTTGAACTAAAGGCAACAGAAAAAGAAGAAGAAAAAGAAAGGACCAAGCACAAACTTTGTGCATGCGCATGAGTGAGCACTTCATAATCTCCCTGAGGCATAGAGCTGCCACAGGGAAATGAAGAGATATGAAAAAAATAATTTAAAAAAAAATGTAATGAAGCACGTTCTCTCAGGGACATGTTATTAATGAAAAAATTAAAGTTTTTATTTTATTTTTATTTGCTTTTGGAAACCTCATCCCACCCATGGATGAGGTTTCCAAAAAAATGCAAAGGCTGCTTGGCCTTTTCACCTGCCCATCAACCATTAGGTTGGACAGGCAGCGAAAATTTTAATTTAATTGATTATTTAATGGCCTTAACAGGCCCTTTAATTGTTAGCGGGTGCTCTGCCTGCTCTGGCATGCACCTGCTGACTGAACTATCATGCGACTATGCATTGACGTTGGCACGTTCAGCTGACTTCAACAGGTATCATTTCACGCTCAAGCGGGTTGGGCGCACGCCCACCCACTGAACGAAAAGTTCTGCCCTAAAGGTCTTGGTAGACTTATTACTTCTGAAGTAATGCACACATCTCCTCATAATAAATACAAATTGCAAAAGTGCTGTGAGAGCGTGACCAAGTTTCCCTCGTGGATTTGGTCTGCCTGGCACACATCACCTGCTATGTCATAACACTGTAACAGGTGGCAGATTTCAGTGAGGGCCGCCTTAGTGAAGTGAAATACTCTTCCTCACTGAGGTTCAAGTTACAAAACTGCTCCCTGAACACACATGTTGATGTGGCCTTCTGCTGAGAACACTCCACCCGTCCCAACTCCTTCATCTTCCAGCAACTTGTCCTGCTCTGTGTCACCTCTGGTCATTCATGTGGTTTGTGCAGAACATTGAAGTCAGGGCAAAGTTCTTCAGCACATGCCACACCTCACGAGAGAGAGTGTCTAACAATGACTGATTGGTGTCCGTGGTACATCATCATCTATGTCATACATTAGCATATCCCATGTGTTAACTCTTAAATGACACCTTTCCCCCGCCCAAGTATGCTATGCAGTTTTTAACATTAACATCAAAATATATCTTCAACTGTTTACATTGTAATTCTGAACTCCTTTTTCAAACTACAGATTCTAGCCAACTCCAACTCCTATCTCCCCCTCCCAAGTCAGAGTCCTGGGGATTCAATCTCCCTCAGTATTCTCAGCCCTTAGGGAAGATGCCTTGGAGACATGAGAGCTTTCTTCTGGAACTGGTAGAACATCATCAACTGCAGAATAGGAAACACATTTTCATCATAGCTGCCAGTGTTGCTGGGAAGCAGAGTGTAGGTTGCAGGATGACTGAACTGCAAGGACACCAAAGAGTTTTCAATGAAAGACTGATCCAAAGGAAAATATGGAAGCAAATCGATCTTTGGGCCTTCTGGGACTAATAGAGAAGAACTCAAGACACTCTGTGGTTCGTGTTGCTCCCTCAAAGGACTCTGGGAAGAAGTTTCAGAAGAGATATCCTCTTCAAGGAAGACTGTCACAGCCATATCATACACTGTGATATCAGACTGCCCAATCTAAAAAGTTTGATATCATTTGCATTCAACAGCTTTCATTTACATTTATTTGATATCAATTGTGCCCAAAAGCAATCATTTGCTCAACAAAGGTCTTTCTGGTTAGCAGTTCTTAGGGTTTAATTTCCTCTCTGTGATATTTTTAGAGGGAAAGGGGGAGGGGGAAGGTGGAGAGGGAATGGGGAGGGGAGAGGGAAAGTGGGGGAAGGGGAAGGGGGGAAGGGGGAAGGCTGGAGGAAGTGGGGAGGGGGAGTGATGGGAGAGGGGGTGGAGGAGGGAGGGATGGGGAGGGGAGTGGAGGGTGGAGGGGTGAAGGGGAGGGAGTGAGGGATGGATGGGGTGGACAGGGGAGGGAGGGACGAGGCGGGAGGGAAGGGGACAAAGGAAGGTGGGAGGGATGGATTGGGGGAAGGGAGAGGGTATGAAGGAGGGAAGGAGGGGTAGGGAGAAGTAGGGAGGAAGAGGGAGGAATAAGAGAGGTCATATAACATCATTGAACATCATTTGCACTCAAAGTCAATCATTTAGCTATCATTTAATATTACAAGCACCGTAACCAACATCAGTGTCATCAGTTGCCTCAAACCACAACACTCAAATACTTGTGAATAGCAGCGTCACTTAAGCAAAAATGATCATAGAGTTTATTTTCCATATTTCTGAATTTTGCCATCTTCAAACATTATAAAGCTGAGATAACTTTAGAAAAAGCAGACCTGTTTTGATTAGGTGCTTTAATGTTTTTCTTGATAACCTATAGGCGCAGCACAACCCTGCACTACCGCACCCCCAGCTCATCCAGCCACGCCCACCCAACCACCCCCTTCCCCACCACCACTCGCCACCCCCCCACAGCAGATAGCAGGAACTCCCTCCCCATCAACCCCACCCCCCCAGAGCAATTTCCTGCCCCACCAACCCCTGCCGAGCAATTTTCACTACCACCAGTCCCCCTGAGCAATTTCCCCCAACATCCCCCGCCCCTGCACCACCCCCGCCCCCACCCTCCCCCCCCCCGCCAACCCCAGAAACCCCACCCTGGAGCAATTTTCTTCTGATCCTCCAAACTTTCAAAAGACAAACATTTCAGGTAGGATGAGCCAACATAAGGCAGTATTACGTCATATGACCAAAAGCTTGATCAAAGAGGTAAAATGGATTTTAAAAATTCAGGGAAAATCACGGATTGCTTTCCCCACAGTGCAGGCTTCTGACCCCTATTTACCACTGATATTGGGATCCTGAAGCCTGTGGGAAAATTCCTCACCTGGGTGTCTGAAATTGAGGGTGGGGTGTTATGGTTGTGCCAGCTTGTCACTGGCATGGCTGGAAAATCCCAGCAGGAAGGTCTTTCAATCCTTTGCATTTACCTTGATAAGTGTAAAAATCCAAATCAGAAAAATACGCCCATTCCCTACCCCCTCATATTGCAGCAGTTCTCTTCCTCCCTCCCCCAACCCCTCTCTCTCCCCTCCCACCTCTCTTATTCCTCCCCCTTCCTCCCTTCTTCTCCCCATCCCTCCTTCATACCCTCTCCCTCCCCCCATCCATCCCTCCCACCCTCCTTCGTCCCCTTCCCTCCCCCCTCATCCCTCCATCCACTGTCCACCCCACATCCATCTCTCACACCCTCCCCTTCACCCCTCCACCCTCCACTCCCTCCCCATCCCTCCCTCCTCCACGTCCTCTCCCATCATTTCCCCTCCCCACTTCCTCCAAACTTCCTCCCTTCCCCATCCCCCTCCTACTTTCACTTTCCCCTTCCCCCACTTTCCCTCTCCCCTCCCCATTCCCTCTCCACCTTCCCCCTCCCCCTTTTCCCTCTTCCCACCCACTTTCCCTCTCCCCTGCTTTCCCCTTCTCCCTCCCCACCCTCCTCCCCACCCTCTCCCCCTTTCCTCCTCCCCCTTTCCCTCTCCCCACCCACTTTCCCTCTCCCCCCCTTTCCCCTTCCCCTTTCCCCTCCCCTTTCCCCTTCCACCTCCCCTTTCCTCCTCCCCCTTTCCTCCTCCCCCTTTCCTCCTCCCCTTTCCTCTCCTCCTCCCCTTTCCTTCTCTTCCTCTTTCCCTCTCCCCACTTCACTCCTTTTCCCCCTTTCCCCTTTCCCTTCAACCCCTCTACCTCTCCTTTTCCCCTCTTCCCCTTCCTTCTCTTCCTCTCTCCCCCTTTCTCCTCTCCCCCTTTCCCCTCTCCCTCTCCATCCCTCCCCCTTTCCCCTCCCCACTCTCTCTCCGCTTTCCCCCTACCCCTTCCCCCCCTGGAGGGGGGAGGGAGTCGAGACTGGAGCGGAAGGGTGTCAAGACTGAAGGGGGTGTGGGGGAGGGAGTCGAGACTCTGAGACCAGTGTCCGGGGTGTTGGGGAGCGGAAGAGTTTAAATTCTGAGACCAGAGGGGTGGCCTATAGACCCTGAGACTAAAACAAATTAAAACTGATGGGGATCGGGTGGTGCTCTCAAGTATGTACTATATAGCGGAATGATATTTTTGGACAAAATGAAAAACTGAATAAATTAAGATATTGTTTAAGTAATTAATTTCCTTGTGTTTTCCAATATTGGTTGCTGAGCACATTTGATAGCTTTGAGCCCGCTGGATATAACTTTGAACGCACTGGATACAGCTTTCGAGGGCAATCGATAGCTTTGAACGCAGTAACAAATTTGATGTCAAATTCATTCCAAATGTGAACATTTGATATCAAATTGTAATTGTTAGCATTGAGTACACTTGAAAGCAAACATAATGTTAAAATTTTTAGGCAGGGTGAAGAGGCATTGAAGATCTGAGAACACAATGAAGTTAGATGATGAAGGAAAAAATGACCAGATTCCTGTAAGACTGTCAGGAAAAGAAGAAGAGATGATTTCCCAATGATATTTCTTGAGGACTATTTACTTTTTGGAGGCAGTGGTAAGAGAACCACACTGTTCTCTGTATGAGGTTGCTCCACTATGAGCAATGGGAAGAATTGCTGAGAATAAGGAGATAAGACAGCCTCTTCTTCTGTAGTGAGACAAATTTCTTGCAGGCAATCATCTCTGGGACAAGATCGCTGTACAGGATTCTGCAGCTTCAGAAGTGCTAAAGATTCTGCCACAGCTTCTGTGCTGACCTCCAGCTCTGAAGGGAAGAAGACTTTCAACTGGAACTAGAGTATGTGCATAAATTGACTTTCACCCTTGGAAGGTACCAGCTCTTGAGCAGTGTGATCTTCTATGGATTCTAACCTGGACTCAGGCAAAGCATCCTTTGTGGAAGAGTATTCATGAACAACAGGAGACAAAGTAAGCAATACACTGGTAAATTCAGTGGAACTAAGATTTGAATGTTGCCCAGCCATTGGACAGCTGACTCTTTAAAAAGGATATCAGGGACTTCATTTGATACATCCATCAACAGTAAAGGTGAATCATTTTCCATGACCTCAGCTCCAAGAGATCACTCAGTTCTGTGAGGGATCCTTCCTCATCACTCTCTGGGAAGAGTCAATTCAGGTCCAGCAGATCTTCATGGGGATGGTCACCATCTCCTGCAGAGCCTACTGTATCCACCGCCTCTGGCCTTACTCTGTGATTAACTGAGGGATTCATAACTTTAATGTCTGCCCTTGGTGTAATGGATGGTATCTTGGTGAAAGAAGGGAACTTACTGTCAATTGTATAAACTTCCTGAGCTTCTGAAGGCTGAATTTCCACTGTTTCTAAATGTAAGGACGAAGATTGTTGCATGAAAGACAATGATTCACCTGAATGGTAGGGATCATATGCTTTTTCTGTGATTTCTAGAAATATGGCAATCTCACAACTCACAGCAGATGCTGATTATGGAGAACATAGGGAGAATCAACAATCTGTTACCCCTTGTAACTAACAGGGCAACAATCCTGAGTTTAACCTTGTAACTTGATGTTTGATGGATAAAGGGTCATTCGCTGAAGTCGGTCGAGGTCATCTGCTAATATGTTAACATCAGCTCCAGTATCAATTTTGAAGGCGGTAGTGAAGCCTTGAACTGTAACGAATCAGTAATCTGGATGAAGACTATTTACTTCTGCAAGAAACTGTGCAGATTTGTTTTGTTGTTGACTTTCCATTTCCTGGAAAAAATGGCCCATAACTTTCGTGTTCCCCAGCGTCGGATTTGGGGGATACCCCAAAGATGTGCTGGGGAATCCCTATGGCAAGTTCCAGGCAAGGGTATGCACGGCAATTGCCTAGAAGTGCATACTTCCTCTGGGCAATTGCCCTGCTCTGGGAACCATCCGAAAATGCGATTTAAATCACAAACTTCAATGGTTCCGCCAGGGTTATACCAATAGTTACCCAGAAAAAGTTAGAAAAATTAAAACCTCTTCTAACTTCTGGGTAACTATTGTAAAGACCCAAACCAAACCCACGGGACTCCACCATACCCCTGCTCCCCCCACCCCCCCACACATGAGACTGCCCCCATTCTCCCCCTTGGCCCCGACAAACCCACCCCCCTGACCTCCGAACACTCCCACGACCTCAGACCCACTCCGACGTCGGACCGCCCCCTGACCTCATGGACCCCCCCGACCTCAGACCCCTGACCTTGGGCCACCCCTAACCCCCAAATACTACCTACTTACCTCAGACACTTACCTTGCTCGGCCTGTCAATTTCTCTGGCCCTTTAAACTTACCTGCTTTACGGCAGCAAGTGCTGTAAAAAATGGGGCGTGGCCCCTTTGAACACACTGGATCTAGACTTCGCTGGGGCCTGCGAGGATTCTTTTGATGCAGGCCCTAAGCAGCTCCGGTGATCGGAAGTGGCAATGCAATTTTCAACACCAGGTAAGCGTGCATTTATTTCTTCTAATTTCTGTGGAGCAGCACTTGCCGACATTAGTCGGAGCTTACGGCCTATTATGTTTCATAAATGCTTTCTGATCTTTGACTTTGATTAAGATTATTGGATTTGCAGAAAAGCTTGAAGTCCCCAGTTTTGCCGAACTGAGTGCATTCCATGCCCCTTGCTGGGCATCTCTGTTGGGTTTCCATGCCGCAACGCAAGCATCTCAAAGTGGTTGCCAGCTTGGGGTTTTGCGCCCTTTCCTTTTGTTTGATGGGCTTTCATATGGGTGGGGCCGCCAACCATTGGGCTACCCAATCTACGGAGTCATCGGAAGCTTCAGAGTTGCCACGAATTATAACCCAATTAAACGCTCTAAATGCAGCCTGCCTCGCACGCTGGACCACTTGATCCAAAGTAAGATCATCTTTGGTCTGCAGAAAGTCAGAGTTTTTCATTCCTAGCACCCACAACTATGTGATCACACATTAACACTTCCTTCAGCACCCTGTATCCACAAGAAATAACTAGGCAATATAGGTCTGTTAGGAATAAGTCAATCGATTCCTCAGGTTGTTACGTGCTTGTTGAATTACTGAATTTTGCTTTGGGACAGAATAGGCGTCAAAGGCTTTAATAAAGAGACAAAATCCACCATGGCCTCTTGTATACCTTGCCTTAGGAGAATGTTGTCTGCTATTGGACCTACTGCATAAAGAAAGGAACTAACTTGAAGCTTTGGCTCTTTTTCATGAAAACCTGACATTGCTTGGTACTAGAGAAAATGGTGTTTCCATATCTCCCACTGCTGGCATCTCTGTGCGCCCTCACGGCAGTCAAATGGGTGGGGCAAGTGCTGCTCTCTAGGCACGGTCATCGTTACCTCTCTCCAGTGTGCCTCCTTCTACCGCTGAAATTTCTCGAGCTGATTTGAAAGGTTTATTCCCTCTGTGGTTCCTTCTTTAACACCAATGTGTTGCTTTACATCGATGTCTCCATCACTGTTGCAACTTGTGTTCTTCTGTCTCGAACTCTAGGTGAAAGATTTGGTTCATGGACAGACTGTAGACATACTCTGGTATCTGCTTAACACTTGTTTATTCATACTACACTAAACAGGTTAAAAAGTAGACACGTTGCACCTCGAATTGATTCCAACATCTCTCTCAGGAGTCTAACGCCTGACTGACTAATGTCAGTGGTACATCATCCCTACATCATACACAAGCATATCTGTTAACCTTACACTGCAGCGGCCAGCACCAGAAATGGACATATTTTGGAGGTAAAACAGCACCTTGTTGTGCCAACAAAACAGACAGCATGCATCTGAATTTTGTGGCCCATGTATCTTCTGGACCGGATGCATTGTCGTTGGATTGAGCTGGTTGCTCATTGTGTAGTTTGCTTGAGGGAGAAGCTAAGCAATTTAAATATGAAAATATGTTCAATCTGTTCAAATGTGTAGGAATGGCAGTTTATAGAATTTAAATGTTAGTTGGCTCCAGTTATTGTTTCTTCAGGGACTTATTAGCCTATCCGTTTCAAATCAATTGGGGAAATTTTTGTTTTGGCACAGATGAAGTTTCCTGTCCAACATTATCAGCAGGAGACTCAACCAATTTGCATGATCAGGCCTCATTTACATTGAATAAGTGAACTGCCAATGCTAAATGTGCTTCTTACCTTATTGGCAGTTTGCTGATTGGGAGGGTGGGAAATCCTGCAGGACAGTCGCTACTTAAAGGCATAAAAACAGAAAATGCTGGGAAAATGCAACAGGTTAGGCAGTCTCTATGGAGCGTGAGAGTGAGAGTGAGATCATTGACCTGAAACATTAGCAGTTTTTCTCTCTCCACAGATGCTGCCTCACCTGCTGACTATTTTCCAGCATTTTCCTTTTTTTAATTTCAGATTTCCAGCAGCTGCAGTATTTTGCTTGTGCTACTTAAAGGCAATCTGCAGCTGTGCTTGGCGATTAGTTGCACTTTTTTTATAGTAGTAAGTGGTTTGTGTACTTTTGAAACAGCTGTCATTCAGGGCTCTCCAGTGCACTTTGTTCTTGTATTTATAAAATCCAAAATTCAATTTCTTCTTTTTGGCTTTATCTACCTATAGCTTGTATTTGAAGTTAGCAATTATAGTTTGTAAAGACAGCTGTTTTATAAGGGATTTCTAAATTTAACTGTTGTGCATGAGTTCAAGATTCATGGAACTTACCACTGAAATCAATGAGAGGACAGTGGTAGTTGAGGGCCTAACATGCGGCAGACAAAATAAATCCTTTAAACACAGACTTTACACTTGACTTCCTTGCCAAAGTGAGAGGATTTTGTTCACAGGGCTTGTTCTCAGATACACTCACTGATTTGGAGGTTATTTCTACTACTTTGGAGACCAATGTGTATTTTAGAAGAATCTAGGGAAGACAGCACTGCACATAATAATTTGTTGGGGAAAGAGGAGGAACCTGGATTCTGCTTCTTGGCAGATAGCCAATATAATTCCTATATTTAAAAAGAGGGACAGAACATGCGCAGACAATTATAGATCAGTCAGCTTAACAATGGTGATAGGAAACATAATTCTCTCCCTACTAAAGGAGAAAATAGATGAACAATTTGAAGCAAAAAATATATAATAATGACTAGCCAGTATGGGTTTCAAAAGGCAAAACCTTGCTTCACCTTATTTAGTTTCTTGAGGAGGTAACAGAGACAGTAGACAATGGTAACACAGTAGATGTAATTTATCTGGATTTTCAGAAGAGTATCAATAAGGCCCTATAATAGACTAAAGAATGAGGTCAGAGAATGTGGAGTCTGGAAGCAAGTGGCAGATAGATTGCAAGCTGACTTCAAAATAGAAAGCAAAGAATGGGAGTAAAGGGTAATTATTCAGTGTGACAGAAGGTGTTTCACAAGGATCAGTGCTAGGACCATTGCTTTTCACAATGTATATTAACGATTTGGACTTTGAAATCGAAAACACAATTTTTAAATTTATGGATGGCATCAAGTTGGTGAGGATAGTCAATACTGAGGACTGCAGCAAATTACAGGAGGACATTAATAAACTTGCAGAATGTGGATCTCACTATCAGAGGGAGTCGTGAAGCAAATGGTATAGATGCATTTAAGAGGAAGCTAGACAAGCATATGAGGGGGAAGGGAATAGAGGGTTACAAGGATAGATTTAGATAAGGCAAGATGGGAGAAGGCTCAAGTGGAGTATAAATGCCAGCATGGTCTGATTGGGCCATGTTTCTGCATCATACATCCTATGCAACCAATGTAATCCTGAGTAATACACTTGATCTCCACTTCCCAGTTGTCAACCTTCAGTTCACCATGCTTATGTAGCTTCATCTTAGACCTTAGATAAGCAGCAAGCAGCAGCAACACCAACAAAAGCAGCAGCAGCCTTCTACTCAACCCTTTGCCACTCCTTAAGATAGAGGGGATGAGCACATAGGTCTAAATCGCCGGGAGTGATACCCCTAACACAGGTTTTACAGACTGGGTATAAGCTTGCTGGACATTTTTGAACATCAGTGCATTAGGAAACTCAGTGCTTCACATCAGGTGGTTGCTGACATTTTCAGCCTTCTGGAAGAAGACCTCTTGCTAAATGAATTAGGTGCAATTATTCAACTTTTATTTGGTCTCCCCAGTGTAGAAGTGATTACATCATGAGCATCACTGAACAGAGTATGCAACATTGAAGTTCACATGGGTAAACCCATGTTTCATCTGGAAGGAATGTCTGGGGTCCTGGACAGTGCTAAGAGAATAGCTGAAAGGGAACATGTTGCATCTCCTATTGCACAGGAAGGTGACGTGTGAAGCTGAGCAGTTGTTTATGGCGTTTGAAGAGTGGGTCAGGGTGTTGTAGAGGGAATAGTCTATTTGGAATGCTGAAAGGGGAGGAAAAGATGTGTTTGGTAGTGGCATCCTGCTGAAGGTGGTATAGGATGATCCATTGATTAGGAGGCTGTGGGGTGGAAGGTAAGGACAAGAGAAATCCTACTATACTTCTGGGAGGGAAGGGAAGGGTTGAAAGCTTAAGTGGGGAAATAGGACAGACATAGTCGAGGGCCGTTTCAATCACAGTGGAGGGGAATCCTCAGTTGATGAAAGAGGAAGAGAATATTGGAAGCACTACGTGGAAGGTAGCATTGTCAGACAGAGGCAATGGAGATGAAAAAAATGGGAGAATAGGATAGAGTCCTTACAAGAAGCAGGATGGGAAGGAGTATAATCCAGGGAGTTATGGAATTCAGTGGACTAATACGAGATATTGGTTGATTGCCTATTCCCAGAAATTAAGGCAGAGAGGTCAAGGAAGGGAAGGAAAAAGTTGGAAATGGACAACGTGCAGTACCAGGGAAAGGTGGAAAATAGAAGCAAAGTTGATGACATTTTCTAGTTCAGGTCAAGAGCAAGAAGCAGCACTGATAGCATCAATGTATTGGTAAAGGAAGTAAGGAAGGAACTGTGTAGGACAAATACAAAGAATGATTAATGTATCCTACATAAAGGCAAGCATAGCCAGAACCTACATGGGTCACAGAGAAACACCTCATACTGGAAGTTAGTGGAGTCAAAGGCATTCAACGTAACATCAAGTTCAACCATGTCTGCTCCGTGCTTACAGCTCTGGCTCCCACCAGCTTCTGCCTTTGAAAGAGGGTGGTAACGGATCAATATTCTTCATTCTGGCCCAACACAGGTCCATTCTCTCAAATAGAAGTGGTTTTAATTCTTCTAATTTTTCCTGGGTAACTGTTTTGGTAAGACAGTCAGAACCATCCAAAGTTTGTGATTTAAATCATACTTTCAGATGGTTCCAATTGCAGGGCAATTGCCCAAAGGATGTTTGAACTTTCCGGGCAATTGCCAGACAATCATTATCTGGGGACTTCCGGCAGGGGGGGGAGGTTCCCCAGGGCATTTTTGGGGTAGCTCCCTGTTACGACACGCCAGAGACCAGAGGTTACGGGCCATTAAAAGTGAAGATATCATCTCCACCAGTCCTTGTGCTTTTCAACCCACACATAGAACCACAGAATTTCTACATTGCAGAAGGACACCATCTGGCCCATGGTGACTGCCCTGGCTCTCCCAATGAGCAACTCACCTGATTCCATTCTCCCATCTTCTTCCCATAGCCCTTCACATTCTTCCTTTTCAGAGAAGAATTCAATTTCTACCTGAATACTTCAGTTGAACCTGCCACCACCACGTTCTCAGACATAACATTAGAGATCCTGACCACTCGCTGTGTGGAAAAAGTTTCCCCTTATATCACTTTTGCTTCTTTTGCTAATTACCTTAAATCTGTGCCCTCTTGTCCTTGATCCTTTCACAAGCGGGAACAGTTTCTCCCTATTTACTCTGTCCAGACCCCTCATGATTTTGAATGCATCTATCAAATCTCCTCACAGCCTTCTTTTCTCTAAGGAAAACAGTTTCAACTTCTCCAATCTAACTTCATAACTGAAGTTCCTTACTCCTGGAACCATTCTCGTGAATCTTTTCTACACTTTCTCCAATGCCTTCACATTTTTCCTAAAGTGTTACACCCAGAACTGGATGCAATACTCCAGCTGAGGCCGAACTAGTTGCCAATACAAGTTTAACATAACCTCCTTGCTCTTGTACTCTATGCCCCTACTAATAAAAGCCAGAACACTGCTTGCTTTATTAACTGCTCTTTCAACCTATTCAGCTACAATGACTTATGCACATATACACCAAGGCCTCTCTGGTCTTCCACTCCCTTTAGAGTTGTACCCTTTATTTTATATTGTCTCTCCATGTTTTTCCTACCAAAATTAATCACTTCAGATTTCTCTACATTAAACTTAATCTGCCACCTGTCTGCCTATTCCACCAACTTGTCTATGTCCTTCTATCCACCCACAGTTCGCAATGCTTCTGAGTTTTGTATCATTCACAACTTTGAAATTGTTCCTTGTACACCAAGACCTAGGTCATTAATATAGCAGGGGTTCCAATACTAACTCCTGGTATTCACTGCTACAAACCTCTCTCCAACCCCAAAAAACATGCATTAACCATTACTCTCTGGCCAGGATTTTCCACCCCTGTCCTTGGTGGCGAGAGCGGGGAATCTCACAAGAATGCCCTAGTGTCATTTCCCAAAGATGTAAATCCAGGACGCAGTTGTCCCCTCCCCCAATTAATGGCGGGGAGTGTTTCCTGCTGTCGAATGTCGAGAACTTAATCATAATAAATTAACATCTAATTATTATGGCTACATGCCGGAATCACTCCCCCTACATCAAATTTAAATCCCACGTCAGCATGATTTCACAACAGCGTGATTTACAATCGCCTTTAAAGGTGTGAGCTTGGTGACCTCAACTTCAAGGGGAACTCAAGGTAAGTACACACAACTTTGTACAGCACGCACCATAATCCCAGTGGCCCCGTGGATTGGTGGAGGGGGGGGGGGGCGGAGGCAAGTCCCTGTAGCTTCTTCGTGGCTGGCTTGTGGTGCCAGAGCAAGGGCAACAGTGAAAAGGGGGAGAAGGCTACCTCAGAACAAGGGAAATAGTGCTGGGGTGAGTGGGAAGAGGAGGTCATGACAGCACCAACTGAAGTTTGAGCACAAACACATGCAGAGGGATGGTGGGGGGAAGAAAAACAGCCAGGGTAATAAAACATGTCAAAGATGAGCACTGTATCACAGCTGAGAACATTTAGCTTGAGCTCAGTGGACATGCTTGGAGTCAGCCTAGTCAAGCAATTGTGCTGACTTGAACAGCACTAATTCCTCACAATGCTGATGATTGCTCCTCTACTGTTAACCCCTCACGTGCGCACTTCAAACTTGAATGAGTGCTATGGTGCTGCAGAACCATTGCATGACTGGGCAAGCCTGAGGATCCTACTGGGAAATGCAGCCACTGAACACTTACAGAGGAGTGTGCTCCTCATCACTTGCATTATCTTTCATTTGACATTGTAAAGTCACCTTCATGGTACAAGCAAACGGCGAAGCCTTGGAGTCCAGGTTAGGAAAATGCCTGAGATAAGAGTTCAGGATGCAGTCACGTGGTCGAAGCTGCTGCCACTTGGTCATGTGGGGTGGGGCGGTGCTGGGTTTGGGCATGATGAGCCATCATGTGCACTAAACATGGGCATCCATGTGGTGGCCTGGACTCTCCGGCATGCATTAAGGGTCGTTGAGAGGCAGCCGCAGGTGATGACTTGACCAAGAGTGGTCCTCAGGAGATAATTGTTGACCCTTGTGTCTCCCTCTTTGATACTGCAGTGAGGAGACCATCAGCAGGGTGGAGTCTGGTGATCTCGCTGTCTGCCTGATTGCTAATAGGCAGGATAGAAGAGAGAGAAGAATGTGACAGAGGCGCCTGGCTCACCAAAGGGAGGAGCAGAACCCTGAAGACCAAGAGGCGGCACGGCCTCCTCCACACGCAGAGGATGAACCCCACAGAGCCGTCGTTCATAGGCGCATCGTTAGACCCAGGTTCTACAGACTGCGTATGAGCTACCTGCAAATGAGTGAAAACCAGTGTCGCTGATGGCTGCACATGTCAAAGGAACTGGTCACACACATATGCCACCTTCTTCAGGATTTGGCACCACAGGGACTCTGAGGACATCCACTGCCATTGGTAGTTAAAGTTACCGCTGTGCTTTATACAGCAGTGGCTCCTTTCTGGACTCCACTGGGGGCCTTTTGCAGGATCTCACAAGCCTCCACCCACAAGTGTATCCAGGAGGTCAAGGACCCCCTTTTTGCCAAGGCACATACCTTTCTCAATTTCGACATGGATCAGGCAAACCAGGAAGCAAGAGCGCTGGGATTTGCTCAGATTTCCAGATTCCCACAGGTGCAGGGTGCCATCGACTGCACCCGTGTGGCTCTTCAATCTGCTTGGCAACAAGCAGTCCAGTATGTGAACCACAAAGGCTTCCATCCTCTCAATGTTCACCAGGTCTGCGCCCATAACAAACGGATCATGCAGGTGTGTGCAAGATACCCCGGAAGCATACACGACTAGTACATCTTCAGCAGGGCTCAGATCCCTGACATCTTCCAGAGTCCACATAGGCTGCAAGGTTGGCTCCTCAGGGACAAGGGCTACCCACAAAGGACATGTCTGATGACATCCATGCAGGAGCCTCAGACACTTGCTGAAAGAAGGTACAACGAGACTCATGCCGCAACCTGGAGTTTGGTTGAGCACATCATTGCCATTCCTGAAGATAAGGTTGCAGTGCTGGGGAGATCTGGTGGAGCACTGCAGCACACTCTCCGGCGGGTGTCACGCATCTTAGTGGCTTGCTGCGAGCTACGCAACCTGGCAATGCGAAGGGGGCAGGATATGATGGGGAAGTGCAAGAGCTGCACGTCTCCTCCGATGAGGAATAAATCGAAAGGGATGAGGGTGATGAGGTCCTGGAAGGTGAGATGCAGGTGATGAGGCCAATGCACTGGCCAGATAAGCCAGACATAGTTGCGAGGCCCTCATTGGTGCCAGATTCCAGGAGGATGACGATGAGATGCACTGAGGACACTCCTGAGATGTCCTGGGAACATCTGATATCTGTCTGGCTGAGGACAGTGCACATAAACCCTGTGATGAGGCTCATATAATCGAGATGCTGCTGAGAAACAGCGGCCACATGGACTTTAAGACAACCTGATCCTTTGGCAGGCTTCATCACCTGTTCCCTTCAGGAGCTTACGGTTGCCTAAGAGAGTGCTAGCTCTGTGCAGGGATGTCCTTTACATATGGCACCCAGATTACTGAAGGCCTGAGATCATGGTGAGGTGGGTGAATCAGAGGTCGCCCCATCAGCGTTCCAACGTGAAACCCGTGCCTCTGCAATTTTAAAACAAAGTGCCACATGATACGGCAGAAAAAGCCACCAGTGCCCTCAGTGGCAGGAAATTCCTTATCCAAGTTGCTACTGTCCCTTTAGTTCCATGGTCTACAACTTTGCTCACAAGTTTGTTATGCAGCACTGTATCAAACGCCTTTTGGAAATCCATGTACACCACATCAACAGCATTGCCCTCATTCACCTTCCCTATTCCTCATCCAAGAACTCCAGCAAGTTAGTTAAATATGATTTCCCCTTAAGAGATCCATGTTGGTTTTCCTTAATTAACTCGCATTTGTCCACTTGACTATTAACTTTGTCCCGAATTATTGTTTCTAGAAGTTTCCCCCTCACCAAAGTTAAACTGACTGTCCAGCAGTTGCTGGACTTATCTTTTCACCCTTTTTTGAACAAGGGTGTAATATTTGCAATTCTCCAGTCCTTTGACACCATCCCTGCATCTAAGAAAGACTGAAAAATTATGACCTGTGCCTCCGCAATTTCCATTCTCATTTCTCAGAATCCTTGGATACATCTCATCTATTTTTGGTGCCTTATCAGCTTTAAGTAAGTTAACCTATCCAATAACTCCTCCTTTTCAATTTTAAACCCATCCAATGTCTGAATTACCTTCTCATTAACCATGGCCTGGGTAGCATCTTCTTCACTAGCAAAGACAGATGCAAAGTATCCATTTAATATCTCAGCTATGCCCTCTGCCTCCATGTGTAAGTTCCCTTTTGGCCCTTCATCTTCCCTACTCTTCCTTTTACCACTCTTTTACTATTTATAAACCGTGTCCTGCACCTCAACAATCAACCCCGTGGCCAAAAAACCATGACAACAACTCCAAGTTGATATTTTTGGAGAATTTCAAACAACTCCGAGCAATCAATGTTTCTCTCTTGTTGTTCATAATCTACATAGCAAATGGTCGGTAATTGGCACAACAAATTCCATAACTACCACTTAGTCATTGAAATTCTAAACATGTTGCTTATAAAATGGGGTTTACCTGGGACTATCACTACACTCAATGGATTGTAGTTTGTTTTCTGTAGCCTCACAGAGCTCCTAGCAAAGTATGGAATTCTGACATTGCGATAAAACCCACAATTGAATTGTGGCATTGAACAATTCAACAGGGAGACCTAGTACGTCAGAGGGAAAAACACTTGAATAATCCATTCATATCCTACTTCACAAATATCAATCTGTCCCACACTTAATGACAAAAAGACACTAGCCAAGCTGCTGATAGGTCATAATTTTCACATGCCGCTGGCCATTTTTAAGCCATCATCACCATTCAATGAGAATGTTAGGGTGAAAGCAGAAGAAATTACAAAGTGACAAGGTAAAGCAAAAGCAAAATTCACAAGTGACTAGTTGCAAGAGAACCACAATTTGAAGTTGGAGATTGGGTTTGCATCAAACAGCCAAATTGTGACCACAAATTCACATCATCTCTATCTGGACCAAAGAAAATCAAGTGGTTGCTTAGTACCAGCATTTATCTGTTAAATGATAATAGTAAGTGGAAAATGAAATGCTTGATTGTGAGTAGATCAGGATATTTTGAGGACAGTGATTATGAGGATGCATTTCCTTTTCTGATGAACAACTGTGATGTTGATCATCCGCATCATTGACTTGATCATGCAGAACTACAACATCAAATACATAATTCTCAGCGCAGTCATCAGAGACCTTCATATCTCAAAGACTATTTTTATACTTTAAGAAAGCAGACAAGCTGAATTCTAAGAAATGAGTCAATCTATAAATGTTTGTTGTTTAGGGTGGTTAATTTAAAATAAGGTATTTTTTTTACAAGGGGGAGAAGATGTAATGTTTAATTGCTCTTCAATTGTGTTTGATTGTGTGAGTCTGTTTACTATTGATGCTCACTATGCTTGATTGGTTAAGCCTTGGTGGGGACTCAGAAAAGTAAACAAACTATAGAAGTCGCCGGGAGCTAGAGCTGTAAATATGGAGCAGACATTTTAAAATACTGAATAAAACCTGCTACACACATAGAGGCTAGTGTCACCTCTGCATAACAATGAGATATTAAAATACTTGACACTGTCATTACCAGCTCGCAATTTGCCATGCAAAATATTTTTTTGGAAAGTCTCAGTGCAAGTCTAACTGAAGGTGTCATTGGAATGTGTGTAAGGGTGAGGTGGAGTATATGAATGTTCGGCACAAGTCCTGAATGCCAAGGAGTGCTGCTGGGTGAGAGGCTGAAGTGCGGTACATCGAACAGCATGACAGGTTGGTGATGGGGTGGGTAGATGCTCTTTGAAAATGCATTCACTGACCTTGACCACCCATGTGAGGTCATTAAATGGCAATGCTGCCAAGTCCTCGGGACCAGACCTCTTGCATAGACCACCCTGGTCAGTTACTCCCATTCCCTTCGAAGGTAGGTTCTTGAGAATCTCCTGGCCCTGCACAGAAACATGACATCTCTCCTCCTGTCCATCTCCACGATTAAAGCCTCCAGCACCACATCCATGAATGTAGGCACTCTCTCTCTCTCTCTTCTCTGTTGCTCTATTTGTGCAGTTACAACATGAGGCAATATCATTACAGGCAGCCAGCAGCAGCTCTCTTCCTATGAATGCTGCTTTGTTCCATTGAATGCAACTCCCCCTTATGAGGGGCAGACTGCCTTGAAGTGGAGCAAACTGCCCTACACCATGTACTCTTTGTGAACGCTTCTCTGTCCCCTGCTGAGCACATAGCCAGCCAACAACAAAAGCCCCACTTGGACCAACACTACAATCAGGTAAATGAGGGAGAAACACCAATGTTTGCATGCTTCTTGGCTCAACAGGAGCAGACACAGGCAGGTCGTAAAGTGAAATCCAAAAACAGGCCATAATGATTTTAGCATTTCTGGTCTAACTTTCAAATGGATATAGCCTTAGTCTGAACTCCCATTAACTCTAAACTCTTACTAGTATCAAACTGCACTACCCTCACAAAATTATGGAAAAAAATCTCCTGTCCAACTGTATCCCAAGGCTGAGTTCTCTCTCTAAGGCTAGGTACCGCACACGTCCTTGGCCTTTTGCACTCCATTGGTTCTCACAATCCTTAAAGAGATATAACTGCAGCCATGGAAGGATAAAAACAAATAGCTGACATAAATAGCTTAAGCATCTGCTGGAGGCATAACTGTGCATCCACGAGGCTGAGAGTTACGTGGATAGCACGTTTTTAGGTGTGGTCACCCCACAGCTTAAGAAAGTGCATTCAGTGAAGGAATGGGTGACCACCAGTCAGGAGAAGGAGGAGAAGGGAGGCAGGCAGGTAGTCAGGAAAGCCCAGGGGGCATCTCACTCAAGAACAGTTTTTCTGTGTTGGAAAACGGTGAGAGTGATGGTTCCTCTGGGGAGTGTAGCCAGAGCCCAGCTGCACAAGGGGTGAGGAGAATGAGAGGAAGAGCAATCGTGGTAGGAGAGTCAATAGTGAGGAGTGCAGACAGGCATTTCTGCGGCCATAGACGTGACTCCAAGATGGTGTGTTGCCTCCCTGGGCCCAGGGTCATGGCTGTCACAGAACAGCTGCAGGGCATTCTGAAGGGGGAGGGAAAACAGTCAGAGATCATGGTTCATAGGGGTACCAATGACATAGGTAGAAAGAGGGATGAGGTCCTACAACAAGAATTTAGGGAGCTAGGTAGCAGATTGAAAAGCAAGACCTCAAAGGTTGTAATCTCTGGATTACTCCCAGTGCCACGTGCTAGTGAGTATAGGAATAGGCAGATACGGCAGATGAATGAGTGGCTGAAGAGTTGGTGCAGGAGGGAGGGCTTTAAATTCCTGGATCACTGGGTCCATTTCTGTGGAAGGTGGGACCTGTACAAGTCCGATGGGTTGCACATGAACTGAAACAGGACCAACATCCTTGATGGGGGTTTTGCTATTGCTGTTGGTGGGGGTTTAAACTAATTTGGCAGGGAGATGAGATACAGAGTGGAGGTATAATAGAGGGTGATACACAGACAAGTATATAAGAAAAACACAGTCAGTCTGGAAGGCAGAGCGTATATAGTCAAGTTAAAGCACAAAGGAGCATGGCTGGATGGCATTTATTTTAATGCAAGGAGCCTTGCGAGTGAGGCAGATGAGTTGAGGGTGTTGATTAACACATGGGGATATGATATCATTGCTATCACGGAGACATTGTTGAGGGAGAGGCAGGGCTGGCAGCTCAATATTCCAGTGCATAGAATCTTCAGGCCAGATGGGGAGGGGGGTGTAAAAGAGGAGGTGGAGTCGCAATATTGATCAAGGAGTAAATTACTGCAATTAGGAGGAATGATATCTTAGAATGTTCCTCAAATGAGGCCATATGGATAGAACTTAAAAACAAAAAGGCGTCAATCACATTGCTGGGAGTGTACTATAGACCCCCCAACAGTCAGAGAGAGATAGAAGGGCAGACACGTAGGCAAATTTCAGAGAAGTGTAAAAATATTAGTGTAATGACAGTAGGGGATTTCAACTTCCCCAATATTAACTGGGATCGACAAAGTGTGAAAGGCTTAGAGGGGGCAGAATTCTTAAAATGTATCCGGGAGAGCTTGTTAAGCCAGAATGTAGAAAATTCTACAAAAGAGGGGACAGTGCTGGACCTAATTTTCGGGAATGAAGCCGGGCAAGTAGTAGAAGAGTCAATGGGAGAGCATTTTGTTTATTAGTGACCATAACTTAGTAAGATTTAAGGTAGTTATGAAAAAGGACAAAGATGGACCAGAAATAAAGGTTCTGAATTAGGGGAAGGCCGATTTTAACATGATAAGACAGTATCTGACCAAAATGGTCTATGAGGAGCTACTTTTAGAAATCTACATCAGATCAGTGGGAGTCATTCAAAAAGGAAATAAAGAGAGTGCAGGGCCGACATGTTCCTGTAATGGTGAAGGGTGGGACCAAAAAGTCCAGAGAACCCTGGATGTCGAGGAATGTACAGGATTGGATAAGGAAAAAAAGGGAAGCTTATGGTAGATACCAAGGGCTCAAAACAGCAGAAGCCCTAGAGGAATGCAGGAAATGCAGGGGGTTACTTAAAAAATAAATTAGGAGAGCGAAGAGGGGGCATGAAAAACATTGGCCGGTAAAATAAAGGAAAACCCAAAGGTGTTTTATAAGTATATTCGGGGCAAGGAGATGACCAAGGAAAGAGTAGGGACCAAAGTGGCAATCTGTGGGTGGAGCAGGAAGACGTGGGTGAGGTTTTAAATTAGTACTTTGCATCTGTATTCACTAGGGAGAAGGGCAATGTAGGTATAGAAATCAGGGAGGGGGATTTTGATATACTTGAATGAATTAGCATTGAGAAGGAGGAAGTATTAGAGGTTTTAACGGGCTTAAAAGTGGATAATCCCCAAGGCCCAGATGAGATGTATCCCAGGTTGCTATGGGAGGCAAGGGAGGAGATTGCAGAGGTCTTGACATTAATTTTCAAATCCTCCCTGGCTACAAGAGAGATGCCAGAGGAGTGGAGGACAGCTAATGTGATACCATTATCCAAGAAATGCAGTAGGGATAAAGCAGGGAACTATAGGCCAGTGAGTCTAACATCAGTGGTAGGGGAACTTTTGGAAAACATTCTGAGGGACAGAATTAATCTCCGCTTGGAGAGGCAAGGATTAATCAAGGGTAGTCAGCATGGTTTTGCTAGGAGGAGATCATGTCTCACAAATTTGTTTGAGTTTTTCAGGAAGGGGCCTAGGTGTGTAGATGAGGGTAGTGCAGTTGATGTAGTCTACATGGACTTCAGTAAGGCTTTTGACAAGGTCTCGCACGGGAGACTGGTCAAGAAGGTAAGGGCCCATGGGATCCATGGGCAATTTGGCAAATTGGATCCAAAATTGGCTTAGTGGCAGGAGGCAGAGGGTGATGGTCGAAGGTTGTTTTTGCTACTGGAAGCCTGTGTCCAATGGCATACCGCAGGGTTAGGTGCTGGGTCCCTTGCTGTTCATAAGGTACATTAATGATCTAGACGTGAATGTACAAGGTATGATCAGTAAGTTCGCAGATAACACAAAAATTGATGGTGTGGTAAATATTGAGGAGGAAAACCTTAGACTACAGGATGGTATAGATGGGCTGGTTGGATGGGCAGAACAGTGGCAAATGGAATTTAATCCTGAAAAGTGTGAGGTGATAATTTTGGGAGGGCTAACAAGGCAAGGGAGTACATGATGAATTGTAGGATTCTAGGAAGTACAGAGGATCAGAGGGACCTTGGTGTGCATGTCCATAGATCCTTGAAGCAGCAGGACAGGTAGATAAAGTCTACATATGACGACATACGGGATACTTGCCTTTATTAGTCAAGGCATTGAATACAAGAACAGGGAGGTTATGATGGCACTGTATAAAATGCTGGTTAGGCCACAGCTGGAATACCGTGTGTAGTTCTGGTTGTCACACTATAGGAATGATGTGATTGCACTAGAGAGAGTGCAGAGGAGATTCGCCAGGATGTTGCCTGGGCTGGAGCGTTTCAGCTATGAAGGGAGACTAGATAGGCTGGGGTTGGTTTCCAGAGAAGGCTGAGGGGGGAACTGATTGAGGTGTACAAAATCATGAGAGGCATAGATAGGAAGAAACTTTTCCCCTTAGTGGAGGGGTCAATAATCAGGGGGCCTAGATTTAAGGTAAGGTTAGGAGGTTTAGAGGGGATTTGAGGAAAGAAATTTTCACCCAGAGGGTAGGGGATATCTGGAACTCACTGCCCGAAAGGGTTTTTTAAAATTCATTCTTGGAATATGGGTGTCACTGACTAGGCCAGCATTTATTTCCCATCCCTAATTGCCCCTTTTTAAGAGGACATTTAAGAGTCAACCACATTGCTGTGGGTCTGGAAGTCACATGTAGTCACAGAAGCTTTCCTTAAGGGCATGAGTGAACCAGATGGGTTTTTACAACAATTGACAATGAATCAGACTTTTAATTCCAGATTTTTATTTAATTCAAATTCCACTATCTACCCTGGTGGGATTTGGACCCAGTGCCCAGAGATTACAAGTCCAGTGACAATACCAATACACCATCACCTCCCCTTGTGGTAGAGGTGGGAATCCTCACAACAATTAAGGAGTATTTCGATGAACACTTGAAATGAAATGGCTACAGGCCAAGTGCTGGGAAATGGGATTAGAGTAGATAGGGGCTTGATGATGGGCGCGGACACAATGGGCAGAAGGGCCTCTTTCCATGCTGTAAAACTCTATGAATCTAAGACCCTAAATTACAACAATCTCTGTTGGAAATAAAAACAGAAATTGTTGGTTCAAATGGATACTACAAGTGGGATTTTTCAGCCCCTCCCATTGGAGGGATCTTCTGGTCCCACCGAACTCAACAGAGGTTTGGATGGCTCACTGCATCCGCCTTGGGGCAACCCACCACAACAGAGCCGGAAAAATCCCAGCCTTTGTGTTATATTTCTCTCTTCCCTTTTGAACTCTTCCTCTCTTGTTTTCTCCCCCTTTAAATTAAGCACAAGAATCAGCCTGAGGTTGAAAGCAGTAACAATCATTTTCCCCTGTGATGATCTCATTGAGCCTGTCACCCTCCAATTATCTAATAACCAGATTGTTTGAAAATACTCATTTTCTCAGCAATCCAAAAATCACAGATATTAAATAATCTGTTTTACAATTCCTTCAATAGCTCCTGCATGGTTAAGTATACAAAACACAATATTCTGAAAAAATGAAGACAAAATATAATGTATTTCAAAATGAGCAAACAATCCAGGAGCTATACATACATTCAATTGAATAAACAATCTCTTCCACCTGGCTAGGGGATAGGTTTTTAGAAAAAAAAGAATCAGAAACTTAAAACTTTAAAACTATTAAGGCAACTCACATCTACCTTTCTTCACCAAACATTTCTGGTATGGTTATGAAAATCCTCCTCTTCCTATATAATGCCTAAATTCAGTACTTTTTTATCTGTAAGTCCCCTCCTGACCTAAAAAGATAGCACAGTCCTTTCAGGATTTATTTAAATTATTCCTCCTCTGCTGCCTTATATTGTGCTAATTCTCAGGTAGATGTGAATGTGAGGCAACCTATTGACTCAATCAATCTGAACACATTACAAACAATGCAAATCTTAAATGTAAATGTTCACTTGTCGCATGCACACTGCTACATTTACATCAGCACAGGTCACTTTGCCATTCCTGCTGATGGCAATGGACTTAAAATGATTGCAATATCTGTGCAAAATCATTGCCTCTGCATAAAATTATACAGAAATATTATTGCAGTCACGATGCAATAATATGCTGTAAAGAAATTGAATTGCTTAAAGTGAACCAAATATAATTACATGGCATAATTCGTGATGTTTTATTGCTTAAAGTATATTTGCTTATCATTTACTGCACATATTCTGCAATAAGAGCAAATTGAACAAACATGTCCAAAGATGTGAATTCTTGCATTAGTATGACCTTGCAGGGTTTATGAAATGTCAACTTTTTGCAAAACTGTAGTTACTGAGGAGATGATATAAGCATAATTTTTAATCTTCAAATTAGTCTACCTGATACACAGCCATCAGCAAAACGATGCTCCAAAACTAGATATTGCGCAAATATAGTTATACATCAGTTCATAGGGAGCAAGGGTTTGCTTCTGGTAGAGTTTTTAATACTGACAAACACACCCGAGTAAAGGCAAAGAATGTTGGGGGATAGAATTGCCCCCTGAGAGTATGGGCAGGGTTGACCACTGGAGTTTTGTCATGTGAGGCCCCTTTTCATGATCCAACCCTACCATGACCCTTACCCCAGTATTAACAATGCAGGGTGGGCTCCAGGTGGTATTGGTGTCACTGCCAGAGGGTGTCCTCAGTGGTTCACCTGCTGAAACTATAATAGGAGGAGGTGGCATGAAAGGGAGTTGAAGCCCCCTCAAAGTTTCAAACTATTTCAAAAATCTGGCTATACTAGAATCGTAGACCTCGATATTAGCTAGAAGGCGGGAAACCTGCACAGCTGCCTGGTATTGGGCAACTAACCAAGCAAGGCCTGATTTGAATAAGTTTTCCCTGACTCCTTGGCATGCGGCCAGATTGACCACCTGGTTGGGCTGAGGGGTGAGGTGGTGGTTTTAAAAATTAGGATTGCAGAGCCATACAGCACAGAAGGAGGCTGTTCAGCCCATCGAGCCTGAGCCAGCTCTTTGAAAGAGTTACCTAATGATTCCCACTCCCCCACTTTTTGTCCATAGCCCTGCAAAGTTTTCCTTTACAAGTATATATCCGTTACATTTTTGAAAGTTACCATTGAATCTGCTTCCACCACACTTTCAGGCTGTGCATTTCAGATCACAACAAACTCACTGCGTAAACATTAAACTCCTCATCTCCAACCTGGTTCTTCTGACAATTGTGGAAAATCTGTGTCCTCTTTTTATTGGCCCTCCTGCTGGTATAAACAATTTCTATCGAAATCTCGATTAAATCTCACATCATCATTTACCAGACCCCCCTTTCTCCCATTGGTCAATTGGTGGAGCTCCCTACCCTTGACCCATGATGCACTGTTATCTTTCTTCTGCTAGGAACTGGAATTAGTGGCACTTACCCAAAAGGCCAGGAAATCAGATGATCTCTGCGACTCCGCCTTCTGTCACCATCATCAAAATGTAATAGAGCCAGAATTGAGTGGCTGTGTTCCCTGATGAAGTTAAAAGCAAAACAGTGCAGATGCTGGAAATCTGAAACAAAAACAGAAGCTTGGGGCAGCCGCCGCAAAGGCGCAATGGGGAAAGGTCGCTGTCTAAGACCTTTCTGCCATAGTGCACCGAGGGGCTGGGAACTGTTTAGAGGCCCTCGGGCTGTACAGCTCACAATGAATGTATGCATTGAATACCAGTTGTATTATAATTGTATTGAAGCAGCTCAGAGTGCAACATGCTGTATGTTGATAACTCCAATACCATTGTCTGATTGTCTGTAATGACCATATTGAAATTATTGTAATATTCATTGATTGTATTGAAGCACCTCGTGATCCATGTGTAAAAGTTGAATCTGATTGTACTTTTTGTGATGGCGATTTTGAAATGTTTTGTAATGTTCTTCCAGATATTTTATGAATAAAGTATATTTTTCAAAAAAAAACAGAAAGTGCTGGAAAAACCCAGCAGGTCTGGCAGCATCTTTGGGGAGAGAAACAGAGTTAACGTTTTGAGTCCATATGGCCCTTCTTCAGAGCTGAAGCGAAGTGGAAATGTGATGAAATTTATACTGTTTAAGGGGGGGGGTGCAGGTGGAGCTGGTTAGAAGGCCAGTGATAGGTGGGGACAAAGGAGGAATTATTAAAGATGTCATGAACTAACGGACAAAGGGAGTATGTAATGGTAGTGGTAAGGGCTAAAAAAGGTGCTGATAGTGGCATAAAGGTAGGAAAGCAGAATGTGATAATAGCAGAACAAGGGTAGCATTGTGTGAAAGAACAGCATGGAACAAGTAACAGAGGGCCCTGTAGGGGATGAGGTGCAGGGGAAGGGGCGGTAGTGGTGTTGGGGGGGAATGGATAGAAAATGGAATAGAAGGGGGATAAAAAGGGGATAAAACCATGGGTCAAAGAATAAAAATAAAAATAAGTGGATAAAAAATAAAAATGAATGTAGAAAAAAGGGGATTAGAAACAGGAGGTGAGGATGGAGGAGAGAGTTCATGGTCTGAAGTTGTTGATCTCACTGTTAAGTCCGGAAGGCTGTAAAGTGCCTAATCGGAAGATGAGGTGCTGTTCCTCCAGTTTGCGTTGGGCTTCACTGGAACATTGCAGCAGGCCAAGGATGGACATGTGGGCATGAGAGCAGGATGGTGTGTTGAAATGGCAAGCGACGGGGAGGTCTAGGTGATGCTTGCGGACAGGCCGAAGGTGCTCCGCAAAGCAGTCACCCAGTCTGTGTTTGATCTCCCCGATGTAGAGGAGACTACATTGAGAACAGCGAATGCAGTAGACCAAATTGAAGGAGGTACATGTGAAGCACTGCTTCACCTGAAAGGAGTGTTTGGGCCCTTGGACGGTGAGGAAGGAGGAGGTAAAGGGGCAGGTGTTGCATCTTTTGCGATTGCATGGCAAAGTGCTGTGGGAAGGGGATGGGGCGTTGGGGGTGATGGAGGAGGGGACCAGGGTGTCCTGGAGGGAACAGTCCCTATGGAATGCTGACGGGAGGGTGAGGGGAAGATGTGTTTGGTGGTGGCATCATGTTGGATTTGGTAGAAATGACGGAGGATGATCCTTTGAATGCAAAGGCCGATGGGGTGAAAGATGAGGGCAAGGGGGACCCTATCATGGTTCTGGGAGGGAGGGGAAGGTGTGAGGGCATGGGCACGGGAGATGGGTCGAACACAGTTGAAGGCCCTGTCAACCACAGTGAGGAGGAAACCACGGTTAAGGAAGAAGGAAGACATGTCAGAAGCGTCGTTTTAGAAAGTGGCATGATCGGAACAGATGCGACGGAGGCGAAGGAACTGAGAGAATGGGATGGAATCCTTACAGGAAGCAGGGTGTGAGGAGCTGTAGTCAAGGTAGCTGTGGGAGTCAGTGGGCTTGTTATGAATATTGGTGGACAGTTTATCACCAGAAATGGAGACAGAGAGGTCAAGGAAGGGAAGGGATGTGTCAAAGATGGACCATGTGAAGGTGATAGAGGGGTGGAAATTGGAAACAAACTTGATAAGTTTTTCCAAGTCCAGATGAGAGCATGAAGCAGCACCGAAATAGTCATCGATGTACCGAAAAAGGAGTTGTGGGAGGGGGCTTGAGTAGGACTGGAACCAGGAATGTTCCACATACCCCATAAAGAGACAGGCACAACTGGGACCCATGCAGATACCCATAGCCACACCTTTTATTTGGAGGAAGTGAGACAAGTTTAAGGAGAAATTGTTCATTGAGAGAACAAGTTCAGCCAGACGGGGAGAGTGGTGGTGGATGGGGATTGTTCGGGCCTCTGTTCAAGAAAGAAGTGGAGAGCCCTCAGGCCACCCTGTTGGGGGATGGAGGCATAGAGGAATTGGATGTCCATGTTGAAGAGGAGGCAGTTAGGGCCAGGGAACTGGAAATTGTTGATATGACGTAGGGCATCAGAGGAATCACGGATGTAGGTGGGAAGAGACTGGACAAGGGGAGAGAGAGAATGGAGTCAAGATAGGAAGAAATGAGTTCCGTGAAGCAGGTACAGGCTGTTACGATCAGTCTACTGGGAGAGTCCTGTTTGTAGATTTTGGAAAGGAGGTAGACGCGGGCTGTCTGGGTTTGGGAGACTATGAGGTTGGAGGCTGTGGAGGGAAGATCTCCAGAGGAGATGAGGTCAGTGACAGTCCTGGAAACAATGGCTTGATGTTCTGCAGTGGGGTCATGGTCCAGAGGGAGGTAGGAAGAAGTGTCTGAGAATTGGTGCTCAGCCTCTGCTAGGTAGAGGTTAGTGCACCAAACAACAACAGCACCACCCTTGTCAGCAGGTTTGATAACAAAGTCAAGGTTGGACCTAAGGGAACAGAGTGTAGCAAGTTCAGAAGGAGACAGGTTAGAGTAGGTGAGAGGAGCAGAGAAATTCAGACAGCCGATGCCATGCCGACAGTTCTCAATGAAAAGATCGAGAGCTGGTAAGGGGCCAGAGGGAGGGGTCCAGGTGGAGGGAGAATACTGGAGGCGGTTGACAGGATCCGTGGAAAAGCGAGAGGACTCCTGCCCAAAGAAGTGAGCACGGAGACAAAGGCAGCGGAAGAAGAGTTCAGCATCATGCCGGATCCCTCCCCCCACCACATCCCCTATGCTACTCGAAATGTTAACTCTGTTTCTCTCTCCACAGATACTGCCAGACCTGCTGAGTTTTTCCAGCATTTTCTGTTTTAGTTCCCAGATGAAGTGTTTGAGAAAAATTCACAGTAGCAGCTTTAAAGAAGGGGGTTTAACGGTAGGTCTCCATGCCTCATGTTCCCTCTTCCTTGCTGCTAAACCATTCAATTTCAGGAAGTCCATGGCCTAACCAATCTAAGCAATGTTCACCAGTGATTAATTTATTGGTCTTCACCAACTCTATAGAAAGTCCTTTTCAAAGATCAGAATGTGGAAATAGGCATGTTTTCTGTCTGACTTTGATCTTTCCCATCTCTTCCCAGCAAAGCACATTATTATAAAACTTCTATTTGTGAGGTTTTTCCTTCAGAGTTTCAGAACAATCTAAAGAACTAGTAATCAATATCGGAAACGGAAACCCCGGAAAATGAAATGTCAAGGGAGAGAGGTTCAAATTGGTAAAAGGCAAATCTGGGACTGGTATCAGGTAGTTTGTCTTCAGGCAATGAATGATCAATATGTTCCATGGATTTCTCATAGTGGAGATGAAGAACATTTAAGGACTTATAGGCATTGTAAAGGAGTTTCATGGATGGCTTTTTTCATCTGTAATTATCTTATGAACTATAGAGCAAGACTGGTACTTAAGCTGAAATTTTATTAATGTTTACAATTACACACACTTAACTAAAATCATGCATCAATGCAAATTCATGTTAAAGCCCAAAAACAATCCAAATCTGAGCCAAAAACAAAACTCTTCAGGCATAACAGCAAGTCATTTTAACACATTATATCAATCAAAAAAGATATTCATATCCACAGAAGACAGACATCAAAACCATGCAACATTTCATTAAAATAATGCTGTCCACACTGAATTGATGGCCAAGTTTAGCCTGTGCCAACACAAATGTCTGATCTGCTAATTTTACATGAAAGTGCATAAATTAGGACTTCAAAAAAGTGAACAAATTTAATCATTCATCAAGTCTCACATTTATATCATGCCTTTCACACCTCAGGATATCCAAAAGCACCACCACCAATGAAATACTTCTTGAAGTGCAGTTATTGTTATTAAGGAGGAACCATGGCAACCTTTTTGTGCACAACAAGGTACCACAAACAACAATGTGATAATGACTTAATAATTTGTTTTTAGATGTTGGTTGAGGGACAAGTATTGGCCAGGACACTAGGGAAAACTTGCCTCCTCTTCTTCAAAATACTGCTTTGGGATCTTTAAAATGGCCTCGGGTGCACATCTAAAGGAATAGCACTCCTTCAGTACTGCACTCAAGTCTCAATCTATGTTTTGTGCTCAAGTCCCCAGCATGGGACTTGAAAAAGAAATCTAATTTCCAGCCACGTTATTGCCAGCTTTCATTCAGGCAACCAACGCTCAGAGAATAGATTAAGGGTCACTTTGGTATCAAAGCGGGTTGTGGGTGTGGGGGGATGGGGTTGGTGTGGTACTGGCGAACGTGTCAGAGGAGGTGAGGAGGCGGTGCTGGTGAATCGATGAGGGCGGCGGAGTTGGCGAGTCTGTGAGAGTGTGAGAGCTGAGCGCACTGCGGACAGGTGGGCCTGAATTTTACCCTTGGTGGACGGGCGCGATCAGCAGGACCGCAACCAGTCGGGAAACAGGCCACCACCTGCAATCAGCCCCCGCCCACGATTTCACGCTGGCTGGCAAATTAAGACATGAAACATGTCTTCCCAATGGTCGAGAAGGACCGAGCGGGGACAGGGGGCCTGTCGGTTGAAAAACGGCACAGGCAGTTCCTTGAAGGCTGCCTTGGAGAACATGTTTTCTGCGTGCTGAAGACCGACGCTCAATTGCGGCTGGAGACACCAGGCGGGAGGGCAGGTCGGGTGGGCACTCGACCCCTGGGTTTTCGGACGAATGCCTCGTGGTCCTCCTGGAGGAGGTGGCTGCCAGGAGGGACACCCTCGCCCCAGAGATTGAAGGAGGAGGCCACTGCACCTGACAAAAAGAGCTTGGGAGGTGGTGACAGCCGAGGTCAGCAGCCATGATGTTGTGCGGCGCACATGGTGCAGTGCCGCAAAAGGTTTAATGACCTGTTGCACTCAGCGGGGGGTGAATACTGTGTTGGCATGGATCAGTGTGGGGAAGTGTTAAGGACTAGCCATCCCCCCGTGAAGCTCAGGGGTGTTAGAGTCTGTGTGCCAACTGTCAATGACGCCGGAGATGACCAAGGGGGTGAGCTCTGGCTGCTCGGACTGAGTGCTTTGCAGCTCGAGGGCCACAACTCGGATGTGCCCTGCAAGGTGTTCCTCAGGTGGGGTTTGCCAGGCTGCAATGACACTGCAGGTAGAGAGTGGACTAATCAATGCTCCTCTATCCTTTCAGGAGAAGGTGAGCCAGAACAACATTGAAAGGTTGTGGACAGGCAGAGACCCCCCAAACCTCCTAATCCTTACGAGGTTTGAGCAGGACGCCTTGGAGCTGGAGAGGCGCTGCACACCTCGTTCAGCGAATCGTGGAGAGGCTGGGGTGTCAGACGAAGGTAAGAGTGCAGTGCACAGAGGTGAGAGTTTCGGATGAGGCAAACATTCTTGTGTAGTCTCATCATTAATGGCAGCCGCAAAACTGGAGTCCCCATTGATCATTGAAAGACAATGGCACCATGATGCAGGTCTCCCTTGTCTCACCAGGGTGTCTGGCATGCACAGTGACAGTGTGATGACTTAACCTAATGACATGTTGTTGCTCTCCCTTAGATTCACCAGCAGGCACTCATTCTCAGGACCCCGAAGAGCCACCCCTAACGCCAAAGGACTGATGGGCTTCGACTGCACCTGCGTCACACCCGCTCTCTGAACAAGGCACCAGCGCAGATACCAGCACCTCAGTGGGCATTAGATCTTCAACTAGAATGTTGAAGCACCGCGGTTTGAGCAGCAGGCAGAGGCAAAGAGTGCCCAGGGCACCGGCAATTGGAGGACTGCTGGAGACCAGGATGATGCTCAGTTGAAGGCAGATGATGAGTGTCTGCAGTCGTCCATTAAGGGGCAGGTGCTGGATGTCCAGTGGGATGTGCGGGAGGATCTGGCGGAGATCCTTGAGGGTATGCGTGTCATGGTCTCTGCTGTTGAGGATTCCATGTGGAGCATGAGCACTCCGTTGACCCACATGGCTGAGCGCACTGCCTCCTCCATTGAGAGAGTGGTGACTCTCATGGACAGGCAGCTCCAGGGACAGAATCAGCGGTTCCTAGGGTTGTGCTCTGACCTGCAAGCCCTCAAACAGGCAATGAGCTCAGCTGGTTAGTGCCAGTGTGGGAGATAGATGAGGGACCCAGTATCCCAGCTAGGTGCCCGTCCATCACTGGCAAGCAGGGAGGTCCAGAACGACCTCACGTTGGCACACAACCTGCCTTTCATCTCTGAGGGCTCCTCTCAGGGTGCTCTGGATGATGGCAGCCGCTCCTCCGCACCTCTGCCAGTGACCGTGGCATCTGACAAGGCTGCGATGATTGGGGAGATGCCAGCCGTGGAACTGGCCACTCCCTTCCAGGCGGGGCCAGCACAGGTTCCACTTGCCAGAGGACGGCCGCTGAGGTCACCAAGGCCAATAAGACAGCAGAGTCAACAGGCTGCCTCCAATGCCACTGCCAGCGTGGTGGGGACATCAAAATGCAGCACTTACAAACGTAAGTTTAGGGCACCATGAGCACAAGAGGGACTGGTCATGGGTGATCTTCTGTTCTGTAATGTTTTGTTTATGTTTGCTGGTCTGGGAATGAAGACAAGAAAAAAGGTTATGTTTTTTTTTGGATTGTGAAAATGACATAAGTTTTGTTTTTGTTGTAATAGCCAGAGTATGCTTCACTGTTGTATTTTTTTGGTGTAGGGTATGCCAGTATGTAATGCTGGACGTGAATGGCTCTAAACTAATTGCACACGCACTGAGTGGACTTTGGGTTCAAATGAAAGGGTCATTTTAGACATACGAGATGGAGGCGCCAGCCCTGGCATGAGATGGAAGCAGATCTTTGGCAGCCTAGTTGAAGGAGCATTGGGTCAAGGTGTCACTGGTGTCTCTGCCTCCCTGAAGGATACAGAGTTCTGCCTCCACACCCTCCGCGTTCTCCTCACCGTGCCCATCTTCTGACTCACTGCCGGATTCATCCTCTGTGGCCTGTGAGCTGCGTCAAGATCCTCTTCCTCCAGTGGGTTCCCCTTGCCAGTGCCAGGTTGTGGAGAGCGCAGCATGCAACCACTACCAGTGACACTTGCTCTGGGGAATATTGGAGAGCTTCCTCTGAATGGTCCAGGCACCAGAAGCGCATCTTCAGAAAACCTATGGCTCTCTCTATCACTGCCCTTGTGGAGGCATGATTCCTATTATAATGCTGTTCTGCCTCTGTTCTTGGGTGGCTGAGTGGCCTTATGAGCCACCTTTTCAACAGATAGCCCTTGTCACTCAGCAGCCATCCATCCAGTCAGGCTGGAGCACTGGAGCTTGGCACCTGGGAGTGTCTCAGGATATAAGCGTCATGGGAGCTGCCAGGGTACCTTGCACAGACTTGCTGAATTTGCGTCCAGGGCACATCCGAGTTGTGGCCCTCGAGCCACAAGATGTCTGGACATTCATCAAGTGGAATCCCTTCCTGTTGATGAAGGGACCTGGCTGACCACTGGCACCTTGATGGCCACATGTGTGCTGTCGATTGTACCTTGGAAGCGGGGGAACCCAACAATCTCTGCAAAGCCTCTGGCTCTCTCACTCAGCCTAGCTGGCTTCGTCCGTACGGAAATTAATAAATGTCATAACCCGCCTGAACAGAGCTTCTGTCACCAGCTTGACACAACTGTGGACAGCTGATTGGGAGACTCCACAAAGATCCCCACTGACCCCTGGAAAGAGCCGGAGGCATAGAAGTTGAGGGACACTGTGACCTTCAGAGCCATTGGCATGGGGTGTCCATCCATACAGTTGGAGGTGCTCTCAGGACCAATTATATGACAAATGGAGGTCACTGTCTCCCTGGAGAAGTGGAGCCTCCATCGGCACTGGACCCCTGACATATTGAGGTAGCTGCATCGCTGCCTGTAAACCCTGGCAGCAGGATAGTGGCATCTTCTGCAGCCCCTTCTGCCTTGGACTTCCTGTTGGCCCTGCACCCCTTGTGCCTTCGCCTCTCATCCCACAGGTCATTCCCCTGGAAGCTGCATTGCTACACCTGGCCTCCTTTCCCTTCTGCCCCTCTCTTCCTCCTCAGAGGAGGTGCCTCCAGAGGAGACCACAATCCCCATTACAAGGGTAGCAGAAGGGTGTCTGATACCTGGAAGGATCCACACGGTCAAAATCCTCCGGGGGCCTTGGACACACCAATGAGTCCTGAAATTAAGCCTAGAAATGCTAAGAATGAAGCTCAGAACAGATGGAGCAACCAGGAGCAAACTATCCCCTGAACTCCTCAGTACTCACACTGGCATTGCTTCAGACCCTTTTTATCCCACTCTTGGATGAGGTTTTGCAAAATGTGGGCTGCCCACCTGCCTGTTTTGCCTGTGCGTTGAGCAACGTAAAATTGGTTTCAGTTGAGTTTTTAATGGCCTTAAGTGGCCTTTAAATTGAGGGCAGGCACGGCTCCAACACCCGTGCGTGCCCACTGACCTGAAGATTGCACGCATGCAGGAATATGTCGGCACACTCGCCCAATGTCTTCTCGCACAATTTACACTCGATCGGGTCGGACACACGTTGCGCCTGTGAAGCGTAAAATTCTGCCCATGAACTTCGATGATCGAAAATAGAGGACAAAGAGCATCCTGGATGAGGACAACCCATGACATAGGAGGAGGGCCTCAAACACGGGACAGTCCCTGGAAATCTGGGGCAATTAGTCACCCAGCTGCTATTTTGGAATTACTGAGAATTGACTTGGTAATATTTCACATTCATTGCAGCTAATAAACATGAAAAGGGGCAGACCTCAGAGAGGGTTATTTCTTAGGGCTCGTTTCAGGGAACTCGCTGTAAAGTGAAATTGAAGGTGCTTATTAATTGTTGCTTCAATAGTTTGCATTGTGTGTAAGTGCATCAACTGCCATAGCTGCAACATTTCATGATCTGAATTTTTAGGATGGTGGGGGCTCAGCTTCCACCATCCATGGAGTCAGCAGGGAACACATCTCCCCCGACTCCGGTAGCCCCAATGTCATATTAGGCCCTAACGAGCATTGATTGGCATATAGTGGGACTTCTGCCCTCACTGGTAGAGCTGCCGACCAATCAGATTGTCTGGCAGCTCTCCTGTCCCTCCACACACAGTGCTGCAGTGGTCAGATGAGGCACTGCAGGGAACTGCCTGGAACTAAGTCCCAGGACCAGGAGAACAGGTAAGTGGCAGGGGTCCCAGGAGGGGGAGGGTAGGCAACATCTGGGGGATTATGAGGAGGGGGTTCGGAGTCTCGGGGAATAGGCCAGTGGGGGATGGAGGACCAGTGGTCGCCAGGCCCTAAGGGGAGGGTGCCCCCAGTCAAAAAGGGCCTTCTGATGGAGGCGCACCCTCCTACCTTCCTGTGGGAGATCGAACTCAGTTCCCACCCCTGAAAGCTGTCATCCACCTGCCAGCCTTAAAACTGACGCTTTTTGGGAAAAGGCCCTTAAGTGGCCACGCAAGGGTGGACTTTCCGTCCGAGACCCTGCCCACCCCACCGTAAAATCACTACAAGGTCAGGACAGGCAGGGGCCCAGAGGGAATCCCGTCCATGCAATTTCACACTCCCCCTCGCGTCAGAACCTGCCAGAAGGGAGCATGAAACCCTGGCCCATGGGTCTATAGGGAGCCAATTTAGCACTGAAAATGTAGAGTGACATCTCCAAAAGTGTTAGATCTAAAAGCACCTCACTTATGCTCAAACAGACTTGAGGCAATATCCCACCAATGATTCAATCAATTAGCTGAGAGATCTAACAGGACATTTAAGGGCTCCACCCATCAATAAACTAGCATGCTGGCTATTGTACCAAATATTTCCCTGCTCACTAACAGCTTTACTTTAATCGTGTCAGATGACGACCACTCATTATCGAAACTGACTGAATGGCAAAACCCCTTCTCTACACCATTTTACTGACCTCAATTATCATAACTTCTTATGAAAAATAAATTTTCTATGGTTGAGTAGTCGATTTGCATTTACAAGAAGGGATCCATACTTTGTGCTCAATTTTATGGGGGGAGGAGTGGAGGAGGGGACAATATTGCTTGCCAACCTCCAGAAGAAAAGTTGGTCCCAAACTTAGCAACTTTAAAAAAGAACACACCGCAGTGCCGACACACTGCAGTGCCAACACACTGCAGGGCAGCCCAAACAAGCAGAGAGTCAGACTTGTGCCCGTCACTGGACAGAAGGCTCTGCCCTTGAAAGCTCCCGACCAGTCTGATTGGCCAGCAGCTCTGGCAGTCCCAGCAGCACCAAAACTCGTTAGTGGGTGCATCAATGACACCCAGATCCAGTTAAGACCCGAACTTTTAGATTGAGCACGCAAGCGAGGAGGATTGGGAGGCTTGTTGGGAGGCCAGGAAGGGAGGAACAAAGGGTGGTAGCATCTTGGGTGGGGGGAGTTCCCCCAATGCTCACAAGACACTTACTGAATGATGTGCTCCTCCCCTTCCTTCCTACTTTTTTACCTTTCCAACAAAGTTGTTTAAAAAAATGGCCTTCCCACTGCAGCCTGCCTGCCACTGTGCAGTATTTTATGGCAGCACAGGCGGATTGAGGGCCTTAAGTGGGCAATAATTGGGCACATAAGGCCCTCAATTGGCCTAAGGGTGAGCGGGCTAGTGGGTTCCTTACCCAGCCCCTATATTATCAAATGTAAGATGTTATGCCATCCACGACCAGCCTGGATAAGACAACTAACTGATTAAATATGGCGCCAACTCAGTTTTCTGACACCTGAATATTATAATTGACTGGCATAGCAATATAAGTGATATTAATTATAATTTAAAAGAAATGCCTAGAAATTGGTCTTAGCTTTTCAGATTTACAGTTTTATCCAATCCCAGAATCCCAGTCACTGAATATGCCCATTTTCAGTAAATTTGAGAAAGGTGACTAAGGACAGACTCAATAAAATGAAGACTCCATATGAATGTGGCAATGAAAAATAATTATTTTAAAATAACCTGAGATGCAGTAGGTAAATGCCATTTAATTTCTATCAAAGTTGATATTAAGGGTGAAAATAACCAGAACAGAACCTGTTATAACATTCCTGCTCTGTATCTTATTATTCACTAACAATATTTTCTATTTTCATATTGGGTGTACTTGAAAATATGAATTTTTTTGGAAGCCGAGGAAAGATTTATAGACGTCGCAATATGCAGCAAATGTGACCAAATGTGATAATCTCAGGACAAGCTGCGCTGTTCACAAAATAGATCCATAAAAAAGAGTTCTATTAAATTTCACAGGAAAAATGTACTTGCTTTTAAAAAACACTTTTGACATTTTCAGGATCCAAGATAGTTTATAATGGATTGCTTTTGAAATATGAGGGCTGGCTTTAACTACCAATCCGGAAAAACCAAGGGCTGAGCAGTTAAAATGGTCCTAGCAACTTGCACTCTCTAATTCCTGCAGGCTGCAATTTTAACCTGCTCTACTGAGCAGGCAAGAGGGGCACAAACCAAAAGAAAGTGGAGCCCTTCTATAAATATGCAGATGATATTATCAAAGCCTGAATGCAACTTTGCCCTGAGATCTGGGCAAGGAAACGTCAAGCCAGAAGCCAAAGGAACCATAGCCAAAAGTCCAGAAAGGTGGGCTAATTTTATTAGTAGTTTTGGCTTCGTGGTGAGCCAGGAGAAACAGAAATGCTCCTTTGGGCCCTAGATAAGGAAACGTTAAATCTTTCCTTCCCAGGGAATCACTACCCCTCCCTCAGTCACAATGCCTTCCCAAAACCCCTTCCAATCATTTATATGAGTGTCAGGCAATATTACCCAGCTGCCACAAATCCTGCTTCCACCTACTAGCAGTACCCCTTAATCTTAGCCACCCTAATTTTGATGAAAGTTAAGAAACCCTCTTTGTGAAGCTTTTTCAGGGTTTTCTCCAATCTCCTACCAAGGTTAAAGTGACTGATCAGGAGAACACTCAAGGAAATGCTTGACAAGAGGTACCTTTGGTGTTCTTCCTAACAACACGTTATTCCACTCCCAGATCGCCCCCAAATATTTTTCTGTGCTCCCAAAGTGGTGAGGAAGTCCTATATGTAAGTTGTGCTTTCCCTGTTAAAGCCTCATTGATAGGCTAGTTGTGGGCACTGCCTTGGTCATTATATTCTGATTTTGCTGTAGTAAAGATGGTGACGTCGTCGGTGTTCAACCTTCATTACTTCTCTGAAACTGAGAGCAGCTTTTGGAGTCCACATATGTACTGTTGGAATCCCCAAAGACTGTAATCAATTAGAAATCATTGAAATGACAAGAACATCCATTTTTACACTATTAACCTCACTGTAAAAACAATTGAAAAAGTTAGACTTTGTTGAATGAGGTGTCTTTGGGTTTATGCTAAGGTCATAACTGCTTATGAAAAACCTCTCAGGCCCTGAAAAATGAATTTTAAATTGTGGAATATCAAATTTCTCCTTTATGGTAAAAACGTGCACATATTTTTAAAATAATAATTTTTAACGGTTTTTCGTAATGGCTATTACTGCTTAAAATTTAAGCCCATGTGTATAACACAAACATTTATTTTACTTACTCTAAAATTATATTATAAAGTGAAGGATAATCAATACATTTTACTTCCTTGTTTGCTGTCTGTGAAAATACTTCAATGTGATTGGTTGCTTACCATGCTTCTTGATATCACCGTAGCTAGACACCTGGAGATCCCCTTAACTTAGCATCAGGTTCAAGCTAACATTTGGAAAGGGGAAATTCAAGGAGAGAGCTCATTAGATCTTTAGGGACAGCTTTCAAAGTCAGTGGTGAGCGCCGTCGTCACCATTAACAGTAAATTCTGAGCCACTGTGTAAATCGTCAACAAGCTCAATATGAAAAATGTGTTTATTGTGAATGGTATCAGTCTGTAGGTTGGTTCAGTATCCTTTCATGTTACAGAAACCATTTAGAGTTGCAAGTAGACTTAACAGCCAGGCAGTTAGTTGATCAGAAATTCTGATGCTCGGAGTTTCTGCTACAAATACATTTTTCTCACTTATTTTGAGCTGCTGCTGAAACTAGAGAAAGAACAGGAAGATGTGACGGGTAAACAGAAACAGACAAATAAAAGTATGCAAATAGTTGGATGCCAAGAAGCAAGGGAGGGAGTGGATAAAATTCACTCCTGATGGAAAAGTGCACTACAAACCACAAATATCAATTTGGCACCTTGGGCTTGTGTTGATGTTAATGTTAAGGCTATTGGTTATTACAGCAACAGTGAGAATCTGCATTCAAGAAGACAGAATGGAGGAGCAGTACTGCACAAATCCATAAACACATTAACATTGCATTGCGAATGCTTACGTTCACAGGTCAGCACGTTATTAACAGGCTGTCAAAAGGTACTAAACCTGCTGACTTTCTATCTACTATGGCAGGATCAAATTTATTTTTTTTCTGAAGCAGAAGTGCAAGATTGGGCCACAGAAAGGATTCTTAAGCATTAGCAATATTTCCAAGGTTGTGCTATTTTAAAATTACTTAAATTGGAGGCAAAACTTCCTAATATTAAAAATAACTTGTTTGGGGGCGGGGGGGGGGGTAAAATTAACATACTTAGTCACCTTTATATATATACTTGGTGTTGCATTAGATGAATGTTTCTATGAAAATATTGCTAATGTTAACACTATAATTTTGGACAATGACATCGAAGAATGCCCAAATATAATACTCCAGGATATCTGACCAATTGTGGACAGCATCGTTGCTTAAACCTTATTAATTTATTTACTAAACAGGTTTTAACAAGAAACAGACCATTAACATTTTCTATTCAGTGGAAGAAATCTCAACATTTATGTGTAACTCAACAAAAATTTTAAAATCTTGCTGCGTCTTTCAAACATTTTAAATAATTAGCGGAATTTTAACATGTAAAATGTATCCTAAATGCTCCTATCACGGCTTGCTTATCTCCACAATCACCACACCCTCAACTTCTCTCTTCCCCCCCTCCGCCCCTCCCACCTTAAACCAGCTTATATTTCTCCTTTCTCCTAACTATGCTTCAGTTCTGCCGAAGGGCCGTGAAGGCTCGAAACGTTAACTGATTTCTTCTCCACCGATGCTGTCAGACCTGCTGAGTTTTTCCAGGTAATTCTGTTTTTGTTTTGGATTTCCAGCATCCGCAGTAGCTTTTAGCTTTTTGTTTTTATCCTAAAGTAATGTGTTGACCCCTACCTCACTGGCAGTTATAATTCCTGGCTCTGTTAATCTAGAAGTGTTTCTGATTAATGGATTAACAATGGTGTTAAAATAATGAAGAGAGAAATGTTATATGAATATGTTAAATGTAGCTGTAATTTCAAGCCTTTTATTCCGTTATTAATCTTGAGCGATTAATTACCTTTCTGGCCATAGGATCTTGTTGAATTACTGAGCCTATTCTTACTCTTGCTTGTGGGTTCACTGTACAATCAAATGTTTATGATGGGCACAAAGTAAGCCTAAGTAGTATATGCTGCACCTATGGAAGCGGTTAGCAAATTCTGCTAGCTCGAGTCCATGTTGACAGAACTTGATACACACATAGGGAAAGCTTATATCATCTTTGGTCGACTTGCAAAACGTGCATGAAATTACACCAAGCTGACCCTCAGGACCAAGCTGATGGTTCATAAGGCCTGTGTTCTCAGTACCATTCTGTACGGCTGAGAAACATGTATGACTTACAGCTACCAGGAAAAGAAGTTCAATAATTTCTATTTTCGCTATCTGTGGCACTTTATGTGTATATCCTGGCAGGACAAAATCACAAATGCGGCACTTTTCTCAAAGGAAGAGCTCCCGAGTGTATTGGCACTAATCAAACAGAGGCAGCTTCGGTGGATTGGGCACATCTGCAGGATGGAAGACGAGGTTGCATACCCATGGACCTTCTGTTTGGTGAGGTAGCTGGAGCCAGACATCCAGTGGGATGCCCAAGGCTCCAGTAAATATGACAAGAAGGCCCTTAACATCGACAATCACACGTGGGAGTCACTAGCTGATGAAAGAGAGAAATGGTGACACCTTCTGTGTAGAGTACTTTCCACAAACATTGATGAGTTAAATGACAAGATATTCTGATTTTGGTGGTGTTAGTTGAATGATAAATGTTGGCCAGAAGACTAAGGACTCTTGATTCATAGACAGGCCTTTCTCCAAACTTACCCACATTTATGGGGAGATGGTGGCATAGTGGCAGTGTCACTGGACTAGCAATCCAGAGTCCCAGGCTAACAATCTGTGGACATTGGTTCAAATCACACTATGGCAGCTGGTGGCATATAAAAGTTCAATTAATTAAATCTGGAATTGAAAGATAGTCTCAGTAATGGTGACCATGAAACTATCATCAATCGTTGTAAAAACCCACCTGGTTCATTAATGCCCTTTAGGGAAGGAAATCTGCCGTCTTTACCTCGTCTGGTCTACATGTGACTGCAGCCCCACAGCAATGTGGTTGACTCTTAGCTGCTCTCTGAAATGTTCAGTTCAAGGGCAATTACAGATGGGTAACAAATGCTGGCTTTTCTAGTGATGCCATATCCCATGAAAGAATTTTTTAAAGATAAAATCCTGAACTGTCTAAATCTATATCAGCATGGAAAACAGAGCGGCCATTATCGGCTTGAGGCTATCTGCTCATGCAGAGATAGCAATTATGGAGAAGACATATGTGTATACCTACTTTCATTCACTTCCTGCCTTTAAAACATTGTTAATGATCGTTCAGATCTTCAGTTCGGTGGACGTGCACTGGAGTCGGCTGCGCGTTCGCCGAACTGTCAAAGGCCTATTAAAGCCATTTAAAAACTAATTAAAGTAATTAACTGAGCTGCCCATCCAACCTTAAGGTTGGCAGGCAGGCGAAGAGCCCAGGCAGCCTTCGCACTTATCATGAAACCTCATCCATGGGCGGGGTGAGGTTTCATGAAGGATTTATAATTCAAATAAACTTTTTTATTAAAATTCATTGACATGTTCCAGCTCATGTGACACTGTCACATGAGGGGACATGTCTGAAAATTTTTGTTTTCTCTTTATTTAAATTTTTTAAAATGTAATTAAACTCCCTGAGGCACAGAGCTTTCTGTGCTCTTTCGCGCGCATGCGTGAAAGAGCGCAGGCCCCGACTCAGCCTACACTCCCCGCCCACACAGGGACCGCTCAGCGCTTCCAGGTGCGCATCACGCTGGGCGGGCCTTAACTGGCCCGCCCACGTAAAATGGCCGCGTGCAGCCGATCGTGGGCAGCGATTGACTGCGTGCTCACCCGCGCCTGCTCCCGCTCAGCCTCCCCAACGAGGAGAAAATTCTCCCCATGGTATTTGTTGTTCTGTAACTAAGAAGTGCTAACCCACTTGTCCATGGAAATAAAACAGCAACTGCTGTATATTTTACTTTATCAACAACACTTGTTAAATTTGAGCTGTCTGCATCTTTCTGGATGGCTTATGATGCAACAGCAGAATGGGAATTCAGAGCAAATTTTCCAGTGGATGTTTATGCTGCGATCATAGGCCTATTTAGTAGGACATATCAGTCAATGAAACCTTCTTGGAATAGGCCCACCTGTGAACAGTGGCCAAGAAGAGAGCGTACCTAACGTTGAGCCAAGTGCATCTGTGGCAATTATCACAGCATGCAGTTGCTAAAGGAAGACATTATTTTAGAGTACTGCCAAGCCTGGTCTCTGGCAACTGTCTAGGACTATTGAGATTTCCCCTTTTCTCACATTTCAATAACACAAAAGACACATCTCCCGCTTCAGAAGTTAACATTGTTAGAGCTTTCAGCCACTGAATGAACCAGCACTATCAGTGTTGTTCCAGGAGAGCTTATTTCAACATTCTCACTGCTGCTAGGCGGAAGCCCAGATGCTATAAAGCTTCTGCTGCTGTGCTGAAGGGATGTCAATCTATTTAGCAGACCTCTCTGAACAGAAGATGCTGGCCCATGTGTGTATGCTTCATTTGACGCTGTAACAAGAAGTGTGAGGCTTTTTCTGGATGTTCTGAAATAGTTTGTTCCTCTGCCCCAAGCCTAAATGCCATGGATAAGGCAGCCAGGTACAGCATTCCTCACCTGATGTCTGAGGTGCAGGATCATAAGCACAGTGATTTCACCTTCCATGTATGCTCACACTGCAGCCTTGGCACACAAAATTCAGACGATGGGAGAGTGGCTTCCACTCTTTAGGAGCTACGCTTTGGTAAGGGAAGGTGGCGGGGGTTTGGGGGGGGTTAGGTGGGGGATGGTGGGAGTGGATGTAGTGAAGGTGGCCATCACATCATTCAAGAAGGTGCTTTGTTCTCTACTGCAGCAGGCCAGTTTCCCAGATAAAGCCATGCATTACAGCGATGTGAGGCATGGCAGTACCCAGTGTTGATCAGTTGGATCTTGTGATGGGGCCGTAGACCCGTCATACACTGTTCAAATGTCAATGGAACGAGCTCTGTGGATACCAGAGGTACAACATCTCAACATGCTCCTTGGATGAGTACCGCTGCATCAACATTGATTGCAGTTGGAGAGCTTTTCAAATCTACAGAAGTAAATAGTGGCGCTGCAGAGCAAACAGTTCCTGATGTAGCCCTGGGGAACAAAGGAACTGGAGATAGGATGCACAGTTTAAGAAGGACTTCCAGAACACTCACATACTCATGAGTATATATCCTTGTATGAAACCATTTCAAATAATACACCTTTTAAAAATGACACAGTTCCACACATCCACTGTGTAATAGCAATAGGTAGAGAGACATTGGGTTTCTCTTCAGTATGGCTCATGTTAATACAAACTAAATGCTGTTACTAAATAAACTATGCTACTGTTTATACCTGGTCTGTAGATTCAGTGATAAGTAAGTCTGCTGGAGAGCATAGGGTACAATAATTGAGTACTGTTTCATTCATTATTAATAGGTTGCCACAAGCCTTAATTTGGGGTTAGCAGTGCATGTTAAACCATTCTTAGTACCAATAAAGTTAATTTTCATAGAGCAGTAGTGTTGGCTACACAAACCTGCAGCCAGTGTTATCAATGATATTTTCCCTGTCCTGTGTCCCCTTTAGCTCTAGCCTTGTATAATATATCCTATTTTAATGGGACTAAGACCTCACACTGTACATTTTTATGGCTATTTCTAAAACTTTAAGAACTGGACAAAGGCCTTTTAAAGTGGCTAAAGCTATGTCTGTCAGTGACCCTTGAACAAAAAGAGCTACCATGGCAGTTAAAAGAAACTTGCACCTTGTTATCTCTGAAGAGACCGTAACACTCCCCCTGTGGGCTACAGAGACCAAATTCAAAGAGAACTATGCAAAGGCCATCTGTTTTTCAGAACCCAAGCTGGCTAACCAGAGTCTATTAGTCTGCCAGGACAAAGAACCCCACAGCCTTTTTTTCAATTCTTAGTGGTTGGAACATTTAATCACCTCGGGGATCCAGACAAGGGATATACATCCCTAATCAAAGACAATGTGGAGGGGTGGGAGTCGTGTGACACGGGCTAGCTTGTGGGACCAATAATATTGCCTTGTGGAGCTTCAAAGCTCAGTCTGCCACTTACAGCATCACAGAAAAGGGGTTCTGCCCAGATGGAATACCTGGCCCCATCTACGCTGTTTTCTATTGGATCTTCTGTACCATCACCTACAAAGTTGATTCATCTCTGCATGCCTTTCTCACAGTAGAAGTCAATGCTGCTAGAAAAGTGAATTATACAGCATCAGTTTTCAACCTGCCAACCTCTGTGAAGGAATACCTCATTGGACTTTGATTCTGGACCCTGGACTCACATGAAACAATAATTATTTTCTCTGTGATGTTTTCCCTGCAAATCTTTCTTTTCTCTATCCCTCTTTTACCGTAAGAGTGCACGGGGAGTTACGTTGCGACCCTCCTTCCGCATTTGAGTGTGTGCAAATAAATTAAACCTTTGAGTTTATCTTGTCTCAAGTTTGCTGTGGGGTTATTAATAGAAGTTGGATCACACCAAAACTGCGGTGTTGGGAAATACACTACCACATATAAAGGGGGAAGCAAATCAAAATACCTTTCTGTTTACAGACGGATAGTGAGGGGAGAAATCAGGGCTGTTTAAATTAATCTCCCTCCAGTCCGTAGCAGAATCAAACTCTCATGCTCCATAAACTTTGAAGTTCTGGTTTGAGAACAGGAGAATAGGCTTCCTAGCATTTTCCTTCCAAATACATTTCAAACCAAAGTGACACCCCCCGTCAAATGCCAAGTAAATTGGACAGCAGATCAAATTAAGTTGGTGCTTTTGTATTTCCCTGTATGACTGATGAAGGGAAAACTGCACAAGTACCAGAAGGTCCACTTTATACTGCCAAAGTGTCTTTATACTGCAGTGGCTGTGACGTCATCCAGTCTTACAACCTTCTAGGAATTTATCTCCTATTTTGGATTCATCTTCAATTTTTGACACCACTCCTTCTAGGACAATATAATCATTTATGGCACAGAAAGAAGCCATTCGGTCCATTGAGTCCATGCCAGCTCACTGTGGAGCAACCCAGTCAGTCCCATTCCCCTGCTTGGTCCCCATAACTCTGCAAGTTTGTTTCCTTCAAATGTCAATTGTATTTCCTATTGAAATAATTGATTGTTTCCGTATCCACCATCCAGATCATTACCACTTGCTGTGTTATAAAGTTCTTCCTAGCATTCACCTTGCATCCCTTGCCCAAAGTGTTAAATCTAATGGGAAGAGTTTCTCCTTGTCTACCTTATCCAAGCTTTTTTATAGTCTTGTCTATCAAATTCCCCCTCAATCTCCTTTGCACCAGGGAAAAACCTTCCCAACTCAACCATTTAACTAACCAGCCCATCACCACTACCCCCTCCCCAACATACACACCCCCATCTCTGGAACCATTCTGGTAAATCTCCTCTGCACCCTCTCAAGGACCATCACCTCTTTCCTCAAGTATGGTGACCAGAACTGGAAGTAATACCCTAGTTGGGGCCTAACTAGTGCTTTTGTACTCATTGCCTTTATTTATGAAGCCCAAGATCCCATGTGCTTTGCTAACCAGACTCTCACTAGTCCTGCCACCTTCGAAGATTGATGCTCATGCACCCCCAGCTCCCACTGTTCCTGCACACTCTTTAGAACTGTACCAATAAGTCTATATTGCCTCCCTTTATCTCTTCTGCTAAAATGCATCACTCCACACTTCTCTGTATAAGATTCCATTTGCCACTTGTCTGCCCATTCTGCTGGCCAATCTATGTCCTATTCCAAGTAATTTGTATCCTCCTCACTGTTTGCCACTCCTCCAAGTTTGTTATCATCATCAAATTTTGAAATTTTACTCCATATTACAAGATCCAAATCAGTTATACTTAGCAAAATGAATAGCGGACTGCTGTCTACCACCCTCCAGTCCAAAAAACAACCATCTATGACAAGCTGCTTTCTGTCCTTGAGCCAATTTTTTATCCAATTTCACACTGGTCCCCCTATTCCTAAGCAACCTTTTATGTGATACCTTGTCAAACACTTTCTTAAAATCCAGAGATACAACATCCACCTTCATCAACCTTCCCTGTTACTTCCTCAAAAAATTCCATTTGATTAGTCAAGCCTGATCTGCTTTTCACAAATCTGTGCTGGCTATTCTTAATTTACTCAAGCTTGCCTAAGTGCCTGTTGATTTTTCCCCTGATTATGCATTCCAATACCTTACTCACCACTAATGTTAAAGTAACTAGCCTGTAGTTGCTAGGACTGTCCTTGCACCCTTTCTTGAGGGTGTCACATTTGCCACTCTTCAATCCTTTGGCAGCTCCCTCATATTTAAGGAAGCTTGAAAAATTCAGTGAAGCCCTTCTGTTTTCTCCACCCCCTACTTCCTTTGCAACCTGGAATGTAAGCCATCTCGCTCAGGTGACTTATCTACCTTCAGCATTGCCAGCTGATGGTGAATTTCACCAATGAAAAGCTTTCCTCACCATTGAATCACATGGGTTTTGCATGCATGCCACTGGCACTTGGAATTTTAATTGTAGTCATGTGGGAAATGGAAACGAGAGAGAGAGAGAGAGAGAGCGCGCAAGCAGCTCACAGTTTTGGTTATGACATTGAGAGTGGCATGCTGTTGACAAAATCCCAGTCCACCTCTTACGACCTGCCTACTATTTGCTTACTGGTACGAGATTTTTGGATTTTTTTTTTGTTGACCGCCATTCTTTTCTCATGCTCTCTTTGCTAGTCTTATTTTCCCCTTCATCTCCCCTCTTGACCTATTGGATTTGACATGATTTTTACCTGAAGAACTCACCTGCCATGCATCATACACCCTTCTTTTTTTGTTTCACCATAATCTCTGTCTTCCTCGTCATCCAAGGGCCTCTGTTTTTGACTCCCTTACTTTTTGCCCTTTTTGGAATGTACCGAGCTTGTGCCTTAAAGGTCACTGTGATGGATAGAGTGAGAGAGAGCTGCTGAAACCTCTGTTCCCTTCTCAACTGTCTGTAATCAGTAAGTTTTTGAGGAGAAGACGTGAGTGTGTTTTTTTAATGTCTGAGTGTGTGGACAATTTGAATAACCAGCAGCAAGCATTTGTGTGTTTAAATAAAGAAAGTAGTTTGTTTATTTACATGCTCACCTCAAAGCCTAACACTACAGCACTCATCCACACAGCCACACACACAAGCACACTCAAGGAAAGTACAGTTGATGAGAATAGTGCACTTTTACATGTTATAAGCAAAAAAGAATGGTTCATAATTCATGTGATTGTCTTGTTCTGGAAAACACGTGTTGCAGGCATGATGAAGAAGGCGTCTTCACTTCTTAAGGGTAGTTTAGGTGAATTCAACAGCCGAAGTGGTATGCCAAAGTTGTTTCAGGATTCTCTCAAAGGGATGGACTTTTTGCAGGTTACAAAGTTAGTTGCTTGTAGTCTCGTTACCAGGAGGTCAGTTTGCTGTCTTGGTATACTGAAAAAGGAACATGCTTGGAGCCCTTGTGATGTTACAGCCCCCGGTTCTTTCAAGATATCGATGTTACTGCCTTTTCTGCTGCTGCCCCTCTTACTTTCTGCAGTCAGCATTTAAGGATTATGGGACAAAAATGGCTACCTTATCATGTGACTCCTCAAAGTTTCAGTTACTTTTCCAAATATGGTGATGGTCTTGGGTTGACTCCTGGTTCATTGCTAGAAGACACTATTCCTGAGGGGGCTAAGACAATCCTTTGTTTCAGAAGAAATCCATTCAATTCAGGAATGTCTTCTGATGGACTCAGGATGGATGTAGCCGCTACCTCTTAGGCTGGGATGTATCCTGTTGTCCTTGTGAGACAGTGAGGCAGTTTTTGAATACACAAGCCAGGCCATCTGACCTTAGACAGCCATCTTTGCAGCACATTGGCAATTTTTTAAAAGAGTCAATTTCAAAGTGTCCACTTTGAAAAAAGTTTGTCTCTTGATAATTAGGAATATAAATATCTTTACTGAGCATGACAATCAGCTATTGTTCTGTTATATTTTTTCCTGTCAGTCTCTGATTCCATTTTACCCTGGCTGGACCCTTTTCACCGCATTGAAATTAGCCATTTTCCAACTTAGAAGTTCTATATTAGATTGCTCCTTGCGTTCTCCATTACTAATCTAAACCGAATGATACAGTGATCACTCTTACTCAAAGGTTCCCCCACAGATACTTGATCCACTTGGCCAACCTCATTTCCCAGCATCAGATCCAGCAAAGTCTCCTTTATAGTTGTGCTGAGAACATGCTGATCAAGGAAGTTCACCTGAACATAATTCAGAGATTCCTTATCCGTTGCAATATCCCAATTGATATCGGTTAATTAAAGTCCCCCAGTATCATCACTCTAGTTCTTGCACATCTCTGTGATTTCCCTGCAGATGTGTTCCTCTATCTCTCACTATTTGGAGGCCTATAGAATGCCCCAAGTAGTGTGGTCTTAACATTTTGCTTCTCATCTCTCATCAAATGGAATCTGTCCTTGTCACCTCAAGGAAATCCTCTCTTTCTAATACTACAGTGTCTTCCCTAATCACTACTGCCACCCTACATTCCTTTTTCCCTTCTCTATATTTTCTGCACACTTTATATCCTTGTATATTAAGTGCCCAGTCTCACCTTTTTTAAACCACGTTTCCATTATTACCACTATATCATATTCCCAAACTACTATTTATGCTTGTAGCTCACCAATATTATTCACTATACTTGGTGCACATGTGTACATGCATTGTAATCCTGCCTTTGCATTCTGCATAGTCTTTCTTAGTCTACTCCTATCAAATATTATACTACTTCCTCCTCTAGTATTGTCCAACACCTTCATTTTATGCATCTTATTCCTCTTTTCCACTTCTTTAATCTTGTATCCAGCCCCCTGCCAATTTAGTTTAAACCCTCTCCAATCAAACTAATGAACCACCGTGTGAGGACATTAGTCCCAGTCCTGTTGAAGTGCAGTCCATCCGTTTTGAATAGGTTCCTGCTGTTCCAGAACTAATCCCAACACACCAAAAATCTGAAGGTCTCCCTCCTGCACCATGTTTCAAGCTACACATTGATCCTCCCTATCTTCCTATTTCTACTCTGGCTCGTGTGTGGCCCTGGGAATAAGTCGGGCATTTCTACCAACGTCTACATTTAACTTCCTCCCTAACTCCTGAAAATCGGACCTTAGGACCTCAATACCTGCTCTCTCTATGTCGTTGGTACCAACATGCATCACCACTTCTAGTTCACTCCCTTTCCCCTGCAGAATGTTCTGCACCCTCCTTTACACTGGCACTAGGGAGGCAACACACAATTCAGGACTTACGATGGTGGTTACAGAAATGCCTGCCTGTCCTCCTAACTAGGATAACAACTGCATTTCTACACTTTGCTGTTCCCTGCTATACAGTCACTTGCTATGGCCTGGAATTCACTCCTTTAGGGTATCATCATGCCCAGCAGTCTCTAATACAGAGTATATGTTTGAGGGTGGCACACACCCCAAACTCTCCAGTACTACCTGTCTTTTCCTACTTTCCGATAGCCATCTCATTGATATACACAATGAACAAAAGTGGCCTTAAAACAGAGCACCATGGGACTTTTAAGAATTGGTTCATGGGATGCGTTCACTGCTGGCAAGGCCAGCATTTATTGCCCATTCTTAATTAGCCTTGAGAGGATGGTGATGAGCCACCTTCTCGAATTGCTGCAGTCCATGTGGTGCAGATACATCAATGGTGTTGTTAGGGAAGGAGTTCCAAAATTTTTACCCAATGACAGTTAAGGAACAGTGACATAGTTCCAAGTTAGGATGGTATGTGATTTGGAGAGGAACTTGCAGGTGGTGGCATCTGCTGTCTTTGTCCTTCTTGGTGGTAGAAGTCACTGGTTTGGAAAATGCTGTTGAAGGAGCCTTTGTGAGTTGCTGTAGTAGATCTTGCAGATAGTATACACTGCAGCCACTTTGCATCAGTAGTCATAAGAGTAAATGTTTAAGATGGTGGATGGGGTGACAATCAAGCAAGCTGATTTGTTCTGGATGGTGTTGAGCTCCTTGAGTGTTGTTGGAGCTGCACTCATCCAGGCAAGCGGAGAATATTCCATCACACTCCTGACTTGTACTTTTTAGGTGGTGGACGTGCTCTGGGGAGTCAGGAGTTGTGTTATTCTCTGCACGATTCCTAGCCTCTGACCTGCTCTTGTAGTCACAGTATTTATATGGCTGATCCAGTTAAGTTTCTGATAGCAACCTCCAGGGAATTCAGTGATGGTAATGCTGTTGAATGTCAAGGGTAGCTGGTTTGATTTTCTTTTGTTGAAGATGGTCATTGCCTGGCACTTATGTGGCACAAATGTTACTTGCCACTTATCAGCACAAACGTCTGAATGCTGTCCAAGCCTTGTTGCTTACAGGTACCTGAGTATCTGAGGAGTTGCAAATGGAATCGAACACTGTGTAATCATCAGCAAACATCCCCACTTCTTAACTTATGATGGAGAGAAGATCATTGATGAAGTAGCTGAAGGTGGTTGGGTCTAGGACACTACCCTGAGGAGCTCCTATGGAGCTTTGTACTCATTTCCGAAAACACTGCTTTTAGTTCCTACTCCCTACTTTCTCCCTTCCAATTTGCTATGTTCTACTATTCCTAGTTCCCTGAATAATCTTTTGTAGACTTCTCTGTGGTGCCTTTCTTAAAAAAAAATGTTTACTCTTTATCCACTCTATTTCCAAAGCTGTTACCTCTCTAACAAATTCTATGAAGTTTGTCAAGCATGATCGATATTTTTGAAGTCTGTGCTTGCTACTTCTAACTATTTGCTCTTCACATAAATACATAGTCAACTCATTAATAATTAAAGGCTCTGAAATGTTCCTTACCACAGATGTTAGGAAAAATTGCCCTATATCTGGATTAGCTCTGCCTCCCTTTGCATTAATGAGTGATACACTGGCCACTCTCTAGTCCTCCAACACACATCCACACTTAGTAAAACTCTGAAGTGTAATTTCTAGAGTCTTCTCTATTTCCTGCTTAATCTCTTTCAAGATCCTCAGATGTATACCATGCAGCTCTGGAGTTTTGTTTTCTCTAGCCTCACTAACATTAAGAATTTTCCTTTTCTCCATCATAATATTGTTCATCTCCCTCTCAGCTTCTTCAAGACTCACCTCCTTTCTGGTAATCCTTTCTTTAGTTAAAAACGATTGAGTATTCATTAAATACCTCTGACATGAAAGATACACTGTAATATAAATGAAGCAGTGCTCATGGCTCTGGAGATAGTGACAGAATATAAATGAGACTGGCAGGTCCAGCTGGTATAAATAGGTCGGTAGTGACCCAAAAAAGGCATCGGATCATTCACTGCTCCATTTACATCCCACCACCAGCTTATAAGGGAATTTTCCCTTTATGTACATGCTTCTGAAGATAGCACTATAATATAAATTAGGCAGGTGTGCATTTGGAATATAACAGAGAGTACTCATGCATCTGGAAATATGCTATATTATCAATGAGACAGTATACATCCATTTGTGTATTGTAAAAAAAATTATGTAATGTATATGCATCTAGAGGTAGTTCTACAGTGTAAATGAAGTGACTTACATGTACCTGGAGACAGTGCTGTTTGTCCATGCACTAGTTCCTCCCTTTCTCTGTAATCTCCAGATCCACAATCTTTCATGATATCTGTGCTCCTCTCCTTCTGGCTTCTTGAGGATTACAGATTTCAATTGCTCCATCATTGGTGACTGTGTTTTCCGTTGCCAAGGCTCCAAGCTCTGGAATACCCTCCCTATACATCTTTCTACCTCATTTTCCTCCTTTAAAACACTCCTTAAAATCTACCTCTTTGATCAAGCTTTTGGTCATCTGGCCCAATGTCTCCTTACGTGGCTTGAAGTCAAATTTTGTTTTATAATGATCCTATGAAGCACCTTGGGAAATTTTATTATGTTAAAGGTGCTATACAAATATAAGTTACTGTTGTTGTAAATTAAGTGATATATGTGTGTCCAGAGGCAAGGTTCACTATCTCGCAGGGTGTTTTTGTTACTGATCTGGTGAGATCTAGTAACGTTAGCAATGAACGTAAATGGCATTTGCTGCTGCGGCTGCCAGGCAAGCCAAACTAGGCATCCAGCTCAACCATGCTGCCAGCATTGCCATGTTCCTGTTGCTGAACTCCTACCTGAGAAAAAGGTTGAAGCCGGAAGTGTAAAATCATGAACATAACTTATGAACAGTTGAGGACAAGCACTCCTTGTGAACTAAATTCAAACTAATATGGGACATAAAAACAAAAAATGCTGGAAAAACTCAGGCAGCATCTGTGGAGAAAGAAACAGAGTTAACATCTCAAGTCCGTATGACTCTTCAGAGCTAAAGAGAAGTGAAAATGTGACGGATTTTATACTGTTTAAGAGGGATGGAGCATGTGGAGCTAGATAGAAGGTCAGGGATAGGTCACAGCTAAGGAAAGATTGACAAAGGTGTCATGGACACAAGACAAAGGGAATGTTAATGGTAGTGACGAAGACTAAAGAAGGATATCTATTGTTGGTACATATAACCCTGTCTTTCACAATGCCCTGAGTTATTTTGCCAGCTTAACATCAATATTTATTTTTCAGTCTTTCCCCTTAATGACACTTATATATACTGAAATTAATGGCCACTGTGGAAGAAATTATTTCTGAATTGTCCTTTTGGCTTATCAGAAGACTTCAGCTGGCTTCTAGCATTTTTAATAAAGTTTAATGAAAGATCATGATGACAGTACTGCAAAGGTCATCTGGTCTCTTTACTGACAGGTGGCGGCTTTTTAAATAGTTCATTCTGGAAGGTTCAAGCTCATTTACGTGGGGAGTGTGGGGAATTTCTGAGGAGGTTGCAATGTATTAATTTTTTCTCTTCCTTTTCTTCCTATGTTTACTTTACAACCAACTGATAACAAAGGGCTCATTGCTTAAACATGTCACGATTCCACAAATTGCAGACCCTATTTAATGAGTGTATCTGGAGAGGGGAGAAGAGGTAGATTAATTTTTTGTACCTTCACACTCTTTCCCTACGGATTAGTGTAAAACAGTGGCAGATTTGGTTAGCAATCTGGGATGGAAATTATGATATTCAAATCTATATAACTCCCCTTCATTTTCCCATTCTAAACTAGTGCTATAGCATTGTGCTGGTATAACATAGGTTGCAAAGCATTGCAGCATATTTAACTGATTTATTTTTCCAAATTTAACATCCCTTCAAGATGCTGGAACATACCACCCCCCCTCCCCAGGTCTCAGAGAAAACAAACAACCCTGCATTGTCTTGTTTTTCTTGTAACCAGACAACCCATTCCATCCATTACCAGTGTTTTACGACCAGGATGGGAGGAGTGTGTGAATTATCAAGCCCCATTACTCCGCAGGCCATACCATTCATTTAAATGTTTAATTTTATTCCAAAGTGACCAATTGGGTATCTATATCACTAGTATCCCGAAGGTTCTTAGTGCCAAATGTCAATTACACTGGAACTGGCCAAGGGGATGAGCCCTGGCTGTTTGGACTGAGTGCCTTGAGGCTCGAGGACTAAGACTGGGATGTGCCCTGGGAGACGTTCCTCAGCTGGGGTTGGCCAGGCTTCAATGGTGCTGCAGGTACAGAGTTGACTAATCAATGCTCCTCTGTTGTTTCAGGAGAAGACAGCCCACAACAATATAGAAAGGTCACAGACCGGCGGAGTCCCCGCTAGCCTCCTAATCCAGGCGTGAAGAGGTGGGGGTGCAAGATGAAGGTAAGAGCGCAGTGCACAGAGGTGAGAATTCTGGCTTGTGCAACCATTCTAGTGTAGTCTCTTCATTGATGTGAGCCTCAAACCTGGAGCCCCCATTGGTCATTGGAAGATGAGGGCACCATGATGCAGATCTCCATTGTCTCACCAGGGTGCCTGGCATGCACAGTGACAGTGTGATGACTTTAACTAATGACATGTCCTTCTCCCTTTTAGGTTCACCAGCAGGCGTTCGCTCTCCAGACCCCGAAGGGCCACCCCTGACACGGCAGGACCACCAGGCGTCATTTGCACCTGTGGCATGTGGCCTCCTCTCCCTTCTTCCGCTCTCTTCCTCCTCAAAGGAAGTGCCTCTAGGAGAGACTACAATCCGCATTACCAGCATAATGGAAGGCTGTCTGATACCTGGAAGGGTCTACACAGTCTGAACCCACCAGGGGCCTTGCTGATACCAAGGAGTCCTGAAATGAAGCCTGGAAATGCTAAGAATAAAGCCCCAATCAGAGATGAAGCTGCCAAGTACCAATAAGTCACCAACAGCAAACTATCTACCAAACTCCTCACTACTCACACTGACAATGCTGCTGGCCCTTTTTATCCTACCCGCGGATGAGGTTTTTGAAAATGTTGGCTGGCCGCCTGCCCGTGTTGCCCAAGCAACAAGCGCAAAATCGCACAGGCAACGAACAGTCACTGTCAATTGGACTGTTAATGGCCTTAATTGGCCTATTAATTAATGGCGGGCACGGCTCCGACATCCGCACATGCCTGGCAAGCGAAATATTGCGCAAGTGTGCGCAATGTTGGGACGCTCGCCCAATATCATCGCACACTATTTTACGTCTGGTCAGGTTGGCCACGCGCCCACCCGCGGAATGTAAAATTCTGCCCATGGTGTCATTAGATATATTCCAATGCGCATGCAGAAACCAGAAAAAAGCACGTGTCCAATGCACTGAGCTAACTTGGCCCTCATCTGAGCCCTGGCATTCATAATAAATTATTCTAATGGTTAGTTTGACTTCTGTACCTAAACCATGTCTGTTCTGAATTAAGCAGTTATATATGTGTAATGCAAACAAAATCAACAACTTGCATTTATATAGCACCTTTAATGCAGTAAAATGTTTCAAGGTATTTCACAGAAGTGTTATCAAACAAAAAAACTGGCAGAGCCAAAGAAGGAGGCATTAGGACAGATATCCAAGCTCTTAGTCAAAGAGGTATGTTTTAAGCAGCATCTTAGTGAAGTGAAGCGATGGAGAATTTTAGGGAGAAAAGTCCAGCAATTAAAGCTTTGATAGGTGAAGGCATGGCTGCCTATAGTACCCAAAACCACATGCAAATGCAAATATTTTTTGCATTCCTTAATCTCCAACTTCTTAATTGGATAGCTTGAAATGATTTAAAAACCATTCAACAATATAGGGAAAAGTAAACAATATGAATTTTGCTAGTTCCAACTCTATACATACACATTGTTATCATGGTTTCTATCAGGTGTGAAATGATTAATCAAATGCTTTTTTTTCAGTCCATCACCATTGCTAAAGCTCAGTGCAGGGCTTAATACCTTGCAACTCCTCAAAACATGCAAATAGATAAGGATAATTGGATTCTGCTCCAATTATTCACACAATTGGTGGTTGTAGTCCGCTGGTCCAAAACATTGACTGTTTTGTTAAATCTACTAGAGTTTGTGAACTGGTATTAATTCTTAAAATAACTCAAGTCATCCAAGAATTGAAAATAACCTTCACACCTGGCTGTTCTCTTTCATATGGAGGAAAGTGTGTGTAAAAATTGCCAGCAGCCAAAATACTGTTATATAACTTCCATAGAACGGAAGTGAATAACCAGAGAGCTTCAGGAAAATACCTATCGAGTGATACAGATGCTAATGCAACAACACACATTGATTGCTTCATGGACTCACTGAAAGTCATGCCCCAACATTACCACTCTTTATTCAAGTGAGAATCCAGGAACCAAAATGGAGCTTGTTGTGTGCAAACTGGCCACTGTGTTTCTTACATTACAACAGTGGTTAATCTTCAAAAAGCAAAGAGCCTTGTGACATTCTGAGGTTGTGAAAGGTGCTGCCAAAATGTGAGTTCCTTTTTTCTTCATTTCATTACCTCAGTCACATTCCTCCTCATATCCACTCCCTCCATCCCTACAATAGTTGGGCTTCCCATCTTCCGAATTGTGGCCATAGCAATTGAAATTGCAGGTGCCTACAAGCCATGGATTGAAAGTGAAGACCTAAGAAAAAAATGAGTCAGAACTTAACCCAGGAAGCAATCAATGCAAATAAAACAACGGGATTAGCAATGAATGCTGCAGCAAAACAAAAATTCATGCCTAATGAAGGCATTCCCCATAAAAGGACATTGTTTATAATAACTTTAAAGCAGTAGCCATTTCAGCTGGACACAGAAACTCTTCACTGCATTTCGAGGATCTTCCTCTTCTCTTAAATAACTCCTGAAATATAACTGAAGTCACAGAGCAGCTTCATTCCATTCTAATGGAGAATGGAACTTGGGAAGCAACGAAAGGGTCCCTTAATGGAAACTCAAACTTGGGGCCAGCCTGCAAGCTTATCAATAGATTGCTCACCTTGCAAAAACATTCTACTAGCAGAGTATGCAACACTATCTAATGGCATTGTGGTAGGACATGAGATGCACCTAATACAAGGATCTCCACTGGGCAGAACATTTAAAGAATGTTTTCTTGACAAAGGTCTATTTATAAGTGGATATTTCCACATAAACATGGGAAGTACATTGTAGTGAAAGCATATCCTCAAGTCTTTAATATTCCTTTAAGTAAACATAATTTAGAAAAAAACATTTTTAACCTCTACACTTTTAGAAATGATATCCATTCATTAAAATATAACATTTTTACCAGTCTAGTGGGTTTAGATATATAGTCCTTTTATTATGTCTTCACCCTTTCCCTGTTCATCCATTACCCAGGTATTACATTAACACTGAGTCACAGAGTGGCAATTTTGCAAGGCATCAGCATATGTAATAAAACTGGCAATCATTTACTTTTTAACTATTCAAAATGAAGTATTTTTCCTGAGGGATTGTTTAATGCTGTGTGTTTTTGCTTTGATTAATTACTGTCATTAATTAAGCTGCTGAAATAAATATCAGAAAAAAATCATTTTCCAATGGACAAAAAGTTGCAGCCATTTACTGATGAGGTGACTGTTTCAAGGACAGTTTTTCCAATCCCCTCAGTTTTGTCCCCCCAACTCCCTAAAAATGTAGGTTTATGCTGTAGTATGAAATCAGAGATACTGCTGTCCTTCAGTACCTTGTTTGAATGGCCATTCATCATTGTGACTCTGGCTTTCTGAGTAACAGGGTGTGCTATGGCTGCAACCAGTCCTGTCCTGACCTGATATTCGTATAAGAGGAATTTATAGGGGTGGGAACTGTTGACTTTTCTTTTAAAGCCCTTTTCTAATCGAGGAATATTAATTCTGCTGGTCGCAGCTATGCCACTATAATAGCTGAGAACAACTAACTCAGCACAAGTTGTGACTGAACCCTGGAATCTATTGGGTCTATACGGCTAAGTACTGCTCTAGGCAATATCATTACAAACTCAGCTATTGAGGAAGTTCAATTAAAGCATAATAAAACCACAGTAATTGTGTATGGTGTATGGGAAGACTGTTCAGGGTTACATGTGTTAACTGGCTTAATGGTAGCATACTTGCCTCTGCATTAGAAGATTGTGGGTTCAAGCTCTGCTCCATAGACTTGAGCATATAATTGAGGTTCAGTGTGATACTGTGGGGTTGAATGCCATCAAAGGTGCCATCTTCCAGCTGAGACATTAAATTCAAGTAGATGCAAAAGACCCCACATTCTGCTGAGCAGGGGAGTTCTCCCTAATATCCTGGACAAAATCCATCCCTCAAACAATATCACTCAATCTGATTATTTGCTCATCATCTCATAGCTGTTTGTGCAATCTTGCTGTGCAAAAACGGCCACTGTGTTTCCTGCATTAGAATAATGACCACAATTGGAAAACAATTTTTTTGCTGCAAAATGCTTTAGGATGTCCTGAAGTCATAAAAGCTGTTAATTAAATGCAAGTTATTTTCTCTTGTTCTGTAAGTAAGACGTGGCCAAGGCTATTGCTGCAGGCCCAAGTGAAATTATGCTGAACAATGCAGTTTTTCACTTGGTGGCCAGTGGCTTTCGATCTCACTGTAGTCCCATTCTAAACAACAGAAAAAAATCTTGCCATTATAGTTTGTGTAAGCAGGATGTGAAGTGGCTTGTGTGAGGCCTGCTCAAATTAATATCTCTTTCCATTTGTAAAAGTTTTGAAATAAAGACATTGAGTGGAATCGTCATTGCCTATCTGGCACTGGGCATCATGGCGGCCGTGATCGGACAATATGGCGGAAGGCCAAAAATCGGTTTCATGCCGTGGTGAAACATGTTTGCAATTATCCGCTCCGCCCAGCAATGGCAGACCACGTTTCCTGCCACCGATTGTCAGGAGCTTCACTGTAATATATCTGCATATCATCATAAACCCAGCTCACCAGAATCATTCCCCCACACCAAATTTACCGCCCACGTCGGCGGGAAAACACACCGGTGAGAACACGTCTTAACAACTGTAACATGCAGAAGTCGGGACTTACCATCAGGGTCTTGCTCACTTCGTGGACATCTGAGGAGCAGAAGATGCTGGAACCTGACAGCAATGGGACCCTGGAGGGACGTCCCTTGCATGCTGGGCGGATTCTCATGGGCATGGCTCTGCCACGAAGCAGCTCAGCATTGAAAATGCTCAGGACACTGAGATGAGTGTGATTGAGGAAGGATCTGCGTGCATGTGAGAGTGCTTGCATGAGGCTCTGAAAGTCCTTGCCACACACACACGTCTCCCTCCAGAATCACTCGTGGGCTGGCTGCATGCAGCTGAACTGCTAGTGGGGGTGGGGCGGGGTATGCAAGGAGAGGACTTACAAAGCCTGTAAATGAAGCTGAAAGACACCATTGTGCATTATTCAGTGAAAATGAATATATTTTCAGATTATAAAGTGACAAAATGTGTTCACCCGTGCAACCAACTGTGATCAGAATTTCTTAACTTTTCTAGGTATAACACTTCTAGGTGCTTCCCTGATGTCCGCAGCAGGGGTGGAGACAGCCTGTGCAATGGTTGGCCCTGTTCTTTCTGATGACTTTGGATGGGTCCTCTGGAGATCCAAGGCCTTGGGGGCCCCGGCTTGCTTTAGTTGTCCTCCTGTGGGACAGTTGCTCCCTCTGCGGTGACAGATGACAAGGTTGAGGGGCTCACAGGCAAAGAGGGCTCGGAGGGAGAGGACAGCCTCTGATATTACCAAGTGGATGATACAGGGGTGCCCAGCTGCCAGTTCTCCTCCCTTCGGGTGCTTGAGGACCCCAGCCTGACTCCTTGAGGGCAAGGAGCACCTGGAGGGATGCCGAGGTGCCCTGTTTCCCTCTTACATTGCCACTACAGGAACTCAAACATGGCGACCGTGATGGAGTACAGGTCTGCGTGCATCTCCACGTTCTGCTGGACCAGGGTCTCCATGGCGTCTGTCATCCTTCCCATGGAGACCTCCATGTGCACAGATGTGGGCACCACTTCACCAGAGAGCAGGCGGACGCACTCCTCTGACTTGTATGCCACTCTGTTGAGGGCTTCCAACAGCTCTTCATGATGTTCTCCCACCTTCTGCTGACTCTCCACGATGAGTTGGAGAAACAAATCTAGAAGCTCGTCATCTGACTCGGACCTCACAGATGCCTCTTCCCCAGCAGTCCTGCAAGTGCTGGGGAGCTTGGCCGAACCTGCTTCCTCCTGCTGTGGACGCGTTTCCGTGCGGTGACCACCAAATTGTGAATCCGAGCCTGCTCTTGATCTAAGTCCCACATATGTGTGTGTCTCTGCGCTGGTGGAGGGTGTGGGTAAGCACTGTGACGGATCTTGCAGGCTGCTTATTTCCAGCTCTTCAATGGAGAAGGTGTCCTTTGGACTGACCCACCCCCAACTACCAGTTCAGCTGCATGCAGCTGGTTGGAGGTGAGAACCTGGATGCAGATGAGGGACTGTCTGGCTGAGGGTGTCGGTCGCTTGGCAGAGCTGCCTGTGAACCAAAGTTGAGATAATTTGTGCATGGCAGCAGAGTCAAAAGCAGGAGAGAGAGCACTCACAGTTGCATTGAGAGAGGGATGATGTGGTACAGGATCCTCACAAGGGTGTTCGCCACCGACCTCACTGTCGCCGCAGGCATGGTCCATGTCCTCACCAGTCAGCGTGATGGCACACTCCTCAAAGTGAGCGAGGGGCCTAATGTGGGCCACTCCACCCCGAGTTTGGGACCTCTGTCTGCTGCTGTGAGCCAGCTTCTCCTGCATGAAAACAGATGGAGAGAGTGTGAGCAGGACACATGGTGAGAAGAGTGACTTACCCTGGCGGAACAGATGAGACCATTCATCCTGTTTCGGCACTGGGTGGCTGTCCTCTTTTGCAAGGCGTCGGCGCTGACCACCACTACCACGCCTCCCATGCTGGATTGGTGACCTTGCTTGCCGGCCTTCGCTAAGAGCATGGGTAGGGGACATCATGATGTGCCTCCACAACGTCCAAAAGGCACTCAAGGGATGTGTCACTGAACTGGGGGGCTGCAGACTTCTTGCCTTTTGGGGCCATGTCTTCTGTGCAGCAGTCCTGGGCTGGAAGCACTGAGAAGTGTGTGTGCGGCTGCACTTTAACTATGGCACCTGGTGTGAGGAACTGGTGAGGTGATGCCATCTGCCATTGAAACGGCATGTTTCCCAGGAATGCATGGGACGATACGGCGTGAAAAGCTGCCACTGCGGCTGACGGGTAAAATGTTCTTTTACTCGTCCGCTACTGCACTTAGTGGAAATCTGGGATGATCCCGCCCATTGATTTTATCATTGTTTCTGGATTTCTTACAGTAGAGAAGAGGAGGGACAAAATGTTTATGCTGACGGAGAAGTGGAAAGAACTAATTCCCAAAAGAAACTTTGGGGTGCTTTTTTTAAACAGTTGGAAAATTCTGGTCCAAAATCTATGTTATGGCAATACAGAAAGGCTTTTTGGGGGCTGAATAATACTAGGAGAAATATTTATTTTACAAGGCTCTAGAAGAGGTTGTCAGCTGTTTATCAAAAGGCTGAGACTGTTTATCATGAAATATAAATCTGATTGATTCACATGTCTGAAAAGCCTTGGGCGCCACATTATGCCTTCCTCAGACAGCAAGTTTAATGCACTGTGACAAATGGATAGCACGCAACTTGTGAATGTCACAAAACTGTGTTTGCACACCAAAGTTCAGAGTAAGCACACTTTTAATATATTGCACATGTAATAGAAAGTGGCTCTTTATTCTGAATTAGATTTATACCATTAAAGATAGGAGTTGCTCCTCTCTCTCCCCCCCTAACCGAACCATTCTTTAAAAAGTGAAGAGGACACTCAGTAGAGAGTTTTTGATAAGGTGCCATGTCAAAGGTTATTGCAGAAAATCAAAGCTCATGGTGTAGAGGGGGGTGACCTATCCTCATGGATAGAAGATTGGCAGACTGGCAAAAAACAGAGCGGAGAATTTTCTCCCCGTCAGGCGGGCCGGTCGGGAGTAGGCGTGGGCGGGCATGGAGGCGACCATTGCCCGCAATCAGCTCCGCGCTGCCATTTTACGCGGGCGGGCCAATTAAATCCTGCCCAGCATGAAATACGGCTCCCGAGGACAGCGGGAAGGGGCTGCAAAGATCACCAGTCCAATGGCGACCCGGCAGCATGTTTAAATAGCGCTCCTGCAGCCTTGAAAAGGCTGTCAATCATGGCCAGCAGAAGGGCTCCCCAGAGCGCTGCTGGTGAGCAGGCCAGGCAGGAGGGCAGGTCAGCGGGGCATTGTGCCCCTTGCTTTTTGGACAAGTGCCTTGTTGCCCTCCTCGAGGAGGTGGCAGCACGGCGTGAGATCCTCGTTCCCAGGGATGGGAGGAGGCCCCTCCCACATGATCAAACGTGCCTGGGAAGAGATGGCAGAGATCATGAGTTCCCAGTGACCTCTTGCGTTTGGGAAGGATGAGTACCGTGTTGGCATAGGTCACTTAACACAGCAGGTAAGCTTTCCCCCCTGGCCACCCCCGCAAACTCTGAGTGTAGTTACTGCATTGAATCATTGATGGCATGTGTCCTTCGCTGGGTGGGCCAGCAGATATTGCCCATGCCTAGTTTACCCTGAGAGGGTTGTGCTGAGCTGAGTTCTGCACCCGCAGCATGTGGTAGACTGACACCCACAGTACTGTTTTGGGGGCAACCTCAAGGATCTGCACCTGGGCGCAGTGCTGGAACTCCAAGACATGTCAAAGTCAGGCTGCTGACATACTGGGAGGGAAACTTCCTGGTGGCGGGGCACCAATCCATCTGCTGCTCTCGACATTCCACATGCTTGTGCGTCCTTGCTTTGCAAGGTGAAACTGTGTGGGTGGCAAATGTGATGAAGACAACATGTGGGCAAGGGGGGTTAGCCCTGGCTTCTTGGTGTGAGTGTGCAGCAGCTGCAGGGTGACAATTCACTGGAGCCCTGCAATGTCCCACTCAGGTGGGGGCGGCAGGGATGCAGTGGGAATCCAGGTACAGGGTGGACTAATCAATGCTACTCTCTCCTTTTCAGAAGTCCACACACGATGCCGCAGAGTGGATGCGGACTGGCGGAGGCCAGGCCCAGTTTGCCATTATAACCAGATACGAGCAGGAGGCAATGGAGCTAGAGAGGCACCATGTACCCAGGTCCACCAGTGACAATGAGGCTGGGGTGCCTGGGGGAGGTCAGAGTACCGTGCACTGAGCTCACCATGTGTGTCCCAGCAGCCATTCCACTGTTGAATGTTTAATGACTTAAGCTTCCAACATGGGTTTCCCATTGATTATGGAAGGATGAGTGCATGCTGATCCAGTAGCCAGGCATGCACATTGATATTGTCTCCACTTGAACTAATCAAATGTCCTTGTTCTTTCTTTCAGTATCACCGAAGCAGGGCCGGGAGGAGGAGGCAGAGGGGCTGCCTGTAACACCTGAGGGCCCAGAAGAATTAGAAGCACCAGCGTCACACCATCTCTGCCAGGCAGGCACCAGCACAGATACCAGCACCTCGGTGGGAATTAGATCGTCGGCTAGTGTTCTGGGGCACAGCGGTGAAGGCACTTCACACTTGCTTGAGGCGCAGGTGGAGACAGAGAGTGCCCATGGTGCCGGCAGTTGGAGCACTGCAGGGTACCAAGAACATGCTCAGTCGGTGACTAATGATGTGTCTCTGGAGTCATCCCTGAGGCAGCAGATGCTGGAAGTCCAGCAGGATGTGCGGGAGGATCTGGAGATACATGAGGCAATGCATGGCATGGTCTCCGTGCTGGAGGAGTCCATGTGGAGCATCACCGATGCAATGACCCTCATGGCTGAGCGCCATGCTTCCTCCATGCAATGCCATGTGTCCTGTTCACACTCTCCCCATCTGTTGTCATGCAGGAGAAGCTGCCTCAGAGCAGCGGGGGCAGGTCCCAGGCTGGGAGTGGGGTGGCCCACATTAAGCCTCTCACTCACTTTGAGAAGTGTGCCATTGTGCTGACTGGTGAGCACATGGACCGTGCCTGCAGTGAAGGCGAGGTCGGCGGCGAACTCCCACATGAGGATCCTGCACCACATCATCCTTCTCTCAACGTAAATGAGAGTGCTCCCTCTCCTGCTTTGACTCTGCTGCCATGCACTAATTATCTGTACTTTGGTTCACAGGGAGCTCTGCAGCAGGATAGTGGCGTCTTCTGCAGCCCCTTCCACCTTGCACTACCTCTTGGCCCTGCGCCCCTTGTGCCTGTGCCTCTTCTCCCAAAGGTAGCTCTCCTGGAGGCTGAATATGGACTCCTGGCCTCCTCCCCCTTCTGGTCCTCCCTTCCACCTCAGAGGAGGTGCCTCCAGTGGAGGGCGCAACTCCCATTCCCAGGCTAAGGGAAGGCTTCCTGAAACCAGCAAGGCCCCAAAAATGTGTTTACTCCAGAGTCCTGACCTGAAGCCTGTTATTCCTGTCCAAGCAGCTGTGAAGAGATTTGAAGTATTCCTGCTCACACAAGCAAGTAGCAGTAAGTTTAAACATTAAATGCCTGTCAAAGACCACTCACGACCTCACTCACTCCTCTTATCCCGCCCGTGGATGAGGTTTATAAAAATGTGGCTCACCCGCCTGCCCGTTGCGCCCATGTGACAATCTGAAGATCGCACGGGCCCTGGAAAATCGCCATCAATTAATGGCTCAAGGACCTTAACTGAACCGTTAATTAATGGCAGGCGCGCATCGGAGATCATCGCGCGCCCCCCCACCGAATATGGAATTCGAAACAGAAACAGATCAGCCGTGACCTTATTGAATGGCAGAGCAGGCTTAAGAGACTGAATGGCCTCCTTCTGTTCCTATCTCGTATGTTCTTATGTTCATATGTATACCTCCACTACGCTGTGTTGCTATTGCTGCTGCTTGTAGCTCCACCTCCCAGATCTGTTGTTATAGTCTGTCATACTCATCTATTGCACCATCTTCGCACACAGCTTGTCTGCAACCGCATTGTAACATGGTTCATCCAACTGCACCAAGGTTGAGCCCTCTTTCTGCTGCCCTCCACTTTGCTCTCTGGAAGAAATCTCTGTAGTTTTTCAGCCCAGATCAAATGGTTAAAATACTGACAGTTTCTTTTCTGGATGCCACTTTTTAAAGTTCTTTTTGTTGTAATTTCAAACACCTCTTCATTTGCCTTATGGTCTATAAATGGAATTTTTAGCATATGTCTTGGCATCTACATTTCAAAGGCCTCTATTTTTTTCCACAGATCTTTACTTATTGTCCAAGTTTCTGAGGCATACAGGAAAGTGGAGAGAATGTTGCGTCTTATGAGTTTTTTCCTTGTTACAAGGCGAGTTTTCTTGTTAACGCATCCTTCATCTTCACAAAATTACTTTTAGCTATCTTGATCCTTTTGACTTCAGCATTGCATTTACCAACTTCTGTTTTCATTTGTCCTAAATAGACAAACTTATCAACTTGTTCCAGTGACACAATCCACTTCAATCTTCACTCCAGTTTCCACTAATTTATTCCTTCTATATTCCTTCTATTCCTTCTTGGTGTTCATACTCAATCCATATTCTAAACATCTACATTTTATTTGATCTACAATATTATGTAGGTTCTCTTCTGATTCTGCAAGTCGTGGTGTGTTATCAGCATACCGCAAGTTTATTATGTTCTTGCTTCCAAATTTTACCTTGGAATTATGTCTAATTCTCTGAATATTAGTTCTGTGTACAGATTGAATAATTATGGTGACAGTACACAGCCTTGTCGTACTCCTCTCTTCCCTGGGAACTTATCTGATTGTCCATCTTCTAGCCTGATTCTCGCTGTTTGGTCCCAACATAGGCTCTGGATAAATCTCAGAACTTTCCTGTCAATGTCACATTTCAGCAACGTGTCTATTAGCTTTTGGTGATAAACACAATTGAACGCTTTTTCATAGGTTATGAAACATATGTAAATGTTCTTGTTTACTTCTAGATATTAATCGAAGGTTGTTCTTAGGTTAAATATTTCCTCTCTTGTTCCCACTCCAGGTCTCACTCCAGACTGCATTTCATCAATTTCTCTTTCAAATGTGTTATTCTTTCTTTCTATTATGATTTTAAAGATCACTTTAAAGAGATGACTCATTAAGCTTATGGTACTAAAATGATTGCAATTCATTGCTTTAGGTTTCTTAGATAACAACAAATATTGAGTGTCTCAAGTCACAATGGATCCTTTAGTATATACTTGATCATAAATTTCTGTTATCACTCCTAATTCTGTTTCTTCAAGGGATTTTAGATGTTCTATTAATTCATCAATGCCTGGAGCTTTTCCTGTACTCATCAATTTCAAAGCATTTTTTTACCTCTGATATCATAATGTTTGGTCCATTGTTTGCCTCTATATCTTGAAGGCTCCCTCAATATGGATCATCATGCAATTTACTCTGTCCATCTTTTTGCTACTGCATTCCTGTTCAAAGTGGAGATGGTAGCATAGTGGTAATGTTACTGGACTAGTAATCCTGAGACCCAAGCTTAATGCTTTAGGGATATGGGTTCAAATCCTACCATAGTAGCTGGTGGAATTTGAATTTAGTTAATAAGTCTGCCCAGATGTAGCTCTGTCATGAGATGGTCAAGTGCTAACCGTTGGCAAATGTTTTTCCTCTTAAAACCACCTTGCTAAACTGATGTCAGACGAGCGTGAGTGTATCTATGCATGCAATAATGTTGCAGCCACTTGAAGGATGCCATGGCCACTGAACTGTTGGTGCCATGCCTCAAAGGACTGCTCTGTACGTAGTTGCTTAAGGATGTACACTGGTGGAGTGCTAAGCCCATTCAACAGTGTCACTTGGTCCCTAGGCTGCTGTGGATGACCAAGGATGACCAACATTGTTAGGGGTTGAAGGTGACTAATGCTTCCTCAGTGATCGTTGTGAGATTGTTGACCTTTTGTGATATGTTGAAGATGACAATGAAGGTGCAGTTGTCTCCCCTGCATAGAAGTGTGAAAACAACTGCACTCGTAACAACTTGTCTTCACCTTAATCCTCCTAGAATCTTGATGCTATGAGGTTGTCATGGGCACATCTTCCGCATCGTGCCCATGCAATAGCATCCTCATGTGGCTCGTCTGAATCCTCTCCCACTTCAAAATCACCCCCACCACTGTCCTCCTTATCCAAGGAGACGTGTAGCTCTTCCATGTCTCCCTGTGGCAAAACATCCCCCCCTCTTTGCAACTCTAGGTTGTGCAGGGTGCAGCAAACAATGATGATGCGGGGCATCCAATGTGGTGAGTATTGGAGAACCCTGCTTGATCAGTCCAATTATCTGAAACGCATCTTTAAGAGGCCTCTATTATTTTTCATTAATTTTCAAGATGTGGACGTCACTGGCTGGACCAGCATTTATTGCCCATCCCTAATTGCCCTTGAGAAGGTGGTGGTGAGCTTTCTTCTTGAACCGCTGCAGTCCTTGTGGTTTAGGTACACCCACTGTGCTGTTAGGGAGGGAGTTCCAGGATTTTGACCCAGCCACAGTGAATGAACGGCAATATATTTCCAAGTCAGGATGGTGAGTGGCTTGGAGGCGAACTCCCATGTGTCTGCTGCCCTAGTCCATCTAGGTGGTAGCGGTCATGGGTTTGGAAGGTTCTGCCTAAGGAGCCTTGGTGAGTTTCTGCAGTGCATCTTGTAAATGGTACACACGGCTGCCATTGTGCATTGGTAGTGGAGGGAGTGAATATTTGTGGATGGGTCTCAATCAAGCGGATTGCTTTATCATGGATGGTGTCAAGCTTCTTGAGTGTTGTTGGAGCTGCACTCCCCCAGGCAAGTGGACAGTACTCCTGACTTGAACCTTGTAGATGATGGACAAGCTTTGGGGAGTCAGGAGGTGAGTTACTCACCACAGAATTCCTATACTCTGACCTGCTCTTGTAGCCATAGTATTTATATGGCTAGTCCAGTTCAGCCTCTGGTCAATGGTAACCCCCAGGGTGCTGATAGTGGAGGATTCAGCGATGGTAATACCATTGAATGTCAAGAGATGATGGTTAGATTCTCTCTTGTTGGAGATGGTCAATGCCTGGCACTTGTGTGGTACCAATGTTACTTGCCACTTGTCAGGCCAAGCCTGGGTGTTGCCCAGGTCTTGTTGCATTTGGACATGGACTGCTTCAGTATCTGAGGAGTTGCAAATGGTGCTGAACATTGTGCACTCATCAGCGAACATCCCCACTTCTGACTTTATGACAGAAGGAACATAGTTAATGAAGCAGCTGAAGATGGTTGGGCCTAGGAACTCATGCAGTGATGTCCTGGAACTGAGATGATTGACCTTCAACAACCACAACCGTCTTCCTTTCTGATGGGCATGACTCAAACCAGTGGAGAGCTTTCCCACTGATTCCCATTAACACCAGTTTTGCTAGGGCTTCTTGAGTCCACACTTGGTCAAATGCTGCCTTGATGTCGAGGGCAGTCAAGGACCTTGTGGTTGAATGTGCAGCATTGTACCTCTCCTCAGATGCACTCTGTAGACAATGAATCGATGCCATTAGCCAGGTCTTTAAGGGGCACTCCCTATCACTGAGCACCCTTTAAGCTCCAAGCTCCCTCAAATATCTCTGGCACTTGGGAGTGACTCAAAATGTACAAGTCATGTAAGCTACCTGGTTACCTAGCACAAACATGCATGATCTCCTTTCTGTAATCAAAAATGAGTTGGACTTTTAGAGAGTGAAATTCCTTCCTATTATAAAATCTCACAGGCTGCTGTCAGGGAGCTCTCAAGGCCACATGTGTGCAGTCAATACCACCCTGCACTTGCGGAAAGCCTGAGATCGCAACGAGTCCCACAACTCTGGCAGCCTGGCTTGCTTCATCCATGCGGAACTGCACATAATGGTGAGCTTTATTGAAAAGGGCATCAGTTACCTCCCTTATGCATTTATGAGTCATCGGTTGTGAGACTCCGCAAAGATACCCAGTGGATCCCTGGAAGGATTCACTGGCAAAATATTTCAGTGGAGCAGTAACCTTCAGAACAACCGGCATTGGATGCCTTCCAAGTCCGTGCAGCATGAGTTCCTCACGGAGAAGAGCCAAACATGAGCTACCATATCCCTAGACAAGTGAAGGCATCCAAGGCACTGTCTTTTGCTCAACTCCATGTAAGAGCTGCATCTTCTGGTGACTCTTAGTCACGCTAAACATTTTCATGGATTTGGCCCCGCTCATCAGCATCTGATTCTTCCTGGGACCCAGCTAGCTCTTGTTCCACAGGGCAGTGGTTTTCCCTAAGCTGTGCCAATTGGCAACAGGCTTTTCTTCTCCTCAGTCTCATCAAAGCTACCAAGAAGGCAGTGTTGCCTTCAGCCTACATTCTCCACTCCTCCTTGTTTCTGTAAATGGATAAAATTGAGGAATCAATGGTAGTTCCCATTGAATTGTCTTCTTCCATATACAATGTACCTATGCACCAGCCCTTGACTTACTCTCAGTCTGCACATTGCATACCAAGGCCACCCCTTACAGGATGATATCATTGACAATGACAGGTTGATCTTTCCCCTCAGACATGAATGCACATTTGCAAATTGGGTCTTCATTAGGGTCAAAAGATCCAAGTCCTAGGAATTATAGTCAGCCTTGTGTTGGTTGTCCTCCAGTGGCCATTACAACAACTATGGATATCCAGTCCTTGCACTTATGCATTTCCTGCAAGTATGGTGCCTTGAATGGCATGACCAATGCACTGGGAACATAGAGGTTTTGTAGGGTCTATGCTGTCTCTGTGCAGCTGATGTGGCCATTGATCCTTGGAGCCTGCATCCATTCTGACATGCGTCTGTGAGGGTCCAAAGCCAACTAAGTACATATGCACCACAGCATGTAAACATAATGGATTGTCACCTGAATTAGAAAAGGAGCCAAGCTCATTCATTGTGCATTAGTTCCTCTAGTCCGGCACTCAGCTGAGCCATGCTTTCCATGGTTTGAGTAAGACAGTTATAAGGTTCCCCATCAATTGGTCAAGATTTGCTGTGCTCAACTCCTCCCATATGCCCAGTGATCCCCCACCCCCCCACCCCCCGCCCCACCCCCCCACTCCCCAGACCAATTTTTTCAAGCTTGGTTTTTGAACTGCATCATTGCAAGGTGAACTCGAGAATGGTGCTGCTGACCTTTGTGTGTCCCTCCCATCCTCCTCCATGCTCACCTCCTAATCCCCCTTCCCTCTATCATGATCCAGCTTCCCCCTGTTACCTGTGAAACCATCATTATCCATGCTAATATTCCTGTCCTCCCCCCGAATTCTTTAATGTCCCCATGCCCTTTGTTGACCTGATGCCTCTACTTCTTGAGGCCATATGCACTCTGACTTTCTGGGAACACTGCCAATAACCCCCATGACTTTTCAGTTACCGACTTCCAGGATACAAATGCTTCCCCTGACCTTGGCTTTGCCATCTGCCTTACAGTACCATGCTTCTAACCTCCATGACCAAATTCCTTAGGTGACTGACCACGCCATGCACACAATGTTGTGCATGGCCATCACTGCCCAGAGAGGCCTTCACCCACCAAAAATCGGGAGCCTCCTAACATGGCCCGCACAGCCCCAGGACAGTCTGTTCAATATTCCCCCGACAGCGTGGCCTCAGCCCCAGGACAGTCTCCGACTCCTCCTTGGACAGCCTTATAACTCTTAACCCAGAACAGTCTTTCACTGCTCTACTCTGTTCCTTGACACCGCCCCCCAGTCCTGCCTCTGTCATCCCCCTTACCCCCCATGTTCAAACACCCTGCTCCCTACTCCTGCCTCTGTCTTCCCCCTTTCCTCCCGTGTTCCACCACCATCCACCCCACCCCCCCAAGTCCTGTCTCCATCTTCCCCATCTCCACTGGTATTGCCTTCTGTGCCAAGCCTTGGCAAAGCTTCTGATACAAGCACCTGAGATCTCCCAGCAACGCTATAAGAAGTAGATGAGAACAGCGTCTACACACCTCGAAGTTATTGATGAAATGAAGCTTGCAAGGTGCACACCACTTGTATACAGTCAGGAAACAGACCATTCCAATTATCCACTGGCGGGGCACTTAATTTGGAGGGGGAACATAATTCCAGCGAGTTGGCCTTTTAATGAGCATTCAAAGAACAAAGAACAAAGAAAAGTACAGCACAGGAACAGGACCTTCAGCCCTCCAAGCCTGCACCGATCATATTGCCTGTCAAACTAAAACATTTTGCACTTCCGGGGTCCATATCCTTCTATTCCCATCCTATTCATGTATTTGTCAAGCTGCTTCTTAAACACCACTTTCGTACCTGCTTCCACCACCTCCTCTGGCAGCGAATTCCAGACACTCACTACCCTCTGCGTAAAAAACTTGCCCCGCACATCTCCTCTAAAGTTTTCTCCCCTCACCTTAAATCTATGTCCCCTAGTAATTGACTCTTCCACCTTGGGAAAAAGCTTCTGACTATCTACTCTGTCCATGCCTCTCATAATTTTGTAAACTTCTATCAAGTCGCCCCTCAACCTCCATCGCTCTAGTGAGAACAATCCGAGTTTCTCCAACGACTCCTCATAGCTAATAACCTCCAGACCAGGCAGCATCCTGGTATAATTCCTATCTGTTTTAGACCTTCCAAAATGCATTACCTCACATTTGTCCGGATTAAACTCCATCTGCCATTTCTCCGCCCGAGTCTCCAACCAATCTATATCCCGTTGTATCCTTTGACAATCCTCTTCAGTATCTGCAACTCCTCCAAAATTAGTGTCGTCTGCAAACTTACTAATTAGCCCAGTTACATTTTCCTCCAAATCATTTATGTATACTACAAACAGCAAAGGTCCCAGCATTGATCCCTGTGGAACACCACTAGTCACAGCTCTCCATTCAGAAAAGCACCCTTCCACTGCTACCATCTGTCTTCTATGCCCAAGCCAATTCTGTATCCACCTTGCCAGCTCACCTCTGATCCCGTGCGACTTTACCTTCTGTACCAGTCTGCCATGAGGGACCTTGTCAAAGGCCTTACTGAAATCCATGTAGATAACATCCACTGCCCTTCCATCGTCGATCATCTTTGCCACTTCCTCAAAAAACTCGATCAAGTTAATGAGACACAACCTGCCCTTCACAAAACCATGCTGCCTCTCACTAATACGCCCATTTGCTTCCAAATGGTAGTAAATCCTGTCACGAAGAATCTTCTCCAATAATTTCCCTACCACTGACGTTAGGGTCACCGGCCTGCAATTTCCTGGATTATCCCTGCTACCCTTCTTAAACAATGGAACAACATTGGCCATTCTCCAGTACTCTGGGACCTCACCCATAGCCAATGAGGATACAAAGATTTCTGTCAAGGCCCTAGCAATCTCCTCCCTTCCCTCCCTCAGTGCTCTGGGGTAGATCCCATCTGGCCCTGGGGACTTATCCACCTTAATATTCTTCAAGATGCCTAACACCTCCTCTTTTTTGATCTCAACATGATCCAGGCTATTTACACACTCTTCCCTAGACAAATCGACCGCTAAGTCCTTCTCTTTGGTGAATACTGATGAGAAGTATTCATTTAGTATCTCTCCCATTTCTTCTGGCTCCACACACAGATTCCCACCTCTGTCCCTGAGTGGGCCTACCCTTTCCCTGGCTACCCTCTTGCTTTTTACATATGTATAAAAGGGCTTGGGATTTTCCTTAATCCTGGTTGCCAATGACTTTTGATGACCACTTTTAGCCCTCCTGACTCCTTGCTTAAGTTTCTTCCTACTTTCTTTATATTCTCGACGGGCTTCATCTGTTCCCAGCCTTCTAGCCCTTACGAATGCTTCCCTTTTCTTTTTGACTAATCTCACAATATCCTTCATTATCCAAAGTTCCTGAAACTTGCCATACTTATCCTTCATCCTAGCAGGAATATGCTGGTCCTGACTACTTATCAACTGACGTTTGAAAGCCCACCACATGTCAGTTGTTGATTTTCCCTCAAACATCCGCCTCCAGTCTAGATTCCTCAGTTCCTGCTTAATATTGTTATAATTAGCCTTCCCCCAATTAAGCACCTTAACCCAAGGACTCCTGTTATCCTTATCTACCAGTGCCTTGACACTTACTGAATTATGGTCACTTTTCCCGAAATGCTCCCCTACTGAAACATTCATGAGATGCAAATGAATGCAAATATGGTTCTTGACATACATCAGCAAGAAACTCAACCTGCCTTTCACCCACCATCAAAGTCAAGCGAACAAAATTCCAAACTAATTTCCTATCGGAGGGAAACTGACTTTTTCCATCGCACCAAATTTAGTGCCTCTGCCCGCCAAGATTCCCGCTGCCAGCCGAAGTGGAAGATTCCGCCCAACAACTTTCTAAATAAAACAACACTTAACATTTGAAGTAAAAAAGTCAATTTACCCTAACTTCTAATGTTAAAGACATCCTTTAAAAAATTCCAGAATCTGGATCTGGATCTCCATTTTTGCCAAAAACTAATCAGTTCTTCATTGGGCTATAACCTATCCGTGTACCAAGTTATATTGAAACCCCTCCATTAGTTTTTGATATATGTTGTTTACAGACAAACAGACTATAGAGATGAAAACACCTTCAGTGACAGAGCTAAGTGTGAGAAGAGCTAATTCACATGCTGGGCGGGAACTGCTATTGTTAACAGAGAATAAAAATGACAGCTTATCGGGTCAAATGATACAAGTTTATTTGTCAGAGAAAAAGTAAGCTTGAATTGTTGATATCAAACTCACCCAAACACCAGCACTAATAGAAGGATCTGGACCCTTCTCACATACCCACGGATGTCTTATTCCCTGTGGATGCTAGATGCACCGTCCTCTGCTTTATTAAAGTGGAAACGATGCTGTGTTAAATTTAATTACTTTTAATTCCTGTGCTGCTCATCAGCCTGCCTGTCAGCCTTAATGTCACTGTGCTGCATGTTGATGACCATAGCTGGCATTCAATTATTCATTTTTAAAAGAAAGCTTCAAACATGCCGACCTAATAGACAAACACGTATTGTACGACCGGGATCGGATGAGTGCACGAATTATCAAGCCCCACTACTGCACAGACCGTACCATTAATTTAAATGTTAACTTTCTTACTAAAATGACCAATTGTGCACCTATACCTCTAGTACCCAGAAGAAAAGAAACTCTGACCAAGCTTCTTTCAAAAACTCAGAATGATTAATTTATTTTATGTTGTCTCTGCCTTTAATGCCCATACCCAATGGTCAAAATGACTGCTTTATCCTCTCAAGCTTAATTTAGGTCTGCCCAGGCTGCTTCCTTATATTCTGAAATTTATGTGCTAAGAATAGCCTTTTTTACTGCATCATAATCTACTGATACCTCTTCTGAAAGTGAAGCATAAACCTCATGAGCTCTACCCACCAACCTACTCTGTAAGAGCAATGTCCAGATTTCTTTTGGCCACTTCATTTGCTTAGCCACCTTCTCAAATGAAATAAAGAATGCCTCTACATCCCTTTCCTCAAACTTTGGAAGAGCGCATACAAATTTAAACATCTCCCCACCAGGCTTTAGGTTGGAGGTTTTTTTCATCATCAGAACCTTCCTCAGCATCTGACACCTCTTTTTTAAGGTCCAGCCTTTTGAGCCAGCATTCCCTTTCTTGTTCCTTCTCTCTCTCCTTTGCCTCTCTTTCTTTATCCTTCTCCCTTGCCTGAAATTCCAGTTCCAGCTTCCTAAATGCTCTTTCTCTTCCCTTTTCTTTTTCTTTAGCCTCCAGCCTTTTCAAGTCCAATTCTCTTTCTTTATTTTTCTGCCCTTTCTCATTCTTTTTATTTTTCTTTCACCTTCAATTCAAGATTTTTCAGTTCCTTTTCATGTTCTAGTTGCTTCAGTTGCAACTGAATCTTAGCTAACTCAATTGACTCACCCCCTAGAGAACGTGGTATCTCTGTTACCCCTTCCAGTTTCAAACACAGTGCTATTATCTTAACTATGTCTGCTTTCCTTGCCCCTTCGGGTAATTCTAACTCCAGCTTATCCGCCAATTGCATTAGTTTACTCTTGGTTAATTTCGGTAAACAGTCAAGGTTATACTTCCAACTTCCAACGCCATTTTAGTTTACTAATGTATAAGAAACCTGGTCTCTGTCCTTTTATCTTTTACAAATTATTATTCTGTGTCTAATCATCCGCTGTCCATGTTCCAAATCCCGCAAGAACCCAGGATGGGAGGAGTGCGCGAATTATCAAGCCCCACTGCTCCGCAGGCCGTACCATTAATTTAAATATTTAATTTTCTCACCAAAATGGCCACTTGTACACCTAAAACTCTAGTACCCAGGAGAAAAGAAACTCCGACCAGGCTTCTTTCAAAAACTCAGAATGGCTAATTTATTTTAAAACAAAACTTTTTTTAACAAGTTGTCAGTATTGGTTAACAAACAACTGTAATCGGGAAATAGAACTATCTATCTCTTCCTGAAGAAATCTCCCAGCACACACAGACAAACAAAGGACAAACACATAGAGTCTCTCTGCAGAGATGGGCTATGGAGAATGGACATTATAAAATAAAGGATAAAGTCCACAGGGTCTCAACATTGTTGACCTGGAGTTCTCTCGTGTGAAGATGGGCCACTGGTCCCGGTGGAAGTTCTCAGCTTTGCAGGTCCAAATGCAGACTGGTTACACTCAGATGAGGGTTCTCTGGCTACAGGTTGATAGCCACACACAATCTTAGGCAAGGTAGAGAGAGGGAGCCGGTCAAGGTAGCCTTCCTTTCTCAGCTTGTTCTCCAACAAGACTGCGTTCAAAACAAAAAGGCTCACAACTTAAGTTTTTTCCCTCTCTCGCAGCTTCATTAATTAAGGTGCTGTTCAGCTCAACACAAACGAACAGCTCCTTCTGAAGTACCATATAGGTCAGGTGATTTCTTGGAAGAGGCCTGCTTATTGACAGTTCCAAGGTGAACTTAGGACCTTTTTAAAAAAATCCCAGGTTAGCATCGATATGTCCAGATCATGCCAAATCCTTTCATTTTGTAAAAGAAAACTTCAGTCTTGAGAGATATGATTCTAACAGCATTCACCACAATTTATTCTGCAGTCCAATTTTTGTATTAATGATATGTAAATATTTTTTAAATATACTCAAGAGAAGATACATTTTGCCTGCTCCTGATCATTTTTGCATGGAAAGATTGAGTGCAGAGATTCTGGTTTGAATGGAGTTTTCTGTTTACCCCTTGTTAGATCGCATTCTGGCAAAGCAAATTGATAATTATGAGCAATTATGAACATTTCAACAACATTACTAAAAAAACAAATCTCCAGCTCTCTAAAAATTTGGTTGGAGAAATAGAGAACTTGTATTTATGCAGCGCCTTGCACAGACTAATGGTGGATGTTCATGGGGTACATTTGAAGTATAGTCACCATTATAATGTAGGAAATACAGCAGGTAATTTGCAAACAGCAAGCTCTAATACAACAATGAAATAATGACCCGATAATTTGTTTATAGATATTGAGTGAGGGATGATTATTGAGTTAGGACACTGTGGAAATCTCCCCTACTGTCACAGGGTGGTTCTTTAATGTTCACCTGAGAGGGCAGCCAAAGACCCAGTTTAAACGTCTCAACAAAAAGATGACACCTCTGACAATGCAGCACTCCTCAGTACTGCAGGAGTGCGTTAACCTACGTTTTGTAGTCAAGTACTGTACTGGCATTCAAACCCACAAACTTCTGATCAGAGGTGAGGGCACTCTCCAATGAGCCACAGCTGACACATTACTGATCACCAACCTATACCAAATTAGCTTACCATGGCCAAGGCAACAGCCAGGGTTTTCTGATTGGCCTCATACCCCCTGGGATATATAAAGGATACATTAGCCAGGTATTCATCAGCAAGGGGTTCCCATTCCTGATCACTAATCAGTGATCTCTGTTAGCAAATGCATACGTTTACATGGTCTAGACTTGTAAATGTGTAATGCCCAACTGGCTAAGTCAGCAGATAACTGCCACCACCCCACCACCGCCTTGAAATCTTACCCAAGTAAGAAGGCAGCAGTTCAAGAGAGTTGGGTAAACAGCTCTTAAACATTCTTTTCCAATGCCATACTTATTAACCATACTTAGTATATGGAGTGATGGTGGCGTTGTGGTAGTGTCACTTGACTAGTAATCTAAGGGCCCAGGCTAAAGTTCTGGGGATATGGGTTCAAATCCCATCATAGCAGCTGGTGGAATGTGAATTCAATCAATGAATCTGGAATATAAAGTTAGTCTCAGCAATGGTGGCCATGAAACTATCATCAATTGTCATAAAAATCCATCTGATTCACTAATCTCCTTTAAGGAAGGAAATCTGCCATCCTTACCTGGTCTGGTCTACATGTGACTCCAGACCTGTTGACTCTTTACTGCCTTCTGCAATAGCCGAGCAAGCCACACAGTTCAAGGGTAATTAAGGATGGGCAACAAATGCTGGCCTTGCCAGCGCTGCCCACATCCATGAAAGAATACAGAAAAAAAACTTGAAGATAGTGTGATTCTGTTACTTAATATAATTTTGCTATGGCATTTGATCATCTTTCTATGAAATCCAGCAGCACAGTAACAACAATAATGCAAAAATATACAAGAAGCATATTTTAAAAGAGCTGCATGCTTTTTTTTTGTTTTTACTATTCAAGGTAGAGAACATCAGTGCTGAAGGAGAAAGTTTTTCTCTAAATTAGACAGGTTAAGTGAATGGGCAACAATATGGCAGATGGAGTATAATGTAGGGGAGTGTAAAGTTATTCACTTTGGTCATAAGAACAGAAAGTCAGAATATTTTTAAAGGGTGTGAAGTTATTGAGTGTTGCTGTTCAAAGCGACTTGGATGTGCTTGTACAAGGAACACAGAACGTTAGCATGCAGGTGCAGCAAGCCATTAGGAAGACAAATGGTATGTTGGCCTTTATTGCAAGCAGATTGGAGTACAGGAATAAAGAAGTCCTGTGACAATTGTACAAGGTTTTGATGAGACCACATCTAGAGTACTGTGTGCAGTTTTGGTCTCCACATTTAAGAAAGGATATGCTTGCATTGAAGGCGACACAGCGAAGGTTCACTAGATTGGTCCCTGGGATGAGGGAGTTGTCCTTTGACGGGAGGCTGAGTAAATTGGGCCTATATTGTCTGGAGTTTGGAAGAATGAGAGGCAATCTCATTAATACTTACAAAATTCTGGAGGGGCTTAATAGGGTGGAAGCTGAGAGATTGTTTCTGCTGTTCAGGGAATCTAATACACAGGGGCATAGTCTCAGGATAAGCAGCCGATCATTTAGGGCTGAGATAAGGAGAGATCACTTCATTCAAAGGGTGTGAATCTTTAGAATTCTCTACTTTGGAGGGTTGTGGATGCTCCATCATTGAATACATTTAAGGCTGGGATAGACAGGTTTTTGGTCTCTCAGTGAATCAAGGGATACGGGGAACAGGCAGGAAAGTGGAGCTGAAACCCAAGATCAGCCACGATCATATTGAATGGTGGAGCAGGCTCGACAGGCCATATGGTCTACTCCTGCTCCAATTTCTTGTGTGCTTGTGTATTAGGAATTCTGAGTCAGCATTCTCAGTCAGGTGCACCATGGCCAGATGCCAAGTGCTTTCTGCTTTATACTGTGCCTTCTGCTGGGTACAGTCCCAGCATCTGATCATAGCTGTTAAATTATTCAGTGAAATCCAGTGCAACGGGAACCCTACCAAAGCAGCACAGGGCATATCACCAAAACAGCACTGAGAGGATTGAAAAACAACAACAACAACACCTTGTATTTATATAGCACCTTTAATGTAGTAAAACATCCCATGGTGCTGTACAGAAATGCTCTCAGAAAAAAATTAACACAGAGCCACGTGGGCAGGTATTAAGGCAGATGACCAATAGCTTCATCAAAGAGGTAGTAAGTTTTAAGAGTTTTTTCAAAGAGGGGAAAATTGTAGGGAGTCAGATAGGGTTAAGAAGGGATTTCCAGGGCCTAGGGTCTTGCCAGCTGAAGGCTCGGCTGCCAATGGTAGACCAATTAAAATTGGGAATGTTCAAGAAGTCACAACTGAAGGAGCATAGATATCTCATAGGGTCGCAGGGCTGCAGGAGATTACAGAGGTGATGAAGGGTAAGGCCATTGAGGGATTTTAAAATAAGGAAGGGAATTTTAAAATCAAGGTATTGCTTAACTCAACACCAATGTAGGCCAATAAGCACAGGGGTGGATTGAACGAAATTCATTGTGAGTTAGGACACTAACAGCAGTTTTGGATGATCTCAAGTTCATAGGGAATGAAAAGTGGAAGGCTAGCCAGGAGTGAATTAGAATAGTCAAACTGGAGGTAACAAAAGCAGCACTGGGAGCATTACCAAATAAAGCACTGGAAGTAACACCTAAACCATATAGCAAGAGCTGAAGCAGCAGTGGGAGGATACTGTGATAGAACTGAAAGCTCTGCTGAATGATACGGAGGAAACGCAGCCAGAGCCAGCAGACTAACACTTAGATGCCTACTAATTACACCGTTAAAAAGTCATGCTTTCTGTATTTATGGAGCTGAAAACCACTGGTTGAATTTTAAAAAGACTGAACAGCAGCATTTTTTTGAAAACAAGTGACTTAAGGCAGCAGTTGCCTCTGGAAGAACAGATAAATCGTCCATCAACATCTTTAAACCATCTTGCTGACTGCATGTGCGCATGAAAGTCAGAGGATTTTTATTATTTTTATTTAGGCTGCGTGTTAAGTACAGTAACTTATCTTTTCTTTTTAAAAGACTTACAAGAAAATCTGAAAGTATGTGTCTTTTACAGTCCCAGCATACAAGCAGTTAAGCACTCAATTAGTTGGCAAGTATGTCCTTTAAAAAAAATCCATGTTGCAGTCAAACGAAGGGTGGGGAAAGTGGGTAGCCCCTCCACACCTGATTGTAACAACATGTAAACTAACAGCGGTTCAAGAAGGCAGCTCACTACCACCTTCTCAAGGGCAATTAGGAATGGACAATAAATGCTGGCCTAGCCAGCCATGCCCACACCCCATGAATGAATTTTAAAAAAACACCACCTTGATCAGAGGCTGAATCTATGTTACTCTCTGAGCTAAAAATGTAATAGCTTATAATACATGAAATTTTTTCTTCTGTGAGAATGGATACTTTTTTTAATATTTTAGGGGAATACTATGTTATTCTGTAAAGAAGTCTGGGTGTCTGTGTCTGTGTGTGTGTGATTTAATTAAGCTGGGCAGAGATTAATAGGAGTCGGGTTGTCTGGCAGGGGGGGTGGTTAAAACATGAAAAGGATAGAGGTGTTAAGTTGAGGTAAGTGTAAATAGGTTAGATCTAATATTTGCATTTTTAGATAAATTGGAAGTTTGTTTGAATATCAATGGGGAGTCAGAGGTTACAAAAAAAATGTTTGCATCTTGCAGGAGTTCTGTAGGTAAATAGTAGTGGGCTATTATATTTTATTGACCCAAAAGCAAAGACAATGTAGAGACATAAAAGATTTTATATTTGGGAGGATTTGAGTTTAAAAGAGGTGTGAGAACAATGGAACTGAAGATGGAAGGGGTAAAAAGGTAGTTTCAAGTTACTGTTGAGCTGGAGCTATAGAGATAGCTGGAGCTGAACTGGGAGCTGTTAGCCCTGGGCTGGGAAATGCAGTTTGAATCAACCATCCAGTCAAACCAGAAAAGTATTGGGCTGCCACAAGGAGTTTTATTCTGAAGTGAACTCCACTGCAGAGTGGAAGAGAGTAGAGGTTATATGGTATGCCTTTATTGAAGCTACAGCAGTTGTATTGTAAAATATTTCTGGATATTTTTATAGTTAACATCTACAAAGGAGTGTTGTTTGGACGTGGTTACTTGTGGGTGTGACCAAATAGAGGGCAGAATTTTCCCAGAATTGCACTAAGTGCGGTAGCGGGCAGGAAAATGGAGACCTACCTGCAGAGGAAAATGATGGGTTTTCACACCGTATTGTACTGAGCCAACCTCATTATTTATTCACTCCTGCAAAACATGACGTTACCATGGTGAGTGGGCTCTCATTCACCCACCCAACATCACCCCACTGTTGCATCATGCCTGCCGCCATCTTTAAAAGGCAGCCGACAGCAAAGCACTCATCTCCACCAGCTCACCACTGCTGCCTGGGAGACATGGCCAGCAAAGGAAAAAAGACTGCAGCCCCCAGCTTCAACGACGGGTCCCTCGAGCGACTGCTGTTTGCCGTGGAGGCCTGCCGGGATGTGCTCTACTCTCACTCAGGCTGTAGGATGGGTAGCAATGTCACCAGCCCGGCTTGGGGGATGGTGGCAGTGGTGGTCAGCGCAAATGCGCTGCAGAGGAGGGCAGCCACCCAGTGCTGCAAAAGGATGAATGATCTCCTCTGTTCCGCCAGGGTAAGTCACTCTTTTCATCACTCCCAATTCACACACTCACAAACCCATCACACATCCACAGGGCCCTCACTCACTGCCAGTGCAAGGGACATCACCATTCACTCTTTCACATACACCATCATTGTCCTCATCCCGTCTATGGGACAGCTCACAACCCACACAGGCCAGGCACACTTATCACCTAACCCAGCAGGCCTCCTGATACACTCTCCTCATCTCTATCCATGCAGGACAAACTGTCACACAACAGGAGGGAAAGGTCTCAGACAGGTGGAGGGATGCCAGAGATCAAAGTTCTGACAGAATTCAAAAACAACCATCCAGCTGGCCGGTGATGACCGGGACCGGTCCTGTGCTGACGGTGAGGTCAGCGCTGCTCTACCAAGTGAGTATCCAGCAGTGCAACATCCATCAGACAACCATGCCGTGAATGAAGTGTCATCTTTCACAGGCCACTGCCATGCACTAATTATTTCCCCTCGCTTCCGCAGGCACATCTGCCAAACAGTCGACAGAGTCCATGACTCTGGGCCTCCAATCAAGCCCCAAAGAAACTTCTGAAGAGAAATCTGAAGGCACCCTCCCTGAAGTCCCATCTCAGCGCTCACCCACACCCTCCATCAGCGCAGAGACACACCCCTCAGTGGGACCTAGCATTAGAGTAGCCTCGGGATCACAATCTGGTGAGCACATTGCACTTTCTGATCCACAGCAGGCAGAGGCAGGGACTTCCCAGGTCCTCAGCATTCGGAGGACTGCTGGAGGCCAGAACGTTGCTGAGTCCGAGTCAGATGATGAGCCTCTGGACTCGGTCATGTCACAGTTATTGGAGCTGCAAAGGCAAGCTACGAAACATCAGGGAGGGATGTCCACTGCTCTCCTCAGATTGCAAGGTATGAGTCCATCTGTCTTCAGGCTGAGGTGATAGCGTCGGCATTGCAAACACCAGGGTCAACACTGGCAGGATGGCGGTCGCCATGGAGACCTTGGTACAGGACACCACTCCTGCACTGCTACACGGGCTGAACTCCATCGCTGATGGCATAGTTGGCCTCCAACAGTGTGTACATGAGGGGTGCTGGGCAGCTCAATCTCAGTCGAGCTACCCCTTCTATTCACAGAGTCAGCCAGGGGCCCTCAGGCACCCATAGGGAGGAGGATCAGCAGGTGCACACTCCGGGGCCAACCACCTAGGTGACTCTGGGAGTGACCAACCAATCCAACTCCCCTCTTCCTGTGACCTCCGCAGATCCAGCTTCACAGGCCAAGGAGGGTGCCATTGCCACACAGAAGGATCCCGAAAGTAGGCCGGGGCCCACCAAGTCTCGGCCTTCCAGAGGAAACCCACCAAAATCATCACAGGCAGGGCATCACAGTCAGCAGGCTGCCTCCACCTCTGCTGTGAATGTCCGGGGAGCACCAAGACATAGCGGCAGGGCTAGGAGAGTTAAGTAAAAGTAGTTACACAGATTAGCCACAGGTGTTGATTATTTATACATATTGTTCACTATTGTCAATAAACTCCTAAGAATGTCGCCCTGCCTATGGCTCCTTGTTCTGAAGAGCAGTGTTCTTGTCACTCAGATGTGAAACCTTTGGGCACAAGATAAAGGCAGGTGTCTCAGTCCAGGGCCTCTTCCCTGTGCTTTGTGCAGCCTTCAGACCACAGTGATGATCTAGCCTCACACTCCCTGGAAACATTACTGATGCCTGCACCTTGGTGGTGATGGTCATTGCTGCCAGAATATAGTGGGCAGGCATCACAGAGTTCTTACATTCTCTCTGTGTGCTCTCAGCACCTTCAACATGGGGCTGGCCCCCATCACACCAACATCTGCAAACAGTGATGCTGTGCACCAGCTCCTGAAGGGCTGAGGTGCTGAAGGTGGACACAGCATCAGATGTGTCTAAAGTTTCATGGCTGCATTTCTGAGATGGCCCTGATCATGGAGCGCAAACGAGCTGCCCTCGGCCAGACAGGAGTCAGCATTTTCAGAGGCTGTGTGAAGATCTATGGAGCATCCTCACTGCATGTTGTCTTTATCCTGCAATCGAGTGTCTATTAGGGCCTCCACTGCATCTCCATGACAGAAGCATTCTCACAGTGGGTATTGGCGCTGCCATAAACCAGACTGGAGTCAAACTTTCACAACTGCAATGTGAGGGTCTATGGGGACACCTCACTGCATGTTATCATCCTCCACATATCTGGCAGCTATGAGGCCCCCCGAGCACGCCTGCCTCGTCTAGCCAGTGTGAGAGCCTCATTCCCATCATCATCATCACTGAGAACCCCCTCACCCTCATCCCTGTCGGAGTCCACTTCATCGGAGGAGACGTGCAGCTCCTCCATCTCCTCCTCAGCAAGCCCCTCTCCCCGTTGCAGCGCCAGGTTGTAAAGGGCGCAGCAGACGACGACACTGACACCATCTGCAGACAGTATTGCAGGGCTCCATCAGACCTTCCTCCAGGCACTGGAGCCACATCTTCAACATCCCGATGGTCTACTCCACCAAGTTGTGAGCTGCTGCATGAGCCTCATTATACTGTCGCTCTGCTGCAGTCTGAGGATGCCGCATGGGTGTCATCAGCCACGGCCTTGCGGGTAGCCCTTGTCACCAAGGAGCCAACCCCTCAGCCTCTGTGGACCCTGGAAGACTGCAGGGATCTGCGAGTGAATCAGGATGTAGGCGTCGTGCACACTCCCTGGAAACCGTGCGCATACATGCAGGATGCGTTTCTGGTGGTCGCATACCAGCTGCACATTCAGTGAGTGGAAGCCCTTGCAGTTGATGAAGTCCACAGTGTGTAGAAACGGAGACCTGAGCACCACATGAGTGCAGTCAATCGCACCCTGCACCTGTGGGAATCCTGAGATCAGGGCGAATCCAATGGCCCTTGCATCCTGGCTGTCCCGGTCCCGGGTGAAATGCACAAAGTTGTGTGCCATGGAGAAGATGGCACCCGTGACCTCATGGGTGCATTTGTGGGTGGCAGATTGCGAAATCCCACAGAGGTTGCCTGTGGAGTCCTAAATTGAGCCACAGGCATAGAGATTGAGCGCCATGGTCACTTTCACAGCCATTGGCAGTGGATGCCCTCCACGTCCCCTTGGCACCAAGTCCTGCAGTAAGTGCAGTATGACCCACCAGATCCCTAGACATGTGCAGTCATCGACGACACTGGTTGTCAGTCATCTGCAGGAATGGCTGGCGGCATCTATAGACCCTGGGTGTCGCTAGGCGTCGACCAGCCACGGCTCACGGTGGCTCCTGGGCAGTGTGTGCAGGAACCCCTGCTGCCTGTTCTTCCTTTGCGCAGCCAGAAGCCTCAGTCTCTCTCTCCTCATTCTTCTATGGTCTCTGTAGGCCATCTGACATATAGCTAGGTCACCAGGATCCATGATCCTGACATAGTCCTCCTGCAGCATGAAAGAGAGAGCCGTGATTTTCATGGCTGTACTTAGCACCTTTCCTGGCCCTGTGTGACCGCTCCTTAATGCTTCCCGGAAAGTGCTGGTCACCCCTCGGATGGCCAGAGATGAGTGCGTTGCATGGCTGCCCTGTCAACCCGTGACATGGGGGAGACTGGTCCAAACCGGGATGCTGAGATTGCAAGAGGCTGTGAGAGTCTCCAGCAGTGATTGCTACATGGCCAGTGTTGGCGAGGAGATTGTACAACGTGTGCAGTCCCAACTGCTCCACCGTCCAATAAAGTTGTGGCTTGAAGTCTGTACCGGGGGCGGGGTTGGGGGTTTGTGGGTAAGGTATGGAGCACTTGGTGGCCCTCTGGTACCTCCTCATTGCTTGCCCAGGTGGGCAGGCTAGGAGCCCGACCCCAATCATATCACTCTGGCTGCGCCTGATCTGTCTCAGTTGCAGAGACATGGTCAGTTTATACAGGTGCCCCTAATGCGTGGCCACTTCCCACGCTTACCCTGCCCCCCACCTCGACTGCCTGTGCATGGGATGCAGCGCCAGGGCAGCATTTGACCCTCCCACCCACCGGCAATGGTCACCTCCAAGGCTGGCCAACACTTGCCCCTAGCAACTCCTCCTCCTCAGCGGTCACCCTCCAAGGCTGGCCAGCACTTGGGCCCTGAACCACCCCTCCCCCCACCTCAGCAGTCGCCTCCGGGGCTGGCCAACACTTGCCCCGGACACCCCCTGCTTCCTCAGCAGTTGCCTCCGGGGCTGGCCAACACTTGCCCCGGACACCCACTGCTTCCTCAGCAGTTGCCTCCGGGGCTGGCCAACACTTGCCCCGGACACCCCCTGCTTCCTCAGCAGTCGCCTCCGGGGCTGGCCAACACTTGCCCCGGACACCCCCTGCTTCCTCAGCAGTTGCCTCCGGGGCTGGCCAACACTTGCCCCGGACACCCCCTGCTTCCTCAGCAGTCGCCTCCGGGGCTGGCCAACACTTGCCCCGGACACACCCTGCCTCCTCAGCAGTTGCCTCCGGGGCTGGCCAACACTTGCCCCGGACACACCCTGCCTCCTCAGCAGTCACCTCCGGGGCTGGCCAACACTTGCCCCGGACACCCCCTGCCTCCTCAGCTGTCACCTCCGGGGCTGGCCAACACTTGCCCCGGACACCCCTGCCTCCTCAGCAGTCGCCTCCGGGGCTGGCCAACACTTGCCCCGGACACCCCTGCCTCCTCAGCAGTTGCCTCTGGGGCTGGCCAACACTTGCCCTGGACACCCCTGCCTCCTCAGCAGTTGCCTCTGGGGCTGGCCAACACTTGCCCTGGACACCCCTGCCTCCTCAGCAGTTGCCTCTGGGGCTGGCCAACACTTGACCCCCCGACAACCGCCCCACCACAGCACTTACTTCCGGGGCCAGGCATCAGTTGCTCCCGCACTCCCCCTCTGGCACCCCTAAGGCCCGTAAACAACAAGCTAGCTGTGGAGAACACTGCTGCTCATTCACCTCAGTTCCCGCAAAGTGAAGGCTGCCAAGTGCACGTCGACTGTGCGCTGTTGTGAAACACATCAGTGTGATTTCCCGCTGACATGGGTGGACAATACGGTCGGGTTCCAAGAGCCTGGTGGGACAGCCTTTTAATTATATGCTGATGTATTACAATTAGCTCCCCGCTGACCGATGGTGGGAAGCATGGCCCACTATCGGCGTACTGAGCAGACGATCGCAACCTGCCTTCCCGCTGTCATGAAGCAGGTCCCGCCATATTTTCCGCGCATGCCACCTATCACGCCCACCACCAGCAGACTCAGAAAGTTCCACCCAGAGAATTTTTTTGGGGGGAATATTTTGTAAGACTACCCTTAATTGTGTAACTGTAATCTTGTGTGCTTAAGTTTTCTGTTATTCTTGTTAATAAAGCTTTCACTTTTAAGTTTTAAAATCCCAAAAGTGTTACTGGACCTCTTGCTGCTGAGATCGGTACATCTTCTTCTTGTTTTCAGAATACAAAAAAAAAGGCTATGGCCCTTAAGGCAAGTTTCCCTCTGGGATTTGGCTTGTGCAGCAATTAACATTGGCTGTGGTCATAACAGTTAGAAATTGTTTTGCAAATAATTTTTGTAAAACACAAACTCAAGAAACGTTTCACACTAAGGAGAAATATAACAATTCTACCAATTCAGATTGACATAATCTTACTGATGTATGATGGGACATTCTACCTATGCTCACATGGTCGTTTCATTGAAGTTAACAATGGTTTTTGGTTCAAATGCCTACTCCAAAGCTAGAATTGAGATAAAAATTCATAAAGCTATTCAAACAAGAAATAACTTTTTAAATTTGGTTTTGGGAGCATCAAGGTCAGCATTTAATGCCCATCCTGCCCTTAAGGAAGTGTGAGCCACCTACAACTGAGTGGCTTGCTAGGCCATCTCAGAGGGCAGTTAAGAATCAACCACATTGGCAAGAGCCTGGAAACACGTGCAGGGCCGACCAGGTAAAGACAGCAGATTTCCTCTCTGAAGGACATTAGTGAACCAGAAGGGCATTTGTGATAATCCAGTGGTCTCATGATAATTATTAATAAGGTTAGTGTTTTATTCCAGATTTTATTAATTCATTGAAGTCAAATTCCTCCAACTGCTCTGCTGGGATTTGAACTCATGTCATCAGTTTTTTTTTCTATCTGTTCTGAATGGAATGAATTTAGATATACAATGTACTACTGCATAGACTCACAAATCTTCCAAGACACTGCTCACAGCAATAGGTTATTTTGAAAAAAACCTTTGAAGATATTATTTTGATTAAAAAAAAGGCAGGTAACAACACGTAGTGCATTTTGCCTTGGGTAGACTGAGTCTACTGCATCTCTTTGTTCCTCCTAAAAGAAAGCTAATTGATGTGAACTTCTGTGTGAAGATGCATTCCCTGTTATTTCCTGAAGCAGAAATTTATGGTCCATGTCTGCTCTCTGCTGTTTGCGAACTTGTGTGATTGAAGCAAATGGGAAGGAGTACTTCTTATGAATGGCTTGAACGGTTTAACCATTGAACCACTGATGAAAACAGCAAGAGATGATTCAAAGTCACTTTCCAGATGATGGCCTGAAATTCGGGAGGATATTAAGGGTGGGGAGGTGGGTGATAGTGGGTTGGAGGTGCCGGGAACAGCTTACAGATGGTGAGGGATTTGAATAGCAGAGTGGAAGATTGGGTGCATGCACAGAATTGGCAGCCATGCATGTGCTTTGATAGGGACGAAGATCAAGATTTGCATTCCTATGTCCACTTTTATAAGGGAAACAGCCTATGTAAACTTGTCACAATGTAATTACACCCTTCTACCAATGGCAGTGCTGTAACATCATAGTTTTGCATATCTCAGTTAGTCAGCTTGTGCTGCAGAGAGAAATAATGGTGCTCCAACAAGTTTTACTTCTTAAATTGTCATAAGCTTTGTTATGTAACCATAAGTATAAGTAATACAAAATCTAAGTATATATAACAGGACAAGATATATAACTTTACAATGGATCCAATTAATAATTTACAATGGATCCATTTAAATCCAATTAAACCTCATCTTCTAACATCATTCCTCCTGAAGGCAATGCTTGGTCTCAGCTGTTTATAATACCTTGGGAGAGCAACCGGTAATATGCATTAAATGTGTCATTTAACAGAATGCAGATAATCCAGAAAATTAAGTTAATACATGACATATGATAAGCGTAGCATGCTTAGCAGGAACAAGTGGCTTTAGGCCTATGGTTCCCGAATCTCAGCATCACTGGAGTCGTCCTCGTGCCATGTCTAGGTCTGCCATGGACTAACAAATAAAGATTGATCTCTCCATGAATTCATCCCTCCCTCGTTCTGTAACCTCCTCCAGCCCTACAATCCTCTGAGAATTCTGCATTCCTTCAATTCTGGCTTCTTGCATGTCTCTGATTTTCATTAGTCCACTATTGGTGACCTTGCCTTCAGCTGCCCTGGAATTCATTTCCTATGCCTCTTCACCTCTGAAACTTTCTCTCCTCCTTTAAGAACTCCTTTAAGACTATACCTCTTTGATCAAGTATTTGGTGCCCTGATCTAATATTTCCTTATGTGGCTTGATGTTTTGTTTGGTTAACTTTATTTGATAACACTGGTGTGAGGCACTTTGGGACATTTTGCTACTTTAAAAGTGAAATCTAAATGCAAGTAGTTGTTGTTGCTACTATGATTGGGCAACAATTCAATTAACCTTCTATGATAGAAGGAGAACATGCTGGGCATTCCATTAATTCTTCTGCTCCTGATTGAGTTGAAATCCTGGCGATGTGAGCCCGAAATAATTGCTGGTGTTCTTGAATGCTTGTCTGATCCGCACTTGTGCTGCCAGTGTGAGGGCACCTATTTAGCAAGGCGCAGAAGGGCACACCTCCAGTCCTTGCCATCTCCTGCTGCTGGAAATTCCTGCAACATTAGAAAGGTGTGCCCAGGCCGAACTCTCCTCCTCCAACCCTAACCTTGTCCTCCGGTGTTAGGGGCAAACTTTCAACAGTTGATATGAACAATTTCTTTCTCTAATTTCCAAAAAATTCTTAATGTTATGAATAGAATGTATCACAATGTATCTCCACTCAAGAAGTGAACATCATCCACCACTTATTTCAAAATTTATCAGGTAACCAGCTGTTTTGTCGTGTGTTCGGAGTCCAGATGGGGTTCTTCGGGGTTTGTCTATTTCCTTACGTAAGCTATGCAAGACTAGTAGTTTGTTAAAACCATTATTATTTATTTACAGCTCTATGTACATCTTCGACATGCTGCATGAGGTTGGACTTCTTCCTCCAGATTTCTGTTACTTAGTCATGGTCCATTACTATTATCCCATTATTATTAAGTCCTGAAGGGTCTTAAAAACCCATGAACATTTGTTCCTGTCACTGATAATCCTAGTAATCCTGCCAAAAAGCTACAAGATGATCACAAATTTTCCAGCTTTGAACTGGAAGGCAACAGACCTCCTCTCTGAGTTCCAACATCGCATAGAGCTCTGTTTTCTGGACCTCGACATTTCCAAGCTGGAGAAAAAAGCCATAAAGATGAAAATTGTTATAGGCAATGAAGGCCTCCACAGACTGAACACTTCAGGAATGTCAGATGATGATCTTAAAAATCCCGATCAAATATGGTCAACACTCGAAGATCAATTAAGAGTGAAGTTCAACTTCAGAATACACCATCTGGAATTCACATCTTTTAGACAGCAACCAACAGAGACCATTTATCAATTCATAAGTAGATGCAGAGACAAGGAGTGTGATCATGACTTTACTGTGGCAGAGCTAGCTGACAGAGTAATCAAGCTTGTGATAGCAACTATCACCCCATAGAAGCATTCCATAAAGACCTTTTGGAGCAACCCAAAGGTTACAGCATGGAAGTACTTTTACAATGCAAATATAAGTACGAAGCCACACTGCAGGGTAGATAGAGTCTACAGGCTACGTATATTTCATTCACCATTGGCACGATAGCCAACACATGCAAGCTTAGTAACGAATGCAGGCATTGCAGCCTCATACAGACACCCAGGAATTGCCCAGCTTTCAATGATGTTTGCAAGGCATGTGGCATTAGAGGACACTGGAAGTGTCAATGCAGAAAACAAAGACTGGAACCAAGAGGTTCAACATCATAAGAAGCCACTACCAGAGGCCAGACAGGTACAGCATTCCACCCAACCAAGTGCATGTACCAATCATTGCCAAAACAAGATCCGCGAAATGACTAGCCAAGCTATACGGTCAGATGATGCGGATGACTAGAGCTTCAAGAAGTGAGTGGACAATGCTGTGAACATCAAAAAATGTATTGGCACAGTGGTACTAACAGAAGCTCATGCCACCATCCAGATATATGCTGACAGATGCAGGGACAGCATAAATTATGTGTTAAACTGATGCAGGTGCAAACACACTTCCACTTCGCACACTCAGATGTATGTACCCACAGATATGACAAGTGATGGTTAACCAACTACTGCCAAACTCGCTGCATACAATGTCTCAGAGAATCCGTCCCTGGGATCTATTGCAATGAAGTGTCATGTCACCTGCTCACCCTAGTCACTTCAGGAATTTTACATAGTGGACACCAAGGATCTAGTAATTAAAGCCCATTGGCATGCAGGGACCTGTCCTTGGTCACCATCCAATGGTATCATCAAGATAATGGTGAGGACCACAGTCCACAGCAAGTGCCTTGGAAACTCTATGCTTACACCAGGAGAAGACCACTTAACTCTGCAACACAGATCAACACCCAACAAGACAGCATGGCCTGAAACAAATATATATATCGATTCTTGCCACAGAACCACTGCAGAATTACTATTCAGCAGACAAGTGCAGACAGCACTTCCCAGTCATCACTCCTCAGGACAAGATCATTTATGGAAAACAGAGGAAGATGAAAGGTGGCTGCAATCGGCATGCAAGTAACAAATTATCCAGCCTAAACATCAGACAAAAAGGTCAAGTACAATAACCAACTGATGGCACATGGAATCCAACGGAAATCAGGAGCATATGCCCAGAACCGAGATCAAGTGCGAACACCAAATGGAATGACAGTGTGACAAAACAGATGCAAAAAAATCATAAAAATACCACAACCAAAAATACTTAGTAAACCTATTGCTACTGGAACACAGTCTAAGTCTAAGCACAAAAACAGCATCCCTATCAACAACCAGAATTCTGAAAACATATGGAAAACTCCAAACAAGATCACCATAACCGAGTCTAGGGATATAAGTAAACCACCAATACGTTTCAGAGACTTGTACATTTATCACTTTATATAGTTTGATTCTTTAAGAGTAAATCTATAATTTAGAAAAAAGGGGATGTTGCAATGTGATGTACATGTATCTTTAAGGGTAAATACCTTAAACTACTGTCAATCACCTCAAGACGGGATATGGTGTATTAGTTCCATGACTCTGACATAGAATACAGCAGCAGAAATGTATACATAGCCTCCCAGTATGTATTTGGATTGATGTAATCTTGCCTTCAAATAAAGAACCCACAATATTGTTTTACCAATCCTTGTTGCATGATTGGTGTGTTTGCGATAACAGAAGAGTGCACCAGCCACAATATCAGCAACAGTACTTTCCAAAACTCCAGGCTCACAAAACTCACACAGGACAAGCAGTAAATCAGAAATATAAATGACAATAGGTCTGAGTTTCCAGAGCCAGGTGGGGTTATACCAGCCATAGGTCAAGCAATCCTATCCTAAATTCAATTTCAGTGTGTGTTCCAGTTTTGGAAAATACAGTTTTTGATGACTGTTTAGGGGTGATAATTAAAATATTGCCCATATTTTCCCCCTGTAACCATCCCTGCCCACTGCCCCACCTCTCCCACTAAGTGTAACATTAATTCAGTGAATGGACCCCGAATATAAACAGTGCAGCATAATGTGATGCAATACAGTCTGCCATGACTCAATTGGTAGCACACTTGCCTCCAATTCAGAAGATTGTGGGTTTGAGTCCTATTCCAGGATTTGAGCACAGACATCAAAGCTGATACCCCAGTGCAGTGCTGAGGGACTGCTGCACTGTTGCAGGTGCCACGTTTTGGATGAGAAGTAATAAACTGAGGTCTCATCCACCCTTTCAGATGGATGTGATGTACGACATCCCACAAAGGGTATGGGAGTTATCCCCAGTGTCCTGGCCAATATTTATCCCTCAATCAACATCACAAAAGCAGATTATTTGGCCATTATTACATTGCTGTTTGTGGGAGCTTGCTGTGCACAAATTGGCTGATGCATTTCCTACATTACAACAGTAACTACGCTTATAAGTACCTTCTTGGTTGTAAAACGTTTTGGCATATCTTGTCGTCACAAAAGTACATTAAATAAATGCAACATTTTTTCTTCTTAATCTCTTTTAAATAAATAACAAAATCAAATGGTGCTCATCATAGGTTCACCAAAACATTGGAACAGGATTAGGCCATTCAGCCCCTTGACACTGCTCCACTTTCAGTTATTCATGGGTGATTTGCATCTCATCTACATTTGCCTGTCTTAACTCCACATTCTTTGAAATTCTTACCTAACAAAGACCTGTCTATCTTGTCCTGAAAGCTCCAATTGACTCAGCATCCCCCACCTTTTGTGGAAGAGAAATTACATCCTTTTCTACATCCCTTTATGTTGCTCTACTGAATGGCCTGCCTCTAATTTTAAGGTTACGTCACCTTGTTCTTGATTTTTCCACCAGAGAAAATATTTTCTCCTTATCTAACCTATTAAATCCTTTTAACATTTTATACATCTCAATCAAGCCCCCACTTTCAATCTTCTTTACTCACACAATACAAATCAACTTTATGCAACCTGTCCTCATAACTTAACCAACTAAACCCTGGTATCATTCTGGTGAATCTTCGGCCCTCCATGGACATTACACATATTTCCTGAGCTGCAGTGCCCAAAACTGAATGCAGTACTCCCGATGGGCCTGAGTAAGATTTTGTACAAATGAAGCATAACTTCCTCCTCTTTGTAATCCAGCCCTCTTGAGATGAAGACCAACATTTCAGTTATTATTGTTTAGCATTCACTAAATAATATTAGACAGTCAATACAGCCCACCTGTTCTATAGTCAGAAATGCTTTCCTTCTCTTGAGGAAACCATTGATTCTATATTATGGGATGGACAATGCTATGCTTGGTATCAAAAATCAACACCCTTATGGATGAGGTATCAAGGAAGAAATTGTGGTGTAAAAATCTATAAGCTCTATCAGTACTTCCCAGTGTGTCATACCTGTTAAGCAGTCTCGTTGGCGAAATGTTACGGGAAACCTCAAGGGTTAATTCAATGAGCCTGAGATTAGCCTTCGTAAATATTCAGTGTATTAGACGGAAACAGCAGAAAGCTATTTTCTCCAGGGAAAGAGATTGGGTCATTACTGTTGAGGCCATATTCCCTGAAGCTCAGTCTCAGGAAATTGACCTGGCCATGAAAGGCCTGACGGATAGCTGTTCCCCTGTGGATTCAGGCATATACTACATATTAAATGACACTTGAATCCACTGCTCCAAGGCACTATCTTAAATAATAGCCAGGTAATCCCTGACTAAATGAGAATCTGGCCCCAGGGATCTCTGGACCTATTTATCTTATGATTAGTTACCTGATGTATGATTGCACTCTGCTGTGTCCTTACTGATAGGGATATATATATTTCCTAGATAATGCACAAAATAATGCTCCTGTCCTTCATTAAAGCAGAACATTCATCAACAGCACTAAATGTTTTATATCAGAACATCATGCCAGGTATTATGGTGCTGATTAGTGCTATGCAGGAAGGCTTGACAAGTCCATTTATTTAGATACACTCCTTTTACTACCATTGGCTTATACATCTTGCTGTCTCATGTTTAAGTGAGCTCACTTCACTTTAAAATCCTGCAATAAAACTTAGGCGGGAGGGGGGTGGGAGGGAAGTGGTAAATGGCAGGAGGTCAGAGAGAAGAAATCAGCGAGTGAATGTCATTGAGTTACTTCTGCAGGAAAGTATGAATGTCAGGTCAGGTGAGGCCTTGATCAAGCTCGGCCAAGATGACATTCAAGCCTTTAAATATAACACCTGTTAATAGCTGTAAAAATAAATAGCAGCTGGAGTGAATTAGCTTGGTTCTGCTGGCATTCCGTTGTGCTATACATCTCAAAGCTTTAAGGTATTGACTGTTCATGATTGCAGAAGTTTTGCACTTAACTACAACAACTTATATTTATATAGCATGTTCCGTACAGCCAAACATTCCAAAGCACTTCACTGCTGTATATTCAGGAAAACATTGACATTGAGCCAAAGGAGGCATTAGGACAATGACCAAACATTTGACCAAAACTGTAGGTTTTCAGCAGTATCTTAAAGAAGGAGTGAGTGGTGAAGAGTTTCAGGGAGGGAATTCGGCCCAGACAGCTGAAGTTGTACAGCTGCCAATGATGGGATGAAGTAAGCGCAATCGGCCAGAGTTGGAAGAATGCAGAGTTCTCAAGGCTGTAGGAGTGAGCAGGTTACAGGGTTTGAGAGCGGCAAGGCTATGAAGTGATCTGAATTGTTGAAAACTTTAAAATCGAGGCATTGCTTGACCAGGTGCTAATGTAAGCTAGTGAGCAAAGGGGTGATAGTTGAGTGGGTTTTGGTGCAAGTTAGGATAATGAGGATTTCATTATCAGAATACTATGGCTGGAATTGTCAGTGCCCGCTGGTGGCAGAGGTCATAGCGGGCGTGAGTAGGCAATATGGTGGGAATGCCAAAAATCAGGTGCACGCCATCGTGAAACACGTTTACAATCGTCTGCTCCACCCATCAATGGCGGTTGCATTTCCCTCCACTGGACATCGGGGACTTTATTATAATACATCTGCATATCATTATAAGCCCAGCTTATACATTCCAGTGGAATGTATTTATAATGCATGCACTTGGTGAGCTGCACTTCGAGGGGAACTCAGAGGTGAGTGCACAGTTACGTTGAGCAGCCCTCATGAGGGTCACATTTTTGGACCTCAACTGGCCATGGAGCAGGCACTGGTGGAGGTGCTCACAGCCCCTTGCACTGTCATCATCCTGGTTTGGACCAGTCTCCCCCATGGTTCAAGCTAACAGTGCAGCCTTGCAGCGTGGGTTAGGAGAATACCTGCACCTGAGCTGAGGGTACAGCGTGCAGTGCAATGGGCAAAGCTGCCACCAATTGGTCTAGTGGAGTCTGGCCAAGGTGGGTGGGGTTTTGAACAGCCATGCAGCTCACTAAACTCTGGTTATCCCAAGTGGTGGCCAGCTCTCTCTGGGACGCATTAAGGAGTCTTCAGACTTAACCAAGACAGGTTCTTAGAACACCCAAGCTAACCCATGTGTCTCTCTCTTTCATCCTGCAGGAGGATTACATCAGGAGCATGGAGCCTGGTGACCTAGCTGTATTGCTCAAGGCTTAAAGAGAGCAGAGATGAAGGAGAAGAGAGTGGTGGAGAAGCCCAGCACCCTCAGGAAGAAGGGGTGGCTAGGGCTTCTGCACATGCTGTTGATGAGTCACAACGAGCCACCGCTGGTTGGCACCTAGCTAGACCCAGGGTCTTTGGATGCTGCCTTTCATTCCTGCAGATGACCGAGAGCCAGTGTGGCCGAAGACTGCGTATGTCTAGGGATCTGGTCAGTCACATCTGCCAGCTGCTGCAGGATTTGGCGCCACAGGGACATGGAGGTCATCCACTGCCAGTGGCCATGAAAGTGGCCACGGCACTCAATTTTTACGCCAGTGGCTCCTTTCAGGGCTTTACAGGTGACCTCTGTGGGATATCACAAGCCTCCACCCACAACTGCATCCATGAGGTCACCGATGCCATCTTCGCAAAAGCACACACCTTTGTGCATTTCGCCCGGGACCAGGAGAGCCAGGACGCAAGAGCGCTCGGATTTGCCCAGGTCTCAGGTTTCCCACAGGTTCAGGGTGCCATCAACTGCACTTACGCGGCGCTCAGATCTCCATGGCAACAAGCGGTCAACAATGTCAACCATAAGGGCTTCCATTTGCTGAACATTCAGCTGGTGTGCAAACACCACAAACGCATGTGTGCACGCTGTTTCCAGGGAGTGTCCATGACTCCTACATTCTCAGTCGGTCTCAGATCCCTGATGTCTTCCAGGGTCCACAGAGGCTACAGGGTAGGCTCCTCGGGGACAAGGGCTACCCGCAGTGGACGTGGTTGATGTCATGTGTGCGGCGGCCTCAAGCTGCAGCAGAGCGACGCTATAATGAGGTTCATGCTGCAATCCGCAACTTGACGAAACAGACCGTCGGGATGTTGAAAATGAGGTTCCGGTGCCTGGACTGGTCTGGTGAAGCCCTGCAATATAGTCCACAGAGGGTGTCACACATCATCATTGCCTGCTGCGTCCTTTACAACCTGGCGCTGCAATGGGGAGAGGAGCTGGCTGAGGAGGAGATTAAGGAGCTGGACACCTCCTCCGATGAGGACAGGAATGAGGGTGAGGAGGGTCTCAAAGGCAAGGATGATGGCAATGAGGCCATTGCACTGGCCAGATGAAACTTTAAAAGCACCTGATCCTTTGTCCACCTTCAGCACCTGAGCCCTTCAGGAGCACAGTGTCACTGGTCACAGATGCTGAAGAGATGGAGGCCAGCCCCACATTAAAGGTGCTCAGAGCACACAGAGAGAATGTCGGAACTCTGTGATGCCTGCCCATTACATTCTGGCAGCAATGACAAGCACTGTAGAGGTGCAGGCATCACTAATGTGTCCAGTGAGTGTAAAGCCAGGCAATCATTTTGGTCTGGAGGTTACATACTGCACAGGGAAGAGGCCCTGGACTGAGACACTTGCCTTTTTCTTGTGCAGGAACCAAGGTTTCACACCTGAGTGACATGAACACTGCTGATCATAACAAGGAGCCTCAGGCAGGAAGATAGTCCTGAGAGTTTGTTTACAATAGTGAACATTATGTACAAGTGATTAACACACGTGCCCAGGCTGTGCTACTACATCTTATTAACTTTCCTAACCCTGGCGCTACATCTTGGTGTTCCCCTAACATCCACAGCGGAGGTGGAGGCAGCCTGCTGCCTTCTATGCGCTGTCTGTGATGACCTTGATGGGAGTCCTCTGGAGGGTTGAGATCTCGAGGGCCCCGGCCTGTTTTCAGGGTCCTGCTGTGTGGCAGTGGCACCCTCCTCAGCCTGTGAAACTGGAGCTGCTGGGGTCACAGGAAGATGGGATTTGGATGGGCCGGACACTCCCAGAGTCACCTGGCCAGATGGCCCCGGGGTGTGCACCTGCTGATCCTCCTCCCTATGGGTGCCCGAGGGCCCCTGGCTGACTCCTTGAGGAGAAGGGGTAGCTGGAGGGAAATCGAGCTGCTCAGCACCCCTCTTGTGTTGACATTGTTGGAGGCCAACTATGGTGTCAGCGTTGGAGTTCAGCCTGCACAGCAGTGCAGGACCGATATCCTGGACCAAGGACTCCATGGTGGCCACCACCCTGCCAGCCTTGACCCTCAGTGCATTGGCATGCTGCCGCTATCACTTCAGACTGAAGGAGGACAGATGCCTCCTTCATGTCTTGCAATCTGATGAGTGCAGCAGACATCCCTTCTTGATCTTCCTGAGCTTGCCTTTGCAATTCCAGCAACTGAGGAATGACCAAGTCCAGGGACTTGTCATCTGACTCGGACTCAGCAGATTTTCTGGCCTCCAGCAGTCCTCCTACTGCCAGAAATCTGGGAAGTCCTTGCTACCAATTGCTGTGGATCAGACAGTGCGATGTGCTCACCAGATGGTGACCCCGATACTACTCTAGAATTAAGCCCCACCGACGTATGTGTCACAATGCCGGTGGAGGGTGTGGGTGAGTGCCGTGATGGGACCTCAACTGGGGTTTCAGCAGGTTCCTCTTCAGAGGCTTCTTCGAGGCTTGGAGGCCCTGGGTCATAGGCTCCCTCGGCTGTTTCCCAGATTTGACTGCGGACGCATGGAGAGATAACTAGTGCATGGCAGTGGCCTGTGAAACAGGACATGTCACTCACGGCATGGTTGTCTGATGGATGTTGCACTGCTGGATCCTCACCTGGTAGAGCAGCGTCGACCTCACCGTCAGCATAGGAGAAGTCCAGATCATCACCAGCCAGCTGGATGGGTCTATTTTCAAAGTCTGTTAGAACCTTGATGTCGGGCATTCCTCCACCTGTCTGTGACCTCTCCCTCTTGTTTTGTGCCAGCTTGTCCTGCATGAATACAGATAGAGAGAGTGTAAGCAGCATGCCTGCCAGGCCAAATGATAAGGATGCCTGGCATGTGCGGGCAGCGAATGGTGCCATAGACGGGATGAGGACAATGAAGGTGTGTGTGAGCGAGTGAATGGTGATTATCTTTGAACCAGCAGTGAGTGAGGGCCCTGTGAATGTGTGATGGGTTTGTGAGTGTGTGAGTTGAGAGTGATGAGAAGAGTGACTTACCCTGGTGGAACGGAGGAGATCATTCATCCTCTTGTGGCACTGGGTGGCTGTCCTCTTTTGCAGGGCATTGGCACTGACCACTACTACCACAGCCTCCCAAGCCAGATTGGTGATGTTTTTGCCCCTCCTGCAACCAGAGCAGGGGAGAGGACATCATGGCGGGCCTCAACGGCACCCAAAATGAGTTCCAGGGACACGTCACTGAATTTAGGGGCTGCAGTCTTCTTGTCCTTCAGGGCCATGTCTTCTGTGCAGCAGTCCTAGGCTGGAAGCACTGAGAGGTGTGTGCGCAACTGCACCTTAAATATGGTGCCTGGCATGAGATAGCGGCAAGGTGACGGCATGGCGGGCGAATGAGAGCCCATCCACCATCAAAATGATTTGTTTCCCAGGAATGCATGAGTAATGAGGCAGGATTGGCGTGAAAAGCCACCATACAGCTGGTGGGTAAAACATTCTTTTTCCTGCCCGCTACCGCACTTAGTACAAATTCGTCCAATGCCATACTAATTGCTAGTGCTGTGAAGCTAGTAGGGATTTGGGGCAGGTTTATCTTTCCAATTTTCTCTCCATTATTCTTTCTATTTTTCAAAAGGCAATACACCGCAGTGGTGGCTCCACCAGTTACCGTAGCTTATCATTTTCAAGTATCTCACTCAAACAATGACTCTTCATTTCAGCATAGTCTGAGAGTGTTGGAAAAGGTAGAGGGAACACCATTCTAGACAAGCTTCATTTGTCTTCACTTGACATCCACATTTTTCAGCACAAATCACTCAACAGCAAAGACCACTGGTTGATTTCTTCTCCGTCATCCTCCCGGAATCCAGCCTCAGGGCTCCCACTGCTGCTGTAGCCAAGACCAACTAATTCACCTCAAGTCAAGGACTGGAAAACTCTGTGCTTCAGTGCTTTAATTGTGCATTTTTCCATGGAACTATTGGGAATACTTTTCTAAATTAACAGAGTTCAAAGGAAATTGCTTCATTTTTAACAGAGAAACAGAATCTGGGTTTTCCCAGTGTTTATGGTCTCTTGCACTTTGAACTGGAAAATAAAAACTAACTCAGAGATTGTAAATATCAATGTATTTGAACAAGAACCATCATGTCATCAAGAAGCAATTGGGAAAAACCTATGTGTAGTTTCTCCACAGCAGTTAATGGTGAGAAGACAAACACCCAATATTTTTTCTGTATATGAAGTAATAAAATATACATCAGCATTTGGACCCAGGCATTGAAGGAATTTTTTGGCCAAATAAAATTATTTGGAGCCACCAGCTTGTCTTTAAATCCTTTTACACAAGAAGGTATTAATAAAACCAAGGAATTACACAGATGGTTGTTGTTGTTGCTCGGAAATGTGAAGAAGGCTGGCAATGGTATCAGACTGGTTTGTGTCTTCAACACAACAATATAGTATCATACAGTTACCATTGTCAGACCATTGCCCAGGAGTGGGATGTCGTAAAAACTGTATAGTTCTGGCAAGTTTTTCCATGAGATCCACAGAATCAGAGAGCCAGTGCAGACACAATGGGCCAAATGGCCTCCTTCTGTGCCATAACTCTGCGAATCAGACTATGCACTTTTAAAACAGAGACTTTCAAAGTCTGTACATACTGTTTGACAGCTATTATGGTCAAGTGACATGAAACTAAGCACAGGGTTAGATTTTTAGGCATCATATAGGGCAAAGCAAACATTCCACTTGCCAAATTCATTTTCAAAGAATGACCTTGGCAGTGAAAATGTGGAATTAATGAAAAACTGAAGCAATTTGAACTCTTAAATTGGCCATTGTTTGCCAAACAATTGATCTCTTGAACGAGCTTACAATTAGCTAATGATCAATTTGACTTCAGGCACACCAGACATTTTAGGATGTTAATCACTGCCTGGGCACCAAGTGACACTGATTGCTTGAACAAACACTGGCATCCTTTTTTAAAATACCTATGCTTTTCACCCTCCTGTTAGTTCTAGCTGGAGGGCAGCTCCATATGTCAGGTGTTGTCTGCTGTATCATTCAAGTTGCTGACTTTCATGTCTAAACAATTAGGTGGGGGGAGACGATTCATGGGAGGGCACCATCATCAAACCCAATGGCCTCCGTACTAGGTGTCTGTGCCTACTCAGTTTGAAATAGGGATCATTGGATCATGTTAAAAGTGAGAACTTTTGCTCCTCTTGAGCCCAAGAGCTCTGAAGTGCTTTATAATATGTTAACTGCTGTCCAGACAGAGGACAGGTCAATCAATACAGATTCAGAGCCAAGCCCAAGATTGTCTGAACCAACAATTTGCATTTATATATCTCCTTTAATGTAGCAAAGCATCCCAAGGTGCTTCACAGGAAGCTTATCAAACAGAATTTGACACCAAGCCACGGAAGATGATATTAGGACAAGCAACTGAAAATTATTTTAAAAATAAAGACTCCATTTAGATCATGCCTTTCATAACCACAGGACATCCCAAAGCACTTTACATCCAATTAATTACTTTTGAAGTGTAATCATTTTTGTGATGTAGGAAACTCGGCAGCCAATTTGTGCACAGCAAGTTCGCACAAACAGCAAAATGATAATAAAAATGAATCCCTTTCTATGATGTTGATTGAGGGATAAACATCAGCCAGAGCAGTAGGGATAACTCCCCTCCGCTTCTTCAAAATAATGCCATAGGATCTTTTACATCCACCTGAGAGGGCAGATGGGGCCTCCATTTAACATATCATTGAAAAGATAGCACCTTTAGTAGTGAGCACTCCCTTAGTAATGCAACACAGTGCTAGCCTTGATTTTTGTGCTCAACTCCTGGAGTGGGACTTAAAACTACAACCGTGACACTCCAAGCTAGAAGTCCTGCCAACTGAGCCAGCCAAAGCAATAGGTTTCACGAAAGGTCTTAAAGAAGGAAAAAGAAGCAGAGAGCTTGAGAAATGGAAATCCAGAGTTTAGGTCCAAGTGAGCTGAAGTTTGGGAGGGATGGGATGTGCAAAATGAGGGGCATTGAAAATCGGGGAATTGCAAGAGACCAGAATTGGAGAGGCAGGGAGGTCTTGGATGGTTGTAGGGCTGGAAGAGGTTGCAGTGAAAGGGAAAGGCAATGAAGGGATTTGAAAACAAGGACGAGAATTTTATAATCCAGGCACTGGTGGCATCAATGTGTATCAGTGAGCACAGGAGTGATGGATGAACAGGGCTTTGTGTAAGTTCAGATACAGGCAGCAGCATTTGGATCAGTTTAGGTTTATGGAGGGTTCAATAAGGAAGGTGAGCAGAGGGAACAGTCGTATCTAAAGGAACAGAGACCTGAAGGTTTCAGCAGCAGATGAGCTGAGGCGGGGGGATATGGGCAATATTATGGAGATACAACTAGGCAGTCTTGGTGATTGAGCAGATATGGGGTCAGAAAGTTTTGAACAGTTTGCTTTAGCCTCAGACAGTGGCCAGGCAAAGGGATGGAGTCAGTGGCTAAGAAATGGAGTTGTGGTGGTGACCAAAAGAAATGGCTTCGGTCCTCCCAATATTTAGTTGGAGGAAATTTCTGCTCATCCAGTACAGAATGTTGGACAGGCAATAGAAAAGTCAAAATATGAAAGGATCAAAAGAGTGAGCTGTGAATTGGAGCTGGGTGTCAACAATGTACAGGTGGAAATTGAGGTGCTTATGGGTGATGATGCCAAGAGGAAGTATGAAGATGAGATATAGGAGAGGTGAAGTAAGGCTAGATCCTTGGAGACATCAGAAGTTATAGTGCGGGAGCAGGAAGGGAAACCATTACAGGTGATTTTCTTATTCTGACTGGATAGATAAAAATAGAACCAAGTGAGAGCAGTCCCGCGCATTTGGACGATGGAGGAGAGGCTTTGGAAAAGGATGGTGTGGTCAACCATGCCAAAAACTGCAGACAAGTCGAGAAGGATGAAGATAGATCATTTACCAGACTCACAGTCGTATACCAATCCATTTTGACTTTCACAAGGCTGTTTCAATGCTGTGGCAGGATCAGACACCTGATTGGATGGGTTCAAATATGGAGCTGCTAGCAAGTTGAGCACTGATTTGGGAGGGAACAGTATGTTTAAGGGCTTTGGAGAGGAAAGAGAAATTGGAGATGGAGTGATAGTTTGTAAGAACAGAGAAGTGATTTTCTGAGGAGTGGGGTGATGATAGAAGATTTGAAGGTGAAGAGGACAATACCTGATGCCAGGAACTGTTCATAATGTAAGCTAACATAGGAGCTAGGAAGAGAACTTGGTGACAGTGGTTTGGTGGAAACAGAATTGAGAGAACAGGAGATGGGTCTATGGACAAGATGAGCCTAGAGAGGGCATGAGGGAAGATAAGAGAGAAAATAGAGAAAGATGGGAGTTCAGGGCTAGGGCAGGGAGGTATTTAGGATAATTTTGGCTTGGTAGACAGAAACAACAGTGGCAGCTGAATATTTGGCCTCAATCTTAGTGAAGTCCCTGAGCACTTGTTGGAGGTAAGGATGAAGGGAACAGGTGAAAGGAGTTTAAAAAGATGGTTTGTAGTGGAGAAGAATAAGCCAGGATTATCTTCGCATTCCAGGATGATCCTAAAATAATGAGCAGTTTTGTCCAGCCAGATCTGGTGATGAATGGCTAAATGAGTTGTCCACCATAACCATTTAAGTCTCCGTCCCTTGGACTTAAAGGGAGTGGAGGTGAAGGCTGTCCGTTGTAATAACCAAAGTGAGAGACAGTAATTGTTTTCATTGGGACAAGGTAAAGGTGGAGATGATAGTATGACTGGGAAATTTGGTGGCTGTAGATAAGTCATGGGGAATGCAGGGCCAGAGGTTAGATAGCTGGGAAATGAAAAAGATGGCATTGTAAGTGACTAGTGGGAAAGATTTTTTTCTCCAGCAGCAGACACAGTCAAATGCAGGGTAGGTGGGGGTGGGGGAAGGGCTAATCTGAATTCCTAAAATATGCACTGTTTTTACCATGGGCTTTGTGGGAAACTCCTAATTGATTTCAAATGTAATTCATCCTTTAGGCTGTCAGTGGGCGCCAGGAGATTTCAGGCTCGTAATCATTATCCAATCTCCCCTTCACCAATCTAATTGAAAGAGCATATCAGATGGGAGCAGGAGCAGGATCAGTTGCAATGATCCCTTTGGGCAAGTACCCTATCCCTATGTCTAGGTTGACACTTAAAGAATGGACACTTGACGAATCTTTAGGAAATACCCAGAGAACCACATCCAGCATGAGTCAGCATTGGCAGGAGAGAAGGGGAGGAGCTTGGAAGACAAATAACAATTCCCTTGTGACAATTAGGAATCTCATTGTAGTCAGACTAGGAACTGCAAGCACTACCTGGAGAGTGACTGTCCAGTCAGATGAAGTCACGTAGTTAAAGCTTACATGTTGAACCATTTCCCTCAAAAACATCATCAAAGTGTAGGGTATACAATTAAATATTGTGCAGTGCTGTGACAGTTACTATGAAAGGATAATAGAGATTTACAATATCCAATTGCTTTGTAGATGGATCATTCCCTTCCTCCAACATAGGACAGATCCAGATTTACTGAACTTACCAGTCTGCCTCTGCTTCAATAATGTATGCAGCTTTTTGAAAAATAATTCAATATGTCTCTTAATGGGCACAAAAAGCATAGGTAACAAAGATAGGAAAATGTGTCAGCGTAATTCTGATGCTAGAGTTACGGAACAGCACAAAGAAGTATTTATTTTATTCTTTTTATAAAAAAATACCCAATTTTTAGCACTTTGGTTGCAATATTATCTATGTGATATAGAGTTGGCTTAGTATTGTGTTGCTTCATAAGAGTTATTATTCACAGGAGTGTTACACCAAGTAAATGCAATCAAGAGTTCAAGGAGCGCAATAAGTTTCTCTGGAGTCTCTGAGATTCTGAAAAGCTGGGAAGAAATGTGATGATGTACATAAACATTTCCTCAGATCTATACAAACACTCTTCTATAAATTTCCCAACTTCATAGAGCTTCAGGAACATAACAGAAAACACAGACACGAAATCATACAGTGCTGTGACACTGTAGCATTTGTTTGTCATTTCCACCGGAGATACTTTGACGGCTATACACCAGTCAAAAGAATGCTATATTTATCTGAGATATTAAGTAAATAAATAGATGTCAAAAACAAATTTGAAACTTCTCATCTGTCTTTACACACTTATTAAATCGTTTGACGGCATCAATGTTGAATTTTATCTGCTCACCCAAGGTCATCACTAATATAACTTGTCTTGGCTCACCAATGTTGTTTTTCTATGACCTTTGAAATCTAGCATTCCTTTTTTCACAATTGTGAACTTACAAACCATATATTGTAAAATGTTATTGCACCATATGAAAAACATAAGGGGGGCTAAATTCAATCGCCTTCAAAAACGGGTGTGGGTATTACCATGAGCAATTAACCTACGTCTATTCAATATGATACAGGCAGCATGCCAATTTTGTGTTGCCTGCTGATTAAAAAGATTGGAGTGTGTAGTCAGCACTAGCTACACTGTTGAGTGGCTGCGCATCTCAGCAGGAGTGCCCAAATCATGAGTAGCTAGCACCAGTCAAAGCTATCATGTAGTACTTAAAGTCAAACTGCACCTCTTAAAGAAAAATGAAAAGAAAGTCTTGCATTTATACAGTGTCTTTCATGACAACCTGATATCCTAAAGCACTTTCCAGTCAATGAAATACTTTGGAAGTATAGTCACTTTTGTAAGGTAGGAAACATGGCAGCCAATTTGTGCACAGCACACTCCAACAAACATCATTATTATAATGAACAAATTAATTGTTTTACAATGTTGATTGCAGGATAAATATTGATCAGGACACTGGGGATAACTCACCTGCTCTTCTTTGAAAGTGCAACATGAGATCTTTTACATCCACCTGATAGAACAGACATCTCATCTCATCTCAAAGGCAGCTTCTTCAATAGTGTAGCATTCCCACAGTGCAATACTTGAGTGTCAGCTTTGACATTTTTGCTAAAGTCCCAAGTGAGACTTGAACCAGCAAATGTGTGAGTCAGAGGCAAGAATGCTATCAGCTGAGTCAAAGTTGACATGCCTCTGCTGGTTACAGCCTCAGTAAAAGGCACCCAATAATGGCCAGAATGGTCCCATCTAAGGGGATAAGGACATGCAGGCATGCCTGTCCCCTTCTGGTTAGTTTTGCCTGTCTCAGGTTGTGCATCACCTTGTTCTGCAAGAAGGAGGGAAGTATGTCAGTGACTATTGTACTATCTGTTTGAATGATGTGTCTGTCATGGTAGAACAGCTGATAGTGTATTCAAGCTGTGAGATGTGGGTGTGAGGCTTACAGCAGTGCTAAGTGTGTAAGGGTACAATTGAGCATATGAATATGAAAGAGGAGGTGAATTGTGGCTGGAGCAGGTGCTGGAAGTCATTCTACAACTTGCCTGATTCTAACCTTGAAAAGTGTGAAAATTGACACAACATGGGAGAGAGCAGGCTCCGTGGCTTTTGGGTCCTGCGCTGGAGGCCTTGTGGAGAATATGCAAAGAAGGGAGAGATATCCTGTATCCTCAGGAGGCCCTCCAGAAACACAATCAGAAGACAATGGAACTAGATAGCCATGAAGATCAAAACCAGGAGTCAAACCCTGGGCACCTGGATGCAATGCGTTCAATGAACTCACACAAATGGTCAAGGTCAGTGAATGCATTTTCAAACACCATATCCTACCACTAGCCTCAGACACTGCTCAATTCACCACAATCCCATTGCTGTGCTACCAAATATCTCTATCAGTGAGAACATATGCCTAACATTCATATACGTCAACTCATCCTCACACACTTAACACTCCTGCAAGCCTCACATCCACTTCTCACAGCTTGCCCATACTTTCAGCCATTCAGCCATTACAGCCACATCAGCCAAAAAAGACTGCACAATATTCACTGGTACACTTCCCTCTCTCTTGCAGGACAAGGTAGTGCATAACTAGAGGTAGCAGGAGCTAACTAAAGGGTGACAGGCATGCCTGACTCCTGTGGAAGAGATGTTGGTCCCCATTATTGGGTGACTATTGCTAAGGTTGTGGCTAATGGAGGTGCTGAAATCACTAAGGATGGCAGTGCCCTCAAAGATTATCCTCCTTTTAACATTCCATTTCCCCTCATCACACACTTTCTTCTGATTTATGTGCTCCAGATTGCAATTCTTGCTTTTCCTGCCTGCCCTGCCACCACAGCCTTAACCTTGTACCTTTCTCCTTTCAGATACCCGAGAGATGCAACGTGGCCAGGCAATGGTGGAACAGCTGGTGATGAAAACACAGCACCATCACTTGATTTCACACTTCCAGCCAGCAGCTCAGATATTGACACTACGCATAATTTAGAGAACAGCAGAGAGGTGGAACAAAAACAAAAATGCTGGAAAAACTCAGCAGGTCTAACAGCATCTGTGGAGAGAAAGACAAAGTTAACATTTCAAGTCGGCATGACTCTTCTTCAGAGCTAAAGAGAAGTAGAAACGTGATGAAATTTATACTGTTCAAGGAGGGGTGGAGCAGGTGAAGCTGGATAGAAGGCCAGCAATAGGTGGAGGCAAAGGAGAGATTGACAAACATGTCATAAACAAAAGGTCAAAGGGGATGTTAATGGTAGTGGTACTGGCTAAAGGAGGTGCAGATGGTGCCATTAAGGATAGAAAGCAGAATGTGATAATAGCTAGACAAGGGTAAGCGCCCTGTAAGGAACAACATGAACAAGTGACAGATGGATCGATGGGGGTGGGGCAGGGGGAGGGGACGTGGTGGAAAAAAGATCGAAAATAGAATAAAATGTGGGGATAAAACAATGAAAATAAATCAAATAAAATAAATATAAATAAAAATAAGTGGATAAAAAATAAACATTAAAAAGTAAAAATGAATATTGAAAAAAGGGGATAAAAATGGGACAAAGATGTGGAGAGAGTTCATGGTCTGAAGTTGTTGAACTCAATGTTAAGTCTGGAAGGCTGTAAAGTGCCTAATCGGGAGATGAGGTGCTGTTCCTCCAGTTTGCATTGGGCTTCACTGGAACATTTCAGCAGGCCAAGGATGGACATATGGGCATGACATCAGGATGGGGTGTTGAAATGGCAAGCGACAGGAAGGTCTGGGTCATGCTTGTGGACAGGCCAAAGATGTTCCGCAAAGCGGTCACCCAGTCTGTGCTTGGTCTCTCCAATGTAAAGGAGACTGCATTGGGAGCAGCGAATGCAGTAGACCAAATTGAAGGAGATGCAAGTGAAACACTGCTTCACCTGAAAGGAGAGTTTGGGCCCTTGGATGGGAGGAGGAGGTAAAGGGGCAGGTGTTGCACCTTCTGCGATTGCATGGGAAGGTGCCGTGGGAGGGGGACGAGGTTTTGGGGATAATGGAGGAGTGGACCAAGGTGTCCCGGAGGGAACGGTCCCTATGGAATGCCAACAGGGGTGGTGAAGGGAAGATGTATTTAGTGGTGGTATCATGCTGGAGTTGGCGGAAATGGCAGAGGATAATCCTTTGAATGCGGAGGCTGGTGGCGTGAAGAGTGAGAGGACAAGGGTGACCCTATCATGTTCCTGGGAGAGAGAGGAAGGTGTGAGGGCAGAGGCACGGGAGTTGGGTTGGACACGGTTAAGGGCCCTGTCAACCACAGTGGGTTGGAAACCTTGGTTGAGGAAGAAGGAAGACATATCAGAAGCGCCGTTTTGGAAAGTGGCACCATTGGAACAGATGAGAAGGAACTGAGAGAATGGGATGGAGTCCTTACAGGAAGTGGGGTGTGAGGAGCTGTAGTCGAGGTAGCTGTGAGAATCGGTGGGCTTGTAATGAATATTGGTGGACAGTCTATCACCAGAAATTGAGACAGAGAAGTCAAGGAAGGGAAGGGAAGTGTCAGAGATGGACCATGTGTAGGTGATGGAGGGGTGGAAATTGGAAGCAAAATTGATGCATTTTCCCAGGTCCAGGCAAGAGCATGAAGTGGCACTGAAACAGTCTTTCTCTCCACAGATGCTATTAAATCTGCTGAGTTTTTCCGACATTTTTTGTTTTTGTTTTTGTTTCAAATTGCCAGCATCCACAGTATTTTGCCTTTAGCAGAGAGGCGGAACCTGAAATGGCCTGAGTGACCAGCAGCCAGGGTTGGCATCATCGGTTTCCCTTCACTCTCAAAGATGGTTGTTTCTTGCATGCACAGAATCACCTGTGTGCATCCTAACGTGACCGTGGATCCTGATTGCAGACCAGCATGGCTTTCCACAGTGTGGGAAAGGATGGATTGATTTTTTGTTGGTGCTGCCCAGTCTTTCTGGCCTTTTGTGCTTAGCTGCCTGTATTTTTTGCTGTTTGAAGGAAACAACAACACTACTATAGATCACTCCCAAGGTAGTTTTTTCTTGTGCATTTTTCTCCCAGTCTGTGCTGGACATGTCACATTTCCTGAGGTTCACCATTAAGGAGACCTTGAATCTTAATCTCAGCCTATCGTGCACATGATGTTCAACTTTAAGCTGTGAGTACATGACCTTAGGGATTTTATCAGTTACGTGTACTATTTGTCTGTTCAATCTGAGCTGGGCGCTGACAATGTGTGCTTCAATTCCAAACATTTCTGTTCTTTGAAGTACCTCAGTGTTGGGCATTTTGTCCTCCCATTTGATGCCCACAGTGTTCTGTCTGCTTCTCATGTGGAGCCTGTCCAACTGCTTACTATAACTGGAATAGGTAGCCCATGTCTCACAGGCATATAGGAGAGAAGGGACTACCATTTGTGGACACAGCAAGTTTTGTTTTAAGCTTAATACCGCATTTCCTCCACAGTCTCTTGTGTAGCCTGCAACCAAAGTAGGGGCAAGAATTATATAGGTCCCAGCTTGCTGGAGGGCAAGGTTGCATAAGGGTTCTGCTGCAGAGGAATCAGATAAGCACTTTGATGGAACAGTGTACAGAAGCACAATAAAATGCTTAGTGTGTTGGGAGGCCTGCCAGAAAGCTTGTGATCAAGATCAAGAAAAATGGAGGGCTCCAGCATTAACTTGGCACTGGGCCATGTGCAAAGCTTGGAGCTCATCCTTTCATGGGAGTAGTGGCCAACTCCACCAACCCACTTGTAGACCCAGCCATGAGGCCGTGACTTATAGCTGATTTCTCAGCTTCCATCACAATACAAGGAGCCTCCATCAAAAGTCTGGGTGGTGCAGTGGAAGCCCAGACTGCTGTCATCATGGCCATGGATTACAGTGTACAGTTACAGGATGTCTAGTGTTGCCAACTGTAATTAAATGTATTCCTGGAGTTTCATCACATGACTGGCCCCCATGCTCCAGCCATTAGTTGACCAGTTGCATCAATCCTTGTGACGCATTGCCTTCCTACATCAATTGGAAAACAAAAAAGTTCATTACCCTATTGGTTGATGATTCACTTTCAGCCAAACAGCCTTATTTTTTCCCCTTTTTCAATATTTCTATATCTGGTGAAGAAAAATGTCAAAGAAAATTTTTAAAAGCTATTTTTTTTAGTCTCTTGTTGATTTTTCCCCAGGATTGTACAGAGCAATGTTCTAGTGGTTTATCAAAACTCCAGGACAATTCTGGAGGGTTGGCAACCCTAAGGGTGTCATAGCAGTCCAGTGATCTGTCCTTCAATAGATTACTAGGATTGCTGAAGTGTCGGCCCGTAGGGAGTGGCAATGGCTCCATAGGGCATGAACTTGCTATCTTCTTTCATGAAGACAGCATTCATCCTCTGGCTGCTCTGCCAGCACTCTTGCTGTTGCCTGCCAGCCAACCAGCCCAGACTGCTACCACCCATGCCTAGATGATTGGTCCATAGGCAGACCTTCTAGGTTTAGAGCTGCTTGAGGATGTGCTCCAAGCCCATTTTCAGTCCCCCTCATTGAAAGTTAACAGCTTTCCACCAGCTGTGCTAAGTCACTGGGGTAGCACTAGGACAGGCAAAGCTTTAAGGAAATGCACAACGTTGATTAGTTGATAAAATATAAGCTGGTTTAAGAGGGGGTGAGGGGTTGTTAGGACAAGCAGCCAGTAATAGGTGGAGATAACCAAAAGATGTCACAGACAAAAGAACAAAGAGGTGTTGAAGGTGGTGATATTATCTAAAGGAATGTGCTAATTAAGAGTAGAAAGCAGGACAGACAAGGTACAGATAGCTCTGGTGGGGGTGGGGTGAAATAATACTAAAAGGGCATAAAAGGTAGAGATAAACAATGGGTGGAAATACATTTTAAAATAATGGAAATAATTGGGAAAAGAAAAATCTATATAAATTATTGGAAAAAACAAAAAGGAGGGGGAAGAAACAGAAAGGAGGTGGGGATGGAGGAGAGAGTTCAAGATCTAAAATTGTTGAACTCAATATTCAGTCCGAAGGCTGTAAAGTGCCTAGTCGGAAGATGATGTGCTGATCCTCCAGTTTGCGTTGAGCTTCACTGGAACAATGCAGCAAGCCAAGGACAGATATGTGGGCATGAGAGCGGGGTGGAGTGTTGAAATGGCAAGCGACAGGGAGGTCTGGGTAATGCTTGCGGACAGACCGAAGGTGTTCTGCAAAGCGGCCACCCAGTCTGCGTTTGGTCTCTCCGATGTAGAGGATTGTAGGGTACCCGCATGGGCCCCAGCTATGCCTGTCTCTTTATGGGATATGTGGAACATTCCTTGTTCCAGTCCTACTCCGGCCCCCTCCCACAACTTTCTCCGGTACATCGATAATTACTTCGGTGCTGCTTCGTGCTCTCGTTGGGACCTGGAAAAATTTATTAATTTTGCTTCCAATCTCCACCCCGCCATCATTTTCACATGGTCCAACTCTGACACTTCCCTTCCCTTCCTTGACCTCTCTGTCTCAATTTCTGGTGATAGACTGTCCACCAATATCCATTACAAGCCTACCGACTCCCACAGCTACCTCGACTACAGCTCCTCACACCCCGCTTCCTGTAAGGACTCCATCCCATTCTCTCAGTTCCTTCGCCTCCGTCGCATCTGTTCTGATGACGCCACTTTCAAAAACAGTTCCTCTGACATGTCATCCTTCTTCCTTAACCGAGGTTTTCCACCCACGGTAGTTGACAGGGCCCTTAACCATGTCCGGACCATCTCCCACGCATCCGCTCTCACGCCTTCTCCTCCCTCCCAGAAACATGATAGGGTCCCCCTTGTCCTCACTTATCACCCCACCAGCCTCCGCATTCAAAGGATCATCCTCCGCCATTTCCGCCAACTCCAGCATGATGCCACCACCAAACACATCTTCCCTTCACCCCCCTGGCGGCATTCTGTAGGGATTGTTCCCTCCGTGACACCCTGGTCCACTCCTCCATCACCCCCTACTCTTCAACCCCCTCCCATGGCACCTTCCCATGCAACCGTAGAAGATGCAACACCTGCCCCTTCAGTTCTTCTCACCTCACCGTCCAAGGGCCCAAACACTCCTTTCAAGTGAAGCAGCATTTCACTTGCACTTCCCTCAAATTAGTCTACTGCATTTGTTGCTCCCAATGCGGTTTCCTCTACATTGGAGAGACCAACCGCAGACTGGGTGACCACTTTGCAGAACACCTTCGGTCTGTCCTCAAGCATTACCCAGGCCTCCCTGTCGCTTGCCATTTCAACACTCCACCCTGCTCTCATGCCCACATGTCTGTCCTTGGCTTGCTGCATTGTTCCAGTGAAGCTCAACGCAAACTGGAGGAACAGCACATCATCTTCCAACTAGGCACTTAACAGCCTTCCGGACTGAATATTGAGTTCAACAATTTTAGATCTTGAACTTTCTCCTCCATCCCCACCCCTTTTCCATTTCTTCCCCCTCCTTTTTGTTTTTTCCAATAATTTATGTAGATTTTTCTTTTCCCACCTATTTCCATTATTTTAAATGTATTTCCACCCATTGTTTATCTCTACCTTTTATGCCCTTTTAGTATTATTTCACCCCACCCCCACTAGAGCTATCTGTACCTTGTCTGTCCTGCTTTCTACTCTTAATTAGCACATTCCTTTAGATAATATCATCACCTTCAACACCTCTTTATCCTTTTGTCTGTGACATCTTTTGGTTGTCTCCACCTATTACTGGCTGCTTTTCCTAACAAACCCCACCCCTCCCCTTAAACCAGCTTATATTTCACCCCTTTCCTATTTTTACTTAGTTCTGTTGAAGGGTCATGAGGACTTGAAACGTCAACTGTGCTCTTCTCCGCAGATGCTGCCAGACCTGCTGAGTTTTTCCAGGTATTTCTGTTTCTGTTTTTGTTTTGGATTTCCAGCATCCGCAGTTTTTTGCTTTTATCTCTTTGATTAGTTGATGTTTGTGCATAACATGGAATGATTTGATTGGAGTGTTTTCTTTGTGGCGGCATTTATTTTCCCATTGTGACCAAGCAGGCATTAGGAAGGGAAGGTGTGTGTCTGTTGCTGAATGAGGAATGGGGGTTGCAGATTTTATTTATTAATTCTTGGGGTGTGAGCATTGCTGACAAGGTCAGCATTCATTGCCTATCCTTAATTGACCTTGAGAAGGTGATGCAGAGCCACCTTCTTAACCTGATGCAGTCCATGTAGTGTCGGTACACCCACAGTGTTGCTAGGAAGGGAGTTCCAGGATTTTGACCCAGAGACAGTGAAGGAATGGTGATATATTTCCAAGCCATGATGGCTTGGAGGGGAACTTGCAGGTGGTGATTCATCTGGATCCTTTAAGGTTGTGGGTTTTGAAGATGCTGTTGAACGAGCCTTGCCAAGTTGCCGCAATGCATTTTGTAGATAGTACACACTGCAACCACTTTGCACCGGTGGTGGAGGGAGTGAATGTTTAAGCTGGTGGGTAGGTTGTGGATCAAGAGGGCAGTTAAGAGTCAATCACATTGCTATGAGTTGCTTCAGAGTCACATGTACACCAGACCTGGTAAGGACAACAGCTTTCCTCCCCGAAGGGCATTAGTGAACAAGATGGGGTTTTACAACAATTCATGATCATTATTATTGATTTTAATTTTAGATTTATTCCAGATTTGTTAATTAATTAAATCTAAAGTACCCCAGCTGCTGTGGCGGGATTTGAACTCATGTCGCCTGAACATTAGCCTGGGCCACTGGATTACTTTTCTAGTAACATTACCACTTTACTGTCATCCCCTGCAGTTACCGGTATCATGCGCAGATGAGACCTGCGAAGAAAGGGGCTTCCTGTGCTAAAACCTCTCTTCCTTTCCTCTTCCTCTTCTTCTTCATACTCCTGCTCCTCAGCTGGTGGCAAGGGCTGTCCCTTCATGATGACGAGGTTGTGCAGCATGCAGCAGAGCACCACAAATCACAACACCCGCTCTGCCCAGTACTGCAGGACTCCTCCAGAGTAGTTCAGGCAGTGAAAGCGTGCCAGTTATCTGCTGTCTCACATTTCACATGTCAGCATTGTTTTCATTGTATGCATGCTGCACACGCATGTGTAGGTTCCACACTGGAACTAGCAGGCATCAAAAAATCATAAACCATAAAGGCATGTAGTCAGTGGGTAGCCCTTGCCACCTGATAGTCATCCTTTGATGGCCACAAATGCAAGCACACCAGCTGTAGAATGAAGGCATCCTGACTGCTGCCAGGATACTGGGCATTGACCTGTATGATTTGCTGCAAATGGTCATTACACACCAGCTGGACATTGAGGGAGTGAAATTCCTTCTGGTTGCAATGACACCCTTCAGCGTGGGGAAGCTGCAGACCATACAAAGACGCGCCCTCACTCTGCCCCGAGCTGTCTGGCAAGAGAGAATGAAATGAAGTTAGATCTCAATGAATAGAGCGCCAATGACCTCACTTATGCAGCCGTTGATGACAAACTGCAAGATGTTGCAAAAGCCTCTAGCCCTACTCTGCAAGGACCAGACATATTCATAGCAACAGTCACTTTCACAGTCACTTAGAATTCAGCCTTTGCCCTGCTCTGCGTTGTAGCTGCAACAGATGGCAGATTTCAGTGAGGGCACATTTATTGATACACAGACATTTCACACACTGTTCCTCACTGAGGTTCAGATAGGAAAATCACTCCCTGAACACCCTGGTCAGATATGGCTTCCAGCTCAGAGCTCTTCTCCCACTCCACATCCTCCCTCTTCTAGCAGCTTGTCCTGCTCTGCTTGACCTCTGCTCATTCTCCAAGCCACCCTGTATCCCAAGGGGAATGCTGACTAATGCACCCACGTCTGACGGAGCAATGTGTTTTTACAGAAGTCTAAAGTTAGCAATCTTTCAGTATCTGTTTAACACTACTCCCTGTAGAATTTTGCAATGTGAAGCAACTACAGAAAACACCAAACACTTGTGGAAATGGAGCAACAACCAGAAGAAATCAATCAACAATTTGTAAGTTGTTAATGATCCCTTTAAATTAAACTGGTGGGGGGAATCCTCCCACTGCTGAAAGCATGTTCACCCGTGCATAATTAAGAGACAATGTTACCTGGGTGTTGAGCTCCAAAATGGCAGCACTGGGAACAAATTACTGGCCCAGATTTTCCGGTCCCAATGGCAGGAAAAGCTAAGAAGTTCACCGCTATTGAGGGCCGCTATGGCATTGGAAATTCTGGGGTGCTGATTTAAGCCCAAGTCCCATATTCCTGGCTTTCCAGAAATGGCTCCTTGGAAGTTTTCATTGATGATCCCACTGGGGCCTGTCAACATGTAAATTTGGAATGTTTGCCTGGTACTTACACAGGTTTTACACTGATTTATTTAGAGCTGTTCCTAGCAGGCATAAAGCCTTAAATCTGTGTCAAAGAACTCCATTATGTCCGCCAGCCTCCGCTCTGCTCACCAACCCCACCCCCAACTCTGCTCACCCACTCGCTTCACCCTCACTTCTAACACTGTTCAGCCCCTCCAATAGCACTCCAATTACCCCTCCTCTGGCACCCCAACTCTGTTTGTCAATCCCCACACCTCTGGTAATGCTCGCCAATCATCCCCACCCCAGCACTGCTCACCCCTCCCACACCCCTGGCATTGTCCACACCTCCACCTCCACCATAGCCCCGGCATGACTCACCAGCAGCCCTGGCACCATGGCTCTCCTCCAACATTGGCTGGACTAAGGAGCTGGGGATTCCGGATGGTAAGCCTGAGGTGCCAGATGGGTGATGTGAGCATAGCTAGGGGTGCAGCAGAAGGAGGTCAGCAGTGCAGGGAGTGTGGGGTGGGAGGATCTGGTTTGCTGAGCAGAGTCAGGGATGGGGGTATGGTGTAGGGTAAGCAGAGCTGGGTTGCAGGGGGTGGTGGGGAGGCAGGGTTGTTGAGTAGTTCATGTTGCTGACGAGGTTGACAGAGGTGGGAAGAACCTAGAATTAAATAAAGATGACAGATACATTTAAAAACACTGAAATTCTCTGAGTTGAAGGCAGACCTCAGACAGCATGTCTTCAGCTCGTGGCCTGAAAGAGGCTGTGGCATCTCTGGATTTATGCCTTGTCACTAGGTATCACTACACACCCTGCTGACAGACCCATGCTACAGCAAGGAGGGGTCGTTCTACAGGGTCCAGTGCAAAAAGGTAGAGCCACAGTTTCAAGCACAATTAAGGGCTACAATCCCACTCCACTGCTGACAGCCAGATGCGGGCCATTGACCTCATGATCTGACTACTCTGCATCATTCCATTGGATGTTCACTCTGTGCACTAATGCCTTCATCAATATGGCATCCAGCACAATTTGCCCTCAAAGTGTGCTTATATACCTCAGATGTCATTCTGCACCTTAAACAATACTCACGACACCCAAATAACAGGCACTACTGATTCAAATTTCACACTGAGGGCCTGAGTAAATTATCAACTTATCTAAAACACAGTATTTGAAATTATCTTAACAGATTCAGCGTGCCTGACCTGAATGGGATAGTGTGTCATAAAAGTAACCAACAATTACTCCTTTCCATAATATTATGCACCAGAGACTATGTGGATTATTCATTACCTTCATTCTGCTTCAGTTGAAGTAAATTATACTGTCAAATTTTGTGAAGTTTGTCAGAACAGATTTGGGAAATATTGTATTTAAATGTTAGATTTTTAAAGCAAAATCTATCCATGCAAGTTTTAAAAAAAACTGACATGAGAGGATGTTAATATGTTACTCATCTAAAATTTGATGTTGTTTCACCAAAGACTGTAAACAATAAGCAATCTGTCAGCCTGTGGCAGTAATTGGTAAGCATCTCACACCCATTGTGTTTGAAAGCCACTGGTCCCAGGTGTTCAACAGGGATCAACAGGGGCTGCCTTTTTCTGTCAACACAAGGTGATAAAACATCAGAAACATTGACAGTTAACCAGTACTACAAGCACAACATGGCAAAGGTAATCTTTGGCCAGGCTCTGTTGGAGAACACAAGAGTGCATTTCATAATTATTTTTCTCAAGCCAAACTGTGGGGAAGCATAGCATATTCATTGTCTTGTACTTTCTATTCATTCAAGGGATGTCCCATTCACTGGCAGGGCCTGCTTTTAATAGGCATCCCTAATTGCGCTTGAGAAGGTGGTGATGAACAGCTTTCAGAAGCTGTTGCAGTAGATATGGGGGAGAATTTTCCCCACATCGGATGGGGCATGTGGGAGCGGGCGCTGGCAGTCATGGTCCTGATTGCCGCTGGAGATCGGGACTGCGACCACCAGCACCTGCTCCCGCATGCCCCGCCCGATATGGGGAAAATTCTCCCCCATATTTTGCACAGGCGGGTCAATTAAGGCCCGCCCAGCGTGTTTGGCGACTCCCGGGGTCAACGGGCACAGGCGTAACAGCAATTGCTGCCGGGTCCAATGGCGACCCAGTGGCCTGTTTAAAGGCCAAGCTGCAGCCGCACCAAGGCTGCTGTACATGGCCAGAGGTTGGGGGCAAGGCAAATCAGAAAGAGACATGCAGGAGGGTAGGGTGGATGGCTGCTGTGCGCCCAGGTTTTCTGACGAGTTCCTTGCTGCCCTCCTCGAGGAGGTGGCAGCATGGCGGGAGGTGCTTGTCCCCAAGGAAGGGAGGAAGAGGCCCCCCCCACTTGACCAAGCATGCGTAGGAGGAGGTTGCGGAGGTCGTGAGCTCCCACGATGTGGTGCTCATGGACCCAGTGCCACAAGCGCTTCAATGACCTGCCGCACATGGGGTGAGTAGCATGTTGGCATCGTTCGCTTCACCCATCATGTAAGCTTCTCCCCTGCTGGCAGACCACCCATGTCTGAGTGGCCTGAGTGTAATGAGTCATTGACGGCATGTTTCCTTAGCTGGGCTTCCCAGCAGATATTGCCCATGCATTGGTCAACCTGAGAGGGTTGAGACGAGATGAGTTCTGCACCCACAGCATGTGGCAGGCTGACACCACATGACTGTGGTGGGGCCAACCTGGTGGAGCTACACCCAGGCGCTATGGTCAAATTCCACCACATGCCAAAATCAGGGTGGTGACATGTTGGGAGGGGATCTTCAAGGTCCTGTGGCACATATTGATGTGCTGCCCTCTGCGCTCCACGTCATTGTGCCTCCTTGCAATGGCAGGTACAACTGTGTGTTCCCAACTGTGATGAAGGAAGCATGTGGCCAAGGTGGGTGGGGGGGTGTGCGGGGAGGAAAGGACCAGGCATATTAGTTTGAGTGCCAGCCACCAGCGGGGGAAGGATGCACTGCAGATCTGCAGTGGCCAACTGGGCTTGGGGTGGGCCGGCCACGAGGAGATTGATGGTACAAGGATCACTTATCAATGCAATTTTTTCATTTACAGGAGAAGAATTCTTATAACAGTGCCGAGCGGCTAAGGGCTTGCAGCGAGCCAGACCAGATTTTGATGCTGAGCCGCTTCGAGCAGGAGGTCCTCGACCTGGAGAGGCGCCATGCGCCCAGGTCCACTGGAGCCGGAGAGGCTGGGGTTCCACGGGCAGGTATGTGTGGCCAGCACTCATGTCACCAGTAGTCTCCCACCAACCATGCCATTGCTGATTGTTCAGTGAGTGACGTGACCAACATGGCTTGCTCATTGCGTGTGGAATGATGAGCGCGTGATGATCCGGGGGAGAGGCATGTACATTAACATTGCCCGCAGGCTAACTGATCGAATGTCCTTACTCTTCCTTTCAGCATCAGCGGCGCGGGGCTGGGACCCGGAGCAGCAGGGACCCCCTCTGACACCTGAGGGGCTTGAAGTTGCACCTTTAGACGTGTCACACCATCTCTGCCAGGCAGGAATCACCGCAGATACTGGCACCTCGGTGGGCATCATACCTTCAGCTAGTATCTCAGGTCATAGCGGTGAGGGCACTTCACAGCCGCTGAAGGAGCTAGCGGAGACAGAGAGTGCTGATGGCACCAGCAGTTGGAGGACTGAAGGGGTCCAGGCACATGCTCAGTCGGTGGCAGATGATGAGCCTCTGGAGTTGTGGGTCATGCAGCCAACTGCGGACATGTGGCCGGGTGTGCGGGAGCATCTGGTGGAGATACATGAGGCTGCGCTTGGCCTGGTGTCAGTGGTGGAGGAGTCTATGCGGACCAAAGCCGATGCATTGAGCATCATGGCTGAGCACCAAGCTTCCTCCATGGAGAGATTGGCGACTCTCATGGAGAGGCAGCTCCGGGGTTGCGCTCGGACCTGCAATCCCTCACAGGGGCATTGACCTCGTCTGGTCAGTGCCCATGTGGGGGGTGGTTTGGCCACCAGGTCTCCCACCTCGGTGCCCATCCATCTACGGTGAGCAGGGAGGGCCAAATGGACCTCACGTCGGTGGAGAAGCTGCCTGTCGTCTCTGCTGGCGCCTCTCAGGGCACTCCAGATGAGGGCGGCAGCTCCTCCGCCCCTGTGCCAGTGACCACAGCACCCAATTAGGCTGCAACGACAGGGGAGATGCCAGCTGCGGAGCTGGCAGCTCCCTCCCAGGCGGGGCCAGCACAGGCTCCACGGGCCAGAGGATGACCGCCAAACTATCGAGGCCAACAAGACACCAGAGAGAGCAGGCTGTCTCAGATGCCAGTGCCAGCAATGGGGCACCACAAAGACGTAGCACCGACAAACGAAAGATGAAGGCACCTTAGGCACACACCCCGGGTTCATCACTGGTGCTTTTCTGTTGGCCCCCCCCCACCATTAGTTGTATCGAGCTTTGCATGAAGTGCAACTCCATTTTATTTTAGTTATGTGAAGAGACTTTGGTTACAGTATTAAATTTATGTCATCTCAAATGGCTGTGGGTGCCTCTTTTTTTGGGAAGGTGCATGGATTCCTGAGATTTGATGAGTGATTTGTATGTCTTTTAGATTTATTCACTGCACCCATCGTCAATGCTCCTATCCAGACAGATTTTGCACTAAGCTCTCCAGGATGGCGGCTACAGGCCAGGCTTGTCCTGGAGGTCCATATGTGCTGTGCTAGCTAAAGGTTCCTTGGATTAGAGTGTCCTGGGTGTCCCTGCCTCCCTGGAGTACACCCGGGTCAGCGACTGCCCCCTCAGCATTTCCCTGTGCGTGCTCATCCTCAGACTCACTGCTGGACTCATCGTGTTCAGCCGCAGCCACTGTGTCGACGTCTTCATCATCCACAGCATCCCTGCTTTGCAGAGCTAGATTGTGCAGAGCGCAGCATGCAACCACTATCAGCGACACTCAATCTGGGGGGTACTGGGGTGAGCCCCTGGAACGGTCCAGGCATCTGAAACGCATTTTGAGTAGACTGATGGCTCTCTCCACCACAGCCCTTGTAGAGGCGTGACTTCTAATTTACCGCTGCTCAGCTTCTACTCTTGGATGGCGGAGAGGCATCATGAGCCACCTTCTGAGGGGATAGCCCTTGTCGCCCAACAGTCATCCATCCAGCTGAGCCGGAGCACTGAAGAGCCCCAGCACCTGGGAGTGTCTCAGGATGTAGGCATCGTGGGAGCTGCCTGGGTACCTTGCACAGACTTGTAGAATCAGCATCCTGTGGTCACACACTATCTGCACGTTCATGGAGTGGAAGCCCTTCCTGTTGAAGAAGGCACCGGGCTCACCTGCTGGCGCCTTGATGGCCACATGTGTACAGTCTATTGCACCCTGGACACGAGGGAAGCCAGCAATGGCCGCGAAGCCTCTGGCTCGCTCTGTCTGGCTGGCCTCGTCCCAGCAGTAGTGGATGAAGGTCAATGCAGCTCTGAACAGAGCATTTGTGACCTGCTTGACACAAGTGTGGACAGCTGATTGGGAGACACTGCAGAGATCATCCACTGAGCTCTGGACAGAGCGGGAGGCATAGAAGATGAGGGCAGCTGTGACCTTTAGAGACACGGGCATGGGGTGTCCACCCACACAGTTAGCTGAGATCTCTGGACCAATCACCTGACAGATAGTGTTGACTGTCTCCCTTGACAGACGGATCCTCCTTTGGCATTGCACCTCAGGCATACTGAGGTAGCTGCTTCGCTGCCTGTATGCCCTGGCAGCAGGATAGTGGCATCTTCTGCGGCCCTTTCCGCCTTGGACTATCTCTTGGCCCTGCACCCCTTCTGCCTGTGCCTGTCCTCCCAAAGGTGACTCCCCTGGAGGCTGAATGTGCACTCCTGGCCTCCTCCCCCTTCTAGCCCTCCCTTCCTCCTCAGAGGAGGTGCCTCCAGTGGAGAGTTCACTTCCCATTCCCAGGCTCAGGGAGGCTTCCAGAAATCTATAGGCCCCAAAACAAATCCTTACTGAAGACTGCTGACCTGAAGGTTATGAATGGAGTCCAAGCAGCTGCTACATGTTTGACACTTCTCCACCTCACACACACAACTTTCAATAACTTCTGAGCACTAACTATTTTAATAGTTAGTTAATAGTCCGGACTCGCAAAAACAAATCCCTCTTTCCCGCCCGTGGGTGAGCTTCATTAAAGTTTTGGAGAGCCGCCTGCCCTTTGCGCCTGTATGACAAACCGAATATTGCACAGGCGCCTTAAAATCTACAACAATTGGAGCCTCAACTACCTTAATTGGCCCGGTAATTACTGGCGGGTGCGCAACGGACATCGTCGCGCACCCGCCCAGCGAAATATCGCGGCGCACGGTGATGTCGGGATGCACACCTGACATCACCGCACATCATTTTATGCATTGGCGTGCAGGTCCCGCCCCCCGACAGAAAAATTCTTCCCATGGTGTAGGTACTTCCACAGTGCTGTTATATTCCAGGATTTTAAGCCAGTCAAGTTGGTGAAAAATGCAGAATCCAAAAAGTAGGGATTTCAACTACCCAAATATTACATATGAGCATACGATCTAGAGTAGGAGTAGGCCACTCGGGCCTTCAAGCCTGGCCCGCCATTCAATAAGATCATGGTTGATCTGATTGTAACCTCCCGCCTACCCCCGATAACCTTTCACCCCTTTGTTAAAACCTTGATATCTAGTTCTAGTTTCTCCCACAAGAGGAAACAGCCTCTCTACATCCACTCTGTCAAGACCCCTCAGGATCTTAAAGGTTTCAATCAAGTTGCCTCTTATCTTCTAAACTCCAGTGGATACAAGCCAAACCTGTGCAACCTTTCCTCAGAAGACAACCCACCCATTCCTGGTATTAGTCTAGTAAACCTTCTCTGAACTGATTCTAACGCATTTACATCTTTCCTTAAATAAGGACACCAATACTGTACACAATACTCCAGATGTGGTCTCACCAGTGCCCTGTACAAATGAAGCATAACCTCTTTACTTTTGTCTTTAATTCCCCCCACAATAAATGATAACATTCTATTAGCTTTCCTAATTACTTGTTGTACCTGCATACTAGCCTTTTGTGATTCATGCAATGGGACACTGAACTCCCTCTGAATCTCAGAGGTCTGCAATCTCTCACCATTTATGCCAAAATGGACAATTTCACATTTGCCTACATATACTCCATTTGCCAAGTATTTTTCCCCTCACTTAACCTATCTATGTCTCTTTGTAGCCTCCTTACGTCATCCTCACAACTTACTTTCCTACTTATCTTTGTGTTGTCAGCAAATTTAGCAATCATACCATCAGTCCCTTTATCCAAGTCATAATATAAATGCTAGGGCACCAGCACTGATCCCTGATCATTTACTGGCATAAATTCAGGGGAACTTTTGTAACCTGTACATAGCAAGCCCAGCAAGAGAGGGACAGTTCTGAGCTTCGTTTTAGGGAATGACATCTTGTCAAGTAAAATGAAGGAAACCCCAAAGATGTTTAATTCATAAAGAGAAAGAGGATAACTAAATAAAGTGTAGAACCCATTAGAGACCAAAAGAGTAACTTGTGTGTGGAGATGGAAGTGGTGGGCATGGCTCTTAATGAATAATTTATGTCTGGCTTCACAAAAAAGGGTGACAATGCAGATATTGCAACTGAGGAGGTATTTGAAATATTGGATGGGATTAACATAGTAAGGGAGTGAAAATCAAGGGGTTTAACTTCTTTGAAATTGGATAAATCACCAGGCCAAAGTGAAACAAATCCCAGGCTACTAAGGGTAGCTAGGGAGGAAATATTGAAGTCTCTGACCATCATTTTCCAATCCTCTCTGGCTACAGATGTGCTGCTGAAAGGCTGCAGGGTTGCTAACAATGTACTATTGTATAAAAAGGGAGGAAAGGAAAGACTGAATAATTGGAGGTCAATCAGCCTAACCTTGATGGTGGGAAAATTATTGGAAAAATTCTGAGGGACAGTATAAATTGTCATTTAGAAAGGCACAAATTAATCAAGGACAGTCAGCATGGATTTATTAAGGAAAGGTTGCATCTGAATAACTTGATAGCATTTTTTGAGGAGATAATAAAGAGGGTTGATGAGGGTAACATGCTTGATGTAGTCTACTTCGTTTGTAGCAAGACTTTTGATAAGGTCCCACATGACAGAGTGACCAGTGAATTAAAAGCTCCTGGGATCCAAGGAAAAAGTGGTAAGTTGGATCCAAAATTGGCGCAAAAATTTACACCATTGCAGGACCAAATTGCCAAGGAACCCATTGCATAGAGTCAGCCTGTCCCATGGTCATCTCAGCATTTGGGGCCCATGAGATAAGGGCCAGCTCCGCTCCAAGAGGCTCATAATATTTTGCAGCAAATACCTTTGTCTCGGTCCCCAGGTCTCAAGCCCTGAAGTGGCATTGAAGAAAGAAAGGAGAATTCCATTTATATAATGCCTTTCACAACTTCAGGATTGCCCAAAGTATTTTAGAGCCAAGGAAATACTTTTGAAATGTACTTGCCGTCATAATATAGGCAAAACAGCATACAATTTGCAATCAGCATTGTTTCATAATAGCAATGTGATAATGGATAGATAACATGTAGAAATAGTGTTGGAATTAGGCAGAACAAAGGTTACGTGATCACAAGGGTGTTTGGTTAAAAAAACGTTTTGTTTTTGTAAATAATCGCAATGAATAACTGGGTGATCAGATGTACGAGTTACTTGGTGTTTGGTTCTCGTGTGGCAAATGGGGAACAGGTTATGTGCTAATACGAGGCTCAGGACTAGAGTATGATGGCTCAGTGTGACAAGTCAGGATTTTACATTGACCATAGAGGGATTGGTGTGAGGTGGTAGACTTTTGAAGCGTTGATACTTCCAAATAATTGTCTCTATGCTTCTGTGAAAGTGTACAAACGAGGCTATCCATCAACAATTGAGTGGCTGTTCACTGTATCTACTTCCTGTTTTCATGGACCGTGTCTACAACATCCTCTCTGAGATATTTACCATCAATCCACTCCTAATTGATTGCAAAGGGGTGAAGCACACAGGACAGTGCTGGACACATATCTCAATGACCGCTTGATTCATATCCTTGTCCTCAAGTGTGCTTCATTGTAATGCTCCTCTGGACCACTAGTGACCTTTCAGCTCTCATGAGCCTTTCAAGTAGCACGTATTCCTCATCAGTCAACAGCTATTCTGGCATTTACCCCTGTCACTGAAGTAGAGCTAAAACAATTATAGCAACTTGTACTTATATAGTTCGTTTAATGTAGCAAAACATCCCAAGGGGCTTCACAGGAGTGTTATCAAACAAAGTATGGCACCGAATCACATAAGGATATATTAGGGCAGATGACCAAAATTTTAGACAAAGAGGTAGGCTTTAAAAGGCTTAAAAAAGAGAGAGGCAGAGAGGTTTAGGGAGGGAATTCCAGAGCTTGAGATGATGGCAGTTCAAGGCACTTCTGCCAATGGTGGAGTAAAAAACAGTTGGTGATGCACCAGAGGTCAGAGTTTGAGGAACGCAGAGATCTCAAATTCTTGGAGGGATAGAGGAGGCTATATGATAGCAAGGGGCAAGGCCACAGAGGGACTTGAAAACAAGGATGAGAATTTTAAAATTGAGATACTGAACTGAAAAACTTTAAAAACACCATGCTAGCTCCCAACATGTTGTGAATTCACATGCAAGAAGTTGTGTCAGTGATTGCAAAGGAGCTACACATTTAAGGGAATGAAAGCCTTTGTGGTTCATATAAATATGGATTTCCATTTACATAAATGAAATACTATTGGTCGGCAAACTTTCCACTTTTTCCCAGGACACTGAAAAATGGTGAAGCTCTTGAGTCGACATGAATGTCCCTAATGTGACAGGGGAGAGTATGGGAGGGGAAGGTTAAAAAATTTAAATACATGTCCTATCTGCTGCATTTTTGCCTGGCACCATATGTATGGCAGCAGATAGCGTGCCACCTGAGTGTCTTGTCTTGGAAAGGCAGGACATTTCATTAAAATGCTTAACTCAGATCCCTAATAGTACAGTTGTGAATCTGATTTACCTTTAATGATTGCTGACCAGATTTCCCAGGACTCAGGAAAATAGCAGTTAGCTGGAGATGGCTGCAGCATGTAAGCACCTTTTACAGCACATTGTGAACCAGGAGAAACAGCAGTGCTCCCGGTCGTATTCCCTCAAATAAACACTGAATAAAAAAACAGTGAAGGGCCCTAGCGTGGCCTTTCTTCACTGTCAAGATTGCACAAACATCTCCCCTAAACCCACAATCCTGAACCTTCTAGTCCATAATGTTTCCTTTCTTCCCAATTGCCAGCCTGACACCCACTCCTAACCTCAATCCACTATCTTCCCCGATTGCTGGGTGTTCTACCCAATGGTCAAGTTGGCATGCCGCCAGGCCAGAAACAGAATCCCCATGACTTTCAGGTTTTCTCCAAAGCTGCCATGCTCCTCCACTCTCTCCTCACATATCTCAGGGCACTTCATTACTTTCTTCTCACACTGTATAGAAGTTTAAATCCCTGGGCTTGGTATAAATGAAGCATTACCTTTTTAAAATTTTGTTTCACCTTCTGAACAATTCTTTTCGACCTACACATGAGAATTCTCAATTTAAAACAAAATCTCACCCAAATTGCTATTGAATGTTTGAAGAACCAAAGAGCTTTACTTTCGTACTTTTTCTCCTCACAAATTCCTCAGTGAGCAAATCAATTTCTGAATTGTTAGCATTTCCTCTGCCAGCAGAGTCCCACATGCCATTAACATGTAATCTTCCAAGCCAAACACAAAGGGGTCTAAATTCATTAGGGCCCCAAATGGGGCATGACGCTGGCAGTACACAGCCATTGCAAACTGGAACAAATAGGCTTGAATTAAATTCATTCTTAGTCCTCATCATAATTCTGGTGAGATGCCGGAGCCAATCAGGCATGCCAATGCACCTTGCCTGTTAAGTGCGCTTACCAAATTCACTCCATATCAAGGCCGGAGCTAAATCAAGGGGCTCGGGAAAAAGATAATTGAGAGGGTGGGCTGACTGCAGACCACAAGATGTTTTATAGGGCAGGGAGGAGCAGTAATGCTGCTTCAAACTCAACATTTCTGGAGGTCTTGGAGCCTTTTTTTGACCACCTCCACCTCAAGGACTGCCCGTCAGGCTGCTCAAAGTCTGGAAGTACCAATTGGAGTTTATGCAAGACCAACTCCACCTGGTTCAAAGGAGTTGAAAAATCGAGACCTAAATGGGCACAGGAGCCCCATTTCCAAATTGGAATGAAGCCTGTGCCCATTTCAGGCAGATCCAGGGCTGCCTGATAAAACAGGCCCCAAACAATTTAGCAATGGCCTGAAGCCCTCTACAGATCAAGCTCGGGCATTTACCCTCCCTAAATTGGTGATCATTCAGCGTGTTATAGGAATTTAAATAGAGCAACAATATTAAATTTTAACCTAGAAGTTCCTAAAGCAATAGAAACCCAAGCTATTTACTGTGATTTAGAAGCTAAAATGCAGTTTTCAAAACACAATAATAATAATAGTGTTTTTCCTCCTTAGAGAGTCATACCAATGTTATTAATTGCAAAGGTTTGGTTCAACATACTTTATTTACTACTGTAAACATTTTATTTGTTGTTTTGGATACAAGTACATTGAAAGACCAGATTTTATACTGAAAATAATAGACGCCCAGTCACTAATGGCAGCCTTGGTGAAGGAGCACTGTAAATAGGAGTGAAAATCAGCATTTTGTACCTGTCATTTGAACTCTTGTTGGAAATCACTAGCATCTAGCCATTAGTGTAGGGTATATAATGTATGCAGTAGAGTCAATAGACAGTTTTGTTTGTTATTTTTAATAGTATGCAGGGCTGGGAATTTCCTCAGGACTGTACCTGCTCCGTGCACTGTAACTTCTGAGCAAGACTATTTGATAGTTAACATCCCCACTGCAAGATGAATTCCTTTACCGAATGCAAATCTGCGATGGATTGCTAGAGGAGTTGTCAAATATAAGGCAGGAGGCTGGGTGTTTCCAATCTGTGAGCTGTTGATAAAGGGCGAGCAGTTCGCCGATGGAATGCTAACGAGACCCAACCGCAAAGATAATTTGCATGGGCAGCAGCTTGATCTGCCTGCCTTCTGGTCAATGAAAACAGTCACATGAAAATTGGCCCCAGTGAGTGTTACATCCAAATTAATTAAAACACATTACAGCTAGAGAACAGCAAGACTTGTCCTGTTCCCTTCCACTTCAATCATTAATATATGCCATTCATTTTGAATCAGATAGGAGGTACTTAATTTCTAAATTGCAAGACTGGCTTTAAGAATTCTGTTGTAATGAGGTGGGTCATAAATCAGGCATCTGGAAGTACAACTACTGAAAAAGCAGTTCAGATAAAGACAAAAGCAAAATACTGCAGATTTTTTATTATTTATTCTATCACGAGGTGCGGGCATTGCTGGCTAGGGCACCATTGTTTCCAAATCCTGAATTTCCCCTGAGAAGGTTGTGGTGAGCTACCTTCATGAACTGCTACAGGTAATGTGGTGTAGGTACACCTACAGTGCTGTTAGGAAGCAAGTTCCAGGATTTTGACCCAGCAACAGTGAAGGAACGGTGATACCGTTCCAAGCCAGGATGGTGTGTGACTTGGAGAGGAACTTTCAGGTGGTGGTGTTCCCATGCATCTGCTGCTCTTGTCCTTTGAGTCATATCTAGCACAAAGTTCAGCACTGTTAGTGACTCCTCAGTAAAGGTTGCAGTAGAGGTCACAGATTTGGAAAGTGCTGTCTAAGGAGCCTTTGTGAGCTGCTGCAGTGCATCTTGTAGATGGTACACACTGCTGCCATTGTGCATCAGTGGTGGAGTAAGTGATTTTTTAAGATGGTGGTTGAGGTGCTAAACAGGCAGACTGCTTTGCCCTGGATGGTGTCCAGCTTCTTGGGTGTTGTTGGAGCTGCATTCACCCAGGCAAGTGGAAAGGATTCCATCACACTCCTGACTTGAGCCTTGTGGATGGTGGACAGGCTATGAGAGGTCAGGAGGTGAGTTACTCACCACAGAATTTCCAGGGTTTGACCTGCTCTTGTAGCCACAGCATTTATATGGCTGGTCCAGTTTAGTTTCTGGTCAATGGTAACCCCCAGGATGTCGGTAGTGGGGGATTCAGTGATGGTAATGCCATTGAATGTCAAGGGGAGATAATTAGATTCTTGCTTGTTAGAAATGGCCATTGCCTGGCACTTGTGTAGCGCAAATGTTACAAACCACCTATCAGCCCAAGCCTGAACGTTGTCCACGTCCATGCCACTGACTGCTTCAGTGTCTGAGGAGTCACTAACAGTGCTGAACTTTGTGCTAGATGTGACTCCAACCCATGGAGAGTTTTTCCCAATTCCCATTGACTCTAGTTTTGCTGGGGGTCCTTTGATGCTGCAATCAGTCAAATGCTGCCTTGATGTCAAGAGCAGTCACTCTGGGTGCTGGGAATCTAAAATAAAAAGGACTGTTGGAAATACTCAACAGATCAAGGGACATCTGTGGCATTTGTTAGTATTTCAGGATGATGGCCTTTTACCAGAACTGGAACAAGTTATGTAATAGGTTTTAAGCAAGTACTGAGCCAGGGAAAGTGGGAGAAGGAAGTAGCGAACAAAAGGGTCTATAATAGAATCGGGAATGTGAGAGATTAAATGGCAAAGGGATGATAGAGAAAAACAAAATTGAGTAGTATTGGAGAAAGAAAAGAAACAAAATATGGGTCGAGAGAAGCTGAAAATGACAAACAGAATTATGACCAGCAATGGATATCTAGAAAAATGAGAACAGTGGTTATGAACTCATTGTTGCATGCAGAAGGCTGTAAAGTGCCAAGTCAAAAGATGAGGTGCTGTTCATTGGAATCAAGGACAGAGAGGCCAGATTGGATGTGGGGTAGAGAATTAAAATGGCAGGTGACCATAAACTCAGGATCATGCTTGCAGACTGAATAGAGGTGTTCCACAAAGTGGTGACCTAATCTCTCATTTTGCCTATTGTTGAGAAGACTGCAATGTTAACAGTGAATACAGTGTATTACACTGAAAAAGTACAAGTAAGTTTTCATTTGGAAGGGGTGTTTGGGGACTTAGATGTTGGGAAGGGAGAAGGTGAAAGGGCAGGTATAATATAAAGTAATTAATTTGTTGTGTGATTAACTTTGAGATACTTTCACCTGAAAGCCACTGTATTAACGCATTTTCTGTCAGATATCAGCCACTCTCACTGGGCTGCTGAAGAAGTTAGAAATTCTTCTTGTTTCCCTGTACATACATCAGCAAGAAAATAAGCAACAATTTCAAAATTCTTACGTAAAAATTCAGATGACTTCATCAGTATATCAAAAATGAAGGAACACTCTTCATGTAACTTAGAACAATTTGTATTTATTTTGTGCCTTTATGACCTCAGAACTTCCCAAAATGTTTTACAGCCAATTAAGTAGATTTTCCTTTTAAGTAGTCACTGTTCTAATTTAGGAACTTTTAAAACTCAGCCAAGCATTCATAATAGGCTCAGCTGTAATAACAGCCCTTAGGAAATGTCAGAAATGAAGTCTATTGAAACTGCAGGAATAGGCTAAAAAAAATTTCATCAGATGGCCTTCCAATCAATGCACTCCAGCAGTGGGTATCTTTTTTACTGCAACTGAAAGCTACAAGCTGTTCTTTTTTTCTTTTATTTTTAAAGGGCTGAGGATAACTTCAGATAATGACACTGAATTAGTCTTTATCCAGCCTTCAAGAGCATTTAAGCCTCCTCCCCATACTACAGGTTAAGGCCCTCGGAACAGAAAAAAGTGGGCCTGTTTGAACACAGCACTAATTTCAAATGGCCCTGCTGAGTTAAGATTTCCCATCTGAGTGATTCACACCCCGCCCAGTTCCCTCAGCTGGCAAAAATGGGATACGTGAAAATCCAGCCTGTAAAGTCAGAGCAAGTCATGAAAATTGTGAATCAAGAATGTGAGGGATAATAAATTGAATTACATTGTTAGGGGGTGTGTTATAGTGAAACTCTATTGCATGAATCATTACTTATTTATCATAAGTTTTCACACAGTAACCTTGTCATTAGGCTATGCCCATTTAATTTTGAAAAAAATATTTTCAAACTTTCAACTGACTAGAATGTTTGCAATTTGAAATGAGACAGATCAAATTACTTAAAAATGCAAGGTCACTTTCCAAGGTGAAGGTGAAAAACAAGTCACCCTCAGGGGATTGTGAAGAGAGAGACATTTCCCATAATTCAGAGACACATTGAAACTTGCCACTGTCTAAGGAAGGGATATTAAAACGCTAAGTGCTGGATATTGAAACAATGGCTGCCAGAGACAGATCCACCCAAAACCCCTTGGAAATACACAATGGATGAAGTCTAACAGGCCAGCCTGCAGACATTGCAGGTAGATTGCAAGTAAGACTTCAACAGAAGATACAGGCTGAAAGCACTCCCTTTCCCTCTTTCTCTTTTGGAACAAGTGTATTACCCAGTTCGGAAGCCAACATTGCTAGAAATCTACCAGTGAAACCAATCTCATAATAATTGCAACATCTTCTACATCTGACCATATCCATGAAACCAGTTAATCCAAATAAGCCACAAAGTTTAAAAATCCATGCCTCCAGGACAATCAAAGGTCAATTAACCATATATTCTTTTAACCTTTTTTTATTGAACGCTAACTTCCCTTATTTCTGATTCTTGTGTGTGTGTATGAGACATTGCATTTTTTTTTCCTCGGTTTTAGTGGTTAATAAATTTACCCTTCCTTTAACTCAATAAAACCTTGTTTGATTGGCTCCTTATTGCTCACTGCTTAAATAGTTAAATACATTCTGATTTGGAAAAGGCATATCATGAAAAAGAAACTTAAACCTTTGTTGTGACCAACTGAGGAGGCTGAGTAGAGGGGAGGCAGTTCATTTAATCTCACCTTTAAACGTTTTCATGGTTTAAATGGTTCAATAGTTGCTTCACGTGTTAAATGCTTGTTGTGAATGCTACATTAGGCCATTTTCCAATTATCCAGGTGGATGAACTTCCTTTGTGAAAATCCCCCAAACAAAAGCAGCTGAAACACAAATTAGAAATGGAGGACTCTGTTTACCTTCAAAACAAAGGTTAATTTACAGAGACTGGAGCAAATCAGCTGCAAATCATGATTTTCATTTCAGATATTCACCCCAAGTTCAATGCAAAGTGTCAACTTCTCTTGCTGGACATAAGTTTTCTGTTGACGAAGTCTTCTTGATGTTCACTTCACACACTTGACAGTCATAAATCTGCACGAGTATCCACTGCTCTACAATTTCTTATAAACTAATGATTTAAGTTGGAAAGCCTGTGCTCCTTTTTTCCTAGTTGACAAACTGGATAAAGGTTCAAGGTTCTTAATGCAGGCTAACACTAATGCTGAAAGGATTAGGAGAGAGGACAAGATAAATAATGATGTAACGGTTAGGTAACGTGCTGTTTAGATTTTAAATGTTTGTGGATCATCAGAGGAAGGGAGAAGTGCTGAAAGTAAGAAGCACCACTGTTTGGATCTCCTCAGAAAGAATGTGTAATGAATCTGGAAAAATGCTCTTTGGGAAGGTCCTAAGCTAACAGTCAAGCTCAACATTTTTCCATAGGCTCTCCAATCCTTCTTATTGTTGAAGCTTATTGCCTATTACACTTCATTGATTTTAGACTCTGACTCATCAAGAAAATACCCCCTTTCATTCTCCCAAACACAAAGTCATGAGTTTCATTCACCACAACAAAGGCAATTTGAAGCACACCTGTCATTCTTAACAAGAATTGGTTTGGTTTTGCCAGCTGAAACCATATTCTCTATTGGGTTTTAGGACCAGTGCCCCACAGTTGTCAGTTGTTTGTTAGGTAAGAGCTAAAGAAAATATATAAAAGAGACATGCTGTAGAAGCTTTTCATTTTATTAAGGCAAACGCAAGAATGCCAAATTTCTCTTCCACACTCAGCACCTTCCTTTCTGGTCTGAGGAGGAATTTCCTGGGAATTCCCAACTGTCCCTTCTCTTCCCTGGCTACTTGCCTTCCTTTCACTTTCCCATCTTCTAACCTTCTTGGGTCTTTGAGAATGACAGAGAAAGGATTGGGATCTATAAGCCAGTTCATAATCGTCAGCCATCTCCACTGCCTGGTCTAGCTGTTGCGACCCTCTGCTCTTCAACATGGGTTCTAACTATAGGAGGAAGTGAATCTTTAAATTCTTCCAAGAGAATTATTTTTCTAAGAGCTTCATATGTTGTATCAATCTTTAATGCCCATATCCAACGGTCAAAATTACTTTGCTTTACCCTCTGAAATTCAATATAGGCCTGCCCAGGCTGTTACCTTACATTCCAAAATTTCTGCCTGTATGCCTCAGGGACTAACTCATACACACTCAGAATAGCCTTTTTCACTTCATCATAATCCACAGAAACCTCTTTTGAAAGTGAAGCATAAACCTCATGAGCTCTATCCACCAACTTACTCTGTAAAAGCAATGTCCAGATTTCTTTTGGCCACTTCATTTACTTAACCACCTTTTCAAACAAAATAAAGAATGCGTCTACATCCCTTTCCTTAAACCTTGGCAGAGATTGTACAAATTTAAACATCTCCCCACTAGGCATTGGGTTGAAGGTGGTTATTTCACCATCAGAACCTTCCTTAGCATCTGACGCCTCTTTTTTAAGGTCCAGCCTTTTAAGTCGGTATTCCCTTTTCTCGTTCTTTCTCTCTCCCATTTGCCTCTCTTTCTTTATCCTTCTCCCTTGCCTGGAATTCCAGTTCCAGCTTTCCAAATGCTTTTTTTCTTTCCTTTTCTCCTCTTTCTGTTTTTCTATTCTGCCCTTTCTCTTTCCTTTTCTTTTTCTTTTGCCTCTAGCCTTTTCAATCCCAATTCTCTTTTTCTTTCTTCTTTTTCTTTCACCTCCAATTCAAGTTTTTTTCATTTGCAACTGATCTCAGTCAATTCAATTGATTGACCCCCTGGAGAATGTGGTCTCTCTGTTATCCCTTCCAGTTTCAAATGCTGTGCTAATATTTCAAATATGTCAGCTTTCCTCGCTCCTTCAGGTAATTCTAACTCAAGCTTGTCCGCCAATTCCATTAGCTTACTCTAGGTCAATTTCTGTAAGCCAGTTATGGTTACATTTTCCATCTGTAAAAAAGCCTTAACAACCTCCAAAGCCATTTTGAATTCCAACCTGTAACATACACCTCACAGGAACGCCAACTCCTATGTCCAGTACCTCGTTAATCCTCATTAAAAGGATTCACAGATCCCACCAATTCAAGAGATCCCACCCTATAAACAATAATCCTGGACCAATTATTATTCCACATCCAATCACCCGCTATCCGTGTTTCAAATCTCACAAGAGCCCCCATTTTATTATGATCCCAGCTGATGTTACTACTGGACAAGCCAAATCCCAGGGTGGAACCCAGCTTCATAGATCCTAACTTTTATTTTTTATTTAGGTAAGTGAAAAGTGATTATTGAACAGAGTCACAGGAGTCAGCTGATAAACTTTTAACAAAAGAATAAAACACTTATTAAACCAGAAAAAGATGAATTATATTACAATACTCCTTCACCCACACTAATACCTTTATAGATATCTTCAGATTCATAACAGTAATACAAGTTACGGAAGTTATCTTATACTGTAATGTTCCCAGTAAGTACACAGTCCATGTAAACCAACAGGCAACCTGTGGTCAAACACACCACACTCTGAAACCAAGTGACAGATGCCAGCCCAAACAGATGCTATGGATCTCTTATCAAATCCTCCCAGACACTTGTCACGCCATGTGCTAACCAGTCTCACTGAAATCTGTTTTTTACACAAGGGTTTCTGTAGTGATTGAAGGTATAACCTTTCCTACTGCCTTTAGGGGGTCACGTGATTATACTGAATGAATTGAACCCTAAGCACGGGGCAGAGCTTTCTAGTAGTGGACCTGGTTCAAGCATATAGTTTCTAAAAGAGCTCTATAATAAAGTTAACTGTTTCAAGTAAGAAATCTGTCCAGTACATCAAGTTCATTGCATTTGGCAACAGGGATAATAGCTCCAATGCTGCACCTCGCCTTTTGAATGTGAGTACATCAATTCTTAAGGAAAGGAAGAAAATTATGCTCAGCAGTCGTGCCGCTTTTTGGTAGAATCGAATCTTATGACTCATCCATGGAAGACTGGAGCCAGTACGTAGAGCGCCTAGGATTTTATTTTGTGGCAAATGAAATAACAGCAGAGGAGGAGCAGAAAGCAATTCTTTTAAGTGTCTGTGGTAGAAAGACATAAAACCTCATCTGCAGTCTGACGGCCCCGAACGCGCCTAATTCTAAATCTGTTAACAAACTGGTAGACCTCGTGAAGACTCATTTTCAGCCAAAGCCATCAGTAATAGTGCAGAAATTTAAATTTAACTCCAGAGTAAGGACCCCAGGATAGTCAACCGCAACTTATATTGCGAAGTTGAAGCAGTTGACTAAGCACTGTGACTTTGGAGATACACTCAATGACATGTTACAGGACCAGTTGGTTTGTGGCATTCACAACTATGTCATTCAGCGCCGTTTACTTGCAGAAGTTAACATTGATTTGAAGGGCACCGTGGAAATAGCGCTAACAATGGAAAGTGCTGTGAGTGACTCCCAGGCTTTAGTGAGTGTGCAACATGGCACCATTCTTCAGTTGGGGAGGGCACCTACCGCTGGGCGTGGCACGAAAATGAGAGAGACATCTGCGAAACAGGAGACAGTCTCTGCTGCTCGAAAAATGGGAAGGCATTGTGGAAGCATCTCAGCAGCAATTCAGAAATCAATCTGTTACCGATGTTGGGGTAACCATGTACCGGAAACCTGTAGGTATAAGGAGGCAGGGTGCCATCACTGCCACAAAAAAGTAATAAAGCAATGCAGGGTGAAATTGAGACAGCCAATCATATAGCAGACCAAGATGATTGAAGTGCACAATATAACTGAACCAGAAGCTGCTGATACTGATTATCTATGCCCTATACAATGTCAAAGCAGTAAAAGCTGAACCAATAACCATCACTCTTCAAGCGAATGGGAAGCCTCTAGTCATGGAGGTAGACACGGGAGCTTTGACCACAATGGTGGGAGAACACACATTTAAATAACTAAATGAAGGTACCCAGCCACTGAATCTGGAGCAAACCACCGTTCAACTGAAGAAATATACTGGAGAGTTAATACAGGTAAAGGGCATCGTCACAGCATTTGTGTCCTATAGGCAATAGACAACCCAGCTTCCAGTGATCATAGTGACAGGTGAAGGGCCTAGTCTTCTGGTCCATGACTAGTTACAAAAAATTAAGCTCAACTGGTTGGAAATATTTCAAGTGAGAACAGGAGGAATTCCTGAGCTGTTAAGGAAATACGACAGCGCTTTTTCATGACAAATTGGGAGAGATAAAAGGCTTACAAGCAAAAATATATGCAGATTCGGAGGTGACACTCCAGTTCTTTAAGGCCAGGCCTTTGCCCTAAAGGAGAAGGTGGATGCAGAACTATGCCACTTAGAGAAGTTAGGTATCATCCAGCCAGACCAATTTTTGGAATGGGCAGTGCCCATAGTCCCTGTGATGAAACCAGATCAAACTATTCACATTTGCGGAGACTGCAAATTAACTGTGAACAAGGCTGCTAAACTAGATAAATGTCCTGTCCTGAGGACAAAAGATTTGTATTCAGTCAGTGTTGAACCTGTAGTTTCATGAGGAGTCATACAATAATTGAGAAGACAACATGAAAGTTGAGTTTCTAAAGTGCCTTCGGATAACATCTTCATTCCTGATTTGAAAGTTTGCACTGCTCTTTCAGCTAACCCATTGGATTAGGGATAGTATGGTGCTGTTTTAATACGCTTAATTCCATTTTCACTCACGAATCTCTGAAATTCTGTACAAGTAAAGAAAGTACCGTTATCTGAAACAACGACTTCCCGTATGCCATGTATACTAAAACATTGGTGCAGCTTTTCAATAGTTGCACTCGATGTTGGTGATCTAACTTCATACACATCCACCCACTTAGAATTGCATCAATTATCAATAAAAACATGGTACCTAAAAATGGACCTACATAATCTATATGTAGTCTAACCCAGGGTCGACCAGGCCACTCTCACGGATGCAGTGGAGCTGAAACAGGCAACTTCTGTTGTTGCTGACACTGGAGACAATGCTTAACCATGCTTTTAATGTCACTGTCTATGCCTGGCCACCATACATAGCTTCGCGCAAGCATCTTTATCTTCAAAATGCCTGTGCTAAGCTAAGATAGCTGGAAACGAACCATGTATACCAACAGCTGGACAGCATAGCTAGAGGGTATGTAACCATCAACATGCACAAGGGCCTGTACCAATGAACATGCCCACCGTTTGGTGTATCATCTGCCTGTGAAATCTTCCAAAGGACCATGGAAAGCATATTGCAAGGACTTCCCCGAGTAGTAGTATATTTAAATGATGTCCTGATCACAGGATCAATGGAGGCCGAACATTTGGCCAACCTAGAAGAGGCTTTAAGAAGATATTTGGAAGCTGGTGTATGATTGAAGAAAGAGAAGTGTAGTTTCCAAGCGAGGGGGGTCACTTACTTGAGTCACCGAGTGGATGTCAAAGGGTTGCATCCAGTAGAGGAAAAAGTCAGGGCAATTAAAGAGGCATCCTCTCCTACCAGTGTCACTGAACTTAAGTATTTTTTGGGCATGATAAATTATTACGGTCGCTTCTTGCCAAACTTGTCAACAGTGTTAGCACCTTTACACTTATTATTGAAAAAGAACCATCATTGGTCATGGAATGCACAACAAGAAGAAAAGTTAAGAGGCTATTACATTCATCATGGCCACTAGTACATTATTACACATCTTCTTAAGATGTAGGGGCTGTGTTGTCACACAGCATGGAAGATGGCTCGGAAGGACCAATCAGCTATGTCTCCAGAACCCTCTCTGCAGCCAAGAAAGGTTATTCACAACTTGAAAAGGAAGGTTTATCAGTAATATTTGGAGTGAAGAAATTCCATCAGTATCTGTATGGATGACATTTCACCATAGTGTCGGATCATAAACCACTAATGGGTTTATTTAGTGTGGATAAAGCCATTCCGCTAATAGCCTCAGCAAGAATTCAGCACTGAGCTTTGATTTCATTGGCATATGAGTACACCTTTATGCACCATCCTGGTGTGCATATTGCAAATGCAGACACACTTCACACACTGTACATGCTCCAGTGCCACAAGAAGTTGTGCTTGTGTTGACTTTCTTGGGCTCTTTGCCTATGTGTGTGAAGCAAATCAGGAATTGGACAAACAGAGATCCAAGTCTGTTAGAATTTCGAGACCAGGTATTGCAAGGATGGTTGAATTCACCAGTGTCTGAAGAGATAAGACCATTCCATGCCCGTGAGTAGAATTTTCCGCTCGGCATGCGGGCGCGCGCCCAACACGCTCAAGCATGAAATAGCGAGCGATGACGTCAGGCAAGCATCCCGACGTCATCGAGCACTCACATGACATTTCAGTCTGCGGGCGTGCGCGAGAGTCGACAGCGTGCCCGCTGACAATTAAGAGGCCTGTTAAGGCCATTAAAGAAGCAATTGACAGCGACTTTTCGCTGCCCATCTAACATTATGGTTGGATGGGCGACTCTGCCAGGCGGCCTCTGCATTTTTGAGGAAACCTCATCCAAGGGCAGGATGAGGTTTCTGTAATCAATTTTAAAAAAAGATTAAAATGATTTGAAAAAATGTTCACCATCCGTATGTTGCGGTGCCTCATTCTGACGCGTGGACATTTTTTCCTGATTTTACATTCTGTTTTTATTGATTTTAAATTCATCAACTCCCTGAGACAGCTCTCTGCATTCAGGGAGCTTCCCTTCCATGCTCCGCCACACCCACGCTGACTTCAGCGCTCGCCCTCCTCCCAGCCCCACCCCAGCAGCGCTGAGCTTTCAGTGCACCTTTCACACTGCCTGGCTGTTAATTGGCCAGCCAACGTGAAATCACGAACAGGGGCCAGTCGCGGTTGACGGTCCATTCCCTGAGGCTCCCGGGCCCACCGATCGTAGCCGCCGGCCAATCCGAAAATTCTGCCCCGTAAAACAGAGTTAAGCTGTCAAGATGGAATCTTGTTGTGGGAATCAAGAGCTGTCAGCCCTTCACAAGGAAGAGAACCACTCTTCTTGGAGATTCATAGTGCACATACAGGCATTTTGAAGATAAAGATGCTTGCGCGAAGCTATGTATGGTGGCCAGGCATAGACAGTGACATTAAACGCATGGTCAAGCATTGTCTCCAGTGTCAGCAACAACAGAAGTTGCCTGTTTCAGCTCCACTGCATCCGTGAGAGTGGCCTGGTCGACCCTGGGTTAGACTACATATAGATTATGTAGGTCCATTTTTAGGTACCATGTTTTTATTGATAATTGATGCAATTCTAAGTGGGTGGATGTGTATGAAGTTAGATCACCAACATCGAGTGCAACTATTGAAAAGCTGCACCAATGTTTTAGTATACATGGCATACGGGAAGTCATTGTTTCAGATAACGGTACTTTCTTTACTTGTACAGAATTTCAGAGATTCGTGAGTGAAAATGGAATTAAGCGTATTAAAACAGCACCATACTATCCCTAATCCAATGGGTTAGCTGAAAGAGCAGTGCAAACTTTCAAATCAGGAATGAAGATGTTATCCGAAGGTACTTTAGAAATTCAACTTTCATGTTTTCTTCTCAATTATTGTATGACTCCTCATGAAACTACAGGTTCAACACTGACTGAGTTACTGATGAAACACCGCCTTTGTACAATGTTAAGCCTGGTGTTTCCAAAGTTGGAGGGGAAGGTAAAGAATCAGAGTAATCAAAAATTGAATCATGATATTCATAGCAAAGCTCGAAGATTTACTGTGGGAGATAGTTTTCATACAGAATTATGGAAATGGACCTAGTTGGATTCATGGTATAATTGTCTCTGAAACTGGACCTTGTTGTTCCAAGTGGAAGTGGAACACTGGATTGTTCGAAAACATGTGGATGAATTTAAACTTATTCCTAACACTAACAAATACAAATATAACTTACTTAAACTATCTCTATTTCCTAGAAACTGCATGAGAAAAGGGTGCTGATTGGTTAGCAAGTCAACTTTGATTGGTTGCGGCATTGCCAAGGAGAATGCACCAGGGAACTATTGTCCCCCATGCTTTTGTTTAATTCAAAAAAGGCACAATGCTTGGGCATGGTCCATCCCGAATGTGCTAAGACTTACACTAACAAGAAATTTAGGATTATCAGTTCAGCTCGCAATGTAGTTAAATTCCACTTATCGAAGCTACATATGTTCTCATATGCAGGGACCTGTCATCTGCAGGCAAAAGGAATATGTCCAGACATTGCACGGTTTTTAAATGAACAATAGCACAGGGGACAATAGCTCCCTAGTGCATCTGCCATGGAAACAACTCAACCAATCAAAGCCAATTTGCCAACCAACAAGCACCTCTTTTCACATGCAACATAAATTGCTGTTCCCTTTGAAATTTGCCATTCTTGAACTCATCCTGAATAGTGTAAGACAAAAAGTTTCAACAGCACGTCTCTTTTTTCAGCAATACTCAAATTTCTTAGAGTCAGGAATGCTCCAATCGGATTGGAAATTAGCAAATGTAACGGCACTTTCCAAAAATAAAGGGAATGAGAAAATCAGACATTACAGGCCAGATAGCCTGGCATCAATGGTTGGAAAAATGATTAAATGTATTATGGAAGTCTTAACAATGCACTCAGAAAAATATAATATGATCAGAACAAGTCAACATGGTTTTACAAAAGGAAAACCCTGTTTGAAATATTTACTAGAAGTTTTTGAAGATGTAACTATAAGGGTAGATAAAGGGGAAGCAGTAAATGTAGTATACATCGATTTCTGAATGACACCCAATAAGGTGCCACACAGAAGGTTAATTGGCAGGGTAAGGGCTCACGGAGATGGGGGTAATATATTAGTATGGATAGGGGATTGGTTAACAGGAGGCAAAGAGTGGGCATAAACATGGCATTTTCAAGTGGCCAGGCTATGACTAGTAGAGTGCCACAAGGATCACTGGTGGGGCCTCAGCTATTTGCAATCTATATTAAAGCTTTATGGTTTTATATGACTGACTTAGATGAAGAGACAGAAGATGCAACGAGGACACAGAGAGGCCACAGAGAGATATAGACAAGTTAGGTGAATGGGCAACAAGGTGGCAGATGGAGTATAATGTGGGGGAAGTGTGAAGTTATTCACTTTAGTCATAGGAATAGAGAAGCAGAATATTCTCTAAAAGATGTGAAGCTTGTAAATGTTGATGATAAAAGAGACTTGGGTGTACTGGTACAAGGAGCACAGAAAGTTATCATGCAGGTGCACCAAGAATTAGGAAGGCAAATAACATGACGGCCTTTATTGCAATGGGACAAGAATAAAGAAGTCTTACCACTAATGTACAGGGTTTTGGTGAGACCACATCTGGAATACTGTGTGCAGTTTAGTTTACATATTTAACGATGGATATAATTGCATTAAAGGCGTTACAGCAAAGGTTCACTAAATTGGTCCCTGGTATGAGGGGGTTGTTCTATTATGAGAGGCTGGATCTATATTCTCTGGATTTTAGAAAAATGAGAGGCAATCTCATTGAAACATACAAGATTTTGAAGGGGCTTGAGAGATCAGACACTGAAACATTAGCCAAGATTTTCCGCTCCCGTTTGCAGTGGACATCATAGCGGGCAGAAGCAGAAAATATTGGAAGATCGCAAAAATCAGTTTCACGACATCGTAAAACCAGTTTGCGATTGGCTGCTCCACTCATCAATTGCGGGGTGCATTTCCCACCATCACACGTCGGGAACTTAATTTCAATACTTTATCATCTCATTATAAGCCCAGCTTGCAGGAATCAGCCCCCCATGCTAGATCACGAACTCATGCCGACGTGTTTCTCAATGGTGCATAAGCGAAGTTCACCTGGTGAGCTATACTTTGTTCAGGACTTCGAGGTGTGTTTGCCTACGTTGCTTCAGTCAGCATTCACGGTCATCAGCGCCAGGCCTCACAGACAGCACCACATCACTTTTAGGGGGCTTACAGGCAGGTGTCTACATACCAGATCAGAAGTAAGGCAGGGATGGCTTTTGAACGGCTGCAGGGCTAGGACTTGCTTGGGGAAGGGGGGGTATCTCAGGGTGTGTGTGGGGGCACATGTTGATCTGTGCAAGTGGCCTCAAGATGGTGAGCACTAAGGAGGCAGACTCCAGAGGACATGATGCCAGATGGAGATGTGAGGGTATATGTGAGAGAGTGAGTGGTGATGCCCCAGTGAACATGTGATGGCCTTGTGAGTTTTTTTTAATTCATTCATGGGATGTGAACATTGCTTGCTAGGCCAGCAGCTATTGCCCATCCCTAATTGCTCTTGAGAAGGTAGTGGTGAGCTGCCTTTTTGAACCACTGCAGGCAGTCCATGTGGTGCAGGTACACCCACAGTGTTGTTAACGAGGGAGCTTCATGATTTTGACCCAGCAACAGTGAAGGAATGCAATATATTTCCAAGTGTGTGGCTTCGAGGGGAACTTCCAGGTGGTGGTGTTCCCATGTGTCTGCTGTCCTTGTCCTTCTAGATGGTAGTGGTCATGGGTTTGGAAGATGCTGTCTAAGGTGGCTTGGTGATTTCCTGCAGTGCATCTGGTAATTGGTATACACTGCTGCCACTGTGCATCAGTGGTGGAGGGAGTGAATGTTTGTGGAAGGGGTGCAAATCAAGTGGGCTAGTTTGTCCTGGATGATGTCAAGCTTCTTGAATGTTGTTGGAGCTGCACTCATCCAGGCAAATGGAGAGTATTCCATCACACTCCTGACTTGTGCCTTGTAGACGGTGGACAGGCTTTGGGAAGTCAGGAGGTGGGTTACTCATCACAGGATTCCTAGCCTCTGGGCTGCTCTTGTAGCCACAGTATTTATATGGCTAGTCCAGTTCGGTTTCTAGTCAATGGTAATCCCGAAGATGTTGATAGTGGGGGATTCAGCGATGGTAATGCCATGTTGAATGTCAAGGAGCGATGGTTAGATTTTCTCTTGTTGGTCATTGTCTGGCACTTGTGTGGTGCCAATGTTACTTGCCACTTGTCAGCTCAAGCCTGGATATTGTCCAGGTCTTGCTGCATTTGGACATGGACTGCTTCAGTATCTGAAAATAGCCCTTGACCCCGACGAGCCAACCCTGCAGCTTCTGTAGACCTAGGTTTGTGGAAGCTGATGACAACATACAGTGAGGTGACCCCATAGATCCTCACATTGCATCTGTGAACGTTTGACTCCAGTCCGGCTTATGGCAGCATGAATACCCTCTGTGATAATGCTCCTGTCATGGGGACGCAGTGGAGACTCTAATAGTCGCTCGATTGCGGGACGATGGTGGCAGCGAAGATGCTCCATAAATGTTCACACAGCCTCTGAGAATGTCTGACTCCTGTCTGGTCGAGGGCAGATCGCTTGCACTCTGTGATCAGAGTCATGTCATAGAGATGCAGCCATGAAACTTTGGAAGCATCTGATCCTTCATTCACCTTCAGCACCTGAGCCCTTCAGGAGCACAGTGTTACTGGTCACAGATGCTAAAGAGATGGGGGTCAGCCCCACCTTAAAGGCGTTGAGAGCACATAGAGAGAATGAGGGAACTCTGTGGTGCCTGCCCACTATATTCTGGCAGCAATAACAAGCACCGCCAAGGTGAGGCATCAGTAATGTTTCCAGGGAGTGTGAGGCCAGATAATTGCTTTGGTCTGAAGGCTGCACAGAGCACGGGCCCCGGACTGAGGCACCTGCCTTTACCTTGTGCAGAAAGGTTTCACACCTGAGTAACACTGCTCACCAGAACAAGGAGCCATAGGCAGGGAGACATTCTTGGGAGTTTATTGACAATAGTGAACAGTATGTACAAGTGATTAACACCCATGCCCAGGCTGTGCAACTAATTCTCCTTAACCTGCTTTACATCGAGCCCCCTCCAAGATGGAGTGCCCTGGCGACGTATTTCTTCCGCCAGGTGCACGGCCTGAATTGTGACGTGCAGCTCCTGTTTATAGACCTGAGGGGCCTTCTTGGCTCCTTGCAGGCTTTGCCCATCTTTTACCAGAACCTGATCAAAGTCTGGAACATGGTCTCCTCGCGACGCAGCTCTCCCCCGTCAGGAGTAGCGGCTATCGTCAGAGAGCCGCTGCTCAGGAATCCGCCCCTCCGTCCTTTTCAGTGGCTGGCGGAGAGGAGGGCTGTGGCTGCTGGGGTGACCAGGATCAGGGACGTGCTGGGTGGTGGAGGAATGGGCTGGATGCTTCCACAGGAGTTGGCACGTCGTGCGTCTGTGGATGTCCGGCTCGCGACCAGTGCCATTCAAGACTTTAGGACGGTCATGCTCGGCCCCGACATCATACTGGGCCTCGAGGTGGTGCAGGTGCGCGGTTGTCTTCCATCTGAGTGTATCTCTGTTCGGACAGAATTCTACACTGGCCGCAAGCCCCGAAACCTCCCTCGGGAGCCGGTGCCACACAACCCGAGCCATCTCATGGAAATGCCCTCCGTGCCTTTAGCACGGCGTGGAGGGGTTTCCTGTACAGGCTGCTGCTGCTCCTTCACTTCCTTGCCCTCGCCCCCCACCCGGACATGCCCTGGCGTGCCTTGTTGCCGTCCGGCGGTGGAGGTCCCCATTGGGAGGCCCTCTACGGAGGTGTCCTCCCGCTTTCCATCGGGGACATGGTGGGGAGGGTGTTGCATGCAGCAGTCCCATATAACCGTAGGTTGTGTCGGTTCACGGACTCCCAAGATACCAGCGTCTTTTGCAGTCTTGTGGAGTCCATGGACCATGTTTACGTAGGGTGTTGTAGGCTGCACTCCCTTTTCAGTTATTTAAAGAACCTTTTATTAATGCTTTCTTTGCACTTTAGTCCCACGCTCCTGATTAATGGGCACCCAGTGCAGAGGGGGGCCGGGAAGGAGGAGGACCTCCTTGTGAACCTGCTCCTAGGCGTGGCCAAGTTGGCCATTAACAGGTCCAGGCAGCGGGCAATCAAGGGGGTCATCCGACCCGACTGTCTGCCTCTCTTCCGCAGCTACGTTTGCGGCCGGATGTCCCTGGAGAGGGAGCACGTGGTGTCTGCCGGCACTGTCGAGGCTTTCCGTGCCCAGTGGGCACCACGGGGTCTGGGGTGCTTTATCAACCCCCTTAATCACATTTTGATTTGATGTTTGTAAGTTTCCTTTAAAATTTGTCTTTGGTTTTGCAGTTAGCTAATTTAGGGGCTGTGTTTGTTTTGTCCCTGATTTTGTTAATTTAGTTTATTTGGTTGACTCCAAAAGAGTTAATTCTCCTTAACCTTCCTAACCCTGCCTCTACGTCTTGGTGCTCCCCGGACATCCACAGCAGAGGTGGAGGCAGCCTGCTGACTGTGACACTCTGTCTGTGATGACATTGGCAGGCGTCCTCTGGAGGGCCAAGACCTGGTGGGCCCCAGCCTGCTTTTGGGGTCCTGCTTTGTGGCAGTGGCACCCTCCTCGGCCTGTGGAGCTGGAGCTGCTGAGGTTACAGGAAGAGGGGAGTCAGATGGGCCACCACTCTCGGAGTCACCTGGATGGATGGGCCCGGAGTGTGCACCTACTGATCCTCCTCTGCATGGGTGCCCGGGGGCCCTAGACTGACTCCTTGGGGACCAGGGGTAGCTGGAGTGAGATCGAGCTGCCTGGCACCCCTTTCACATACATACAATTGGAGGCCAACTATGTCATCAGCAATGGAGTTGAGTCCGCGCAGCCTTGCAGGAGCAAAGTCCTGGAACAAGGTCTCCATGGCGACAGCCATCCTACCAATGCTGATCTTGGTGCATTGGCATGCTATCACCTCAGAGTGAAGGCGGACGGACTCACAATCGGACTGCCTTGCAATCTGAGGAGTGCAGCGGACATTCCTTCCTGGCGTCCCCGAGCCTGCATTTGCAGCTCCAGCAACTGTGACATGGCCGAGTCCAGAGACTCGTCATCTGATTTGGACTCAGCAACGTTTTGCCCTCCAGTAGTCCTCCAAGTGCCAGGGACCTGTGAAGCTCCTGTCTCTACTTATTTTGGATCAAATAGTGCGATGTGCTCACCAGATTGTGATCCCAGGGCTATTCTAAAGCTAGGTCCCACCAAGATGTGTGTCTCTGCACTGGTGGAGGGTGTGGGTGAGCACTGTGATGGGACTTCAGGGAGGGTGCCTCCAGATTCCTCTTCAGAGGTTTCTTTGAGGCTTGTTCGGAGGCCCTGCATCATGGACTCTGTCGGCTGTTTGGCAGATGTACCTGCAAAAGGGGAGATAATTAGTGCATGGCAGTGGCCTGTGAAAGAGGACACATCACTCACAGCATGGTTGTCTGATGGATGTTGCACTGCTGGATCCTCACTTGGTAGAGCAGCGCTGATCTCACCATCAGCACAGGACCGGTTCAGATCATCGCCGGCCAGGTGGATGGCTCTGTTTTCACAGTCGGTGATGCAGCGGCAGGTGATGGCGGGCGGGCGAATGAATGTTCCCGGGAGTGCACAAATGATGTTGCGGCTTTGGAACAATACAGTGTGAAAACCCGCCATCACGGCCGGTGGGTAAAACGTCATTTTACCCGCTCAATACTGCACTTAGTGCAAATCTGGGATGATTCCTCCCAAGTTTGCAAACAGTTTTGTTCAGCCTCAGATATTTGCCAGGCAGAAGGCTGAAGTCAGTGGCTAGGGAACCAAATTCGTAGAGGAGGCAAAAGACAATGGTTTTGGTCTTCCCAATATTTGACTGGAAAAAGCTCCAGCTAACCCAGTAGTGAATGTCAGACAAATAGTGTAGCAATTTAGAGATATCAGAGGGGTTGAGAGAGCTAGTGATGAGGTAGAGCATAGCTGAATCCATATGGAGGGTTAAACTGCAATTTTGCACATCATTCTAATGGGGATTAATGTAAGCAAGGGAGATATTTAAATATTTCCTGCTACTTTATATGAGGGAACTTTCATATTCATCCCTAAAGCACTGGTCACCAATCTTTATTTTAGAAATTAAGGGAAGGTATAGTCAGCAGAACAATAGAATGCATTAGTTTTTCATGTAGCTGCTTAAAATTTCTAATTCTGTCTTCACTGACTGGAAAATATTGAATCGAAACAAATGTAACATTATAGTCCTACTGCTTAGCAGCAGACTGTAGAATTAAAGCAAGGCCTGAACTCATAATTGATAAGACTGCATTAACATTTATATTCATTTTTTGTGATACTTGCAGTCCCGCTGAGTCAAGGAGAGCTCAACACCAGCTCTATAGTTTAAAAAAATTCAAAGAATCTTTTCTTGGGCACAAATATAAAAGCATAAGTGTTATGGAGACTGAAGGTCTTTCTGGATTAAAAGTCATACTGGCTACCGCACTTAAATAAATTATAAAAATGAGAGGTGAAGCCAACTAAGTTTAGCCCATACAAAAACATGATGCTGTGGATGCTGGAAGCCTGAAATAAAAACAGAAAATACTCAACCGTTCAAGCAGTACCCGTGCTGGGAGAATCAGGCCGGTGACCTGAAACGTTAACTCTGGGCAGAATGTTACATCACAAGGGCGAGCATGCACCCGGCCCAATCGGGGGTAAAATCGCGCGAGATGATGTCATGTGAGCATCCCAACGTCACTCACGCAATATTTTGCTGGGCGGGCACGCGCAGAAGTCTGAAGCCGACAATTAAACGGGCAATTAAGCCCATTAACGGCGCAATTGTCTCCGATTTTTCATGGCCTGTCCAATCTTACAGTTAGTGGAAGAGTAAATCAGCCAGGCAGCCTTTACATTTTTCATCAAACCTTATTCAAGGGTGGGATAAAATCTCTGTTATGAAATAAAATTAAAATAAATATCTGTGGACAGCATTTTTATGAGGTATGCTTTCAGGTGCTTGATTGTGATGCATGGGCATTTTTTTGCAGCTTTTTATACCTTTATTTCATTATTTGAAGGCTACAGCTCCCTGAGGCAGCTCTCTGCCTTCAGGGAGCTCTCACGCAGCGCTCACCCGCGCCCATGGTGACGTCATCGCCTGCTCTCTTCCCACTCCCATTCCGGCAGTGCTGGGCTTTTCAGCTCACTTTTCACACTGGCTGGCCGTTAATTGGCCAGCCAGTATGAAATTGGGGTGAGGGGCCGATTGCAGTCAGGTATCCGTTTCCAGACCAGTCCCAGGCCCGCCAATCGTGCATGCCCGCCAAGGGTAAAATTCAGGCCTCTGTTTTTCTCTTTACAAACACTACCTAACCTGCCGAGTATTTCCAGCCTTTTCTTTTTATATTTTCAATTTAGCCCTCACATTGCTCACAGTGAGAAATTGATGGGTTTTTTTAAAAGGACATTCCATTTTTGCCTGAAGGTGCATATCAGAAACTTGAGTCCCACCTGAAGTTGGACATGGCGCCTCCTTAGCATATTGTTGGTGAGGTGTTGGTCAATTGGGCACACAGATGCAGCTCGACGGCTCCATGAAGACAAAATTAGGAATCAAGTAGGTCCTAGAGTTTGGGTTGAGAGTGATTGTGGGCTGGCAGCAGTCTTCAGCAATGCTATAGAGTTGGGAGATGCACTATAAGATAGATTTACTACTTTGGAGCTACATGTCAAACCTAAAAGTTGACAGGAGGAGGCCTCATGTCTGCTCTGACCTGTGCTATCCAATTTCATTAACGGTCTTTAGCCTTCACTAAAGTAATATAAGAATAACACCAAACTTTACCATCTACAAGATGTACTGCAGCAACCTGCCAAGACTCCCCTGACAATACCACTTTCCAAGCCAGTGACCTCTACCACCTAGGAGGACAAGGACAGTAGACAGATGGGAACACCACAATATGCAAGTACTCCACCAAGTTACACATCACCCTGACTTGGATTATATCATCATTCTTTCACCGTTGTTGAGTCAAAATCCTGGAACTCCTTCCCTGGGAGTATCTACACCAGATTGACTACAGCAGTTCAAGAAGGCAGCTCACCACCGCCTTCTCAAGGGCAATTAGGAATGGGCAATAAGTACTGGCCTTGCAAGTGACATTGACGTCATATGAACAAATTTAAAAAGTGAATGGAATATCTTTTTTGCAGCCAGTGTCAATTTCAAGCATTTCTAGGTAAGATATAGCAAAGCCAGATTTTGAATGAAAACAGAAAATGCTGGAAAAACTCAGCAGGTCTGGCAGCATCTGTGGAGAGAGAAACAGAGTTAACTTTTAGAGTCCGTGTGACTTCTTCAGAACTTCTGAAGAAGGGTCATACACACTCAAAACATTAACTCTGTTTCTCTCTCTACAGATGCTGTAATACCTGCTGAGTTTTTCCAGCGTTTTCTGTTTCATTTCAGATTTCCAGCATTTGTAGTATTTTGCTTTTATTCCAGATGTTGAATGAAGTGTTTTGTACCCTGATGTAGGGTCTACACCCAAAATATTACCTACTTGTTCTCTCATTAGAAGCTAACTTGCCTAATGATTGTTTCCAACAGTTGCTACTTCTGTTTCATCAACAAGTGCCACTAACTGCAATCCTTAAGAATATGCACTACCACCACCCTCCACACCCAACTGACCCCCTTTTCTAAATTGACTTTCCCTTTTGGAAATTACCAATTTATTCATGATCACTTGTTTCAGCTAAGGGTCAATGCCTGTAGAGAGCAACTGTCAGGAAATGGTTTGCCATTTGCTATTGTTTTATTCACCCATTCAAACTAGTGAACACATCAACTACAACCTGCACTTCCTGCAAGTAGTGCAACCCAATAGATGCACCCCCTTGTAGAACCATCCCATATATTATGAGCAACTTTTCACTATTTGCACAGTAAAAACAAAGTGAAAAGTTTTCACTTTTCATCCCACTGAATGATGGATTGGGGTGCCCAAATTAATTTACTTTAGGAACACAATGACTAAAAGGTATATAATGCTCAAAGACTTCATTCCTGCATTATTTCTAGAGTAAAGTGACAGTGATTGTTCCCACTGCACTCCCCCAATTTCTGTAGAAAAATATCCTGTTACTTGAAGATAGCACAGTGCAGGAGATTTTGAATATGGAATTCATCCCGCATGCAACAACAAGCTGCGTTTCTGTAACACCTCACGGTAACACATCCCAAGGTGCTTCACGGAGCTGACACCAAGCTAAAGAAAAATATAAGATAGCTGTCCAAAAGCTTGATCAGAGAGGTGGTTTTAATTAAGAGGAGAGAAAGCTGGAAAGGTTTAAGGAGGGAATTCCAGAGCTTAAGGCCCAGGCACAGCTGCCTACAGGGGGTGAGGAAGTGGGAGCTGCACTAGAGGCAAGAAATGAAGAAGGACAGAGTTCCCAGAAGATTTTAAGGCTGAAGACTCAACCCTTTAGCAGCTAAACCATTTCTGAACAATTTGTGCTCCATCCCAATCAGTGGAAGAAACATATAAGCATCAGTGCTCTGTTTTCTAAAGTATTTTTTTAAATCTGAGAATTGTTCCAGAGCAATATTTGCAGTCTTGTGCCAATGGCAAAGTCAAAAACAAAATATTGTCATGGTGTCACCTCTGAATGATCACCAAAGAAGAGATTCAAATCCTGACTTTGCAAAAGAGAAGCCTTTGGTGCCTGCCAGTCTATTAAAAAAATTTTCTTCTTTTATATTGTGATATTCTGGTCTTGAACCCTCCCCCTGCCACCCTTTTCCCCAATCAGGCTGCCAATATGTGATCCTATTGTAACACAACATATTTCAAAAGCAATTTTACAATAAAAACAATTTCAAGACATCATGATAAGTCATACAGTAACAGAACAGAGTGCCAACAGAAAAGTAGTGATGAGGTGATGTCAGGCTTGGATTTCAAAAACCTGTAGGTTGTAATCAGAAGAGAAACTGAGGGAGATGAGGTATCTCACAGTCTTGAGGTCCAAGTGATATTCTGGACTGATTTTGATCATCTGAGAGGTAGGAGAGGAATTTTACAGAGTATTTTTTCTCCTGTTGGCTTTGAGTTCTCTCTGTTTTTGCCTCAGGAGATGGCATGACTGTGCAGAGGAGGTAGGGAGGGGATTCAGAACCAGATGGGAAAAAGGGGTGTCAGCAATGCCCATTCCTGGTCCTTCATCCGTCATCGTTTTAGACAGGCTTTGGAAGCAGCTGGTCTTTTCCTGTCCACCATTTTCGTAAGTTTGTCTGAGCTGGATCGTGCAGCTGACAGTGGATAGGAAGATTGGGAACTGAAATCTTTAGGAATGCCCAGCAAGTGTTCTGGCTAAATCCTTAGCGCTAAATTTGACTAAATCATTGTTCCTGGGCCATTTTCTTGAGAAGAGGAACATAAGGGTTACAATGATCTGTGCTGCCACCCACTGCTCATGTTTGGACTTCATCAGAAGCTGAGAGAAGCACTAATACTGTTACTTGTATTGTATTACCATCTAGTGCCAGATGAAGGAACTACAGCATGCTTACCTCTGATTGCTGTGGAGCACAGTACATAGATTGCCTGATTTCCTCTTTCAGTTGATTATAGATACACAAATTGATATTCATACTGTGTAAAATGGAAAATCTGCTCCAGTTGGGTATATTGTTTCTCATTAAGGATTCCATTGTTTTGATCCAATAATTCTCTTACTCTTCCCACCACTGAAGGCACTAAGTCAACATGTGTTTCTACAGGCAGCCCTATGAGACTTTGGATGAATATAAATAGCCCATTTTCCATATGTGGCAGATTGTTTGACCAGATAAAGCATCATATTTGGTGTTTATACAGGTGTACTTGTCAGTAAGGGGTCACTGGGCAATAATCAGGAACAGGAATCCTTTCCGTTTTTAATCACTACCTAGTCTTGCAATTCTGAATCCAATTAAAGCACCTAAGCTGTTGCCTTGGCTAAGATATGCTGGCTCAGTACTAACTGGAGACTGACAATCGCCTTTTTGGTCAATCAGTTGAAGTTAATCACCACAGGGAGTCAGAGTTCAGTTTTATTTGGGTTTGGCTTCAATTCAGTTTTGAAAACAAGATATTGGATAAGCCAAACCCTAACGTTCATTGTGCAGGAGTAAAAGCTAACAAGACAAGAGCTAACATTTCTTTTGCATCTGAGGAAAAGTGGTTTACATAGATTCACTATGCCCTTTGAATCCATGTTTATGCAATCAACTTATTAACATTACTTCAGCTACAGGTTGAGAAGGGTGTAGGGAGCACGCCAGCACTGGAAGTGGAAAATTCAATTTTAAAGGGAGGGGCAATGAGAGAGAGGTGTGCTAATAGGTTGCTAGAAATTCTGAATGCTATTCGCAAGCTCAAAAAGATATCTTAACCCATTATCGCAGCTTTGGAAAAACTGAAGTGGCAGAGTGCTGACAGAGAGGCAAAGATGAAAGGAAAACAATCCCAAAGTGCAGACTTGAGTTTGAAAGCCAAGTGGCAGAGCAGCCTAGCAGCAAATGCCCTGGCGTCTCCCTGGCACCATCTCTAAAGGGCAGCAGGCCTGCAAGGAAGTGGAGCCAAGCTTCAGGCAACACTGCATGCTCCAGCCCTATACTGCATGGTAACTACAGATTATCCTTGCAACTCTGCACCTGCCCCAGAGTTTACCCAGACTAACTGATGATGTGTCTCACATAGGGAAGCTTTTCCACATCAAAGGTTCTGTCTGAAAGCAAGTTGTTGTTGTTGGATCGAGGTTGGGAATAAGACAGTTTAACTGCACTAGTTTATAGCAGGCATCAGAGAGCAGCAACAGCCAAAATAAAATTCTACTGAGTCGCTGCCATTTGAATTGCTATGTTAAGTGCCAGTTTCACCTAGAGTATGATATAGAATTAATATACTGCTTCTGACGAGATTTAAACACAGCTGAGTGACATTGGTGTTACAATCATTCCACGCTGTAACAATAACCTTTTACCCAAAATCTTTGTCAAGTCCTGCAGGATTTCTCCAGTCAATATTTATTTTATTATTATACAATTCACTTCATTAAATAAGGCAGAGGCGGGAAGGAGGGAAGCCAGGAAAAAGAGAAAGCAAGCAGCAGAGAGCTCTGGTTAGGCCACAACTAGTGTATTGCATGCAGTTCTGGTCACCACACTTTAGGCAGGACCTTGAGAGGATGGAGAGAAAATTTACTGGAATGGTTCCAGGGATGAGGGATTTTAGCTACAAGGTTAGATTGAAGAAGCTGAGGTTGTTCTTGGAGCAAAGGAGATTGGATAGAGGTATAGAAGACTATGACAGGTTTAGAGAAGGTAGACAAAGAAAAGCTGTTCCCATTAGCCAATGGGCCAATGGTAGAGATACTAGGGGGCACAGTTTCAAGGATTTTTATGCAAGGGATGCAGGTGGGATGTGAGGAAGGACATTTTTACTCAGCAAGTAGTGATGTCCTGAGACTCGCTGGTGATCAGGGTGATGGAAGCAGAGATGATGAACGATTTCAAAAGGAATTTGGATGGGCACTTGAGGGAAATAAACTTACTGGTCTACGAGGATAGAGCGGATGGAATGGGACTGATGGGATTGCTCTACAGAATTAATTTAATGGGCTGAATGGCCCCCTTCTATCCTGTAATGACTCAGTGAGAGTCAGTATGTTAGAGTGGGAGTGAGTTAGATTTTTGAGGTGATAATTTCCTCACCCCTGATGTCTGAATAGTTGTACTGCTGTACCTTGGCTTTGTCCCTAACAATATAACTCACTGGAGCTCATAGTCATGAGCACTTTTTTTATGTGGTGAATGAAAATCATGTTACAAAGTTGTAATAGATAACAGTTAAATATGGCCAGTAGATAATAATTATTAATCAAAGCTGACCAAACTTACATATTTCAAATCATTCAAGGGTAAAAACTGAGTAAGTACAATCTATATTTTATAACATTACTTCTGTAAGATTCAGTTATCAATTCCAATAATTTTTGGTTCAGTATTTCATTCTAATATCACTCGAGATTAAATTTACTGTCCCCAATTCTACACCACACTAACAGTTTTTAAATCATTGCACCGTGAGTGGATATTCCACTAGCTACACATTAAATATACAAGACTCTTTTAATGAGGATTCCCATGAAGAAAGGTTAGTTTAGGCTTTGCATTTTTAATATTCTGTCCAGTAGCCTGGGTAGTAGCCCAATATATCATGATCGTGCAGTATTTTCGAAAGAGAATTGACTGGATAAGGAACTGGTTCCAAACCAACTGCAACTTCACTGATAACATAAGCATCAAGAGGATGGAGGTAATTTTTCCAATCAGCCAGAGAAGATATAACAAGTTAAATTCAATGCTGAGATTGGAAAGTTCCGTATGTATCAAACACTTGTGCATCACATGCATAATAAAGAAAGGCTTGCATTTACATGGCACCTTTCACATCCTCACAATTTCCCAAAGCACCTCATAGCCAATGGAGTACTTTTGAAGTGCAGTCACTGTTGTCCTGCAGAAAAGGTAGTAGCCAACTTGTACTTAGCAAGAACCTGCAAACAACAATCAGGTAATAATGAGATAATCTATTCTAGGTGTTGATTGAGTGATAACTATGTGGCAAGAACACTGAGGAGAGCGAAAAATAGGGAGTGCTGGAAAAACTCAGCAGGTCTGGCAGCATCTATGATAAAAGAAACAGTAAATGTTTCAAGATCAATATGACTCTTTTTCAGAACTGAAGGAAGGCAGAAATATGATGGGTTATATGCCGGCGAAAGTGGGGAGGGGGAGGAAGAACTAAAGGGAGGGTCTCAGGTAGGGTAGAAGCCAGGTGAGATTAAATGACACAGCTGTCTTAGAACAAAAGGCAAAGCAAGTGGTAATTGTTGTCATAAAAAGACAAAACATTGGTTCAGAGTGAATGTAAATGCCAGAAAAATGTGCAACTCTGTCCAAAAGCAAAACATGAAATACAAGATTCAAATGCACATGGCAAAACAAAACAGAATCAAATTTTGGGGGTCTATGGAGGTGCAGGGGGTGGTGCAGAGTTCAAGGTCTGAAATTGTTGAACTCAATGTTGAGGTCAAAAGGCTGTAAAGTGCCTAATCGAAAGATGAGGTGTTGTTCCTCGAGCCTTGCTTTGAGCTTTACTGAAACACTGCAGCAGGCCAAGGACAGAGATGTGAGTGTGAGAGCAAGGCGATGAATTAAAATGACAGGCAATTGGAAGTTCGGGGTCATGCTTGCAAACTGAGTAGAGCTATTCCGCAAAGCAGTCACCCAATATTCATTTGGTCTCTCCAACATAGAGGGGACCACATTGTGAGCATTGAATACAGTAGACTAAATTTTAAAAAGTTCATTGCTTCACCTGGAAGGAGTGTTTGGGGCCTGAATATGTTTTAGTTGTAATCCACATTGGAAACTTCTAGAAACTTGACCAACTTGCAGTTGCAGACATGTCAGGTGACCTGTGGCAACCATCTTCAGTCAGTGTCTTTGTTTTAACAGCTGAAACTGCCATTTTTAAAAGGCTCTATTTGCTGCCGTGCATGCGCAGTTGTACAGTTTTACTCCGTGACATCATTGCAATCGGCCAGGAACAGAGATGCTTATCAACTATTAAAGCCTTTTTCCCATGAAGTTGTAAAGATATTTTAACTAAATACAGACGCTGTAAGAAAACACCAGGCAACACCCCATCTCCAAACCAGTAAAAAACACTCACATTGCACCCAACAACGTTCACCGAAGAACGCATTGGGCCATTGTCCCGGGCGCTGATTCGGTGATTTAACCCACTCACAATCTTACTCTGGGCCTCAGTTGGTAACAAAGTTGCCTGCAGCTCTGAATGGCTTACACACAGCACCCACATCACCCTGCCCCCTCAGACAGATACATGTCCTTACTATTGGTCGATGTGAATGTCAATCATTTCCAGGTGCCCACCCCTCTGTGCTATCAGGTTATGTTGTGCGGCAGCCACTCTCTGATGAGTTTTTGCTGACACTGGGTCTCCTGCCAATCAATCATTGGTTTTCTGCACATGCGCGGACAACTGCACATGTGCAGACGGGCATTAGCGGCCATCTCGCCTGGCCATTTGGCAGGAGGTACAGTGTTTTTAAGAAGCTCCATTTTTGAGTCTAGCAGATGGAATTGAAATTTAATATTTGACATCAACATAACTCTGTAACATGGAGAACTCCTCTGCTCTTATTTGAAATCGTGCCATGACATCTTCCTTTATTCTTTCACGCAAAAGATGGCACCTCCAACAATGTGGCACTCCTTTGGTACTGCACTGGAGTTTCAGCTTTAATTATGTGCTCAAGTCACTATAGTGGGGTTTAAACCTATGATATTCTGACTCAGAGGCAAGAGTGCTACCATCAATCTAAGGCTGATATCTTGTATACAAGGAGTAAAACGAATGGAATTCAATTATCACAATAAAACTTAGAAAGAAATCTGGGGGTAATAATGGGCATATTGTTTTCAATCCAGAAAATGTAATGAAGTAATTAAACAAGGAAATAAAATGGATGATCAGAGTGACAGAAATTTGATCTGTTTAAATTATACCCAAGACATATGTTACACAGGCCAGGTTATACTTAGGGAGCATAATGCAAAAGGCCCCTTAACCTTCATGCCCTGTGAGCTGTCATGCATCAAGTACTCACACGCTGGGTCTGCCATGCACCCAAAACGCCCATTATGCCGCAAAATGAATGGCAAGCACAAATTATATACTAGGTTCATTAAACTCTTTTGGGGGATGGGAGTGACAGTGAATTCAGTGACAGATCAGAGGCTGGACTCAAATGGTCCTTTCTAATTTCAGCACTGCACCTAAAGTTTAGTCTCCTGGCAGACTCTAGATTCAGAATAGATCTAGCAGTAGGAGAAATGCACAATGGTCCTGCATATCTCTTGCTCCACCAGTACCACCAAGCCAAGGGGTCAACCCTGGTTCAATGAGGAGTATTAGAGAGCAAGCCATGAGCAGCATCAGGCACACCTAAAAATGAGGTGCCAAGCTGGTGAAACTACAACACAGGACCTACTTACATGCTCAACAATGTAAACAATGTACAATAGACAGAGCTAAGTGACCCCATAACCAACTGATCAGATCAAAAATTTGCAGTCCTGGTACATCCAGTCATGAATGATAGAAGACAATTAAACAACTAACGAGAAGAAGGAGCACCAAAAACACCCATCCTCAGTGATGGAGGGGCCCAGCATGTCAATGCAAAAGATAAGGTTAAAGCATTTTCAACCATCTTCAGCCAGAAGTGCTGGGTGGATGATCCATCTCAGCCTCCTCCTGAGGTCCCCACCATCATAAAATCCAGTTTGTAGACCATTTATTGCACTCCACGTGACATTAGTGAATGGCTGAAGACACTGAATACTACAAAGCCTATGGGCCCTGACAACATCCTGGCTGAAGACTTGTGCTTCAGACCTAGCTAAGTCCTTGGCCAAGCTATTTCAGTCCTGCTGTCACCCTCCCAACAATGTGGAAAATTGCCCGGGCATGTTCGTCCCATTAAAAAGGTGGACAATTCAAATCTGGCCAATTACCGTCTCATCAGTCTACACTTAATCATCAGCAAAGATTTGGAAGGTGTCCGTGACAAAGGGCAGAATCATCCAGCCCCATTCACGTGGGGAGGTGTCAGGGTGGGTGACAGAGGGACAATATGGCAAGAAGGCCAAAAATCGATTTCACGCTGTCATGAAACTAGTTTATGATTGTCCGCTCCACCCTTCAATGGTGGGCCGCGTTTCCTACCACTGCACATTGGGAACCTAATTTCAATATATTATCATCTCATTATAATTCCTGTTCGCCAGAATCATCCCCACTTTGCCAAATTTACCACCCACCTCAGCTTGACTTCAGAATGGCGTGCTTCACGGCTGACTTTAAAAGGCGCGCACCTGGCGACCTAAACTTCGAGGGGAACACGGAGGTGAGTGTACACAAACTTGCACAGTGCTCATAAGCATCACCCATAGGACATCAAGGAAGAAGCGCCAAGTATTTGAGAGGGCACGGGCAGGTCACTTTTTCCCAGCTGGCTTTCAGTGTGATGCCGAGGCAAGGGCTTAAGTGCAAGTCGGGCCGAGGGTTTGGGGGCATGGGATGGGGTGAAGGTGAGGGAAGCGGCCATGCACTTGGAAAAGCTTGTCAAAAGTGAGCATTCTTCTGCAGCTGAGACCGCTCAGCAGCAGCTCCATTGACATGTTTAGAGTCGGACCTCTGAAGCATTTCTGCCCACTCAAGCAACTGAAAGTGCTACCAAATGCTCCAGAACTTTTCACCCCTCGGGCACAGACTGCAAATTAATGTGCGTTTTAGGGGGCAGCAGAGCAATTGGCTGACTGGGAAAGTTGCACAATCCCCTTGCGAAAGGTGGCCATGGCACAGTCACAGGTGGAGGCACTCACAGCCCCTTGCAATGTCTTTATTAAGGTTGGACCAGTATCCAATATGGTTCAAGCTAACAGCACAGCCTTGCAGTGCAGGTTAGGAGAATGTCTGTGCCTGAGCTGAGAGCATGGCATGCAGTCCAGTGGGCAAAGCTGCTGCCAATCGGTCAAGTGGAGTGGGGCGGAGGTAGGTGAGGTTTCAAACAGCCATGAAGCACACTACGCATTGGCCATCCAAGTGGTGGCCAGTACTCACTTGCCTGCATGAAGGGGCCTTCAGACTTAACCAAGAGAGATTCTTAGGACACCTATGCTAACCCATACATCTCTCTTTTGGATCCTGCAGGAGGATTACATCAGCATCATGGAGCCTGGTGATCTATCTGTATGCCTCATGGCTTACAGGGAGCAGAGAAGAAGAAGAAGAGGGCAGTGGAGGCGCCTGGCTCACCAAAGGGAAGAGAACCTCCCTCAAGATGAAGGAGCGGCAGGACCTGCTACATACGCAGCTGAAGATCCACAGCAAGCTGTCACTCGTGCACGCTTTACTAGACCAAGGGTCTTTAGACAGCGTTCCTGCAGAGGACCGAGAACCAGTGTCGCTGAACACTGGGGAACTGGTCAGCCACATATGCCACCTACTGCAGGATTTGGCGCCACAGGGACATAGAGTGCGTCCACTGCCAGTGGCCATGAAAGTGACCGTGGTGCTCAATTTTTATGACAGGGGCTCCTTCCAGGGCTCCACAGGTGACCTGTGCAGGGTCTCGCAAGCCTCCACCCAAGAGTATATCTAGGAGGTCACAGGCACCATCTTCGCAAAGGCACAGAACTTTGTGCATTTTGCCCGGGATCAGGAAAGCCAGGAAGCAAAAGCGCTGGGATTTGCGCAGATCTCTGGTTTTACACAGGTGCAGGGTGCCATACACTCATATGGTGCTTAGATCTCCATGGCAACAAGCAATCAACTATGTCAGCCACAAGGGCTTCCACTCGCTGAATGTTCACTTGATATATGACCACCAGAAACACATCCTACAGGTCTACGCTTGATTCCCAGGGACTGTCCACGACTCCTACATCCTTAGCAGATCTCAGATCCCTGACATCTTCCAGGGTCCACAGAGGCTGCAGGGTTGGCTCCTTGGGGACAAGGGCTACCCACAGAGGACGTGGCTAACGACGCCCATGTGGTGGCCTCAGACTGCAGCAGAGCGACGGTATAACAGGGCTCATACCGCGACCCAGACTTTGGTGGAGCAAATGATAGGCATTTTGAAAATAAGGGTCCGGTGTCTCAACAGGCTTGGTGTCTCAACAGGCTTGGTGGATCACTGCAGTATAGTCCACCGAGGGTGTCGCACATCATTGTAGCTTGCTGCGCACTCCACAACCTGGCACTACAACGGCAGAAGGACCTGGCTGAGGAGGAGATGGGAGAGTTGCATGTCTCCTCCAATGAGGAGAACGTTGAAGAGGATGATGGTGATGAGGTCTCCATGGCGGCCGCCATTCTGCCAGTGTTGACCTCGATGCATTGGCATGCTGGCGCTATCACCTCGGACTGAAGGCGGATGGACTCCTCCATCATCCCTTGCAATCTGAGGACTCTACTAGACATCCCTTCCTGATGTTCCCGTGATTGTCTTTGCAGCTCCAACTACTGATTGAGGACCGAGTCCAGAGGCTCATCATCTGACTCGGATTCCTTGCCTCCAGCAGTCCGAGTGCCGGCGACCTCGGATGTCCCTGCCTCCACCTGCTGTGGAACAGATTGTGTGCTGTTCTCACCAGATTATGATCCTGAGGATGCTCTACAGCTTTGTCCCACCGAGGTGTGTTTCGCTGCGCTGGTGGAGAGCATGGGTGAGCGCCATGACGGTTCTTCAACCGTGCTGCCCTCAGGGTCCTCATCTGAGGCACTCTCGGCGCTGGGGTCAGGGTCACAGTTGCCTGAGACCGATGTGTCTGATGTGTCTAGGAGAGAAATTGGAGATTATTAGTGCTTGGCAGCCACGTTATACACAGCACAGTGGACTCAGGGTAGTGTTGAGAAAGGGATGATGTGGTGCAGGATCCTCATATGAGTGTTCGCCGCCAACCTCACCATTACCACAGAAACGGTCAACATCCTCTCCAGTCAGCTCCAAAGTTCAACTCTTGAATGGAGTGAGGACCTTGATGTCTGACACTCCACGCCCCGTGTGGGAGTTCTCCCAGCAATTGTGAGTGATCTTGTCCAGCATAAAGGCAGATGGAGAGAGTGTGAGCAAGGTGCATGCCAAGCCAAATGAGAAAGATGCCAGGTGTGTGTGTGTGCTGATTGGAGACATGGACAGGATGAAGAGGTGATCTCCAGAGGAGATGAGGCCAGATGGAGATGTGAGGGTGTGTGTGAGAGACTGAGTGGTGATGTCCCTTGAACTGGCAGTGAGCGAGATGCCAGTAAGTGTGTGATGGGCTTGTGAGTGGGTGAGTTAAGATTAATGAAATGGTTGCCTTACCCTGGCAGTATAGGTAACATCATTCATCCATTTTCTGCGCTGGATGGCTGACCTCTTGTGTGCAGCGTTGGTACTGACCACCTCTGCCACCACTTCTCGAGATAGAGTGGTGAGACTGATGGGCATCCTGTAGACAGAGCGGGGGTAGAGGCAATTGTGGCAGGCCTTCATGGCACCTAGAAGGTGTCCCAGGGATGTGTTACTAAATTGGGGGCAGGGGGGTGGGGGAGCTGCAATCTTCCTGGATTTTGGGGCTATGTTTTCAGCAGAGCAGTCCTGGGCTGCAAGTACTGAGAAGTGTGCGCACGGCAGCATTTTAAATATGGCATCCAGCATGAGGAAGCGGTGAGGTAATGGCGTGGTGGCCCAATTGGAGGCCTGCCTCCAGTGATCCGACGTGTTCCCTTTGACTGCATAATTTATGAGGCGAGAATGGGATGATTCAGCGTGAAAGCCCACCATTGTGGCTGGCCGGTAAAACAACTTTTTTCACGCCCGCTACTGCACTTAGTGCAGATCTGGGATGATTTCACCCAATGTCATCAAGCGGCACTTAGTCAACAAGAACCTGCTCACTGATGCTCAGTTTGGATTCCATCAGGACCACTGAGCTCCAGACCTGAAGAACTGAAATCCAGAGGTCCTGGCAAAATTGAAGTCAATGGGAATCAGGGAGAAAACTCTCCATTGGTTGATATCATAACTAGCAGAAAGGAAGATGGTTGTAATTGTTGGCGGCTAGTCATCTCAGCCTCAGGACATTGTTGCAGGAGTTTCTCAGGTATCATCCCAGGACCAACCATCTTTAGCTGCTTCAACAATGACCTTCCCTCCAAAATAAGATCAGAAGTGGGAATGTTCGCTGATGCTTACACATTGTTCAGTACCACTCACAACTTCTCAGGTACTGAAGTAATCTGTGCCTGCATGCATTAAGACCTGGATAACATTCAGATTTAGGCTGATAAGTAGCAAGTGACATTCAAGAGTGCCAGGCAATGACTATCTCAAGCAAGAGAGAATCTAACCAGTGCCCTTTTTCATTCAATAGCATCACTTAATACCACAGCATTAACACCCTGGGAGTTACCATTGACCCAAAACTTTACTGGGACAGCCATTTAAATACTGTGGCCATAAGAGTGGGTCAATGGCTGGGACTTCTGAACAAGTAACTCACCTGCTGACTCGACAAAGACTGTCTAAAATCTACAAGGCACAAGTCAGGAGTGTGATGGAACATACTGACTGGATGAGTGCAGCTTCAACAACATTCAAGAAGCTCAACAACCTTCCAAGGCCAAGCAGCCTATTCACCACTTTAAACATTCACTTCCTCCACCACTGTGACAGCAGTGTGTACCATCTACAAGATGCACTGAGCAACTCATTAATGTTCCTTCCAAATCCATAACCTCTACCACCCAGAAGGAAAAGGGCAACAGGGACATGGGAATACCACCACCTGAAATTTCCCCTCCAAGCCACACACCATCCTGACTTGGAATGATATCACCATCCCTTTACCATCATTCGGTCAAAAACCTAGAACTCCCTTCCTAACAGCATTTGGGTGTCCCAACATCATATGGACTGTGACAGTTCAAGAAGATGGTTCACCACCACCTTCTCAAGGGCAATTAGGAATGGGCAATAAATGCTGGCCTCCCCAACCACATGCAACCCATGGACGAATACTGTATAAAAGATCTGTTGCTAGGCGCCATTTTCAAACTCTAGAAATGAGCTACGAACTAAAGGATTTTAAGTACATAATTTTGCATTTTTTTAATACATAAGCTGAGAAAAATTCCAAAGTTGCAACAAGATATTCATTACTGTACTGCATTTAGTTTCTGTTAACATGCCACAAAAAGGCTACGACTGCATTAGAAATGGTACCGTTATAAACCAGAAGAATGATCCCAATGCCATAAGGATACGTTAAAGAATCCTAAACTTCACAGCATACAAAGGAGAGAGTCTTACTGAAGTATACAAACTATGATATAGTATAGCCAGGATACATGAAGAAAGATGAACATTTAATTAAGGGAATTGATGAAAGGTAAATTAATAATAAGAAAAAGCTATGACTCAAGGGGTGAAAAGCATTTCAAGATGGAGTTACTCAGATTACAATTAATATCTCAATAGAAAAGTTAACACACTGAGGGGATGAGCTTTGAAAGGCCCAAGTTGATCTAGCTATAAGGTCTTAGGAAGAAATTTCAGTCTTCACAATGTTAGTGAGACAAAGCTCATGATGTGCAAATATATCAGCCTTATGACTCTGAGCAAATATAGCTAGCTATTTCAAAAACTCTGTTTTCATTGGCAGATCAATTAGTTTAATCAGTAGGTTTTATATTAAATAGTGCTTTCAGAACCAAGTGGGTTGTTCCTCAGCACTATTAGTACGTTCTTATACACCCACTTTACTTATTCAAACAATTTACCGGGTGATTGGTGGGATGATACCAAGGGCAGAAATGTTACTGAGAAAAATAATTTTAATATGACTATGTTTTAAGGGTGTTAACCTGTTTTAACATAAACCAGCCAATTAGAGATAACATCAGTGCCACAACTCATTTTTTAAAATTGGGGCCTTAACATGGGTCTGTCAGTTTCGCACATAATAAAGGATCACTCTTTGCATGTGCAGCTAAGACGATTCGGAGAAACATGACTGGAAGTCCATATTATGGATTTCGTTGTTTGGTAGCAGTTCAAAATTTCAGAGCTTTTTTAAAATCTTTAACAGGAATCAAGTGCGAATGGCAGATTGTTTTAGAGATGAATTCATTCCAGGTGCAGGGGCCCTTAACTCGGGTACACAATCTTTATCACTCACTCAGTATTAAACATCAGATCTGAGTGGAGAGAAAAGAACATCTGTCTCATTTCTTTCATTTGCATGCTTGATATTTGCTCTTCAAAGTTGGATAAGGGCCTGACCCTGGTTTAACATCTCATCTGGAAGACGGCATCTCTGACAATGAAGCATTCCCTTAGTACTCCATCCAAGTGTCAGCCTAGATTTAATACTCAAGTCTCTGGAGTGGGAATTGAACCCACAACTTTCTGATTCAGCAAGAGAGTGACACTGAGCCATGGCTGACAGGTCAGTCAGACTAATCCTGTGGTACTGAAAGCAAATTTACCAATTCAAAATAGTCTGAGGATGTTGGACATTCACCAAATACAATCACAGAAAACAAAAAACAAATGCTCCTCCTAAATGCAATCATATTGAAACTACATTAATCAATCATGGTATTAAAACAATTTGAGTCAGAACAACCTCAAACCACAACAAGTCACTGGCAATAGGCAAATTGTTCCCTACTCCCTACGAGTAACTTCAAAAACCAGCTATTGCAAGATGTGCAAGTGCAACCTTGGCATGACTCCAATTTTCCTTCTGGACTGCTTCCAAGCGAATGGATGTGATTACCAACTCAACAATTCTGCCGGTTAGCTCTGCATTTGAAAAATCACAGTACGTACCCTTTTCTCTGCATCTGCTGACAAAGTGGTCTATGGATTCTGTAGGATGTTGTCAAAGTGACATAAACTCTAGTCGATGAATATGACTAGAGTAACCTGAATAACCTGATTCTGAACCAGTCTTTCAATGTAGTCCATATCTTTTAGGGATCCTTTAGCTCCTCTTTTAATCCTGAGGCGTTTAACCCTTGCAGACCTTCATTCCCAATAGCTAAGTGAATTTTTATGGCTTGCTTGTCTGGTTCCGACACACCTGAATCCAGAAACCATACCTCTATACATTGTTTAAACATTTTGAATTTAAATAGTAGGTCAGCTGCAACCAAATTCAAATTGGGGAATTTTGTGTATATTCTGACAATATCCCTTTGACCTTTCTTCATCTGCAGTACCTGGGATGAGTGTTGCCGTAACCGCTTTCACGCACTTTTCCAAAGCTTCACCCACAAAGACAAGTTGTGGTGGGAACGCACCATGGAGTAATAGCACCTTTGCTTTTTATTCAACTGATTGTTCAGCAACTCTGAAAGCCACCCATTATAATCGTAACCTTCTCTGGCCCAATTTTTATGATGTCTTGTTTTTTGGCTTTTTTTGTTTGACCCTCCGTTGCCCATTATCACTCCAGCTTAACCCTGGTTACTTGCCTTTCCCAGCTGAGTTAACCCTGTACCGGTCCTCTCCATGCACTGTCCCACTCACGGGGCCAGTCTGCTTACCAACTCTACTTGAGCACTAGCTTGGCGCAGTTTCTGCAAAGCTTTTCTTCACAGTCATGATGTTGCATTTTCAACACTCTCTGGCAAGTGTTGCGGTCTGACCTAAATGTTGAAGGTCTTCTCATGCCATGAAGCAAGAGCTACATGTTCACCATGTCATACTTGTACTTAATCTTGCTGACCACCACTGGTCACCATGTCTTGTGATTGTAATGATACAGTACCTTGGGCTTATTTGCTGTACAAAATTGGGTAAACATGTAGTGGGCTCACTTATTGAGACTCGGCACATGAGAACAGTTCTATATAGTTATAAAGCTTAAAGACATCAAAGCTGTGTGTGTGCACGGCTCAAAGCAAAAGTGCAACTAAGACTGGGTCACATGACACGCTTTCCTTCTAGTGATGTCATGTTGATATCCCTTATAGGCATTTACAACAAAAGGCACTGAAACATCAAAATAAATTAGAACAGCACCTTGATGCCTCCAATAAACTGCAATAGCTTTTACATGAAAATCAGTGACAATAAATAAGTTTTGCAAACAGACTCAGCATAATCCACACAACAACCCGAACACAACAACCCCAAAAACACGGTCATCCTGACAACAATCCCCCAACAACAAATTTTCCCCACCACAAGTTCACCCGTACAGCAATCCCCGTGTCCATGACGATTCCCTCCCAGAAAATCAGCCACTCCCACAACAATTTCCCCAACAACAAAACCCCTCCACGACAATCCCTATCGCAATATGATCCCAACATTCTTCATTTTGCTCACTGTCCATGTTTCCTACATAGTATGCATCTCCAGTATATGCTGAGCTGCAAAACTCTGCTGTGTTCTGATCTCCAATTCCCCCACAAATCTGCCTTCTTTTATTTTGCTCTTTCTTTGCTTGATTGGAATCCCATATTTTTTTTCTGTTATGAGGGCAAAGCATCAATAAAAATATTCACCTATATAGCACTATCTTTATAACACCAAATCCAGCATACCTTGTTATTTGTAGATACTTGCTATTAGTCTTTCCATATTGAATATGTCCACATCTACATGTTATGTTTAAGATTGCCTGCAGGTGGCGCCATAATGGGGCTTTCCAAGCTTAGTGAATTTCTGTTATGTTTTGTCTGTCACAAAACTGTGGCATGGTGCAATTCCCTTAAAATAATACCAGATCTATATGCAGTGGTCTGGTCATCAGGTGACAGTGATTAGCAACATGGTGAACATTGTCTCAAAGTCCCAGTCAAATGGTGTCTGAATGCAGACATTTTTCCTGCTTTTAATTTAAACATTTCTTCCATTTCTTCAATCTGAGTGGAGTTCCCAGTTGGCCCAGAGTGTGCCTCTCCTCCACATGGTCTGACAGCCTCTAGTTCAACTGATCCCGCACCTGTCTTTATCACTCTACCCCTCTAACTAGTAAACTGACTACTCTGCTGCTCTGGATGAGCTTTTCTTCTAAGCCCATTTGTTCACCTTTGTGGGAAAATGTGAAATTGTCCATTCTGGCAGGAAGAATAAGAAAACAGCATATTATCTAAATAGTGAGAGATTGCAGAGCTCTGAGATGCAGAGGAACCTGGGTGTCCGAGTGCATGAATTGCAAAAGGTTAGTATGCAGGTCCAGCAAGTACTTAAGAAAGCTAATAGAATGTTATTGTTAATTGCGAGGGGAATTTAATATAAAAGTAGGGAGGTTATGCTTCAGTCATACAGGGCATTGGTGAGACCACATCTGAAGTACAGTGTGCAGTATTGATCTCTGTATTTAAGGAAAGATGCAAATGCATTGGAAGAAATTAAGAGAAGGTTTACCAGACTAATACCTGGAATGGGCGGGCTGTCTTATGAGGAAAGGTTGGACAGGATAGGTTTGTATCCGCTGGACTTTAGAAGAGTTAGAGGTGACTTGATTGAAACACATAAGGTCCTGAGGGGTCATGACAGTGTGGATGTGGAAAGGATGTTTCCTCTTGTGGGAGAATCTGGAACCAGGGGTCACAGTTTAAAAATAAGGGATTGCTCATTTAAGACAGAAATGAGGGGAATTCTTTGCTCTCAAATATTTGTGAATCTTTGGAACTCTCTTCCTCAAAAGGCAGTGGAAGCAGAGTCTTTGAATATTTTTAAGGCAGAGCTAGATAGTTTCTAGAGTCAAGGTGGAATACTCCCCTTTCTTCTTTTGAAAGAAACCAGCAAAAAGTCCCTATCATGTGGTCTAACAACCTGTTCAGAAGGCTCTCTTATTGGTTCCAAGAGACCATTATAGATGTTGTTCATTCTTTTATATGACATGCTGCCTGACACCACATTAAACCATTTATTAGCTTCACTCTATCTTTGTCCCAGTTTGTAGCTATTTCGCTGCATCCTTTAGCTTCATTGTACCTTTAGCTCAGGATTAATCTTTCTTACTCCTCTTTCTATTTTGTATCCTTCATTGAAAATGGCTTTATCAATCTAACTCTTCAACTGCAGCTTGACAGCAGTTTGAGGGCCAGAATCAACACTTGAGGTAAACTGAGGAATAGTCCGCATGCCTCTTCCCCAGGACTGCCATGTCTGTTCCCAGCTCTCCACATGGAGAAATTCTATTATTCACCCCCTCTTAATATATGCAGCCATCCTTGTACGCCTTGCTCCCCACCCCCACAGTTACAAATAGAAGGGCTGTGCTGTTGCCACTCCCTAATATGGAAATGACTGCCTCCACCCTACCCCACCCCCCCCCCAACCCCCCCACCCCCCCACCCCTCCCTCAATAAAATGGCCACTGAATACAAGGAGCATGTCAGCCACTTACTCCATAACAGTCAAGACTTCTACCCATTCCCCTAACCCCAGTAACTCCCCTCCTAATACAATGGAGGTAGGCCTTTCCATTCCACCCTCACCAAGTAAATGATGCCTGCAACCACCCCCCACCCCCCTCCACCTTCCCCCATACACACTAGGAGAGTGCCATAATTTCAATGTGGAAATGATTGAACAAAGGTAACTATAATAAATTATAGTGAACATGTAAGGTTACAATTGGCCAACATCAGTAACACAAAACAGGTAGATGGCAAATCATTGATTTCAATGGAAAAGAAAGTTGAGTTTATGTAAATTGGTGTTGAGCAATTTCACCCTATATTTCAAAACTGCACAAGAAAGAAAGGTCGAGTCTTAGGGGAGATAATGATACAAAAACATAATTTCCCTCATCCTTCTGAATGAAGCTCAACCTCCATGTGCAAGTTAAAATGGCAGTATTTGGATTAAGTAGAATTATGATATTTGGAGTGGCTGGATTTGCAATACCTAGGGTGTGAAACCGGCAATAACGAATCAGCAGCTCATTTCACACATCCACCCAATTTGTTGTTTGTTTTTTGCTAATGTTGGACTACTCATGTCATCTCCACTCACCTTCCCCCCCCACCCCCCCTCCATGGAATGAATGGACGTGCAATAATTGTGATGGTTGGATTAACAATATCTGGTTTGAATGGAATTTCAAAACTAGGATTGGGTAGTATTGAAAATGCATGACAGGGTATCCTTTTGGCTCAATGTCAAAAGTAATGTCTGTACATTTTTTTGCCTAAACTTAGCATGGGAGGAGGGGCTGAGCAAAGATGGTTCACATTGTCACTTTTGAGGCTAATCAGTTTTCTGAGAAGGGAGAATAGTAGGAACATGAAGACTCCTGGGGTACTGCATGGGAGAAACATCCTTACAATACCGCAGTGCCTGTAATGGTTAGATTTAGATTATAGGTAGGAAAAATACTTAGCATTTTGACTGTGTACATTGCAATACCAGGAGTGGTTAGAATTGCATTGCCAGTAGATAGAAGCATGAAAGCTTAATTGACTGTAACTTTTATACCTAGAGTAGATAGGATTCCATTTTCTGTGTTATGGAAATGGTTAGAAATACTGTAAATGAGCAAGTACAGTTAGAGCTGCATTGTCAGTGGTAAGAACGTTATAGACTCAATGAATGGAACTGCAATATTTGGTGCGGTTAGAGTTGCATTATTCTTCTTTAGACCCACATAAGTTGGTTCGGTTAATACTGTATTATGCTTCATTGAACTAAAGTGCTTGGTGTTATTATCACTGCAACACCTGAATAGGTACAACTGCAATGCCTGAGCCAGGAATTTCCTGGAAAATTTCATTATAACTATGGTATAAGACTGGTGTTGTGCTGCTTATTATTCTAAGTAAATTTGTGCATACCAGATTGATGCTGGTCTGGCCCTGAAACACTGCTATTGCAAATTTCCTGGATTTTTTTGTGCTACTTCCATGATATGCTCAGCAAAACCATCATTTTCGTAGGGCCACGCCCCCATGCAAAGCATCAGCTCACCAAACTTCTTGTATTTACATTAATAATGCTCGGGTGTAGCTTTACACACCAAATTAAGGGCAGTCTTCAGGAGCTTAGGTCCCCCAATATTGGTGTAATTGAATAGTCAGTCTTGGAAAAAGCCCCAAACTTTGTAGCTTCATGCCTGCGGTTCCACAGCGATTTGTTTTTGTGACAGAGATCAGAAGAGACTTGCACTAAGGATAATCAAGGCTCTATCAGCCTCTGCATGTGAGATTCTTAAGATTATCAGTGCCTCCTCATGCTTTCCATTGCAGCTGTAATGGCCCTCCAAGATGCAAACCCTGTTGAGCACCATCATAGAAGAGGAGGAGCAGAGGCAAGATGCCAAATAGCAGCACCCCAAAGACCCTTTCGCCCTGTCAAGTGTACAGGCAGGATGTGGCAGATAGGTCAAGGACTAGAGGACACCAATTTAAGGTGATTGGTAAAAGAAGCAATGGCAACATAAGGGAGAACATTTTTAAGGCAGTGAGTGGTTAGGATCAGGAATGCATTGGCTGACAGTATGGTGGAGGCAGATTCAATTGGGCTTTCAAGAGGAAATTGGATAAACACCAGGAAAGAAAAAACTGAAGGCTTCAAGGAATGGCTAGAGGGGTGGGACAGGCTGAGTTGTTCTTGCAGAGAACCAGCATGGACATGACAGGCCAAGTGGCCTCCTTGTGTACTCTAACTATTATAAGATTCCAGGGTTCCACAGCCATGAGCATGCAGTAAGCCTGCAGGTGGTGCAGAAGACCTTGGAGAGGCCAGTTTAGATGCCTGAATAGGTCAGGGGATGTCCTGCAGTGTTAAATGTATATTCATTGTATTTAATTGTATGCAGGTGAAAGTATGTGAAGATTGGCTCTATTTATACCCTTCATCACTTGCCTGTCTGGTTAGAACAAGCAGTAGATGATTTTAAAAATGTGGTAATAGTGTCTTGCTGCACTCTGCACAGTTGTGTGTTATGAAAATAGATCAGCCTGGACATTTCCGCAGAGGAGCCCATGTGACCAAAAGATCCTGAGCTACAGGGCACTGGAGGTGGGGGGCAATTCCTGATCAGACAAGCCCTCACTTTGAGCTGTAGGACAATCAGAGCGCAGCTCTTAGCAGAGCTGTTCAGTCACCTTCTCCCTCCAGTACACAGCTTGCAAAATCACTTTGCTCTCAGTCTAAAGATTGTTTAAAGGCATTGACACCCAAGCACAATGCAATGCACCAATCCTCTCACCCCCACCACCCCCCACCCCCCACCAGCCCCCAACCCCATAAAAAGTTATTCCAAATTTCATCAGCTGAGAGGGCAAGTCTAAACCAGTTGTACAGATGATAACCCACGGTTCTGTGAGTAACAGGCCAGAGGGAAGATCCAAAATTACTGCAAGAAATAACAGGGCACAAACTGTCTTCAGTGACAGGGCCTGTGATGGTGCCAATATTGGCTTCTGCCAAAGCAGCAGCCCAACTGTTGGATGACCTTATCTTTATGGATATGGGTGGGAGGAGTGGGGAAGATTGTCAGCATGGGGATGACCCCTGTCCACATACTCTGCTTGGAGTTGTGCATCCATTTCTCCTGTAAATCAAAAGAGAATGAAGGTTAGACTTTGGGAGTTGTGTTGGTCAGTTGCTGTGTGATTAGGATACTGCATAGGCATTTATACTGCAGGAGGTGCCTTTTATCTGTATTCTTTATGAAGGGTCAGTTGTAGGTGTGCTGCCTTCAGAGAGTTTGGAGTTTGGTGGTGCCCAGAATAGTTAAGGAAGAAAAGGAGAGCACAGTGAGTGTTACCTTTCCAGTCTTGGTCAAGTCATTGAACCTTTTCTGGCACTGCTTGACTGCTCTTAGAGTTATAGAGCTGGCATTTAGCGTTAAAGTCACCTTCTCCACAAATGACAGCTGAATGTTCGGTCTGGTTTGGCTTACCTAAAGCCCAGAAGCCAGTTCTACCTAACTGCTATCTCCTCCAGGAAGCCCTGCAGGTCACTCTCTACAAATCTGCAGATCCACCTCCTGACAAGTTTGCCTGATTCCCTCTTGGCTGCACATTCCTCTTTGTGAAAATGGAAATTGCAACACTGGAAACTTTCTTAATAAAGGAATTTTCTTTTTAACAACGAAGTGTGGAGAAAAATAAATCTTCCATATATCTTCAACTCACTTGAAGAATGGCATCTGATCTGCACTTTTACAGTGCTCCTCCCAAGTTTCCTGAGGCCCTGATTAGTTATGCAGATTGTTTTTTCTGGTATTTTTTTATGTTCCTGTGCCAGCAAATGAGAGCAACAAAAAATGTTGGCATAAGTTTCTGTCAGCTAGGTTGCTGTAGAAACCAACTTAAATTCAGCATAATTTCTGCCCACATAAGAGTAATCCACAGTGCATGACAAGGATAGCATCAGTGATCCATGGTACCAAAAGGAAGTGTATGTGTGGTAAATAGACTACAAGTGAATGTTTCTACTCATTCTGACTACATCTATCTTGTAAACTCAAAGGACAGAGTTTGATAAAGCCAACATGCTCACAGGAAGCAGGCAGTGGGGAAGTAGTGGCTGAGGAGGGAGGAGGAGGCAGGGTGTGCGGACAGCAACAGATTGGGAATCTGATTTTTAGTGGAATGGGCATTGCCATGATCATTTAACTGAGACACAACATTAGCACCCCACTTCCAGGTTTCCTAATCAATGGCAGAGTGCAAGTACGATCAAAGGGTCAGGAGTCAGGAAGGCACTATTACAGGTCTGTTTGTGAGGATACAGCAACCAGAAGAATGAATGCACAAAGAAGGAAGGCTACTTCTACCACCCCACAACCTTTGCGAGTCCCCCACCCAGTTCTCTGATGCTTCCCTAGAGGTCCTGCTGTGGGCTGTGAGGGCCCATGAAGAAGTAATCTTTCCTGGGAACAGGAGGAAGAGGCTAGCCTCACAGACCAAATAGACCTGACTGGAAGTGCAGGAGTGCAGCCCTTTGCAGCTGGAAGTGCAGCAGGAGCAGGAGAGCTGGGTGCTGTCTCTCTTTCAGGTGCCAATCCCCTCACTCTGACTTCCTCGGCATTCTTCTACAAAAAAATCCTCAGAACAAAGCACCTTGCAGCTCCACTCATTCCTCTCTCTCCAAGCACCGCCTCACATCCTCACCTGAACAGCCAACGCAGATACACACTCTCACAAATATTTTTATTCCATCTTTTCCACACAACCCATTTCTCACAATCATAACTCTCTGTTTTCTCCTTGTAGGTGGCAAGTGCACAAATTTCAGGGACAGACAGAGACCAGGGGTGAGCCTCCAATGAAATCTGGCCTGAAAGCTGAGGTGGAGGAGGCGATGGAGATCAGTAGGGTGGTGCAGCACATGGCCATCAGCACTGGGGGGGGGTATAGGTGTCTCAGAGTTACCAGGTAACAAAACTAGAGGAATTGTACAGAGTTGGAGAAAGTTTGGGGAAGCCTATCTCAAACATGAGGGCCATGACATCCCAGCATTTGCACTGATGTCTACCTCAATGGAAAGAGTGGCCACCTGCAAGGAGAACCAGACATCAGGCAGACAACTGAGTCCATGTGTGCCCTCACAATGGCCTGCACACTCAGTCTGCCACTTTAAATAGGATGAAGGAAAGCTATATTTCATTAAAATACAGCTCTTGCCTATCAGCAGGTGGGCAATGAGAGGAAAGGTGGTAAAAGGCACAAGGAAATGAGGACTCTGTGTAAGATGCTCCCACTTCTCATCCCTTGCCTCCCAACATCCCTGTCCCCCACTCAGTCAATATCCCACAAGCTGCTTCCTGGACTGATGTCTGAGTCTGCTCTGCATTGGTGGAGATGGGGAAATCTATAGCAGGGCTGTCATGGAATCCAAAACCCAGAGAACATCTGCTGCAGGCATCTCAGTGGTCGGAGCAGGGGAATGAACTGCTTGCCTCTATCTGTGCTGAAGCCACATGTGTAACACCACTTAGAGGTCATAGAAAGTGGAAGAGGAAGTTTTAATAGTTGGGTGATTATAATAATGCCACTATCTTAATGTATTTGAAATTATTAATGAATCTTGACTTCACTTTTGTCTCCACAATTCAATCATGTCCGTTGTTGCCTCACAACTTCCAAATGGACAAAAGGTATGAAAGAGATGGAGGGATTTTTGTCTGTGAGATTAATTTGTGTGGCAGGGGAAGGGAGGAACAGTGGTTCAGCATTGGTACACCATAAGGCTTCACACACTCAGACTATCTAAACGGTACCTGGATGAGTCTGTCATGGGCTTCTAGGCGAGTGGCTGGAGGCACCTTGACCACATCAGGCTGCTCCTCCTCCTCCTCCTTTTCCTCCAAGGATACGGTGCAGCTTCTCCTCCTGCAGCTCCAGGCCATTCTGCAGTGGATTGTTGTGCAAGGCACCCACTCTGGACACCCTTACTAGTACATACTGAAGGATAACCCTAATCTGCGAAGATACCTGAGTTGCATTTTCAGCAACCCAATGACTTGCTCATGTGGTTTTGGATTTGCCTTTTTTGAAATATTTCACGGGAAGCGGGCATCGCTGGCTGGGCCAGCATTTGTTGCCCATCCCTAATTATCTTTGAGAAGGTGGTGGTGAGCTGCCTTCTTGAACCACTGTGGTACTTGTGATGTAGGTACACCCACAGTGCTGTTAGGCAGGGAGTTCCAGGATTTTGACCCAGCAACAGTGAAGGTACGGCAATATAGTTCCAAGTCAGGATGGACCATAAGACAAAGGAACAGAAGTAAGCCGTTCAGCCCATCAAGTCTGCTCTGCCATTCAATGAGATCATGGCTGATCTAATAATCCTCAACTCCACTTTCCTGCCTTTTCCCCATAACCCTTGATTCCCTGACTGATTAAAAATCTGTTTATCTCAACCTTGAATATACTTAACAACCCAGCATCTCCAGCCACCTGTGATAAAAAAAATCCCACAGATTCACTACCCTTTGAGAGAAGAAATTCCCCGTTATCTCTGTTTTAAATGGATGCCGCCTTACTCTGAGATTATGCCCTCTGGTCCTGGACTCACCCACAAGGAGAAACAACCCCTCAGCATCTACCCTGTCAAGCCCCCTAAGAATCTTATATGTTTCAATAAGGCCGCCTCACATTCTTCTAAACTCCGATGAGTACAGGCCGAACCTACTCCACCTCACCTCATAAGAAAATCCCTCCATACCAGGGATCAACCTAGTGAACCTTCTCTGGATTGTCTCCAATGCCAGTATATCTTTCCTTAGATAAGGAGACCAAAACTGTTCACAGTATTCTAGGTGTGCCTTGTATAATTTTAGCAAGACTTCCCTGTTTTTATACTCCATTCCCTTTGAAATAAAGGCCAACATTCTATTTGTCCTCACTATTACCTGCTGAACTTGTATGTTAGCTTTTTGTGATTCATGCATGAGGACCCCTAAATCCCTTTGTGCTGCAACTTTCTGCAGTCTTTCTCCATTTAAATAATTTCAGCTCCTCTATTCTTCCTGCCAAAGTGCATAACCTCACATTTTCCTACATTATATTCCATCTGCCAAGTTTTTGCCCACTCACTTAACCTATTGCCCTCTGTAGACTCTTTATGTCATCCTCACTACTTGCCTTCTCACGCATTTTTGTGTCATCCGCAAACTTGGCAGTAGTACATTCACTTCTCTCATCCAAGTCATTAATATATATTGTAAATAATTGTGGCCCCAGCACTGATCCCTGTGGCACTCCACTAGTTACGGGTTGCCAGGATGGAGTGTGGCTTGGTGGGGAACTTGCAGGTGGTGGTGTTCCCATGCATCTACTGCCTTTGTCCTTCTAGGTGGTAGAGGTCCTAGGTTTGGAAGGTGCTGTCGAAGAAGCCTTGATGAGTTGCTGCAGTGCATCTTGTAGATGGTTCACATTTCTGCCACTGTGTATCAGTGGTAGAAGAAGTGAATGTTTTGAAGTTGGTGAATGGGGTGCCACTCAAATGGCTGCTTTGACCTGGATGGTGCCGAGCTTCTTGAGTGCTATTGGAACTGCACTCATCCAGGTAAGTGGAGAGCATTCTATCACATTTTGTGCCTTGTAGATGGTGGACAGGCTCTGGGGAGGCAGGAAATAAGTTAATCACCTCAGAATTCCCATCTTTGCTCATTCATATCAAGAAAGGTAACCAACCTTTTGTCTCTTTACCCTGTGCTAGGGATATTGCCTTCTTTCAGCTTGAACTCTATATCCATTCTCTCTACCCCATGGAGTGGCATGTGACTGAGGAGAAGGCAGCTGTTGTTTCTGTTGGTTTTGCTCCTCTTCTTCCTGGTGCTTTTTGGTATCACTGGTATCGCTGGTGCTGCTCCTCGTTTTCCTCATCAGAAGCCCAAGAGCTGTATTAGCTGCTCCCCTCCTACAGTGAAGGCTGACAGGAAGGAAGTGCAGTTCAAGGTGAGCAAAGTCCAAGGTAGCAGGCATTACTTCCAAAATGTTGGAAATCGCCTGTGAAATAGTATAAAGCAGAACAAGTCCTATATGCACATGCCTTTCACTCAGGCAAAGAGCCATCAATGGTGTTTCAGTACTTAAAGCTTTCCAGCCTGTCAATTTCACAGAGCCATCACTCCCTGCTCTGTTCTCGCCTAGTTAATACTGGTGAATTTCATACAGCTTGAGGAACCCTCATGCCAGCAGTTAATGCCAGAATGCTGGGTTAAAGTCACAATTAATTGCCTCTTAACATAATCAAATAATAGACCCACCATCTCCAGGGGGGTTTCCAAAATGGCTCCAAATGCACACCAGAGAAAGGCAGGTGTGAGCAGGTCATGTCAGATTTTGACACACTGGTATTTTTTGATGATTTAACAATCCCTTCTGCACTCATCCTTTGCATGTTAAAATTCTGCCTAAAAGTACCCTGCAAGTAATATGAACAGTCATCACATTTCGATGCCCAGTGGAATAATGCTCCATTTCTTACTGATTCTCGTCTTTCACCTTGAAGACTGCATGCGTTCATTTTTATCTTTCACATACAATTAGAGACCACGTTCTTCTTTAGATTTGAAAGTTTGAATTCACTTTAATAATCAAAACCTTACAGATTACCAATGAGAAATGGCACCCAACACATGTAGTTTGTATTACTGCACAGTAATACTAATTAAAAAGCATAATTTAGAATAACTGAACTGTAAGCACAACGTACAATAGTCAATCATATACAAATTTACTTTCAAGAGTTCTTTGCAAATGTACAAGAACTAACAGAAGCATATTTATAAACCATGTTCTTTGTAACAAATGTAATTTTCATTTCCCTATCTGCAACCTATTCTAAAGGGTTCTGTGTTCATATGAGCATCAAATCATTTGATTTGTGTTTCTTTGCATTTACCCGATCATCACTCTCTAATACCAGGACATTGATTTGAGGGTAACGAATCATACTGTCTCTTGTTCTCTTCCAGTTGATCCTTTCATCGGCACTGTTACTGGGGGAAACTTGATCCTTGGTAAAGGCCCCTTTTCTATCTCTTTTATCCTTCAGCATTTCATCTATATCTCCACTGAGGTTTGGGTTGTCCGCTCTGAATTTTTGCGCTGCCACCATCATGTCCTCTGCTTTTACTCTGGGTACAGGGACTGTGGGGATGCCAGCTATCATCATGGCAAGAGCAAGAATGCACATTTTGGGTGTTTCATTTTGCTTTATTCCTTCTGCCATAGCTCCATAAGCAGGCAGACCAGGCCGAGATGTGACAATCACTCGAGGGACAGATGAAAAATTTGCATCAGGAAATCCTGTTCTTTGTAATTGGTTGGTTTGTTGATAATGTTCAAGCTGCTGATGTTGAATTATGTGAGATGAAGATCCTTCATTGTTTAGAATTACATTCTGTGATCTCCTGCTCAATGACATAGTAGGGTGGTTGAAAAAATTCTGATGGTGAAAATAATCTGCATGATTACCAAGAACAGTGTTTAATGAATATCCTTCATAAAAGCTTTGGGAATAAATCTCCGGATAATAATCTCCCCACTTCCATTGTTGTCCTGGATATTCCATACTGTCTTGTAGAGGAAAGTGATTCATTCGATATTGAGAATGTCAGTGCAGATGTATAAACGGTGCATGGATAGATGAAATGTTATTGTATTCTATCTCCACAGATCCTGGAGTTAGTTTTCCTGGTTGTTTCCTGCAAACCAGTGCATTGAGACAGCAACAAAAATTATGACTTGGTGTCTTTAAGGATCAGAGCTTGTTCTGAATGACGTTTATTTCCAATGATCACCTATAAGGAAATACAATTTTACAAAAAATGAAAGTATTTAGATAATTATTTTAATTAAAGTAATTAATCATTGTTGATTACAATCATTCTAATTAGTATTTTATATATTTTATTCAGTTTTATTGACTTATCAGCAGTCCATTAGTGTATGAAGTCAATAGTCATATTCCCTTGTGTGCTTTGTTGCATCTGAATTTTAACTTTCAAACATAAATTAATTTAATCATATCTACATAACAGGATAACACTCCAACTTTCGCAAGTATGATGTCAGCTAAAAAAACTACTGAACTTGAATTTGCTACAAGAACATAAGGCTATATATTCAAACTTCAATGTGGCATGGGCTTTGAGAACCACTTTTAATGCTATTTGATGTGTATGTCTTAGTAAGTAAAGCCATATGTTTCTATACAGTAATTGATGTTAATCTTAAAGAATTTTTTTTTGTTTTGAACCTGAAAAATGCTAATTGTGCAAAATTCAGAAAGTAACAAAGAAACCTAAAATTACTCCATTTCTGGCAATCTAGGCTTTCACTCCAATCACTAGATGGCTAAATTTGTAAAATTCATTTTCAAATGGCTACTAACTCAGAAATGCTCTTTATTTGATTCTGCTTTACAATTGGAGCTCTTTTTCTCTGCAATATAATTTTGTACAGATCTAGTTTGATGGCACTCATCAATGATCTAGATGCAGGCATTGGGAAAACTGGCTGCAAATTAATGGAAGATGCAAAGATTTGAGTATTTTAATCTTGAATGAAGACAAATGACAAAAATCAGATCTAGGTGCAAAGGAGAAATGTGCCCACACATGGCAGATGACACTTAATGTAGATACATGTCGTGTTAAGCATACAGTTGGGCTAACACCACACTTTTTGTGCCATATAAGATATTGAATTAAAGTCTGAATTAAATTTAGGGAGAAAGGGACCTAGCAGGTATAGAGCATGAGTTTCTATAGATTCAGACTAGCACTGGGAAACTTTAACAAAAAACAATTAGAGTATAAAGATGCAAATTAAGCAAAATACTGCAATGCTGGAAATCTGAAATTAAAACAGAAAATGCTGGAAATATTCAGCACATCTGACAGCATCTCTGGACAGTGAAACACAGTTAACATTTCAGGTCATGGCCATTTATCAGATCCATGGAACTAGATTATGTTAACGTGGATAGGCTTTTTGTTTTAGATAGATTAGTGAGAACCAGAGGGCATGTCTACAAAGGACATAAACTTAGAACAAGCTCTTTAATCTTTGGTATAAGTTTCCAGGTTGTATAGCGAATGTGGATTTGTTACAAGCATTTGGAAGGGAGCTGGATAAGTTTCCTGCAGTGGCTTATATCACTGTGTATGAAAGATAGAGGGGATGTTGGATGAGGTGCATTGTGGTAGCTGTAGTTTCCTGGAACTCATTTCCTTTTGGGGTTGGGAGAGAAATTTCCCTGAATTTCTTTCCCCTTGAAAAAAATGTTATTTTTTAAATCTGGGTTTATGCTTCCTATGGGAAATTAAATGGTTGATGGTGGGTAGGTGGCACTGAGGATCATGATGCTCAGTTGCAATATGGAAGAGGCAGGCCAGATGGTCTTTTCCTGTACATCCTTTTTGGATATTTGGTACACTATTCTTATTTTGCTTCTAGATTGATAGCGCATTTACACTTTCGTTTCTGCACTCAATTGGCATCAAAATTACAGTGTGCCTTGTACGTTTACTGCATTTTACTTTGAAATAATGATCAAAGGTTTTACTTTACTGTTGAATGGTTAAAGAGGGTTAAACAGAAGACTTCTGACTTTAAATTTGCTGCTCTGTTGGGCTTCTGCTGTTGGTCAATTGGGAAGTATGAACAAGTGCAATAGTTAATGTTACCAATTAGCAATGTTAGGTTCACCAGAGTCTCTGATTACCTCCAAAGTTCCTGTTGATTTTGGTTAAGAAGCAAAAAGATGCAAATTTTTGAAAATCTGATACAATTCCTAGCTTGTCTTCTTCTAGAACATTCCGTGCAACCATAGGAGATGGAGTTCAGCTTCATTTACCTTCTCCCAAACAATTCTTCCAGGTGATAAAGCCATTTGTCTGCACTTCCTGCAATCTACTAAACAGTATTCATCATTCTTGGTTTTGTCTCTAAACGCATGTTAGGTGACCACTTTTCTGAATACCTCCATTCTATATACAATATTATCCTGACCTCCCTCTGCCCTGTCACTATAACTCCGTGTCCCATACCCACTCTGGCTTCTCCATTTTTGTCTTCCTTCTAACCAGGGTCAGTGTAAATTTCAAAAACAATACTTCATCATTCTTCTGGGTCTCTGCATTCATCTGGTCTGAAAGGTCACTGACCTGAAATGTTCACCGCCAGGATCGCCCAGTCCCGCCAAAAGTCAATGTTGATCTAACGTGTTAACATGTTAACTCTGTTTCCCTTTATTACACCTTTGTTAATCAGTTACTTTCAGACCTGAGCTATGTCTCCCATTTTTATCTACAGCAGAGGTTGTTGATGATGATGTCAGTGAATTTGGCAGCATTGAGAAAGAAATGGGGGGGGCAGATTGAGTGCAAATGTTTTTCATAAATTAAATGCTGGCTTTTCCATCACTTTGGGCTAAGGGTACACACTCAAATCTGTGACCATCTTTACAGATGCTGACTGATCTACATATTCCAGCATGATGTGTCTAATAACAAATCCATTGTCAATAATAGTTTCTGCCATTGGCCATGCATGCTAATGGTGGTCTCTAACCCTAATCACTTAGCACTAATCGTAAATCTCGCTGCTACTCATGTAGTGTAGGGACAGCTGCATTGCCACTAGTCTTTCAATGAGGCTTCAAATATATTGCTTGCCTTGATATAAGGAATAGCATCCTATCAAAGGAGAGCCGAAAGTACAATCTGAAAGATAAAATTATTATCCTCTACTCAAAGGGTTCATTAAATTATATACCATGATCTCAGTTGCTCTTTAATATTATTTTTCAACTGCAAGATAATTCCCTTCATTGCACCTTTGTTATTCAGAAGCAGTCATACTGATGACATGATAACGGTCTGTGAAGTCTTCAGTTTGATTTTGGTACATCTTGAGTATCCTATCCATAACTGTTAGAAAGGTCTCATATTATTTATGAGTTAATCAATTGAACATCAATTAATTCATAAGCGTGTTACTCACCTCCAATTATCCATTGTGTATTATCCTAAGATTGGTGTAACAGAGTTTTAAAATGAACTTGCCAACATTATGCGCTCTGCTCTATCTCCACACAGTTATGTGGAGATATCAGTGGAAATGTAAATTGTTATCTCCACTGATGTGACATCACAGTGCAAAGTGACATCACCAGGCAGTTTCCTGTCACTTTTGGCTGATAGCATAAAAAGGTGCAATAGATAAATATCATGGCTAGCAGTGAAAAATGGCAAATACATTCTACTTACGAGGCATGACGTAAATTATGATTTGTTTTCTTAGGTTCTAAGCGAGATTTGGCAGCCCAGCCAAAAGTCCATTGACTTTCGGCAGGACCGGACAATCCCAGCGGCCAGTGGGGCCAGAAAATCCCACCCAACATTTCATGTCAGTAGCCTTTCATTAGGATCTTTCATTGTTGATCTAAAATGTTAAGCCTGTTTCCCTCTCCACAGAAGCTGCCAGACACAAGAACACACGATTCATATGTATGAGGGGAGAACTGGTAAAGGTTGCTTGGGCAAATAGACAAAAAGATATGGTGGTAAATAAACAGCGGGAAATGTTAAAAAAAACAATTCAAAATGTTGAACAAGTATACATTCCATTGCGAAAAATAACTCAGCAAGAAAGATCCATCTGTGGCTTACTCAGCAAGTTAAGAATAGTTTTTGATTAAAAGAAGAGGCTTATAATTTTGCAAGGAATAGTAACAAGTCTGAGGACTGGGAGCGTTTTAGATATCAGCAAAGGGCCACCAAAAAGAGATAGGAGCAATTGGCTTTATTTAAGTTTAAAATTCTTGTTTGTGATTGGAGTATGCCATTTTCAAACTTAACACGGGATTCAATTAACATATGATCACTAGCTCCCAGTGGATCTTTTACTATGAGATTAATAATTAACCCTGCCTCATTACATAAAACTAGATCTAAATTAGCTTTATCCCGAGTTGATTCCGCAACATGTTGCTCCAGGATACTCATGAAAACATTCTACAAACTCATCTTCCAGACTACCCTTGCCAATTTGATTGGTTCAGCCTATAAAATTAAAGTCCTTCACAATTATTACATTGCCTTTGTTACACGCTCTAATAATTTATTGTTTAATGCTCTTTCCAATGGTATATTTACTATTCCATAGATTAAAGGAAACCTTCAAAGGATTTTATGACATCTTCAAATATGATTCATGAATGCCTTGGCTAGCTATCATATCATCAGCAATTGCAGCAGTTGAGTACAATAATTCATTAACTTGCTCAGCCTCTGATTTATTATTTAATCCTAATGCGATTCTGTATCTTAAAAATCTCCGCCTCCATAGTGCCCAATTCTGTGTCGGGTGTGGCCCTTCCATCTGTCCAAATCATTCTGGCAAATTAAATTTGGAATGCATCACTGTTTTCAGCTCACAAGAGGCTTTCCTTAAATTTTTTAAATGATGCTGCAGTAATGGAGTTTTCCCACACTGATTCGGGGTTTTTTGGATACAATCTGTGGTCATTTCAAACCTCCTCTGAATCTCAGCAACAGTTGTTAAAATGGTTATTAAGGCCAGTTAGTTACTTTGGTGTCACTGGAGGATCAAATTTAGTAGCCACTTCTTTTTCTTCTACCTTATTTATTCACCATGTGGTCGCCAAGTGTTATGCCATCGACTCAACACCCATGGCATGTTTCAAGCTGCACACTTAAAAATTAACTGTCTCCCAGTGCTGCCTGGTTACTGCGCCTTGTTTAGAAACCTTTTGAAGCATTTTTTAAAGTTTGCTCATCCTTCCTCAATCGTCGCTAGGTTCTTTGACTCTGCTTTTTGACTGAGATTTTTAATGGACCTGCTATGGTGGAGTCCTTCTTGAGCTGCACAGTTGATTTCCTTTCTGCCTCTCAGCCTGCATGTCTGTGGTGGAGGTTTTATGGTGATTTCCAACTGTTTCATTTAAGTCTTCCATTTTGACACATTTTCTTTCAGATCAAACTGCAGATTTTAATTTTTGGAGATTTTGGGGTCCTTCACCTGCTGCCACCATGTTATATGTTGTTGTGGTTGTCTAAGGAAGAGGTTCAGAGGCATAGAGTCTGAACAATTACTACGTATTGTAGAAAATAACTATATACAGATATACAAGATGGTAGTTTCTTCAGTCCAAGCCATGAGCTTTCTCCATTCAGCCTACTACCAGACTACCACTAGTCATGTGATTCCCTTTATATCATCATGTGGGTGGTGCTGTTTTCCCAGTCCCACATTAACCCTTTCAGTCCTGAACACCCTAATACTACAGTTATAAGACAGTGCCGCAGAGAATAGCTCTCTGGTCTTGAACCAGCCATGCAAACATCTTTCCATCACATGGTGGTATGGTAGACTCTCTTAAAAAAAAGAATCCTGCCAGCTGCCTGGATTGCAAGATAGTTCTCATCTCATTCTGCTTATATACTCCTGTTGAAATGGTTTACAGTATCATTTAGTTTATAGAAAGAGAAACCTAAGGTTACATAGGTGCAGTTAATTCCACATGAAAAATCCTACTATTGCAAAAGTAGACAACCTACTCATGTTGACAGCCTAAGTCCATTGGAACAGTTAAAGATTGGGCTGCACACACAATGGCCCTGAATAACAGCGAGGTTAACAGTGCTATATATGCACAAATATATATGCACAAATTAGTATATATATTTATATATATACTATATATGTACAAATCGCACAATAAGTTCAAGCAAAGGGGAAATACATAATTAAACACAGAACGCCAAAAGATGCACTCTAAGAATCGTCACTCCAGCAACAGGGTCACAAGTACAGGATCTCACTGTCTGGTTCACCATTCAAATGTTTCGAACTGCATGAAGTTCCTATATTCACATAATAAATACAAATACTAAATTGTATGCTATATGAAATCTTTTGCCAAGTCCGTCAGGAAGAATGTGGCCATAAGAGGGGTGGCAATCCCAGGCAGCAGAGGCTTGCAGGTCAAAATCTCCCTGTCCATGGACAGCTTTGCCATCTTCTGCTCAGACCCCCAGCTACCAGACTAATGAGCATCTGTGACTAGTTCAAACTAGCCTCAGAACCCAAAATCAATTGCAGCAAGAGTGAGACCATGTTCTTTGGGAACTGGGCCAATGGATACTTTGTTCCCTTCACCATTTGGTCAGACTACCTGAAGGTGCTGTGGATATGATTCAGAGGAACGGGGGCGTGTGCCAAAAAACTGGGAGAAGTGTATTGACAATGTAAAACAGAAACTGGGCACATGAGAGCATGCTCTTCATTGCAGCTAAGAATCTCGTCATCAGGTGTGAGCTTCCCTCTGTGTTGCTATACGTGGTGAAGATCTGGCCCAAACTTTGCTCCTGCGCTGTGGTGATCAGCCGAGCTATCTTCCACTTTAACTGGAGATTGAAAATGGGCTATATCCAGAGGGGTACAATATACAAACCTCTAGATAAAGTGGGGCAAGCATACCCAATGATATCCTCAACTTGACGGCCACTTTTGTGTGTGGCTGCATCAAACTGTACAACAGACCCATGGTACATCATACCAAAGGTCACAGCATGCTGTAGTTCCATCTGCCCCCCCATGTTGCCAAGGATGGGTTTGACCAACTTGCCATGGATCACCCCATTCAGTTGGACTCTGCATACCACCTGTCCCTCGTGAAAAGGTTTGTGCAGAGAAATACCTTTGACCATAAGTCAATAAGGCAGTGGTCTGCACATCCTAAAGGCCCTGCAGGGAAATGATATGGTGGATCCTGTCATACAGTTCTCTGAGCTGACAGTCAAAGTCAGTTAGCAGAAAGCCTCATTGCCAGAACTTTCAAACAAGCACCAAGACATAGCTTGGCTGGAGGTGTGATAGGCCCTGTCCTTGTCAGGTCCTTCATGAAGACCTGAAGTCCCACACCACCAATGCTGTCCTCGAGATGACTGCAGTGAGAAAGAGACTGTCACCCAACTCCTTCTAGAACATGAAAGAGACTGCCACCCACCTTCTTCTAGAACATGAAAGAGACTGCCACCCACCTCCTTCTAGAACATGACAGAGACTGCCACCCACCTTCTTCTAGAACATGAAAGAGACTGCCACCCATCTTCTTCTAGAACATGAAAGAGACTGCCACCCACCTCCTTCTAGGGCAAGCCTTTGCAAAGAAAGTTTGGAAATAGATGCCGTGGTTTTTGTCAAGGTTCATCCCGAGCAGACCTGTAATGCATGACACAGTGCTCTACGGGCTGTTCCCGGGGACTCACACCGAGACAAATATCAACTCGAAAACCATCAATTCGGTGAAATACACTCTTTGGTCTGCCCAAAGCTTGGTCTTCCAGTGCAAAGAGATGTCCATGACTGAATATTGCAGCCTAGTTTATTCCAACATCCAGGATTACAGGGTCAGGAACCGACTAAAGCTTGGGACAGCTGCCACAAAGCCAAAGGGAAAGTCCATAGTCTAAGGCCATCCAGCCTTAGTACACAGAAGGTCTAGAACCCATGGAAAAGCCCGTAGGTTGTATGCACCAGTGAATGTTTGACATGAAATGTATATTGTAAGTATAACCTGTAATTGTAAGTGTAAAGAGGCACCTCACAGAACCACATAATATATTGAAAGAAACTGAACTGTATTACACTATATGTAATGTCAAATATGAACAATTATGCAATGTACTTCTACAAATTTCATGAAAAGAGTATATTTTTGAAAAGCAATGAGTACTTCGTAATTGTCTTCGTTAACAAAGAGGGTGCTGTCAATGTTACAAAAAGGAAGGATGTATCATAGAATTATAGAATAGCTACAGAACAGAAGGAGGTCATTCAGTCCATTGTGCCAGTGACAGGAACAGTTTTTCCCTGTCTAATCTGTCTAGACCAGTCATTATTTTGAACATCTCTATCAAATCTCCTTTCAACCTTCTCTTCTCTAAGTAGAACAACTCCAGCTTCTCCAATCTATCCTTGTAACTGAAGTTTCTTTTGCCTGGAACCATTCTCGTAAATCTTTTCTGCGCCCTCTTCAATGCCTTCACGTCATTTCTAAATTATGGTACCCAGAACTGGAAACAGTATTCCAGTTGAGGCATAATAATATTTTATTTACCCTGTCTAAACCATTCATGATTCTAAACACCCCTAACAAATCTCCTCTTAGTCTTGTCTGCTCTGAGCTTCTCCAGTCTATATGCACAACTGTAACCCCTCATCCCAGGAACCATTTTAGTAAATCTTTTCTGCATCCTCTCTATAATCTTCCAATACACTTTAGATACAGGGTTTGTGCCAGAGGGGTAGAGAACTGTAAATGTTAAACCCTAGTTCAAAAAAGGACATCAGGATAAACCCAGCAACTACAGGCCAGTCTGTTTGACTTTAATGGTGGGAAAGCTTTTAGAAATGATAATCCAGGACAAAATTAACAGCAAACTTGGACAATTGCAGATTAATTAATGAAAACTGAAATTGATTTATTAAAGGCAAAGCATGTTTAACCGACTTAATTGAGTTTTTTGATAACAGGGAATGTCAATGAAGGCAATATGGCTGATGCAGTGTATATGAACTTCCAAAAGGCAGTTCACAAAACGCCACAAAATAGATTTATCAGCAAAGTTATGGAATCATAGTATAGCCTCAAGGCCATCTATTCCGGAGCATCCATGCTAGCTCCCTGCAAAAGTTGCTCAGCCAGCCCCATTCCTTCACTCCTCCTGCAGCCCCACAAATCTCCTCTCTTCAGATAATAATCCAATTCCCTCCAGGGAGCCACTGGTGAATCCACCTTCCCCACACTCCCAATCAGTGCATGCCAGATCCCAACCACCTTCCTCACAAAAAAGTCTCTCCTCATGTTGCCTTTGCCTCCGCTGCCAATCATCCTAAATTGGCGTCCTCTGAATCTCAACCTTTCCACCAATGGGAACAGTGTCTCCCCATCTACTCTGTCCAGGGTTGATCCCATGGAATAACAAGGGCAGTGGCAACATGGATGCAAAGTTGGCCGAGTGACAGGTAAAATAGAGCAGTGGTGAGCGTTTGTTTTTCTGACTCGAGGAAGGTACAGAGAGGGGAATCCCAAGGGTCTGTACTAGGACCAGTGATTTTCGAGATATACATTAATGACCTAGCTTTAGCTGTATAGGGTACAATTTCAAAATCTGCAGTTTACATAAGTTTGGAAGTATTGTGAACTGTGAGGGCAATAGTGATGGACTTCAGGAGGACATAGACAATAAAGAAATTGGATAGGATAAAAATTGATTAAAAGTAGATAGGAAAAAGAGTGGCAGCATTCAACCGTCTGGATGGGATGCCTCCTAGCTTGCTAAGGCAAAAAGGGTGGCAATTATGTTGGTTCTGACCACAATCACCCAAAATTTCTTAGAAATGGGAGTGGTGCCAAAGGACTGGAATATTGCAAATGTTACACCCCTGTTTGGAGAGGGATGAACCTAGCAAGCCAGTCAGCCTAATGTCAGTGGTGGGGAAAATTTAGAGACATTAATCCAGGACAAAATGAATTTGCACTTGGGAAAATATGGTTCAATAAATGAATGCAAAAATGGATTTGGTGAAGGCATTTAATATTTGACTAACCTGATCGAGTTATTTGATAAAGATAAGTTGAGAATGCTGTTGAAATGCATACAGGATCAAACAACAAAAGTTTTGCTAAACCTTTATACAATACTGGCAAAACCAGAGCTGGAGTCTCGTGGGCAATTCTGGGCACTACACTTTAGGGAGGATATGAAGGTCTTGGAGAGATGAGATTTACTAGAAGTGTACCAAAGATGAAAGGCTTCAGTTATGTGGAGAGACTGGTGGAACTAAGTTGTTCTCCTTTGAGCAGAGAAGATTAAGGGGAATTTTGAAGGATTTGTTCAAAATCACCCAGGGTTTCAATAGTACAAACAACGAGAAATTGCTTCTAGTGGAGCAGCATCAATAACCAAGGGACAGTGATTCCAGGTAACTGGCAAAAGGCAACTTGAAGATAAATAATTTATGCATGAGTTGTTAGAATTTGGAATGCTCTACCTGAAAGGGTAGTTGGGATAAAATTTAATATTAATTTTCAGAAGGGAATCAGGTAAATACTTAAAAGGTAAAAATTTGCAGGGTTATGAGGAAAGAGCAACAAGCTGGGCTAATTCAATAACTCATTCAGAGCAGGCACAGGCATGATGGGCCTATTGGCCTCCTTCTGTACTCAATGATTCTATAAACTTCAATTTCAACTTCATTTGGTCTTTGAGCTGCAAATTGCTGCACTTAATTTAAGCCATCACTTTTTTTATTTGTACGTTGCAATGTATTGCACACTGTCAAACCCATCATTTTTGATGCCACTCAAAAGATGTTTTTTTTATTCATTCATGGGATGTGGGTTTTACTGGCTAGGCCAGCATTTATTGCCCATCCCGAACTGCCCTTGAGAAGGTGGTGGTGAGCTGCCTTCTTGAACCCCTGCAGTCCATGTGGCGTAGATACACCCGCAGTGCTGTTTGGGAGGGAGTTCCAGGATTTTGACCCAGCGACAGTGAAGGAATCGCAATATGTTTCCAAGCCAGGATGATGAGTGGCTTGGAGGGGAACTTCCAGGTGGTGTTCCCATCTATCTGCTGCCCTTGTCCTTCTGGATGGTAGTGGTCGTCGGTTTGGAAGGTGCTGTCTAAGGAGCCTTGGTGAATTTCTGCAGTGCGTCTTGTAGATGGTATGCACTGCTGCTACTATGCATCAGTGGTGGAGGGAGTGTATGGATATAGTGCCAATCAAGCAGGCTGCTTTGTCCTGAATGATGTCAAGCTTCTTGAGTGTTGCTGGGACTGCACTCATCCAGGCCATTGGAGAGTATTTCAGCACACTCCTGACTTGTGCCTTGTAGATGGTGGACAGGCTTTGGGGAATCAAGAGGTGAGTTACTTGCCTCAGGATTCCTAACCTCTCACCTGCTCTTGTAGCCATAGTATTTACATGGCTAGTCCAGTTCAGTTTCTGGTCAATGGTAACCCTCAGGATGTTAATAGTGGGGATTCTGCAATGGCACTGTTTTTGAATGTTAAGTGGTGATGGTTAGATTCTCTCTTGTTGGAGATGGTCATTGCCTGGCACTTGTGTGGCACGAATGTTTTGTACAGGGTGAGTTGTCCATCGTCAATCAATCTCGTGCGGTCTTTAGGATTTTCAAGGAAAATTGAACGAAATTCTACCAGAAGGACTCCGTGAGCGATTGGTTAAATGTTTCTTAATTTAACAAAGTGTTCAGTGTCAGGACCGGTAGAAATCTTTATCCCGAGATAAATCAGACACAATCACTTCTCATTTTAAGCTGTTGAGTTCCTAAATAGCGAGAATTACACGTGAGGTCCGACACTGATCGATTTTAGATGTTTGGGAGTAAGATGGAGAGATTTCGTCTGAGCAATGTTAACCCTGCAACAATGGTTTGAGTTGGGATCGGCTCTTGGCTCCAGGGCCAGCGCTGTACAACAAGCGAAGTCACTGATCCCGAGAGGAACTTCGGTTGTTGAATAATTGTTGGGAAAAGCCTTATATTAATGCGTGAGCTTTCCTAAGACATTAGCTTGAAACTAAATTTCACTATTAACATTTTATCGGAATGGCCAAGGAAATTGTGAGGGTTGTGTAATTTGACGATTTTAAACCTGTTATTTCTGTAACACCCTCTTCTTTGCCAAATATTGATGAACCGGCGTACATTACTCACCAAATCAAAAACGATAATAATTAACTATAGGTGAACAAAGGAGCACTTACAAATTAAGATTGTTGATGAGATTTAGAACCTGAGAGGGTTGTCTTTTTAAAAACAATATTTTCTAAAGCAGTCAGAAGTACGTCAAACCTAAGTCAATCGTAAAAAGAACTTAAAGTAAAAAGTAGCAATGATGTGCTTTTAAGCATTGTCAACCCCCGTTATTAGTATTACGCAACATTTCACTTAATACACTTCAATACGAATGCAAACGCAATGTGAAATGTTAAAATAATTTATTGCAATGAGTAACTATAATTCTATTAATCGTATATACTGCCCAGTATAAATGCAATGTTTACATTGAAGAAAATCTGCACTGTTTATGTTTTACCTTTGAAGATGTCCATACATGTCCCAATTTTTTTTTAGATCACCTTCCAAACATAGTTATCACTCATCAAGTTTGTAACTGACCTGAACACACAAAATGAGATGTTTTCATGGAAACAATCAACCAATATTCTATGAATGTCATAATAGGCAGGGTCCTGAAACATTCTATTAAAAAGAATTCTAATATAATTCTAGAGTGCAAATTTAGCTGATTTCATGGCACTGTAATCATTATTGGTTTTGTGAAATTCACTGCAGTGAACAGTTAACAGTATAACTAAAAGTTTAGTAGCAAATAATTTAATAATATACCAAGCAGTAAGTCAAATTCTTAGCTTTCAACAAATTGCATTTATATAGCACCTTTGATGGGACAAAGTCAGGTCAAAAAACAATGAGTCCAAGTCAAGGTGGAAGGGGGTATTGGTATGAGCGACCAAATGATTGGTCAAAGAAATGGGCTTTAAGGACAGGAATGTGAAGGAGTTTAAGGAGAGATTTTCATAATGTGGGACTTAGGGAGCTAAAGACATGGCTGCCAATAGTGAGGCAAAAGGAAGGGAAGGTGAACAAGAGGCTAGAATCAGAAGAATGAAGAATTTGGGTGGGAGAATGCTATTAACTTGGAGTGGGCTTTGAAGTAGGAACAAAAAATACCATGAATGGATTTTTTTTTAAAAGTGGAATGGGAAGCCAATGTGAATCAATAAGGGCAGGGATGATGGGTGACCAAGACTTGAAAGAAAAATGAGCTTGTACTTATATAGTGCATTTTATGATTGCAGGGAGTGCCAGGATATTTTGCAGTCAATGCAATATTGTTAGATTATAAGCTGAGTTGTAAGGAAATATGGCAGTCAATTTGCACACAGCATTTCCAACAAAAGCACTGAGATGTATGAGTGATGTTGCCTGAGGGATGAACACCCCTGCTTTTTTACATCCACTTGAGAAGGCAAACTGGTCTCAATTTGATGGTCTAATTTCTAAGAGGTGGCACTTCCACAAGTGCAGTACTCTCTCAGTACTCCACTTAACTGTCAGTCTAGATTATATACTCAAGTCTCTGGAGTGGAACTTGAACTCACAGCCTTTTGACTCAAGGTCAAAAGCCTAGACTGATGGGGCAGGTTAGGATATCAGCAACAAAGTTTTGGATGAGCTGAACTTTACAGAAGGTGGAACAGGGGAGCTTTGAAGTAATCAAGCTTGGAGTTAGCACAGGTATGTATGAGGGTTTCCGTAACAGAACATGCTGAATTAGGCATGGAGGAGGCAATATTCCAGAGTAGAAGTAGTGGTCTTTGAGATGGATAGCTCATCTAATTGGAAGCTCTGCTCAAAGTTGAACAGAATGCCAAAGTTGCAGACAGTCTTGTCCAGCCTGAGATGATGACCAGAATGGTGAGTGGAATTGATGATAATAGTGAGAGCTGATGATGATGGCTTCACTCCTCTCAATATTTAGCTAGAGTAAATTGGGGTTTATCCAAGACTGAATGTCAGACAAACAGCCTGACAAAATAGAGGCACATTATCACTCCCAAATCCATGAAGGGCTCAACAGAGATGGTGGAGTTGTCAGAATACATGTGACAGTTTGGTGGTGGATGAAGTTACCAAGATATAGCATGTAGATAAGGAAGGGGCCAAAGAAAGATCTTTAGCAGAGTCTGGTGCAGTAGTGAAAGAAAAACCATTGCTGGAGGTACTCTGGCCATGATCAGATTATAAAGAGTGGAACCATGCTGGCTGGTCAATGGAACCCACTCGAGCAGGATGATATGGTCAAATATGTCAAAGTTTGCAGATTTGGTGACTTGGGATAATGCTGCATAACGACAGAGGAAGTCATTTGTACCACTGATTACTGCCATTTTGGTGCTGTGGCAGGATCAGAAATCTAATTGTAAAGTTCCAAAACAGAAATGTACAGTAGAAAAATGGGCAAAGATGTGCGAGGAACCACGTTCAATTACTTTGTAAAGGAAAGGAAGATTGAAGGTGGCATGGTAGCTAGTAACAACATATATTAGTGGAGATTTGAAAGGGGTGGAGACCATGTCTGAGGAGACAGAACCATTTATAATCTTAGTCAACATGAAGTTAACTTAAATGGTAGGGAGGAGTTTAGTGGGATTGGAGTTAATGTTGTGGAAGATGAGACGAGATGAGAGCCTGGAGGGAGACGAGAGAGAAACTAAGGATCATTTGGGGAAAAGGACCTAAAAACATATTATGATAGAATTTATGTCAGCATAGCTTATTTTACCTCCATGTTTCACTGTGGGCCAAAGGTACATCGAATCTGATTCATTCGATTACTCTAACTCTAGGCTAATGACAGGTTTAGATAAAGTAGGCAAAGAAAAGCTGTTTCTATTAGCTGAAAGTACAAGGAGACACAGGGGACACAAATACAAGGTTTTGGGCAAGAGATGCAGGGAGGATGCAAAAAAGAATATTTTTATGCAGAGAGGTAACAACCTCGAACTCGCTGCCTACTAGGGTGGAGATGGTAAATGATTTCAAAAGGAAATAGGATGGGCACTTGAGGGAAATAAACATGAGGGCTACGGGGAAACAGTGGGGGGTGGGATTAATTGGATTGCTCTATAGACAACCGACATGGATTCAATGGGCCGAATAGCCTCCTTCTGTGTCATAATGATTCCATGACTCTAACTCTCCCAGATTGCATCCACCAGGAGTGCAGATTCAGTACACTTTGTGGAGTTAACATACGCTTTCAATGTTATACTTGCCTCCTTATCCTAAATATCTCGATCAATGAGTTGACTTAATGATTTTAATGTATTATATTAGTCATTTTCATCACAGAGGTCTAAAACAAACATGTGTGATCTCACGCTTACCTAAATCTGTACCGTAAGGAAATGCACTTAGCCCTTGTTCCGATGTACCCACCCTTTTCAGAAAGTTAGGAACGATAGTATGGCATCAACGAAAAAGGTGGAAAATGGTCAGGGACAGGACTCCAATTCGGCTCAGAATCTTAAGAAAAATGAGAAGTTCTCGCTTTGCTTAAACGTGGCAGGCATTGATCCTCGGAGTGTGAAAGTGACCATAACCGGCAGAAAGTTGGAGATCAGCGGCCAGCATGTACGGAAGTTTAAGCAGGGAGAGCTGGGTATCAGCAGGTACAACTACTGCGGGTTTTCTAATGAACTTCGCCTCCCTCCAAACCTGGATTTAAACACTCTCGCCGCTACTATTACCGACGATGTAATGATCACCATCGAAGCTTACCATTACGATATAGGGATCTTGGTGGAAGTGCAAGATAAGGATGACGACTTCTTCCACCCAAGAATACTTCCAATTGTTTACAAATATACCACCGCCTCTAATCCCTTAACAGAGGATTGCAAGAACAAAGAGCGTAGTTTCTGGACGCCTTGCCTTTTCCCGATACCCGGAACCCGTTGTGACTCGAAGAGTGCACTTGTCAACATCTGCCATCACCCATTGCCCGGGAGTCTTTGCAGCTACTCCCCAAGTAACATCAGCTTTCCCAAGTCAGACCGTGAGTGACAGCCAGGCTTCTTCTTGCCAGGAAGGTGGAAAGCAAGCGAAAATTCCACCCTTAAATTGAAACTTGTCTTCGGCGGGATGCAAGGGAAACAAAGCTGACCGAAGTAATGTGACGATCGTTGCACAACAACAGAACATGTTTACATTAATTTCCAACTGGAAGCATTAATTAACATTGCAGTCGGTGCAAAAGGGGACCATTTTATGCATCTTACGACTCTGTTTTCTTTTGTTAAATCAGAGCTGTTCATTTCGTGCTACTTTTGAGCTGATGGCGCCTATTGTCCATTTCGCAGCTATAAAGTTCATCCTTAAACTTGGCTGCAGTTGGCTGTGTTTATTTACTTACATCTTGTGGGTTGGTGAAACCTGTGATTATTTGGAGGTTTGCTATGTTAGTAATGCCTGGATGTTAGGAAGTGACATTTGTGGAGCCATTGCTGTATAAGCTGGGCAGTCAGTAGCAGGTCACAGAAAAATATCCCAGTTGTAAGTCAGATATATTCAGAATTTGGGAGCATTACTTTCTTGATGTGAGTGATGATCTGTTGCTCACCATCCCCGTCAGTCATTTGTGGCCTTAAATTAATCCACCACACTGTGTAAAATAAAGGAATCAATTTTCAAGAGTAAACTTAAGCATTATCTATTTAACATCAACTTAGAAAACAGTCAACTTGAGTTCAGAAGACGAAGCTCCTGGAAAAATCAGTAGATAATGGATAGTAAACTGTTATCAAAGTCGTGATGTATTCAATATGTTTTCAGTGAAGTGGGGTCACTTCTTATTTGCTGTAGAAAAGAAATGATGGAGGATTACTGTATCATCGGACTGACCTGCTGAACTTTCACCTTTTCTATTGCTCAGAAATTATAAATAACCATTTAATCAGCAAAAGTAAGATTGCTGTATTCATTGGAAGTCACAATGCTGCTTTAAATTTAGCAGTTTAACCAGGTGTCAGCAAACTTACTTGCTCAAGCTCCTAATTTGCTACTTTTATGAAGTATTCCCTTGAATGAGATGTAATTGTGGTTGGTGGTGGGGTGATTCTTCCACAGCATTAAAGATCTAGTGACCCTTGCTTCTAGGAAGCTGCTGTGCCAGAGGACCCCAAGTTGTTGAGCTGAGGGGCAATGAGTCCCGCACCTCTGCATCAGCAATGACTTCCTCCTCACATTCTGCTCCCAATAGATCCTATTTGCTTATTCTTCCTGTTCCATCCAGTGCACTTTTTCTGGCTCACTAATTTCCCTGGGATGAATATCTCTGGGCAGGTATTTACAAGAATGAGACCAAGCAGAGGTGCATGAATTGTAGGGTTGGCAAGGCAATGCACTGCAACCTGGTTCTACTTTCTCAGGCACACCTAGATAAAGTAGTGCATTTCCAATCAGTTACGGAAGAGCACAGTGCACGTCATGTTCAGGAGAAGTGAAATTAGGGTTTTGTCATTTAATTGGCTAACAGTTATTGCAAAGTACAGTAAGAGGAAAAAGGAGAGATCCAAAAATTCATAATGAATCTATGGTAAACAGCATTTTTCCTCCTTCCCTGCCTCCAATGCCCTGTTGCCTCTCACCAGAATTCATAGAACATCTTCTATATGAGAAATAAGCAGTCACTTGTCACACTTCTCTCAAATTATGAGCTGCTTAGTATGGTATGGATTGGCATCTCATTGGTATGGATGAGATCTGATTTGTATGGCATGCCATTAAAGCATGCAGCTTATCATGGCTTTTCATACAAATGTATGCACCAAGCATATGGGATTCTAAATTCCATCCTGTACATTAATAGTAAATAATTCAAGTACTTCAGTTCTATGTGAAGGGAAGTTACTAGAACTGGCATACACTCTTAATATGGCTGCTTCCATTTAGCTTTCTTGGTCAATTAAAGTTGCCTGACTTTATTCAAAACTGAATGGGTATATCTGGTATGGAGTTGGCAATGATTGCCAATCCACTTCATTCCACTGTCCCTAAGCAGCTTTCCATGGGTGCCTACCAGATCTGCTAAAACCCATTCAGTGCACTTAGATTATTTAAGAGAGGCAGATACCAGAAAGCATGATGAAACCAATCAACTTCTTATCAGATAGGCACGATGTGCACTCTTCCCAAATTCCATTCAGGATTTTACCAAAGAGGAAAATCTGGGATCTTATACATATTCCCAATTCAAACTGTATTCTCCAAGATATCAAAGGTACTTTAGTATATATTACACGACTAGTAATCCAGAAGCCTTGACTACTGCTCTGGAGACATGAGTTTAACTCCCACTATGGGAGCTGGGGAATTTAATTTCAGTTAATTACATTTTTAAAAACTGGAATAAAACACTGGTATTAGTGCAGGCACTATGGATCATGTTAGAAATCTGCAAGAAATCCGGACCTGACACTAATTGGCTGCAACAAATTGTTTACTGTCACACAACAGGGTTCAATACATTACACATCTAGGCAGTAATTTACAGTTCCAAACAAGATTGTATATAACCCTTTCAGTCACTGGACAGAGTGGCATGTGCCATTCCTTTCCCTTCTTTCCTCTTCTTTCTTTATCTTAATTTGTTGCCATGATAGATATTTGTTTGTCTACTCAATAACAACATTCTCTCTCCACTGTCTTCTAACTCTACTGTTCATCTAAAATCCCCTCCTTTATTTATCTTTCCTTTCACTGTATGACCTAATTGATCTAATTATTCTCTTCCACAGAGGGTCCATCATCCTGCTGAACCCTAATGCACATATGATTTTTCCCATTTTCCTTTTTCCCCATTTAACATCTTGGAGAGCTATTCTGTTTTTCTGCGCTCTTCATACCTCATGACCCTATTCTGTTCAGTTCAATTGACTGATAGCCTATTTTAACAAATTGCTATACACAATGGCAATTGCTACTTCAGCTTGAAAGTTTTAGCCAGCCATTGATCATAAGTACTTCTCCAAAAATCACCATCCATTATGTAAAGTTTTAATGGCCCTTTGTGCAGACAGGGTCTTATCTTGACAACAGTATGTCAGTAAAAGAATCAGTAAAACAATTATTGGTAAATTAATCCATAACACATAAAGACAAGGCTGAAGTATTTGCAACCATCTTCAGCCAGAAGTGCTGAGTGAATTTTGGCATTCTCCTGAGGTCCCCAGCATTATCAATGCCAGTCTTCAGCCAATTCAATTCACTCCACGTGATATCAAGAAATGACTGAAGGCATTGGATACTGCAAAGGTGATGGGCCTGACAATGTTCTAGCAGTAGTACTAAAGGCCTGTGCTCCAGTACTAGACATGCCCCTAGCCTAGCAGTTCCAGTCCAGACACAGCACTGGCATCTTCCCAGCAATGTGGAAAATTGCCCAGGTGTGTCCTGTTCACAAAAAGCAGGATAGATCCAACCCAGCCAATTACCATCCCATCAGACTACTCTCAATAATCAGCAAAGTGATGGAAAGTGTCATCACTAGCGCTATCAAGTGGCATTTACACAGCAATAACCTGCTTACTGACACTCAGTTTGCTTTCTTCCAGGGCCACTCAACTCCTGACCTCATTACAGCCTTGGTACAAACATGGAAAAAAGAACTGAACTGAAGAGATGAGGTGATAGTGTCTGTTCTTGACATCAAGGCAACATTTGACCGAGTGTGCCATCAAGGAGTCCTAACAAAACTGAAGTCAAGGGGAAAACTCTCCACTGGTTGGAGGCATTCCTGACCTAAGTGAAGATGGTTGTGGTTGTTTAAGGTCAATCATCTTAGTCCCAGGACATCACTGCATGATTTCTTCCTGGTAGGCCCAACCATCTTCAGCCACTTCATCAATGACATTTCCTCCATCATAAGGTCAGAATGGTGATGCTCACTGATGATTGCACAATGTTTAGTACCTTGCGTCACTCCTCAGATACTGAAGTAATCTGTGTCCATGTGCAGCAAGGACAACATTCAGGCTTGGGCTGATAAGTGGCAAGTAACATTCATGCCACACAACTGCCAGGCAATGACCATCTCCAACAAGAAAGAACCTATTCATCTCCCTTTGACATTCAACGGCATTCCCATCACTAAATCCCCTATTATCAACATCCTGCTGGTTACCATTGACCAGAAACTGAAGTGAACCAGTTATATAAGTATCATGGCTACAAAAGCAGGTCAAAAGCGGGGAATTTTGTGTCAGATAACTCACCTCCTGTCTCCCTAAAGTCTGCCCACCATCTACAAAGCACAAGTCAGAAGTGTGATGCACTTGTCTGAATGAGTGTGATGCACTTATCTGGATGAGTGTGATGCACTTGTCTGGATGAGTGCAGCTCCAACAACACTCAAGAAGCTCAACACCATTCAGGACAAAGCAGCCACTTGATTGGCACCCAATCCACCACCTTAAACATTCACTCCTGCCTCCATTGACACACTGTGGCAGCAGTGTGTACGAGCTACAAGATGCAACTTAGCAACTCATCAATGCTCCTTCGACAGCACCTTTCAAGCCCTCAACCTCTATTACCTAGGGCAAGGGCAGCAGGTGCATGGGAACGCCACCACCTGCAAATTTCCCTCCAAGCCTCACACCATGCTGATTTGGAATTATATCGCCGTTCCTTCATGTCACTATGTCAAAATCCTGGAATGCCCACCCTAACAGCACTGTGGCAATTAGGAATGGACAACAAATGCTGGCCTAGCCAGTGACATCCACACTCTGTGAAAAAAATATATAATCTTATAACTATGATCAGCAGCAGAATGTTATTCTTTCACAATCTGTGAACTTAGAGTCTGGTTTATCATTACACCCAAGAAAGGGAACCAATAATGGTTCAATGAGGACTGTTGAAGAGCATGGCAGAAGCAGAACCAGGTATACCTAAAAACAAAGTGCCAACCTAGTAAAGTTACAACACAGAATTACATTGACATTAAACAGCAGGAGCAGCATGTGATAGACAGAGCAAAGCACTTTCACAATCAATGGATCACATCAAAGTTTGACAATCCTGCCACATCAAGTCATGAATGGTGATGGACAATTAAAAACTAACAGGAGGAGGAGGAGGCTCCAAGAACACCCCCATCCTCAGTGCAAAAAACAAGGCTGAAGTATTTGCGACCATATTCAGCCAGAAGTGCTCTCGGCCCCCTACTAACTTCCCAACCATCACAGTAGCCAGTCTTCAGCCAATTCAATTCAGCACATGTGATACCATATCAAGAAATCTAATCACAGCAAAGACTATGGACCCTAGCAACATCCTGGCACTCGTGATGAAGATTTGTGCTCCAAAACCAACCATGCCTCTACTAAGCTGTTCCAGTACAGTTAAAACATTATCAACAACCTGACAATGTTGAAATCTGCCCATCCAAAATAAGCAGAAGAAACCCTTCCTGGCTAATTACCGCCCCATTGGTCTACTCTTAGTTATCAGCGAAGTGATGGAATGTGTCATTGACAGTGTTATCATGTGGCACTTGCTCATCAATAACCTGCTTATTGATGTTCAATTTGGATTCCATCAAGACCACTTCACCCAAACATGGGCAAAGGAGCTAAATTACAGTGGTGAGGTGAGTGTGACATCAAAGCAGCATTTGACTGAGTGTGACCTCAAAGAGCCCTAGTAAAATTGAACTCCATGGAAGCCATGGCGGAAAGCTCTCCACTGGTTGGAGTCATACCTAACACATAGGAAGATTGTTGTGGATGTTGGAAGCCAAACATCTCAGTCCCAGGACATGGCTGCAGGAGTTTCTCAAGGCAGTGTCTTAGGCCTAACAATCTTCAGCTATTTCATCAATGGCCTTCCCTCTTCGACTGCATCTCCCAAACTCGCGAGCTCTACCACCTAGAAGGACAAGGGCAGCAGGCACATGGAAACATTACCACCTGCAAGTTTCCCTCTAAGTCACACACCATCCTCATTTAGAAATATATTCCTTCATCATCAAGTCAAAATCTTGGAACTCTTTACCTAATGGCACTGTGGGTGTACTTTCATCACATAGACTGCAGTAGCTCAGACAGAAAGCTCACCCCACGTTCTCAAGTGTAAAAAAATTATATTCATTCATGGGATGTGGGTATCGCTGGCTTGGGCCAGCATTTGTCGCCCATCCCTAATTGCCCTTTAGAAGGTAGTGGTGAGCCACCTTCTTGATCCTCTGCAATCTATGTAGTGTAGGTACACCCACAGTACTGTTAGGGAAGGAGTGCCAGGATGTTGACCCAGTGACAGTGAAGGTACTTCAATCTATACTCTCACCATCCTGATTTGGAAATATATCTTGCCAGAAGTGCCCACATCCCATGAACGAATAAAAAGAAAACAGAACAAGGGTGTATTCAGATAGTCACAATTACATGCTGTCAACATGTGGATAGGCTATCGGGCTTCCAAAATGTAAGTGGGTATACAGTACACTGTACTGCAGCCTGTTCTTGCGTTGTTTCAGCAACTTATGTAAGTGAAACGTTTAATTTGTTTCAAATTTCATCACAAAAGTACACAAGCCTGTGTGATCTCATGATTACAAATCAGTGGCGTAAGAAATGCACAGGTTTGATGTCCTGCAATAAACCTTTGAATTATGGACTATAATGAAACCTCAAAGATCGCGCACCTTATACTGGGACAGATATGACCGACACAAGTGATAGTGCGGATAAACCTAAGTTTTCACTGTCCTTAAACCTGGCAGGGACGGATCCGCAGAAGGTGAAAGTGTTCATCACGGGCCGGAAATTGAACGTATCGGGGGAGCAAATGCAGAAGGTGAAGGAAGATTCCGGCCTAAGCAGGTACAATTATTGCGGTTTTTCTAACGACCTATCTCTCTCTCCCAGTCTGGATTTAACCACCCTGATGGCTACAGTTATCGACGAGAAGATCATCACGATCGAAGCTTCCTATTATGCCGATCCCTCCCGTGCTGGGAAGGTTGAAGATGACTCGGACCCTCGGAAAATACCGATCTTTCTGAAATATACCCCGGCATATAGCAACAGCAGCCGGAGTTTTAATTTTATCTGGACACCTTGTTTCTTGCCAATACCAGGCTCACGGTACGATGGCCAACCAAACCAATTAGCCCACCGCTGCCACCATTCGCTCCCTGGCACAATCTGCAGCAACACTTTGGTGTCATCCCAAGTCCACGTAACCAAAAAACCTTTGACCCAATGGTCCTAGCAGCTGAATTTACCCCAAAAGCAAATGTAAAGCTAGAGGCCAATCCGACACACAGTCAAAAAAAAAAACCTTCTAACAGAGGGAGAATGAGAAACGCGGCCGGTGGATATTGAAGGACATAATTTTTTTGAAACGTCTTGCGCAGTTGGACAATGCAAGGGGATAAAAGAAGTTTCGCCATCATGCTATGATGCCTTGAAGGAACCCCGTTCGTTTGAGTTTGTGCTTTGAACTCAGTTTGGAGTTGCCATACCCGATTTGTAGCTGTGTTAATAAAATTAAGAGTTCACCTTTGTCGAGTTAGTCAAATCCATTCATATACACCACGTGTGCGTTAAAGTCTGTTCTAGGTGGGTGCCATTTAACCAGCAGATAGGCAAGTGACCCCCGATCATGTCGCTCACCACAATTTCGAGTGAAACGATTTAATTCAAGTAAGGTTCATCCATGCCGGAAATATACAATATTTTTTAAAATGTTAGAAATACATCAATCTTTGACATTTTTTTTCATTGATGGGATGTGGGCTTTGCTGGCTAAACCAGCATTTATTGCCCATCCCTAATTACCCTTGAGAAGGTGATGGTGAGCTGCCTTCTTGAACCTTGCAGTCCAAGTGTTGTAGATCACCCACAGTGCTGTTAGGGAGGGAGTTCCAGCATTTTGACCCAGCAACGGTGAAGGAACAGCAATATATTTCGAAGTCAGGATGGTAAGTAGCTTGGAGGGGAACTTCCAGGTGCTGGTGTTCCCATGTGTCTGCTGCCCTTGCCTTTCCAGATGGTAGCGATTGTGGGTTTGGAAGATGCTGTTTAAAGAGCCTTGGTGAGTTCCTGAAGTGTACCTTGTAGATGGTACACACTGCTGTTACTGTGCAACAATGGTGGAGGGAGTGAATGTTTGTGGATGGGGTGCCAAACAAGTAGGCTGTTTTGTCCTGGATGGTGTCAAGCTTCTTGAGTGTTGTTGGAGCTGCACTCATCCAGGCAAGTGGAGAGTATTCCATCACACTCCTGACTTGTGCTTTGTAGATGGTGGACAAGCTTTGGGGAGTCAGGAGGTTTTATATGAGAATACTTGCAACAGTGATTAGTATATTATTGGGGAATTTAAGTTGTACCATAGTAAATAGAATAACGAATGACAAATTAAGACACATAGCGTTACTTCTGTGATCGTGAAACCTTTTACTGGGAGCATGTGCATTGGTCGAAGATCAGAAGAGAGATGAATGAACAGTTGAAGTCTAACAATTTTACACAAGTGGTCAATGTTAGGAATGATCTGCCCAAGAGGTGATTATGGCGATCAACATTAGTAATCCAATACAGAGTTGGATATCGACACTTGGGGGGAAATAATTGAAAAAAAAAGGTAATGAACTGTCCCTTCTGCTTTTGAGTTCCAGGTCTGATCTGGTTGACTAAAAAGTCTTTCATGGTTTTATGTTAATGTAATGTTCTGGATGGAAATTGCATATTCCTGGTGGCAGATAGTGTCTTGTTTTCCATATCTCACCACTTCCCACCAATTAATATACTGTATGCTCAGCTACAATAACTTTTTTTCATCACCAATGTCAGAAATTTTAATCATAATTGTGTTAAACATGGGATATACTGTATATGAAAAATTCAGTGGATGCAGGAATATCAATAAACAGGCACAAGAGGATAATGCCTGAGCAGGAAATTGTTGAGGGCATTTGGTCATGGGTTTCATTCATTTGATAAAATCTGTACCTCCCAAATAAGCACATATCTTGTGCTTATTTGCCTCTGTAATATTGGGACATATTTAATACTATTCCATTACATAGGAACACAGTATCATGAAAATCCCTCCTTATTTTTGAAAAATGATTTTTAAAAAAACTTTCAACTGACTGAAATTTGGGACTTTAAAAAATAAGATGGCAAACTGCTTTAAAATGTGAGGCCACCTTCCAAGGTGAAAGTAAGAAAAGCAGACAAGAACCCCATCTGAAAGAAAGTGTGAAGAGAGAGAAATTTTAAAGGAAAACTACAGACATCAAAACTGAATACTCTAACTAAGAAAGAGATTAAAATGCAAAGTGCTGTACTTCAATCAACAGTAGAAACAATGGGAACTGCTAACCAGCCAGATACACCCAACAGACACTCAAAAGCCCCTGTGGAGAATGAAATAACCCCATCTTGACCCCATTGGTTTCTACTATCTTGAAATGTGTCAAAAGCTTTTTGAGATGGAAGATCAAAATGTGAATACCTGCTCTACAACAAAGACTGCAAGACATGTTAATCAAATTCCTTTTTGGGAATATACAGACATGAGGTTTTTGAGAACTGGTATTGCCAAGCCAGACATAGTGAAAAATCATCAAAGTCATCTGGAAAAACTGCTGAAGGGACCAGTCAGGAATCTCTCTCTCTCTCTCTTCTGTTAAGAAAAGCCCTATCTATATAGTATAAAAATCCAACCCAAGAGATAGTGACTGTCCATCAGAAAGAGCCTCAGGAGAAACCCATCAATTTCTGGGAGATGAATAACAGAATTTAAAGGAAGGAAATTGTCTCCAGAAAAGTGCAATTACCTGGACTTCAGTTAAACTCCAGGATATTAAAGAAAACCAGCGAACTACAAATGACCACAGCAATCTACACCTCAAGGACAAGAAAAGGACCTTCTGCAGTGTTCCACACAGGACTGCTGACTGCCTCTGCTTCCCCTTCTTTCTGGTTTCTTTTGTTCTCTTTCTCTGTTTTACTTTAGCTTTCCTGTTATCAATGTTGGTATCAAATTGTGGTGAAATACTTGAAGGTCCATGGCAGAGAATCTTTGCATAATTCGCAGGCCCATAACATTCTGAAAGAGTAACTTGTGAAAGGACATGTGCAGATTTGTAAACATGACATCACCACAAATACTCTGAATATTTATTGAAAATTACTTCATATTCTATGGTGTATAAGGGGAGAACTGTAAACTGCCCAGGATGTATTCCAGGACCACTAATCTCTATGCTATCAATTCTAACCCAAATTAGGTGGCAACATTCTTGGTTTCATCTATATTTCTAATGTGAAGATGTCAAAATTGACTGATGCCTTGAGATTGATGAGCAGTAACAAACTAGGCTATAACTTTCCATCTCCTAGAAACTAAATAAATGTAAACAGATTAATTTAGATAATAAATTTGCTTACATCATTTAAAGACTTATATGGAAGTTGTTAAATTGACTTGGATTATCAGTATTTACAAAGAGAACACTGTCCATAGACTGTTAATGAATTCTTGGAAGAGCTATTAATTTAATCTAAATAACTCCCTCCCCAGCACTGTGGATGTACCTACAAGACATGGACTGCAGCGGTCAAGAAGGCAGCTGACCAGCACCTTCTCAAGGGCAGTTAGGGATGAGCAATAAATGCTGAAATGCTGGCCTAGCCAGCGACGCCCACATCCCATGAATGAAAAAAAAACTTAATATAGGTGATATCAAATACTTTTAACTTAAAGAAATGGCATAGTCCACCAAATCACTCTGTCATCTTGCAAAGAAAGGTCAGCTTACAAATATTTCTCGGGCATTCTTTGTTACCCTGCTTTAGAAGTAACAGTGAAAATCAGGCACTGGAACATATTTTGCAAAGAATGCCTCATCAAGTGACATCATGAATGGGGTCACTGAATTATGGGTTGCTGTTTTTATTCATGATGTCACTGGAGCAGAATTGCTTGGTGTCATATTAGAGCATCTCTACAGAAAACTTCAGCTCCCAGGTTGCCTTTAACACATCACTCAAATGCAAGGAAGTTAACATGGTGTGACTAAGAGATGTTGATAAGTTTCTTCCTTTTTAGAATACACATTGAAACAATTCATTCAGAAACACGATTCCTTTCAAGGTTATCAATTTCACCAATAATTTCTTACTAAGAGCTTTCTCTGCAAAGAAGGTTTCACTTTGATATGAAAAATGACCAATTGTAAATCTGATTTTGAAAAGGATGAATGGATCCTGGAAATATAAAAGCAGAAATTCATAAAAATCACCAGATCTTTATTTTATTTTATTTCTTTATTTTAATACATCAATTATAAGGAATGTAGTATGAAAAAAGTATTAGGATATGATAGTATTGGATCTGTAACACTCAGGGAAGCTAAAGAAGGAAGAGCAGAAGTTCTGATCACAATCTTTCGAACATTCTTCAATATGGAAGGTGTGCTAAAGGATTAAAGGGTTGACAATGTAACATATTTTAAGGAGGTGAAAGGAATAATCTAGAAAACTATGGACCAGTCATCTTAATATTGGTAATTATTAATGTTAGTGGCTAAGCTTCTATAGCATAAAATACAGGATAAACTTAACTCTCTTAGAAAGAATGAGGTTTATTAAGGTCAGCTAGCATGACTTGTAAAAGGTAGGACATATCTAACAAAATTAATAAAATTCTTTGAAGAATTAAAAGAAAAATGATCAAATTGATAAAGAAAATTGTTCATATAGATTTTCAAAAGTCTTTGATAAGGTGTGGCATTGCAAGCTTATCGATAAAATGTAGCACATAGTGTTAATGGAAATGTCATGGTATAGATAGATAGCATTAGATTGGGCAGAAGGGTTTGGGGTGAAATCCCTAATGCCTTGAGGCTTCCCCCGATCAAGCTCAGGGCGGGAAGGGTGGAAGGCAGTCTTCCCATCCACAGGTCAATTGAGGCCCTTAAGTAGCCACTTAATTCAAACAGGGCTAAGCGGGGGACTCAGTATGTGGGGAGACTGACCAGCAAACAATGTCAGGTTTGCCTGCGGACTACCGGAGGGGGGAAGGCTCCTTGTTCACACCTGACTGAGGGATTCATCATTGGGAAGGGAGTAGTGGTGATGAAAGCCTCCTTCCCTACAATTCCCATCCCACCCACACTCACCTCTGCCCAGGAATCCATTGCAGGGCCCTCCTGCAGACCCAAATGTAGTACCAGCAGTGGCCACAATCCTTGGTGGCGCTGCAGTACTGCAAAGCGGCCAACTCCAGATTGGCCAAAAGCTCTCAGGAGCGGGCTTTTCATCCTACTCAGGCCTTAATTTTGTGGGAGGTTGTCCAAGTAAGTATCTCATTACTTCGTAATAACATTGGGCATCTCAGAGAGAAGCAATGTGGGGTTTCCACTGGTTTTCTAACCGGTGGGTGAGAGTCCCATTGTGCAGATTAAATTCTGCCCCTTATCTTTTTCTACTGAATTTATCAAACATACAAGCATTTGAATTAGGAGCAGGAGTAGGCTATTTGACCCTTCGAGTCTGCTCCATCATTCAATGAAATCATGGCTGATCTGATTGTGGCCTCAACTCCACTTTCCTGTCCAACCCCTATACCCTTTGACTCCCTTGTAATCAAGAGCCTATCTAACGCAGACTTAAAAATATTCAACAAGCTTGCCTCCACTGCTTTCTAGGTAAGACAGTTCCAAAGACTCACAATCCTCTGAGAGAAAAAAATTCTCCTCATTTCTGTCTTAAATGGGAGACCCTTTAGTTTTAAACTGTGTCCCCTAGTTCTAGTCTCTCCCACAAGGGGATCCTTTCAGCATCCACCTTTTCAAGTCCCCTCAGGATCTTATACATTTCAATAAAATCACCTCTCATTCTTCTAAAATCCAATGGACACAGGCCCAGGCTGTTAAACCATTCCTCATAAGATAACACTAATCCCCATCCCAGGTATCAGTCAAGTAAACTTTCTTTGAACTGCTTCTAATGCATTTATATCCTTTCTTATATAAGGAGACCAAAACTGTACCCAGTACTCCAGATGTGGTCTCACCAAAGCCCTGCACAACTGTAGCAAAACATCCAAGCTGTTTCAGTACAGCTACAACACTGGCATCTACCTGGCAATGTGGAAAATGCCCTGATATGTCCTGTACACAAAAAGAAGGACAAATCCGACCTGACTAATTATTGCCCCATCAGTCTACTCTTGATCATCAGAAGAGTATGGAAGGGGTCATCAATATTGCTATCAAGTGGCACTTACTTAGCAATAGCCTGCTCATTGATGTTCAGTTTGGGTTCCGCCAGGGTCACTCAGATCCTGATCTCATTACAGCCTTGGTTCAAACATGAACAAAAGAGCTGAACTCCAGAGGTGAGGTAAGAGTCACTGCCCTTGACATCAAGGCAATTTTTGACTGAGTGTGGTATCAAGGAACCCTAGCAACACTGGAGTCAAGGGGAATCAAGGGGAAAGCTTTCCACTAGTTGGATTCATACCTAGCACAAAGGAAGATGGTTGTGATTGTTGGAGGTCAATCATCTTAATTCTAGGACATCACTGCAGGAGTCCCTCAGGGTAGTGTCCTAAGCCCAACCATCTTAAGCTGCTTCACCAATGACCTTCCTTCCATTGTAAGATACATAGGGATGTTTGCTGATGATTGCACAATGTTCAGCGCCATTCATGACTTCTCAGGCACTGAAGTAGTCCATGACCAAATGCAGCAAAACAAGGACAATATCCAGGCTTGGGTTTACAAGTGGCAAGTAACATTGATGCCACACAAGTGCCAGGCAATGCCCATCTCCAACAAAAGAGAATCAAACCATCACCTCTTGACATTCAATGGCAAAATCACCACTGAATCCCCCACTATCAACATCCATTGACCAGAAACTGGACTGGAGTAACCATATAAATACTGTGGCTACATGAGCAGGTCAGAGGCTAGGAATCCTGCAGCGAGTAACTCACCTGCAGACTCCCCAAAGCCTGTCAACCATCTACAAGGCAAAAGCCCAGGTGTGTGATGGAATACTCTCCACTTGCCTGGATGAGTGTAGCTCCAACAATGTTCAAGAAGGTTGACACCATCCAGGACAAAGCAGCCTGCTTGATTGGCACCCCATCTACAAACATTGACTCCCTCATTCACTGACACACAGTGGCAGCAGTGTGAACCATCTACAAGATACACTGTGGGAACTCACCAAGTCTCCTGAGACAGCACCTTCCAAACCCACGACCACTACCATCTAGAAGAACAAGGGCAGCAGACACATGGGAACACCACCACCACCCGCAAGTTCCCCTTCAAGCCACTCACCACCCTGACTTGGAAATATATTGCCATTCCTTCACTGTTGCTGGGTCAAAATCCTGGAACTCCCTCCCTTACAGCACTGTGGGTGTACCTACAGCACATGGGCTGCAGCGGTACAAGAAGGCAGCTCACCACCACCTTCTCAAGGGCAATTAGGGATGGGCAATAAATGCTGGCCTAGCCAGCAATGCTCTCATACCACGAATGAATAAAAAAGAATTCCATCCCCCTTGCAATAAACGGCAAAAATTCCATTTGCCTTCCTAATCAGCTGCTATACGTGCATACTAACTTTTCCTGATTCATGTACCAGGACACCCACATCCCTCTATATCTTATCTCTACAATCTCTCTCCATTTAAATAATATGCTGCTTTTCTATTCTTCCCGTCAAAGTGAACAAGTTCACATTTTCCCACATTATACACCATCTGCCAAATTTTTGCCTGCTCACTTAACCTATCAATATCCCTTTGCAGGCTCCTTATTTCCTCTTCACAACTTACTTTCCTACCTATATTTGTATCATCAGCAAATTTGGCAACCAAACATTTGGTTTCTTCATCCAAGTCATTGATATAAATTGTAAATAGTTCTGGTCCCAGCACTGATCCCTGTGGCACTCCACTCATTACATCTTGCCAACCAAAAAGTGACCCATTTACGCTTACTCTCTATTTCCTGTTAGTTAACCAATTCTCTATCCATGCTAACATGTTACCTCCTACACTACAAGCTCTTATTTTGCGTTGTAACCTCTGATGTGGCACCTTTTTAAATGCCTTCTGGAAATATAAGTGCAGCACATCCACAGGCTCCCTTTTATTCATGTTGATTGTTACTTCCTCAAAGAACTCCAATAAATTAGTCAAATATGATTTCCCTTTCACAAAACCATGTTGACTCCGCCTAATTGCACTGAGGTTTTCTAAGTACCCCGCTATAACCTTCTTAATAATAGATTCTAGCAATTCCCTATGAGAGATGTTAAGCTAACTGGCTTGTAGTTTCTTGCTTTCTGTCTCCCTCCTTTCTTGAATAGAGGAGTCGCATTTGCTCTTCTCCAATCTGATGGGACCTTTGCAGAATCTAGAGAATTTAGGAAAATTAAAACCAATGTGCCTATTATTTCAGCAGCCACTTCTTTTAAGACCCTAGGATGAAGTCCATCAGGACCTGGGGACTTGTCAGCTTTTAGTTCTAATAATTTTCTCTACCCTTTCCCTTGTGATTGTAATCGTTTTAAGTCCCGCCCTCCCTTTCACCTCCTAATTCACACTTATTTCTGGGATGTCATTGGTATCCTCTACAGTGAAAACAGATGCAAAATATCTGTTTAGTTCGTCCACCATTTTCTTATTTTCTATTATTAGTTCCCCAAACTCACTCTCTAGCAGACCTATGCTCACTTTACTTACTCTTTTCCTTTTCAAATACCTGTAGAAATTCTTAATGTCTGCTTTTGTATTTCTGGCTAGCTTTCTCCCATTCTCTAACTTTTCCCTCCTTACTAATCTTTTCATCATTCTTTACTGTTCTTTATATTCTGTCCAATCTTTTGACCTGTTACTTGCCTTTGAGGAATTATATGATTTTTCTTTCAATTTGATACTATTTTTAACTTCCTTAGTTAGCCACAGGTGTGCATCCTTCCTTCGGAGTCTTTCTCACTAGAATGCATCTTTCCTGTGTATTCTGAAATATTTCCTTAAATTTCAGCTCTACTGTTTCTCTACTGACCTATCCATTAACATAATTTCCCCAGCTCACTTTAGCAAGCTCTGACTTAACGTTCTCATAATTGCCCTTATTTAAATTTAAAGCGGTAGTTTTATATCCACTCATCTCTCCCTCAAACTGAATGCAAGATTCAATCATATTATTATCACTGTTACCTAGGGGCGAGTTCACTATGAGGTCATTAATTGATCCTGTCTCATTGCACATTACTAGATCTAGTATAGCCTGCGCTCTCTGGTTGGCCCTAGAACATGCTCCTCTAAGAAACTGTACCAAAAACATTCTATGAACTCATCATCCAGGCTACTTTGCTAATCTGATCTGTTCAATCTAAATGTAGATTTAAATCACCCATGATTATCGCCATACTTTTCTCACAAGCTCCCATTATTTCTTCTTGTATATCCCATCCTGCAGTGTGGTTACTGTTGACCTCCAGAACTATAATCATCTCTCCCTATTGTCTCAATGTCATCCTTGATTAACAGAGGTACCTCTCCACTTTTGCCTAGCTTCCTGTCCTTCCTAAATGTCATGTGCCCTTGTATATTCAGGTCCCAATCGTTGTCATCTTGCAGACATGTCTCTGTAATGGCAATCAGCTCATACATATTTATTTCCATTTGTACTGTCAATTCATCTGTTTTGTTATGACTGCTATGTGCATTCAGATGCAGAGCCTTTAGCTCTGTCTTTTTGATATTTTTGTAACCTCTAATCTTATCTGCTGGTTCACACTTGGGTTTGTACACTCTGCTCCTTCCTGCCATTCTCTGACCCTAATTTCCTTTATTGCTACCTCACTCTTTTGCCTTTTTTTCTCTATTTAATTTATCACATCTTCCCAAACTTGATGCCTTGCCTCTAGTATTTAGTTTGAAGCCCTCTCTACTGCCCTCATTATACAACTCACCAGAATACTCGCCCCTTCACAGCTCAGATGAAGACCTTCCCAATGGTACCATTTCCACTTTCCCCAGGATTGATGCCAGTGCCCCATGAATTGAAATCCATTGCTCCTACACCAATCTTTGAGCCACGCATTTAACTTTCTAACCTTATCTACCCTATGCCAATTTGCTTGTGGCTCAGGTAGTAATCCAGAGATTATTACCTTTGAGGTTCTGCTTTATAACTTAGCCCCTACATGATACCTACATGGACCATGATCACTGGATCCTCGCCCTCCCACTGCAAGTTCCTCTCCAGCCCAGAGCAAATGTCTCAAACGCTAGCACCTGCCAGGCAACACAGCCATCTGGACTCTCACTCTCAGCTCAGTCTATGCCACTGACTATACTGTAACCTACTACTACTACATTCCTATTAATTCTCCCACGAATTGCTTCCTGTACCATGGTCAGTTTGCTCATCCACCCTGCAGCCACTGCTTTCATCCATACAGGTTGCAATAACCATGAACCTGATGGACAATTGCAAAGGCTGTGGCTCCTCCACTTCTACCTTCTCGATCCCCTTACCTGCCTCATTCGCAGTCACACCCTCTTGTCCCCGGCCACTGACCAGACCATAAGACCCTATCCTAAGAGGTGTGACCACCTCCTGGAACAAACTGTCCAGGTAACGTTCCCCCTCCCTGAAGCATTGCAGTGTCTGCAGCTCGACCTCCAGCTGAATGACTCTGAGCAAAACTCTTTAAGATGCAGACACTTACTGTGGATGTTTGCCCTGGGTCACACTGGCGTCCAGGAACTCCCACATTTGGCAACACATCACCTGTCCTTCCACCTTTATTATGAGTTAATTAATTTATTTTTCTTAATTTATAATTAATAAATGTTACTACTCCCAATAAGCTTTATGACCACCGGTAAAGTTTACTAACATTAATAAAACCTTACAATTACTAATAAGTTACACAAATTCTGAATGATAAACAAGCAAAATACTCATCAGCCAATCACTTACCTGTTTCCCTGTGACACTACTTTTTACTTTTCTCTGAACGTGGTCAGTCCACAGACTGGACTGGGCAGCTTTTTAAGCCTTTCACTAGGGCTCTCTCCCTCTCTTTTATCCACTCACTAGGCCTCTCTCTCTCTCTCTCACTGCCTCTCACAATCTTTAAGCCTCTCGCTGGGACTCTCCCTCTTGCTGCCTCTTGCACTCTTTAAGTGTCTCGCTGGGCCTCTCCCTCTTCGGTTCTTTTACCTTCTTGCCAGGTCTCTCCCTCTCACTGTCTCTCACACTCTTTAAGCCTCTCACCAGTCTCGCTATCTCGCTGCCTGTCACGCTCTTTTATTGTCTCACCAGGTTTCTCCCTCTCGTGCTCAGTAAGCCTCTTGCTGGATCGCTCTCTCTCTCTCGCTGCCCCTCATGCTCTTTAAACCCCTCACCGGGTCTCTTACTCTCGCTGCCACTCATGCTCTTTAAACCCCTCACCGGGTCTCTTACTCTCGCTGCCACTCATGCTGTTTTATCCTCTCACCGGGTCTCATCTCTGTGTGTTTTCCTGTATAATGTCGTATTTATCTGACTAAGTCTAGCACATTCTTTTAACATAGTTCATCTTAATCATTATCTAAATATAATTCTAAAATTATCTAAGTATCATTCTAGTCCCATCTTAACATTTATATGATTTAATTATATTTAAGAAGTTAGCTTTTCTTTAGACAAGCTGCCATTGTTTTGTTTCATCTCAAACTCTTGATCAACTATTCTTCATTCTCCATCTCGTTCTTATAAATGAATTAGTATATTATTATCTATGATCCTGCCAATCCACTTAGTCTGTCATGGTAGAGTATTCTACAAGGACATTATACCTGCATTTACCTCAGAAACAGTACACAAGAAGTCTACGCTTCTATAGAACCCTGTGGCAGATTTGTGTCGCATCCTGCAACAAGACGTTCAACCAATTGCCAGTGCTTGCAGTCAATGTGACTACAGCCCTAAACTTCTTTGCCTCTAGCTCCCCCAGGCTTCCACTGGATTTATCAATAAAATGATGCATGAAACTGGTAGCAAACACTTTCACCATGTTCCCCATGAACATCTGGAAGCAGTTGCATGGGGTCCTGACTTTTTGCTTAGGGGGGAAGTTTCCACCAAGTCCAGGGTCTTTTAACTGCACCCACATGTTCCAGCCTTCATGATTCTTGAGGGTTTCCGCTCCATTAATGTGGAACTTGGATATGATCACCAGCAGCACATCAAACAGGTCTGTTCCCACATTCCTGACAGCTGCCATGACATCTTACATCACTCTTCCATTCTATTGGAGGTAAAAAAAAATTGAATTGGAAGATGTAAAACAGGCTGCTGATTTATTTTATGCTACTATTCAAATGCATAATTCCCTGAAGTTGCAAGTGTAGACAGATGAAGCCATCAAAAAGGCCAATAGAATTTTAGGTTTTATAAATAGTACAGAATATAAATAAATATAATTATAAATAGTACAGGCTCAGAGGAATAAAGAGATTTATTACAAGTATTTAAAATGCTGAAGGGATTTAATAGGATGAATATGGAAAGATCTATCATTTTGGTGTGGATTCAGTGAAAAGTGGTCATCAATTTAAAATCATCATTGAGAAAGTACAGAAATTAAGAGAAACTTCTTTATAAAGAGTTAATAGAACAAGAACATTTGACCATTGGGAGTAGTTGAAGTAGTTGAAATCATCATACCTTTAAAGGAGAACATTAATAGAAATTTGAAGTAGAGAACATTTCATTGCTATGGTAAAAAAGCAGTGCAATGTGGGATCAGTTAAAGATTGTTCTATCAAAAAGCTGGTAGGCCAAACAGCCTACTTCCATGGTTGTACATACAATATAATAGCAATGCTGTTAAAAGGTTTGGACATACTTTAAGGTGTGTTAAATAATTTATTTTGCATTTGAGCCATTTCTGCTTTTTGTGTCTTGTTTTAAGTTATTTTTAGCTCTTAGTTGTTTGTTTTCTTTGTTCTTGGCATGTAAACAACACATTTAATGTTCATCCCAAGTTGCCTTGAAGTAATGTTTTCACAACTGAATAGCTTACAGTGACTTACTGGTCATTATTGTCAAACAGATAGAGTTGTCAAGAGTCCCATGGCGTCCAGATTACTTTTGGAAGGCAATCTCTCTTCACTGTAGGATGTTAGTAAGCCAGTTGGGTTTTTACAATGCTGCTTTGATCAGCATTTTTCCTGGTGCCAATCCACAATGTAACAGATCTATTGAATTTAATGTTATTCCTTGTCATGGCAAGTCTTAAATGCATCAGCTCTAGGTCATAAGGCCACAGGTACAGTAGTTTAGTGATAGTGGTACTGACCTAGAAATCAAGAGGTCCTGAGTTCAAATCCAAAGGCAAGTGGTTGACTCTTCATGGCCTCAGAGTAGCATAAGAATGGGCAATAAACATTGCCATGCTGTTGTGGCTGAGGGAGTGCACCATTTAGAACTCATCTCCAAACAACATCTATTAACATTAAACCTTTGTTTCATTGCTGTCAATCTGCTTTTTATGTGTGCGATGATATTTTTTCTGTACCATAGTTCTGAATGTTAACACCAAGCCTCTTTCCTGTGAGATACCTTATCAACCATCTTCTAAAGATCCATATGTACCGTATCTACTATTTTCCTTTTATCTATGTAGCCAAAAGCATCAATTAAAAATTATGTTCAGAGCATCTCATTACTGGCTCCCTTCAATAGTCTAAAGTGTTTTACTGAAAGAAGCAAAGTGAGACTCTCTAGAAAGGGTATTCTCACAAAAATAATTGGCATTTATATAGTATCTACAGTATGGTAAACATCTCACAGGAGCATTATCAAACAAAGTTTGGCACTGAACCACATAAGAAGATATTAAAACAAGTGAAGAGGAGAGAGAGAGGGGGAGTATGTGAAAAGATTTAGGGAGGAAATTCCAGGATTTAAGGTATGATTGGTTTTGATGCTACTTAAGAGTGTAAATATGGAGACCAAAACTGCACACAGTACAGTATCACCAAAGCCCTGTACAATTGTATCAAGACTTCCCTATTAGTGCTGAGACATACTGAAGTTAGATAACCATTTTGGTGCCAGTCATTCTACAGGGTACCTGGGACATGAGTGAACAGGGCAATCAAGTGTGTATCACTTTAATCAGGCTGAAGAATTGTCAATGCGCAGTGCAGACTATGAACCAGGAAGTGCCAGTTTGAATATTGAATTCAATGTTAAATCAGGTACAGGAAGTAGACTAAAGAGAGAGAAAGAACTTTGGGGTTGAGAGAGATAAAATTTAAAAGGAATGAGACTCCACACGTTTCTAAAAGTTAATTACCAGTGCCAGAGACATATTGTTTTGCAGTAAATTTAAACAATTGAAAAATTACTTACACTGGACTAGGCTTTTTTCTAGTTCGTTCAGTGGGTATATATCAGGAGAGTATTACAACTTGATCAAATAGTCCATCTCGTTGTAACTCCTAAACAATAATAATTATCCCTGAAACATTTGGAACTTAATTTTAAGAAATGTCCAAAATTGCAGTCCTTCAAAAGTCAAGAAAGTAAAAGAAAGCGATTTTCCAACTAAGATCCAAGCCCACAAGTAAAATGATTAATCGCTTATGAAAACATACAACTTCTGATAAATCTATGTATGGGCTATGAATGGATCAGAACAACTGCAACAAATGTCCAGCTTAATTTTATTGAACTGTTACATATTGTGGGCGAATGTTTCCAGTTCAAAGGAATGCAAATCTTGCACTAAACGCTTTGTTCAAGGACATCAAACTTCACCGAAACTGTACTCTCCGATACCCAGTTAGATGCTGGGTGAGGGTTGTCTCCCGAATTAAAATGATTGTTTCAGTCGAAGTGGCCGGAAACGCCAAAAACTTGTTATTTCTTTCGCACATCTGAAGGACCGCAGGGAAGTTTGCTTCAAACCGGTGAAGATGAATTTTAGGCTGGGCTGGGCTCAGGTTTTGTGTTTACCAAGATCTCTCCATGGACACGTCTTTACGGCTGCCTGAATGGGGACAAGACCGCAGTTGGAGCGTTGCCTGTTGAGAGACTTTACTGCCCTCTCCGTGATGTATTTCAGGGGGATATTTTGTATTGAGTTAGAGTGTGGAGTGGATCGACATCGGCGTTGCATCTTCTGATCGGCGGACAACCTGAATGAAGAGCGATATCCCTCGTAAACGGCTGACAGTGAGTTATGTTGGCTCTCGTAAATGAAGATGGATGGGTCGCCATGAGTGAATGTGACGCGGCGAATGGGTTTTACAGCTCTTGTTGGAGCAGTGGATGTGTCATGGTCAGTTGGTATCCCTGAAACGATAGCCCTTTTGGCGACGGCTTTCCTGTTAAAGCCACAGGGTGACGGGTAATTGGGCACTGGTAAACTAGGTTCCGCATGAGCTTGTTTCCTGGTCAAGGAGTTAGAGAGTGGAGTGGATGTTGAATGAGAACGAGTGGCATTCTTTTCGGCAAAAGAATCATCCAATTTGGGAGCTGGAAGGCCGCGGTAGGCGAGTTCTACAACTAGAGTATTACCATCGGGAGTAGTGAGTTTCAAAGTATTTGGGTCTGTTCCTTCGGGGAGACTAAATTTGTTAGAAAACCCATGATAGTTACATCTGATCATCCCATTGCTCTCTTCAGTAACCTCAGCCTTGTTTCCAGAGATTGTAATGACTTTGTCCGTCACAAATGCTTTCACACTCTCCGGTGAAACATCGTCCAGATCTACATAGAAGGTAAACTTTCCCAGTGCTTTGCAGCTGTTGCTCATGCCTCCCCTTTCCTTCAAATGTGGTCTGGGGTGCGATCCAGCAAGCCGACCACGTAACTTTTTGGAAAGGGCAGTAAGTACAGGTCCTGGGAGGCAAGTGTCTTTCCTTACGCCACTGATTTGTAAGCGTGAGATCACATACGCTAGTACACTTTTGTGATGAAAACTGCTATAATACAGCTGAAGCATTTTAACTACTTTAGCCGTGGCAAGCCAAATGTCTTTTGCAGCTAATAATTATTCAGAGCTTTATGTTAAGGATTATGAAGAAACATGATCAATGCCGGAAATCTGATATTTAAAAAATAACACTGGAAAATACAATGGACACTAGCACCTGGAAGTGAAAAAATGGTTAACATTTTGGGTCTGCGATTAGCGGATCTCTTCTGTGGAAGATTCACACTCAGTGCTCAATGTATCTCCCTTTTCGACGCTGATGGTCTGCGGGATGTTTCCAAGACTTGTTTTATACGACCTTGTTACCAGTACTGCAGCTTTCATTGACCAGAATTGTCCAACACATATAATGCTTTCAGAAAGTTAGAACATTAACTGTCATTTGTATCGTAGTTCTAATTGAGGTTGCTGTGATGGAGCAACACACCATATACATGCTGTATGTCAGAACTCAGAAAAAACTAATCACATTGAATTGCCTGAGACCTTGCAGCAGTTCCTCAGGGTCAACCATAACATCCCCACATCTGACCTCATGATGGAGGGAATGTTCTTGATGAAGTAACTGAAGATGCTTTGGCTGAAGAATTACCCCGAGGAATTCCTGCTGTGATGTCATGAGGCTGAGATTTTGGGCCTCCCAACAGCCACAATCAGCTTCTTTGGTGCTGGGTATGACTCCAACCAATGGAGAGTTTTCCTCCTGATTCCCATTGACTTTGATTTATTTTAGGGCTCCTTGATGTCACACTCGATCATTGATGTCAAGGGCAGTAACTCTCACCTCATCTCTGGAATTCAGTTCTTTTGTCCATGTTTGGAACAAAGCTGCAATGAGGTCAGGAGCTGAGTGGCCTTGGTGGAACCCAAACTGAGCATCAGTGAGCAGGTTATTGCTGAGTAAGTGCTGCTTGATAGCACTATCAACGACACATTTCATCAGCCCTGAAGAGTCATAAGGGCTAGAAATGTCAACTCTGTTTCTCTCTCCACAAACGCTCCCAGGCCTGCTGAGTTTTTTCCAGCATTTTCTGCTTTTGTGACATGTTCCATCACTTTGTTAATGACCTAAAGTAGACTAATGGGGCAGTCATTGGTTGGATTGGATTTTTCCAGCCTTTTGTGGACCACCCCCCACAATTGTGGGCAAATTTCCACATTGTTGGCAGGTGTTGTTGCTGTACCAGAACAGATTGGCTAGGGATGCAGCTTGTTCTGGAGACCAAGTCTTCACTACTACTGTTGGGATGTTGTCAGGGCCCATAGCATTTGTTGTATCCAGTGTCTTCTGCTGTTCTTTGATATTATGTTAAATGAATTGAATTGGCTGAAGACCAGCATCTGCAAAGTTGGGAATCTCAGGAGGAGGTCAAGATCAATTGTCATTCAGCAATTCTGGCTGAAGATGGTTGCAAATGCTTCAGCCTTGCTTCTTGCACTCATGTGCTGAGCTCCCCCATCATTTTTGATGGAAATATTTGCAGAGCCTCCTCCTCTGGTTAGTTGTTTAATTATCCGCCACCAATCACAAATGGATGTGGCAGGGCTGCAGAACTTTGATCTGATTGGTTAGCTGTGGAATCACTTAGCTGTTTACTGTATGCTGTTGCTATTGTTTAGCATGCTTGTAGTCCTGTGCTGTAGCTTCACCAGGTTGGCGCCTCCATTTAGATATGCCTGATCTGCTCCTGGCATGCTCTGTTGCAGTACTCATTGAGCCAGGGTTAATTCCCCCGCTTGATATTAATGGTAGAATAAGGGATATACTAGGCCATGAGAATACAGATTTTGGTTAAATACAATTCTGCTGCTGCTGATGTGCACAGGGCCTCATGGATGCCTGGTTTTGAGCTGCTTGACCCGTACTGAATCTATTCCATTTAGCAGGGTGGCAGTGCCACACAGCATGATGGATGGTATCTTCAGTGTGGTGACGGGACTTTGTCTCCACAAGAACTATGCGGTGGTCACTCCTACCAATATTGCCATGGACAGATGCATCTGTGGCAAGTAGATTGGTGAGGTCACAGTCAAGTAGTTTTTTCCCTCTTGTTCATTACTTCACCGCTTACCGTAGGCCCAGTCTAGCAGATACATCCTTAAGGACTCAGCCAGCTCAGTCAGTAATGGTGCTACCAAGACACTCTTGGCAATGGGCATTGAAATTCCTCACCCAAAGTGCATTCTGTGCTCTTGACACTCTTATTGTAGTATTTCTTGCAAGTGGTGTTCAACATGGAGGAGTACTGATTCATCAGCTGAGGAGGGGATTGTAGGTGGTAATCAGCAGAATTGTTCTTGCCCATGATTAATCTGATACTTTGAGATTCCGTGGGGTCTGGAGTCAATGTTGAGCAGACCCAGGGCGACTCCGTATGAATGTATACCACAGTGCCACCACCTCTGATGGAACTGCCCTACAGTAATAAAGGGCTCTGGGAAATTGGTTGTAAGATATGATTTACTGAGTATGACCGTGTCAGGCTGTTGCTTGATAAGCCTGTGAACAACTGTCCCAATTTTGGCATCAGCCACCAAATGTTAGTAAGGAGGACTTTGCAGGATTGACTGGACATGGTACGCTGTTGTCGTTTCTGGTGCTTTGGTAGATGTTGGGTGATCCTTCTTTTTTGTCTTTGGGTACCAACTGAGTGGCTTGCTAAGTCCTTTCTGAGGGCACTTAAGAGTCAACCACATTGATGTGGAAATGGAGCCACAATGTGGCCAGGCCGAGTAAGAATGATAGATTCCCCCCCTGCCACCACCAAAGGGCATTAGTGATGGGTTTTTACAACAAACTGATAGTGTCATGTTTATCATTGCCAGCTTTTAATTCCAGATTTATTATTTAATTGAATATAATTTCCACCAGCTCTCAAGGTGGGATTTGAATTCTTGTCCACAGAGTATTGTCCTGGGTCTCTTACTGGCCCAATGACATTACTCTACACTATGGGCCTGAATTTCACGCTTGGCGTGTGCGCCAGGTTGGCAGGCCCGGAAGTGGACGCGAAATGCGCTTCCACCTGCAATCAGCCCCCGAATGCAATTTCATGCTGGCTGGCCAATTAACGGCTAGCCAGCGTGAAACGCGCACTGAGAAAGCTTCAGTGCAGCTGAGGTGGGATGGGGGAAGAGGGCGGGTGCCAAGAAAGGTGAGGGTGTGGGTGGGCGCTTCTAGTGAGCTCCCTGAAAGCAGACAGCTGCTGTGAAGCTGCCTCAGGGAGCTGTATATCTGTACAAATTCAATGAGAGGAAAAACATGCAGCAAACTGTGTCTTTGCAGCACATTCAAGCACCTGACAACAGAACTCGAACAACTCAGCCCCCAGTATCATTTTTTATTATATTTCACGCCAGGCATTTCATCCTGCCCTTGGATGAGGTTTTGATAAAATTTTGCCTGTCCATTTTGTCCGTGCGACGAGCGCAAAATCGCTTGGGTAACATAAAATCATGGACAATAGGGTTTTTAATGGCCTTAATAAAAACAAAAAGCTACTGCGGATGCTGGAAATCCAAAACAAAAACAGAATTACCTGGAAAAACTCAGCAGGTCAGGCAGCATCGGTGGAGAAGAAAAGAGTTGACGTTTCGAGTCCAACATGACCCTTCAACAGGCCTGTTGAAGGGTCATGTTGGACTCGAAACGTCAACTCTTGTCTTCTCCACCGATGCTGCCAGACCTGCTGAGTTTTTCCAGGTAATTCTGTTTTTGTTTTTAATGGCCTTAATAGTCCCTTTAATTGTTGGCGGGCGCAGCTCTGACTCCCGCGCATGCCCGCCAACCTCAATATTGCTCGCATGTGCTGTGACGTTGGGATGCACGCCCAACGTCATTTCGCGCAATTTCACGTGCATTCAGGTTGGGCGCATGCCTGCCCGACCAATGTAAGATTCTGGCCCATCTTCTACCCACCGTTTGCTGCTTTCACTTTGCCAGCCTTAAATAACTTCAAAACTAGATAACCTAATTAAAAGTGGCATTGCATTGAGTTCCTCCTGGTCTTACTTACTTTGCTTTTGTGTCATAACCTGTATCTGTAGACTTGTAATCTTGACAATTAAAATCCATCAGCTTTAGTTTTATGAGTTTTTTGCTGTAAGAGTGTTATCTGTACTTCCCTGAATGTTTGGTATTAACTACACCTATTTTCCAAGAGTTCAACAGATTACTTAAAATATATTATAGCCAATTTTCTAACACAATCATTGTTGATGAGTGCTGCCTATTTTTAGTTATCTCAGGCTGGATTTTCAATTCAGGGTTAGGAACCTAATGCCTGGATAATTTCCGGCCCAAACCCCGGCTCAGCATCAGTGACATGACACTGTGCCTGCCTCTGGAAAAAAAACTATTCCCCAATAACTTACCAACACATTTTCAAAACTCCAACTGTCTAATGCCTGGTCCTCCATTCACCCCAATGTTTCTGCAGCTACTGATTTGCTCCAAAACATGCTCAACTCCACTTTTGATGCCATAGTGATGACCAAAACCATTATTCTCTCACCCTGGTCATTCCCCAATACAACTTTACTTTCCCCTTCCTTATGTCCAAGGAATAAGTATGGATGGACGTGCTGGGCAACTGGTTTAGCCATTCACCACCAGATCCAGCTGGACCACATAATTCTCTACTGGATCCCGCTGAATAATCCTGGAATGCAAAGATAATACTTGGTTCCCTTTCTCTAGTACAAACCATGTTCTTAAACCCATTTCCTCTGTATCCTCCATGCTCACCTCCAACAATAAGTGCAAGGAGCTCTTGGACTTCATCTTCCTAAAATTGAGGCCATCTGATCAGCTGCATCTGCTGCTTCCCTACTGAATCCTGGTCCACTGGACAATTTCATCTAAAGCTACCCCAACCTCACCCTAGTCCTAAACTTACATCTTTCTCTAGTTTCTGTCCTATCTCACTGCATGCCCTCTCCAAGCTCACCTTATTCCATCAAATTCATTTCTTGCTCCCTTGATCCTATTCCCACTAAACTGCTGACCACCAAATTTCCTTTTCTGGTCCCCATGTTAGCTGATATGTCAGCCATGTCCTTTTTCCTTCGAAACTATTGTCATCAGCCCCTTTGTAGAAAATCAACTCTTAACCCTACTGTCATTACAAACTACCATCCAATCTCCAACCTCCATTTCCTCTCCAAAGTCCTTGGACTTATTGCTGCTTTACAAATCAACTTTCCAGGAGCTCCATATTTGAATCCTTCTAATCAGATTTCCACCCTTGCCACAGTACCGAAATGGCTCTTAATACAGTCACAAACAGCATACAATGCGGCTGTGACAAAGGTAAACCATCCATCTTGTCCTCTTGACTTCCCTGCAGTCCTTGACACTGTTGACCACACCGTCCTCTGCCAAAATCTCTCCACCAGCGTCAAGCTGGCTGTGACTATATTCACCTAGTTCCATTCTTATCTATCTAATCATAGCTAGAAATGACTTCTCTCCTACTCCTACGTCATTACCTGCTGTCCCTCAAAGACCTATCATTGAGCACCGTCTACACACTGCCTGTCGACGGCATCATCTGAAAAATACAACATTAGTTTCCATTTTGTTATGATCCCAGTTGACGTTACTTGGACAAGTCAGGTCCCAGGGTGGAACTTGGCTTCATAGATCCTAACTTTTTGTTTTTGTTTAGAATTGTGAAGTGTGGCTATGAACCGAGTCACAGGAGTCAGCTGATGAACTTTTAACAAAAGAATAAAACATTTATTAAACAAGAAAAGATGAACTATATTACAATACTCCTTCACCCACACCTATACCTTTACAGATATATACAGTTTCATAAGGACAAAACAAGTCACTAAAGCTATCTTATACTCTCATGATCACAGTAAGTACACAGTCCATGTAAACCAATAGGCAACCTGTGGTCAGGCACACCACACTCTGAAACCAAGTGACAGATGCCAGCCCAAACAAATGCTATGGATCTCTTATCAACTCCCCCACCAGATGCTTGTCACACTGTGAGCCAATTGATCTCACTGAACTCCTTCTTTCACACGAGGATTTCCAATCTCCACTCTCAAAGAACCTGCTTTGGAATCTTCTCCCAAACAATACTTTCTCTCAGGCGCTTTCCACAAGGGTCCACCTCATTTCTAACTCTCATTCCAGTGTTCCTCTCCCCTGGATCACCACAAGCATTCAATCTTTGCCTTCCATGCACTCTCTCAGAAACTCAGCTGTGCCAAAACCACTGTTTCACATGCCCGTTGTAAAGAGTTACAGATCTTTGGCTGTTTCCTTGGATATTCTGGCTTCTTGCAAGCCTATTTTGCTTCCTACAGCTTTCTCCCTTTAAGCTTGGAGGCTTCCTCTCTGCTCCTTACTTTCACTTCACTTAACAGGTCCTTTTCCAGATTCCTGTTCTTTCCCTTTGACTGGAAGGTCTTCTCAGGACCCTCTTTCTTCTATTCTTTGAGGAAACCTGCTTCCTGTAGTTCCCTCCTGTCCAGCTTCTCCTAGCTCCTGTTTCCAATGGAACTAAAATTGATTTCTGTTTCTCTCTGTGGGGCCTCCTGTTGCTAGGCAACAGCACAGTTTTTTTCTACCTTGTGTTTGTTATAACTCCCCTTCAAGAGTCATAAAGCCTCATTATAATGTAGGCATCTTTTAAAGTGAAACTAAAACTCAAGTTCCCCCCTTTCTTAACACACAAATACAGAAATACAAATTAAACTTAAACTTGAAGATATACCTTATTCCTAACACACACAAGTACACATATAACTTACTTAAAACTATCTCTAGTTTCTAACAATATGCACACTGATAACACCCTGCTCAGCCTCATCATTAACCCTTTCGACTCCTCCACTGTCGTTAAATAAATTATGTACTGCTTGTCCAACACCCTGTACTATATGTGCAGAAATTTCTTTCAATTAAGTATTAGAAGTTACAAATTCTATTACCTGGCTAGTGACATGATCCCTCTCCCTGACAACTAAGACTGAACCAGACCTTTGGCAACCCTGGTGTCATATTTGATATGATATAAACTTCCAAACACATATCTGCACCATCACTAAGACCACCTAATTCTAGCTCTGTAACGCCACTGGACTCTGCCCCTGGCTCAGCTCATCTGCTGCTGAAACCCTCATCCATGCATTTTTTACCTCCAGAATTGACTATTCCAATGAAGTCCTGGCCAGTCTCTCACATCCTACCCTCCACAAATTCGAGGTCATCCAAACTCTGCTGCCCATGTCCTTACTCACACCAAGTCCCTTTTCTCCATCACTCCTGTGCTCACTGACTCTTGGTTAAACAATGCCTTAATTTTAAAATTCTGATCCTTGTTTTCTAATCTGTACCTTCCATCACCCCTCTTTATCTTTTAAAATTATGAAGAGATATTGATTTCTTTAGTGTATGGACAATACTGTACTGATTTCACTGTAGCCAGGCATTAGGTCATCAACTTTGGATCTAAAAAAGACAGACAGGGTATTTTCTAAACGGTGAAAAATTAGGAACAGTGGAGATCCACAGAGACTTGGAGGGTCATGTACAGAGATCATTATAGGTCATAAACAGGGGCAGAAAGTAATTAAAAAGTCTCATGAAATTCTGGTCTTTAATCTAGAAGAATAGAACACAAGGGGGTAGAAGTCATGCTTCTGCTATACAAAGCCCTGGCTAGACCACACCTGGAGTATTGTGAGCAACTCTGGATACCATACCTTTAGAAGGATATATTGGTCTTTGAGGGAGTGCAATGTTAATTTACCAAAATAATACACGGGCCTGAAATTTACGCTGGGGTGCGCCCGAAGTCATCGCAGCCAGAAGCGGATGTAAAACTTGCTCCCGGCCGAGTTCACGCTGTGAACATGATCTTACACTGGGTGGCCAATTAAGGCCCGCCCAACACGAAACACAGCCACCGGATGTGTTTTCTGTGCACGGCGGTGGGAACGCGCCGGGCGCTGGGTCCAATGGGGACCCAGCAGGGTTTCCAAAAACGGAAGATGCAGCTCCCTGAAGGCTGCCAGGAGTTATGGGGGAGGCTGAGGGAGCTGTCTGGAGGCTATTCAAGAAGTGACCTGATGTGCAGTCATGGCTTCATCATCTGGTGGTCACGGAAGGCAGGAGGGCAGGCTGGGTGGGCACTCTGCCCCCCATTTCTCAGATGAGTGCCTGGGAGTGCTGGTCAAGGAGATCAGTGCTAGGTAGCATATCTTAATGTCCAGGGATGGCAAGAGAAGGCCACCCCATCTTACCAAGAAAGCCTGGACAGAGGTCACTGCCCAGGTCAGTGGGCATGACATGGTACGCCGTACATGGCTTCAGTGCTGTAAAAGATTCAATGATCTGCTGTGGTCAGCAAGGGTAAGTGCAGAAATGACATGAACTTGTGCGGAGAACTTTAGTTGGGTGTGCGTTGCTCGGAATGTTCAGAGATCTAAGAGTGTGTATGCCAACTGGCACTGAAGCCTGCTCTGCCAAGGCTGGGATGTCAGCACAACTGGTTTCAGTGCATTTCAGGGTGAGATGTGCCACAGTGACACGGCTCACCTAATGGGAGGGCAGATGGGAACCATGAAAGGACATTTAGGGAGAGTGAGCGATAATAAGGCTATTTTTCCCTGTCAGGAGGAGCCAGAACACCGCAAGTGCAGCAGAACAGGTGGAGGAGTGCCAAATTTCTGCTTCCTCACTAAGCGCAAGTGCAATGCATTGGCCAGCTTGCTCCTCCGGTCACGGTGAGGTGGGGGGCTCTCGGATGAAGGTAAGAGTGCAGGTGACAGGTGCATGTGCGGTGGGTACTGGAAACATAACGGGCTCCTCTCCTCAGAAACTGAACTGTTGTAGCCAGAGAGCCCATTGAAACTCCAGTGTAGAGGGCAACATGCAGCAAGTCTCCACTGTCTCCTCAGCCTGTCTTAGCATGCATAGTGGCTATGATGATTGAATGTACTGATCTTTTGCCTTCTTCCTGCAGATGCAGGAGCTGCCAGCGACCCCAAGGACCCCCCATTGAAGTCCGAGGAAAACAGCACACCTGCACCAGTGTTATACTGTCTCTCTGAGCCGGGCACCAGCGCAGTTACTCACACGACGGTGGACATTAGTTATTCAGCTCCGCGGGTAATGCACAGTGGTAAGGGCACATCACACTCGCATGAGGAGCTGGCAGAGGCAGAAAGGTCCCAGGGAGCTGACAGTGGGAGCACAGCTGGAGACCAAGGATCATGCTGCGTCTGAGGCAAATAATGAGACTCTGGAGTTGTCCATCAGGCGGCAAATGCTGGATGTCCAGCAGGATGCATGGGGAGAACTGGCAGAGATCCAAGAGGGTCTGCGTGCCATGGTCTCCGTCATGGAGCAGTTCATGCGGAGCATGAGTTCTGCGTTGGCCCTTAACACCAAGTGCACAGCCTTCCCCATTGAGAGAGTCACGACTCTCATGGAGAGGCAGCTTCAGGAGCAGACTCAGGGATTCCTGGGTTTGCGCTCAGAACTGCAAGCCCTCACACAGGCAGTGACTTCAGGAGGTCACTGCCAGCAGAAGAGATGGATGAGGCACCTAGTCTCCCTGCTAGGTCCTCGTCTATCAGTAGTGAGCAGGGAGGTGCAAAAGCTGCCTCTCGTCTCTATGGGCTTCTCTCAGGGTGCTCTGGATGAGGGCACCAGCTCCTCTGCCCCTCTGCCAGTGGCTGCTGCATCTGATGATGCTGTGATGACTGAGGAGTGCCCAATCATGGGGCTGGATAAACCCTCCCAAGGGGAGCTTACTCAGGCTTCGGCGGCCAGAGGACGACCGCCAAGGTCATCAGGGCCACCAGGACAGCAGAGTCAGCAGGCTGCCTTCAACGCCACTGTCAGCGAGGAAGGGGGCACCAAGACACAGCACATGCAGATGTAAGTTGAAGGCACCTTGAGCACAGCAGGGGCGTGTCATGGGTGACATTTTTTGCGTTAATTATTTTGATTTTGTTTGTTCATGGTAAGTACCATAAATATTTATTTTGCTTAAATGGGCTGAGTTGGCTGGATGGTATGAATAGGTGCCAGTTGCAGCACAGGCTTGCAAAAGTATGGCATTGTGTAGTGCTAGTGTAATGTGTTGGGTTCTCATTTATTGATTGTTAGCAAAGGAGACAGTACCATTAGCTTGAAGAGGCATTGATGCCTTGGATGCCTACCAGAAGGTCTGCTGCATCAAAGCATCCCTGGTGTCCCTGCCTCCATGAGGGTTCCTGTCCTCTGCCTCAAGATCCTCACCCTGCACCTCCTCTGAGTCATCACTTGAATTATCCTCTGTGGCCTATGGAGCTGCCTCGCTTTCCTCAGCCTCCAGTGGGTCCCCTCTTGCCAGAGCCAGGTTGTGCAGGGCACAGGCATGCAACAACTATGAGGGAGACACACTCTGGAGGATACTGCAATGCTCCCCCTGACCAGTCCAGTCATCTGAAGTGCATCCTCAGCAGCCCGATGGTCCTCTCCACCACCGCCCTTGTGGAGGCATGACTCCTGTTGTATCCCTCCTTGGCCTCAGTTCTTGGGTGATTGAGTGGGATCATCAGCCACCTCTTCAAGGGATAGCCCTTGTCACACAGGAGCCATCCATCCATCCATGCAGGAGCCACAAACAGCCTTGGGATCTGTGAGTGCTGCAAGATGTAAGCATCTTGTGAGCTCCCAGACAAATGGCCACAAACTTGGAGAATCTGTGTCCTGTGGTCACAGACAATCTAAACATTCATTGAGTGGAGCCCCATTCTGTTGACGAAAGCTCCAGGCTCACCTGCTAGCTCTTTGATGGCCACGTGAGTGCAATCTATTACACCTTGGACGTGGGAGAGCCCAGTCATCACAGCGAAGCCTTGTGCTCTCTCCACCTGGCTCGCCTCATCTGTCCGAAAGTCGCTGAAAGTGCAAACATGTCTAAAGATAACATCAGTCATGAGCTTGACATTACTGTGTGCACAACTGATTGAGAAGTGCCACACAGATTCCCCCTGAAAAGAACCGGAGGCATAGAGGGCCACTGTGACCTTTAAAGCCACCAGCATGCGGCGTCCGCCCACGCAGTTGGAGGCGATTTCTGGATCTATTATGTGGCATACTGCTGTTGCTATGTCCCTGGAGAGGTGGAGCCTCCTGCAGGACTGGATATCTGGAGGTAGTTAGAGTGCTGCCTGAACACTCAAGACACTGGGTAGTGGCATCTTCAGCATGTCCTCCCGCCTTGGCCTCCCTGCTGGCCCTGCACCAAGTGAGCCTGTGCCTCTCCTCTTAAAGGCCTGTCCATGGGACGCTGCCCATGCCCACCTGGCCTCCTCTCCTTCCTGCCCCTCTCTTCCTCTTCAGAGGAGGTTCCAACGGCGGAATACCCTATCCCCATTAAATGGGATACAGAGGAGCAGTGTCTTAAAAACGAGGGAGCGCTGTGCTGCAATGCTCAGAGGAACCTTCCAGGGAAGATGAGGACCTGAGATGCTGAAAGGCAGGCTCGGGGATCAAACGAGATGCCAAAAAACTCTGTACTGACACAGCAAAGGACTGGCAATGACAGAGAAAGTGCCGCTGCTCCAGGGGCCTTTTGTCCCACCCGTGGATGAGGAATTGATTAAAACGTGAATTCCACCCACCCGTTTTGCCCATGTGGCAAGCTAAAAATTGCACGGACAATGTAAAATTGCAGTCAATTGGCTCTTTGATGACCTTAATTGGCCCTTTAATTGTTGGTGGGTGCTGCTCCAACTCATGTATGCGCCCACCAACCTCAATATTGCATGCGTGCGCGAGGACGTTGGGACGCATACCCGACGCATTTTTGCGCAATTTTTATGTGCATTCGGGTTGGGCACGCGCCCGACCTCAGAACGCAAAATTCAGGCTCTGGACTCCAAGAGATAACCATGAGAAGAGATTGAACAAACTATTGTTGTATTCCTTGGAGTTTTCAAAGTTACGGGGTGATTTTATCAAATTATTCAAGATATTAAGGGGAACACAAGGGTAGATAGGGAGAAACTATTTCCACTGGTTGGGAAGTCTAGGATCAGTGGGCACAGTCAGAAAATTAGAGGCAAATCTTTCAGGAGCAGAATTAGAAAAAGCTTCTTTACACAAAGGGTGGTCGAAGTTTGGAACTCTCTTATGCATTGATGGTAAGTCTGTTAATCTTAAAACTGACATTGATAGATATTTCTTAGCAAAAGGTCCTGAAGGATGTGAGGCAAAGGCAGGTTTATGGAGTTAAGTCAAAGGTCAGGCATGATTTCAGTGAATGTCAGAAAAGGCTCAAAGGGCTAAGTGGTCTGCTCCTGTTCCTATCTCTGTAATCTTCCACGATCCCACAACTCTCCAATATATCTGTGCCCTCCTAATTCTGGCCTCTTGAGCATCCCTGATTTTAATTGCTCTACCATTTGTGGCCATGCCTCCAGCTGCTGAGGCCCTAAATTATGGAATGCCTTCCCTCAACCTCTTTGCCTCCCCACCTCTCTTT